>NC_064575.1:83556986-84240915 GCF_937001465.1 Orcinus orca
TCTGGGCCCTGGGTGGCACTACACAGGGGTCGGCCACGGTGAAGTCGTCCCAGCCTGGCTCTGGGGGAACCTCGCCCGTGTTTCACCGGAGGGCCCGCACAAGGATGGATGCATCAGTCTTCAGATGACGTCTGGGCAAAAGCGGTTATGACTGCAAATTGAATAAGTGATTTCCCCCATGGAGCTGAGACGGTAATCTTTTCTGCCTTCACCTTAATGGAATAAAAAGGGCCCAGGTGTCTTAATTTCCTCTGGGAGGAGGGGGTGGGGTGTCTGGAATGCATGATCTACTTAAGGAGACTCTGGGTCAGCCCCCTCCCCCATCGCAGGCTCTTCTCCCTTCAGCCACCTCCGGAGGGATCATTTAAAAATATAAATACAGAGTTCCGGGAAGATGGCGGAAGAGTAAGACGCGGAGATCACCTTCCTCTCCACAGATACACCAGAAATACATCTACGCGTGGAACAACTCCTACGGAGCACCTACTGAACGCTGGCAGAAGACCTCAGACCTCCCAAAGGCAAGGAACCCCCCACGTACCTGGTTAGGGCAAAAGAAAAAACTAAACAGAGACAAAAGGATAGGGACGGGTCCTGCACCAGCGGGAGGGAGCTGTGAAGGAGGAAAAGTGTCCACACACTAGGAAGCCCCTTCGCGGGTGGAGACTTCGGGAGGCGGAGTGGGGGAGCTTGGGAGCCGCGGAGGAGAGCACAGCAACAGGGGTGCGGAGGGCAAAGCGGACAGATTCCAGCGCAGAGGATCGGGCCGACCGGCACTCACCAGCCGAGAGGCTTGTCTGCTTGCCCGCCAGGGCGGGCGGGACTGGGAGCTGAGGCTCCGGCTTTTGTCGGAGCGCCGGGAGAGGACTGAGGTTGGCGGCGTAAACACAGCCTGCGGGGCGTTGGTGCGCCGCGGCTGGCAGGGAGAGAGTCCGGGGAGGGGTCTGGACCTGCCGAAGAGGCACGAGACTTTTACGTCCCTCTTTGTTTCCTGGTGCACGAGGAGAGGGGATTAAGAACGCTGCTTGAGAGAGCTCCAGGGACGGGCGCGAGCCGCGGCTAAAAGTGCGGAGCCCAGAGACGGGCATGAGACGCTAAGGCCACTGCTGCCGCCGCCAGGAGGCCTGTGTGCGAACACAGGTCACTAGCCACACGCCCTTCCGGGGAGCCTGTGCAGCCCACCACTGCCAGGGTCCCGGGATCCAGGGACGGCTCCCCCGGGAGAACGCACGGCGCGCCTCAGGCTGCAACGTCACGCCGACCTCTGCCGCTGCAGGCCCGCCCCGCACTCCGTGACCCTCCCTACCCCCCGGCCTGGGTGAGCCAGAGCCTCCGAATCAGCGGCTCCTTAAACCCCGTCCTGTCTGAGCAAAGAACAGACGCCCTCCGGCGACCTACACGCACAGGCGGGGCCAAATCCAAAGCTGAGCCCCTGGGAACTGTGAGAACAAAGAAGAGAAAGGGAAATCTCTCCCAGCAGCCTCAGAAGCAGCGGATTAAAGCTCCACAATCAACTTGATATACCCTGCATCTGTGGAATACCTGAATAGACAAGGAATCATCCCAAATTAAGGAGCCCTGTGGATGAAAGGCTCTTGGTGCTGCAGCCAGGAGTCAGTGCTGTGCCTCTGAGGTGGGAGAGCCAACTTCAGGACACTGGTCCACAAGAGGCCTCCCAGCTGCACATAATATCAAACAGCAAAAATCTCCCAGAGATCTCCATCTCAACGCCAGCACCCAGCTTCACTCAACGACCAGCAAGCTACAGTGCTGGACATCCTATGCCAAACAACTAGCAAGACAGGAACACAACCCCACCCATTAGCAGAGAGGCTGCCCAAAATCATAATAAGTCTACAGACACCCCAAAACACACCACCAGACGTGGACCTGCCCACCAGAAAGACAAGATCCAGCCTCATCCACCAGAACACAGGCACTAGTACCCTCCACCAGGAAGCCTACACAACCCACTGAACCAACCTTAGCCACTGGGGACAGACACAAAAAACAACAAGAACTACGAACCTTCAGCCTGCAAAAAAGGAGACCCCAAACACAGTAAGATAAGCAAAATGAAAAGACAGAAAAACACACAGCAGATGAAGGAGCAAGATAAAAACCCACCAGACCTAACAAATGAAGAGGAAATAGGCAGTCTACCTGAAAAAGAATTCAGAATAATGATAGTAAGGTTGATCCGAAATCTTGGAGATAGAATGGACAATAGAATGGACAAATTGCAAGAATCAGTTAACAAGGACCTAGAAGAACTAAAGATGAAACAAGCAACGATGAACAACACAATAAATGAAATTAAAAGTACTCTAGATGGGATCAATAGCAGAATAACTGAGGCAGAAGAACGGATAAGTGACCTGGAAGATAAAATAGTGGAAATAACTACTGCAGAGCAGAATAAAGAAAAAAGAATGAAAAGAACTGAGGACAGTCTCAGAGACCTCTGGGACAACATTAAACGCACCAACATTCGAATTATAGGGGTTCCAGAAGAAGAAGAGAAAAAGAAAGGGACTGAGAAAATATTTGAAGAGATTATAGTTGAAAACTTCCCTAATATGGGAAAGGAAATAGTTAATCAAGTCCAGGAAGCACAGAGAGTCCCATACAGGATAAATCCAAGGAGAAATACGCCAAGACACATATTAATCAAACTGTCAAAAATTAAATACAAAGAAAACATATTAAAAGCAGCAAGGGAAAAACAACAAATAACACACAAGGGAATCCCCATAAGGTTAACAGCTGATCTTTCAGCAGAAACTCTGCAAGCCAGAAGGGAGTGGCAGGACATATTGAAAGTGTTGAAGGAGAAAAACCTGCAACCAAGATTACTCTACCCAGCAAGGATCTCATTCAGATTTGATGGAGAAATTAAAACCTTTACAGACAAGCAAAAGCTGAGAGAGTTCAGCACCACCAAACCAGCTCTACAACAACTGCTAAAGGAACTTCTCTAGGCAAGAAACACAAAAGAAGGAAAGGACCTACAATAACGAACCCAAAACAATTAAGAAAATGGGAATAGGAACACACATATCGATAATTACCTTAAATGTAAATGGACTAAATGCTCCCACCAAAAGACACAGATTGGCTGAATGGATACAAAAACAAGACCCATATATTTGCTGTCTACAAGAGACCCACTTCAGACCTAGAGACACATACAGACTGAAAGTAAGGGGATGGAAAAAGGTATTTCATGCAAATGGAAACCAAAAGAAAGCTGGAGTAGCAATTCTCATATCAGACAAAATAGACTTTAAAACAAAGACTATTAGAAGAGACAAAGAAGGACACTACATAATGATCAAGGGATCGATCCAAGAGGAAGATATAACAATTGTAAATATTTATGCACCCAACATAGGTGCACCTCAATACATAAGGCAAATACTGACAACCATAAAAGGGGAAATCGACAGTAACACATTCATAGTAGGGGACTTTAACACCCCACTTTCACCAATGGACAGATCATCCAAAATGAAAATAAATAAGGAAACACAAGCTTTAAATGATACATTAAACGAGATGGAGTTAATTGATATTTATAGGACATTCCATTCAAAAACAACAGAATACACATTTTTCTCAAGTGCTCATGGAACATTCTCCAGGATAGATCATATCTTGGGTCACAAATCAAGCCTTGGTAAATTTAAGAAAATTGAAATTGTATCAAGTATCTTTTCTGACCACAACGCCATGAGACTAGATATCAATTACAGGAAAAGATCTGTAAAAAATACAAACACATGGAGGCTAAACAATACACTACTTAAAAAAAAAAAACAAAAAAAAAAACAATACACTACTTAATAATGAAGTGATCACTGAAGAAATCAAAGAGGAAATCAAAAAATACCTAGAAACAAATGACAATGGAGACACAACGACCCAAAACCTGTGGGATGCAGCAAAAGCAGTTCTAAGGGGGAAGTTTATAGCAATACAAGCCCACCTTAAGAAGCAGGAAACATCTCGAATAAACAACCTAACCTTGCACCTCAAGCAATTAGAGAAAGAAGAACAAAAAAACCCCACAGCTAGCAGAAGGAAAGAAATCATAAAAATCAGATCAGAAATAAATGAAAAAGAAATGAAGGAAACAATAGCAAAGATCAATAAAACTAAAAGCTGGTTCTTTGAGAAGATAAACAAAATAGATAAACCACTAGCCAGACTGATCAAGAAAAAAAGGGAGAAGGCTCAAATCAGTAGAATTAGAAATGAAAAAGGAGAGGTAACAACTGACACTGCAGAAATAAAAGAGATCATGAGAGATTACTACAAGCAACTCTATGCCAATAAAATGGACAACCTGGAAGAAATGGACAAATTCTTAGAAATGCACAACCTGCCAAGACTGAATCAGGAAGAAATAGAAAATATGAACAGACCAATCACAAGCACTGAAATTGAAACTGTGATTAAAAATCTTCCAACAAGCAAAAGCCCAGGACCAGATGGCTTCACAGGCGGATTCTATCAAACATTTAGAGAAGAGCTAACACCTATCCTTCTCAAACTCTTCCAAAATATAGCAGAGGGAGGAACACTCCCAAACTCCTTCTACGATGCCACCATCACCTTGATACCAAAACCAGACAAGGATGTCACAAAGAAAGAAAACTACAGGCCAATATCACTGATGAACATAGATGCAAAAATCCTCAACAAAATACTAGCAAACAGAATCCAACAGCACATTAAAAGGATCATACACCATGATCAAGTGGGGTTTATTCCAGGAATGCAAGGATTCTTCAATATACGCAAATCTATCAATGTGATAAACCATATTAACAAACTGAAGGAGAAAAACCATATGATCATCTCAATAGATGCAGAGAAAGCTTTTGACAAAATTCAACACCCATTTATGATAAAAACCCTGCAGAAAGTAGGCATAGAGGGAACTTTCCTCAACATAATAAAGGCCATATATGACAAGCCCACAGCAAACATCATCCTCAATGGTGAAAAACAGAAAGCATTTCCACTAAGATCAGGAACAAGACAAGGTTGCCCACTCTCACCACTCTTATTCAACATAGTTTTGGAAGTTTTAGCCACAGCAATCAGAGAAGAAAAGGAAATAAAAGGAATCCAAATCGGAAAAGAAGAAGTAAAGCTGTCACTGTTTGCAGATGACATGATCCTATACATAGAGAACCCTAAAGATGCTACCAGAAAACTACTAGAGCTAATCAATGAATTTGGTAAAGTGGCAGGATACAAAATTAATGCACAGAAATCTCTGGCATTCCTATACACTAATGATGAAAAATCTGAAAGTGAAATCAAGAAAACACTCCCATTTACCATTGCAACAAAAAGAATAAAATATCTAGGAATAAACCTACCTAAGGAGACAAAAGATCTGTATGCAGAAAATTATAAGACACTGATGAAAGAAATTAAAGATGATACAAATAGATGGAGAGATATACCATGTTCTTGGATTGGAAGAATCAACATTGTGAAAATGATTCTACTACCCAAAGCAATCTATAGATTCAATGCAATCCCTATCAAACTACCACTGGCATTTTTCACAGAACTAGAACAAAAAATTTCACAATTTGTATGGAAACACAAAAGACCCCGAATAGCCAAAACAATCTTGAGAACGAAAGAAGGAACTGGAGGAATCAGGCTCCCTGACTTCAGACTATACTACAAAGCTACAGTTATCAAGACGGTATGGTACTGGCACAAAAACAGAAAGATAGATCAATGGAACAGGATAGAAAGCCCAGAGATAAACCCACGCACATATGGTCACCTTATCTTTGACAAAGGAGGCAGAAATGTACAGTGGAGAAAGGACAGCCTATTCAATAAGTGGTGCTGGGAAAACTGGACAGCTACATGTAAAAGTATGAAATTAGATCACTCCCTAACACCATACACAAAAATAAGCTCAAAATGGATTAAAGACCTAAATGTAAGGCCAGAAACTATCAAACTCTTAGAGGAAAACATAGGCAGAACACTCTATGACATAAATCACAGCAAGGTCCTTTTTGACCCACCTCCTAGAGAAATGGAAATAAAAACAAGAGTAAACAAATGGGACCTAATGAAACTTAAAAGCTTTTGCATAGCAAAGGAAACCATAAAGAAGACCAAAAGACAACCCTCAGAATGGGAGAAAATATTTGCAAATGAAGCAACTGACAAAGGATTGATCTCCAAAATTTATAAGCAGCTCATGCAGCTTAATAACAAAAAAACAAACAACCCAATCCAAAAATGGGCAGAAGACCTAAATAGACATTTCTCCAAAGAAGATATACAGAGTGCCAACAAACACATGAAAGAATGCTCAACATCACTAATCATGAGAGAAATGCAAATCAAAACTACAATGAGATATCATCTCACACCAGTCAGAATGGCCATCATCAAAAAATCTAGAAACAATAAATGCTGGAGAGGGTGTGGAGAAAAGGAACCCTCTTACACTGTTGGTGGGAATGTAAATTGATACAGCCACTGTGGAGAACAGTATGGAGGTTCCTTAAAAAACTACAAATAGAACTACCATATGACCCAGCAATCCCACTACTGGGCATATACCCTGAGAAAACCATAATTCAAAAAGAGTCATGTACCAAAATGTTCATTGCAGCTCTATTTACAATAGCCCAGAGATGGAAACAACCTAAGTGTCCATCATCGGATGAATGAATAAAGAAGATGTGGCACATATATACAATGGAATATTACTCAGCCATAAAAAGAGACGAAATTGAGCTATTTGTAATGAGGTGGATAGACCTAGAGTCTGTCATACAGAGTGAAGTAAGTCAGAAAGAGAGAGACAAATACCATATGTTAATACATATATATATATGTATATATATATATATATGTATATATATATGTATATATATATATATATATATATATATATATATATCGAGATTTCAGAACAGACAAGTCAGTTTGTAAAGTGGATCTCAGCAAAGAAAAAAAGGAAGAAAACCACGGTGTAAGGAGAACATACGCCATACTTGACATGTTCCATAGATCAGCAAATGTTTCCCTCTCTACAACTGTGTATCCCAAGAAGCAACATGACAGGTGTCAAAAAATGTTTGAGTAGCATGTGGGTACATGTTGTGATCCCCACTCTGCGGGTGAAGCCGAGGGGATTAGAACCTTGTTCAATCCCACCCAGCCTGCCAGTGACAGGATTGCCGCCCAGAGGTCACCGAGTCCCCCTGCAGGACAGGTCAGAGGTAAGGAGCATGGTGCTGGGAGATGAGTGAGGACTTGTTTGCAGTGCTGCCCTGCTGGGATGGAAGTCTTAGAGCAAAAGCTAGAAAAGCAAGGACAGAGCGATAACGTCCTGGCTATGGAGTGGCATTCCCCGTCCCTCTTGTTTAAGAATAAAGATAAATCCACTTTCGTAAATCGCATGCCCCTCTCTGTATTATAGCTATCCCTCTTCCTTCCCCGTCTGCTGTACAAGCATCCTTTGCCCCGGCCCTCTGGCTGGGCGGTATCAATCATCTGACAAATTGCAAAAGCTCACATCTCCTGCCTGGCTTCTCACTTGCCCACCTTTGCCAGGAGAGGGAAAGACTCCTAACTAACATTCAGAGCGTGAAAAGTAATAGGGCTGCAGAAACCAGTGGAGATTTGGAGCCAGTTATGATAGCTCATAAGGGCTAAGTGTGAGCTCCTCTTCCCAATTCCTCAGTGACAGCATCCCACTCGGAGCTAGCATTTGATCGTGGTGGTAGTATTTACTTCATGAAAATTGGCAGATGCAAGAAAGCAGAGCCTTTTTTATTTTTCTAAAGAGTCATTAAACATGTACCGCTGATGCAAACCGTAGAGGAGCCTTAGCTTGCAACTACTGAGTTCTGCCCAAGACCAGAAACTGGAGTCGACATATGATATCACTTATACGTGGAATCTAACATATGATACAAATGAACCTATCTATGAAACAGAAACAGAACCGTGGCATAGAGAACAGACTGGTGGTTGCCAAGGGGGCGGGGGTTGGGGGAGGGATGGAGTGAGAGGCTGGGGTTAGAAGCTGTGAGCTATTATACACAGAATGGATAAACAACAAGGTCCTACAGTATAGCGCAGAGAGCTATATTCAAGATCCTATGATAAACCATAATAGAAAAGAATATTAAAAAAAGAAAGTGTATATGTGTGTAACTGAATCACTTTGCTGTACTGCAGAAATGAACACATTGTCAATCAACTGTACTTGAATAAAAAAATATTGATTAAGAAACTAGTGTTGGAAGCACCTGGCCCCATTTGCACAGGTGTAGATGGCCACCACCCAGGGCTCACCTGCATGCCTGGTCGACCCAGGTATTTACATGCTTGTGGTATGAAGCGGGGACTAGATCTCCATTTGCAGATGAGAAAACTGAGGTTCAGCGAGACAAGCACGAGCTGAAGGCTCATTTCTCCAACAAGCTCTGAGTGCCCAGTCTGTCTGCTTCTCAAGGTTCACCCCTTTTCACTCCCTCCCTCAAACTACTTCAAGATTCACATCCCTTTGGCTTTGCACAAACTCAGTTCTGTTCCTCCTTAACTGCTAAGTGCTTTTCAGTCTTCCTGATCCCACAGAGAGAATTACTGGCCCACAGAAGTGAATGCACCGAGAGACAGCTCAGTGGTCAGGCTTGGGTCGGGAAGGGCTCTGGCTTGGAATCTCTGTCATTCTCCCCAGCCCTGGCCTCCTCCAGGTGACGCTTTATCCCTGAGGGTAGAAGTTGGCTGCGGCAGCCCTGGGCCTCCAATCCAAAGAAAGAACAACTCTTGGTCCCTGTGGTATCTCTCTTAAGAGCTGGGATGCTCCTTTCTCAAAAGTACCCCTCAGGGACCTCCCTCGTGGTCCAGTGGTTAAGACTCTGTGCTTCCAATGCAGGGGGTATGGGGTTCGATCCCTGGTCAGGTAACTAAGATCCCACATGCCATGCGGCACGGCCAAAAAAAAAAAATTTTTTTTAAATTCTTTTTTAAATGCCCTCCAACGCTCCCTCTCACAGCTGACTGTTCCTGATGAGACAAATCCTATGACCAGAGGAATCACATCACCTGTGGCTGAGTCCTTTCTGAATGAATGAATCACTAGCAAAATGTATGGTCTTAGCCTGAATAACCTGTGTCTGCCCTGGAGCTGGGAGTGGGGTCAGCATCTCTTTAAGCGCCCAGGAATGTAGGGGAGAGGGGGCATCTATTAACACCAGGTACTGCAAACAGGGAGGAGGTGGGATCAATGTTCACTAAGCAGCTATCTTTTTTACCTACAGCCCGGATCCCTTTCCAGCACTTAGTAAACACTGAAACAATGTCTGTTTCCATGTGACTCACTTGTTACCCTCTTGTGTCCTGCAGGGCGTGTCTCGATCTGAGCCTAGGTGAATACCTAGCCAGGAGGGACCAGCTCCCTGTGTCTGCAATTTACCCCCCCATAGTCCATCATCAGGGTTTGGAAGCTCACTGGAGATTCTGGGGGAGGTGGATGGCCTCTGCCTCGCTCCAGATACAGTTGACCCTCTGAATCCATGGGTTCTGAATCTGTGGATTCAACCAAACAGGGATCAAAACTACATATGTTTTTTAAACTCCAGAAACTTCCACGAGGCAAAATTTGTGAGTCAGCAAATATTCACGTAGCATTAACATTGTATTTACAACTGTTTACATAGAATTTACATTGTATTAGGTATTATAAGTAATCTAGAGATGATTAAAAGTATACAGAGGATGTGCATAGGTTATATGTAAATACTATGCCATTTTATATGAGGGGCTGGAGCGTTCATGAATTTTGGTATCTGCAGAGATCCTGGGACTAATCCCCCATAGATACCAAGAGACAACTGTATGGCCTTTCCCACTGCTCACCTGAAGTGTGAATTTCTTGCCTAGGAGGCTTCAGAGCTAAAGCAAAAATGGGCTAAAGATGTGTTTACTGAATGAATGAATGAGTGAATGAACACAAGGTTCACGTCACTCATACTTTCAAGGGATGGCAGAGCTGTGGAGTTATTGATGCTCTGGGATCCTTCTTCCACAATTACATTAAAAGCTCGATTATCTTGGGAATTGGGAATAGATTACATCTCCATCTGGAATGAACAAGACAAGAAGATCATTAGAATAATGACTAAGGATATACAATCTCTGACATTTAAAGGACACTGTTCGAATCCGGGCCCCAAGTCACTGACTCCTCCAAGTGACATTTCAAGTTTGGAGGGTCAGAACATCATGGAACTAAATGAGGCCTCGGAGGTGATCTCATCGGACCAGCTCATTCTATACTGGAGGAGGCTGAGGGCGAGGGGAGAGGAAACTTGACCAAAGGAGTTTTAAAAAGCACTGTGCCCGAGGCTGGTTTTCTAGCTCTCACGTAAATGACAGCGTTCTGTGACATTCACAGCCACCTGGGCACCAACCACTCTAAGCTTCTACACACAGCACAGGTCTGACGTCATCTGAGCCACGAACCTTCTCCACCTTCTGTCTGAGTTATTCTTCTGCCGAAAAGGTCTCTTACCTTTAAATAGGGTGCAGCAATTTGCACACTGTCACACAGGGCTTTTCAGAGAACCAGTTGTGGCCCACGCAACCCCACCAGGAGTGAACAACAGGAAGTGTGTTTCTTGTTTCATTTGATGAGTTCAGTCTGCATCCTTTTTCTGTAATAAACTGTAACCATGAGTAGAACAGCTTTTCTGAGTTCTGTGAGTCCTTCTAGTGAACCGTTGAACATGAGGGTGGTCTTGGGGGGAGCCAGATACAGCAGCCTACTCTGTTTATCAACATATTGCACACATGTTGAGGTGTCATATCAAGACGGACAGAGCATGGTCTGGACCAAGGGTACTGATTTTGTCCGTGAGCTTTAACTCTATAAGAATCCCAACCTTAGTGGCTCACACAATTATTTACGTAGTCATGCTTTTGTAGGTTTCAATTTGGATTAGTGTCAGTCAGCCTGTTGTTCTGCTCTCAGTTGGGCTCACTCATGTGGTCAAATACAAATCAGCTGGTGGTTCTGCCTCAGGGGTTGCTTGGATGCCAGATAGGGCAGTGGGGGAGACTGGACGGTGTGTCTCTCTTCATCCAGCGGCTTGTCACATGCAGTAGGATTCCAATTGCTCCAAGGCAGAGCCCCAGTGGGCAAGCACTGGAGTCTGCGTGCTTCATGTTCGCTAATATCCCACTGACCAGAGCTAGTCCCACAGCCAGCCCAGACTCTAGGGGCAGGGAAATAGACTCTGTACCTCGAAACGTTGCTAGGCATGGATACAGGGAAGGGAAGAATTTGCAGCCATTTTTATAACCTACCCCACTGGGACACCAGGAGCTCCCAGGAGCCTGGTGTCACAGGACAGGGCAGTGAGAGACAGAAGGCTCTGAGCTGGGTGACTGAAAGCCAGCAGACTTCAGCACACTCTTTTTGGCAGTCCCCACCTGGTGCAAGGTTGCTCCAGCAGCTGAGTCAATAAAAACGATAAATTCCCCACCACTCACCACACATCAGCAAACCACAGTTTATTGTTCGGTTTAAAAAATAAATAGGGACAGTTATTCCAATGGCATCAAACCCTATCAGAAGTGCCTCACACTCATTGCTTTACAAAATCCCTTCCAAGTCTCTCATTGCCATTGTGTCCTCGGGGTAATTTTATGAGTTAGGAGCTGTTCTCCTCTATTTTTAGATGAGTAAATTGAGGCGTGGTGAAGCAATATAAGTGCCCACCCAGATTCATATTCTATATGTGATTCCAACACCACTCTCTCAGAGCGCTGCTGCGCCGCCTTTAATTTAGCGTCATAGGCGCTGCTCCCTTTTAACAGATGAGGAGGTAGAGGCTTCCAGCAGTTGGTAAATAAGTGGCCATGACACCCCTGAGAGTCACTGCCTCTGTGTGTTACAGCATTCATCATGCACGTATTACTTCCTGTGGGCGCTTGTTCATAGCAAAAGCATGGAGCAGGCAGCAGCAACATGCCCAGGGCTTTCTTTTAAGGAGTGCCAAGTCATTAAAAATACATCTTTGCAGGGTTTTGCTCTTTTGTTTGTTTGGGTTTAGGTATCATATAAGGATCCATAGATCTGGGCAAGAAGAATTTCCTTTCAAGTAGGTAATTCAGAATATGGGCATCAAGGGGAAAAATCTCACAGTTTGGAGGGAAAACGAAAAAGAAAGAGGCAAGTACAACGAGCGGGTTTGTGGGCATAATTGCAATGCTCAGAACACTGGCCTCTCCCAGGGATAATGCTGGACCCTGGGGCCAGAGAGAGGAATACTCCAATACGAGTTTCTGCCTGGAAGACCCGCCAGATGGATAGCGAGATGGAGGATTGAAACAGAGGGGCTGGGGAGGGAGCCGATAGCGGAGTCCTTTCAAAAGTGGGTCTGTTCTTCTCGCATGTTAGGATATTGGGGAAGGTGCCCTTGCTCTTGACTTTCACCTGCCACCCCGAGCCAGAGTGATGCATCCTGCTCTTGATCATGGGACTTGCCAACACTGCCCACTGGCCTGGGAATAGTTTTGCCCTCCTATGGACTTGCGGACTTTGGCCTTTGGAACGCTGAGGAGTGGATGTCGACCCATTTCAGCATGAAACGTTCAGAGTTGCCCCTTTTCTTTGTTGCCTTTGCTCCTTTTTTTTAAATTTATTTTTTTAACATCTTTATTGGGGTATAATTGCTTTACAATGGTGTGTTAGTTTCTGTTTTATAACAAAGTGAATCAGTTATACATATACATATGTTCCCATATGTCTTCCCTCTTGCATCTCCCTCCCTCCCACCCTCCCTATCCCACCCCTCCAGGCTGTCACAAAGCACCAAGCCAATATCCCTGTGCTATGCGGCTGCTTCCCACTAGCTATCTACCTTACGTTTGTTAGTGTGTATATGTCCATGACTCTCTCTCGCCCTGTCACAGCTCACCCTTCCCCCTCCCCATATCCTCAAGTCCGTCCTCCAGTAGGTCTGCATCTTTATTCCTGTCTTACCCCTAGGTTCTTCATGACATTTTTTTTCTTAAATTCCATATATATGTGTTAGCATACGGTATTTGTCTTTTTCTCTCTGACTTACTTCACTCTGTATGACAGACTCTAGTTCTATCCACCTCATTACAAATAGCTCAGTTTCGTTTCTTTTTATGGCTGAGTAATATTCCATTGTATATATGTGCCACATCTTCTTTATCCATTCATCCGATGATGGACACTTAGGTTGTTTCCATCTCCGGGCTATTGTAAATAGAGCTGCAATGAACATTTTGGTACATGACTGTTTTTGAATTTTGGTTTCCTCAGGGTATATGCCCAGTAGTGGGATTGCTGGGTCATATGGTAGTTCTATTTGTAGTTTTTTAAGGAACCTCCATACTGTTCTCCATAGTGGCTGAACCAATTCACATTCCCACCAGCAGTGCAAGAGCGTTCCCTTTTCTCCACACCCTCTCCAGCATTTATTGTTTCTAGATAATGAGATATCATCTCACACCAGTCAGAATGGCCATCATCCTTTGCTCCTTTGATGCTCCCGCCACAAGGCGCAGACTCAGCTGTGGGAGGCGACTGGTCCCAGGAGAATGCGACACTGGAGCAAAGCTGAACTTGACCCCAACCCTACAAATGAGAAATAGAAATGTTTGCAGCTTGAAGCCACCGAGGTTTTAGATGTTTATTTTTGGGTGAACCTAAAAAAAAAAAAAAAAAAAAAAGCTAATCCACATGCATACTTTGCTGGCCAGAAGACCCCTGCTCTGTGCTCTGACGTCAAGGCTTGTGTACCCCTTGACCTGGTCCATCAAGAAGTCATGTCTGTTTCTAGGACTGGGTCCCTATTTGCCTAGTCCTGGTGCCAACAGGTGATCAGTTCTAGGTGTATTGTTGGCCCTAGTGCGGACCCACACAGTTCACTCATCTGTTTAAGACAATATTGAGGTGGGGGTTCCCTAAAATGTTCCTATGACTTATTGTGTAGGGACACTTTACACAATCCACGTCATCAACTCTCCTACCCTCCGGAAGAGCAGATATTAGTAAGCTGTGTTATAAGAGCAGCACGATGCGTGGCATCCCCCCCTTCCCCCACACCCTGCTCTGAACCAGGTGAGAGGAGCAGGGCTGCAGGCACAGCCAGGAGCTCCAGTGGCCGGCCCAGAGCCCCGTGCTGGAGGAAGAAAGTGACCAAGCTGTTTCGTGGGTCACTTGGCTTCATATGTGGGCACAAACCAATAATAGACTCAGTAAATGGGAAAAAATTATACCATGCCATTCTGGGGGTGGTTGTGAAGATTTATTCCGATAACATTGTCAAGCACGGACACACAGAGGCAGTCAGTCACGGAAGATGTTGGTCTGATTCCTGTTGGAATTATTGGCCTCCTCACCATAGCGAGGGGGAGTTGGTGGTAAGCACATCAGGCTACCTGCACCCACCTGCCCCCTGCCCTTACCTCTGATCTGCTCCCTGTTAACTAACCCACTCCCTCCTGGGTGCCAGTCCTACATCACACAGAGTCCAGGGTGATATACTGAGTGGAGCAGCACCATTAAAATCCATCTGATCTCAGTACACGACGTCCCCCACTGTGTGAAAGCACAGCGTTCCCATGAAATCTTTCCTAAGCCGAAACAGTGTAAAGCAAAGAAGCAGTTGCCTTAGGACACATCTTGCTAACGGATGCACAACATAAATCAAGGTAAAGCACAGACAGTTCAAAGCTTACAGCGGCTCGATGATCAGATACCGAGTGTGGTTCCCGGGAAAGAAGGGAGCTTGGCGGGGCTGTTCTCACTGCTTTGTGTACTCACTGCCTCTGTAACAGCTTAGCTGCCTGCCAAACAGACATTGAATGTGATTTTCACTCGTCTTTTTTCGGAAAAGTGAAAATCCTCTTCTGTTAGCCAAAACAGGTACTACTGTAAGTCTTTCATAAAAACGAAATGGTGTAAAATGAACTTTCAAAAAGCAGGGGGTACCTGTGTGTAGCCCTCTTAAAGGTCTTCCTAGTGTCAGCCCCCTTCACCCTCCCCCCATATGCTCTCTGGAGTGACCAAAAGAGTAATTAAACAGCTCTTTGGAAACTAACTGTGGCACTTATGGTAAACACAGGGAAAAGCCAAAATCTCTTTAGCTTGAGTCTGTGCACTGACCTCTTGGGAGACTATATATACATAGAGACACATGTACACCCCTGCTCACAACATTCTGGAAGGGCAAAGACAGAGAACAGATGAGCCTCTCACCACAGGCAGAGTGGACAAGTGGGGGTCATCGAGGGATCTGCTGTCCCCAAAGCAGACTCATCTGTCTTAGTTCAGGCTGCTATAAAAGAATGCCACAGACTGGCCAGCTTAAACAGCAAACATATATTTCTCAGAGTTCTGGAGGCTTGCAGGCCCATGATCAGTGTGCTTGCATGGTCCAGTTCTGGTGAGGGCCCCCTTCCCATTTATAGATGGCCACTTCCTTGCTGTGTCCCTATGTGGTTGAGAGAGAGGGCTAGTTCTCTTCCTCTTTCTATGAGGGCACTAATCCCATCATGGGGCCCCACCCCCATACCCTAATCACCCCCCCCCAAAGGTCATACCTACAAATACCATCACATGGGGGGTTAGAGTTTCAGCATATGGATTTGGGAGGACAAAGCATGCAGTCCTTATTATCACCTTAGCAGAATCTCATTTCTCATCCTCTAGGACAGAAGTTGAAAACTGGCAGCCTGAAGGTCAAACTAGCCTCCCAGATTATGTCTCATTTGTCCTGGGTATTGAAAGATAAATTGATTTAGTGACTGATATTTAATGGTGAAACTATTTCTCAGAAGAATCTAGATGCCAAGTTTGTCTTTAGAAGCAAGACTCTCTGGGAACACTCTTTGTACTTTCCCACTTGGCCACCGTGAGCTGGAGTTGCTGCCTCTGTAAAAGGGGCACGTGATGCTCCCATTTGCCACCTCCCCTTCCCCTCCCAACCCAGAGTGTCATTTGATATCTAACACCCATATCCAGGGCTGCTTCTCTCATAGCTATAACCCAACTAACCTTTTTATCATTTGAATTTGTAACCTGCCCTTGAAGACAATCTCCTCTTTTAATAGATAGGGAAACCACAGCCCAGAAATCAGAAGTGTGGTGAGACTGGTGCATGACACATAAACATGGAAAATGCCATTTTCACAAATTCTTTTCCTTCAAGGTCCACACGGTATCTCCAGAAACATTCTGGCACACAAAACTCTCTCTCCTCTGACCTTTAAAGCACTCTGGTGGTGAGGACTTCCAAGCTCTATAGAATGACCAAATAAGGAATGGCACAGACAAAGATATGGGATACCTTTGTCCCCTTCCTGTTCCCTGTCCCTTCTCCCTGTGCCAGGGGTTTTGAAACGTGGTCCTGGTAAGGGATACAGGATGAACACACCGCCTGTGAGAATTCTGGGGCTGCTCATCAAATTCGGGGCATAATTGATTTGACAGCCATTTCCCAAGTAAGTCCGTGTTCCTGTTTCTCTTCTTTTGCAGACAGTGAGTTCCTCAGCAGTAAACCTGACTCCCCAGGGAGATCCTGGAGAAACAAATGTGGTCATTAGACAGGAGTGTCTGCTCAGCCAGAATTCAGAGGAGGACTGGGACTCCTTTTCATTCCAGAAGGTTAAAAAATGGCTCTTCTTTATTTCTCTGTTGAGCCACTGGGGGAGAATTTGGAAAATTTATACACACAGACAGTAAGCTTGCTATCAAAGGGGGACTGGTGCTCCCAGCTGGGAAGAACAATTGGCAGCTTCTCCATCCTGGGCTCTGTTTATCCTTTCATTGTGATGCATAATCACAGTTTCCTTAAGAAGTTCTGTGATTCTTAATCAGAGCTGACTTTGAAAATCTTGCCTTTTCTTGGAGACAACAAGCAAGCGGTTGCCTTTACCTGCTAGCAGATTAACCCCAGTCTTGCTTCTTGCAAAAAGCACAGTTCAGATGAAGGTGCTGAAACATTACCAGAGAATCCCAGAAAGTGAGAAGCACAGGGACTTTTGTCTCCTCTCTATGGAGCCTCGTCCTCAGCAACCCAGCCGGCTCATTTGCTTCCACCTTCTGCATGCATGTCTCTGACGCCAAACACCGAACTAAATCTCGGAGACAGAGTTTTGGGTGAAGTAGAAAAGAACAGCTTTATCGCTTTGCCAGGCAAAGGGGACCACAGCGGGTTAATGCACTCAAGACTGTCCGTCCCGACCTGGAGGAAGTAGTGAGGAGTTTTATCCTGTTGGTTCAAAGAGGAGGGCGTGATCAGCTCGTGGACATTCTCCTGACTGGTTGGTGGGGAGGTAAGTGGGAGTCGGCATCATCAACCTTCTGGTTCCACCTGGTCTGGGGTCTCCGTGCTTGTGGGCAGCAGACAGTTAACTTCCCCCACCTGGTGAGGGTTTCGGTATCTGCAAAACAGCTCAAAGGTGTTGTTGTGTGTATCCCTTGAGGGGGGAACCAGGACCCTGCCCCAAGGCTGCACTATTGTTTCTTGACTGTTCCTCCCTTGTCTCTGCATCCCCTCCCTTCCCTGATTAGCAACTGTTTGAAACTGCCCATTGGAACTCAGGGAAGGCCATGGAGGCCGAATGAAGTCTATTTCCTACAAACAAAAAAACACAGGACACAGAAAGGCATTTGTGCCCAGGAGCCCCGCAGGGTCCTGCTCAGTTTCATCTCCACCAGGGATGGGGTGCCCACCCCACTCCCTGAAAGACCATGATCACACTGGGCAACTGCAGCTGCCAGAGACTGTTGTCTTTTGTTTAAAAAAAAAAACGAAGTGCTTCTGCCAGTTCTATCCCTGTCCTTCTCCTCCCCTCTGAAGGGCACATCTGCTACACACTCTTCGGGTAGATCCTTCCTTTGCACGTTACAAATAACCTCCCTCTCCCAGACCTCTCTCTGAGGATTGGCATAGCTTGTGACCTTGGCCAAGACATTTAACCTCTCTGAGCTTGAATTTCCCCATCAGGAAAACTGGGATAATAATAAGAATACTCATCTATGGGGTTTTCACAATGATTCAATTAGATAATACATGTACGGTATAGTTTTTATAAGAGTTCCTGGCATAAAATGACTTCTCTGTTAGCTAATGATTCATCGTCGTCATCATCATCACCATCAACAACAGAATCTTTAACATCCTTATCATGCTGCCTGAAAAAAAATGCACAAACTAAAAGCTGAGAATTCTGTTTTATTCGATGGACATACTGAGGATTTAAGCCCAGGAGACAGCTTCTCAGATGCTCTGAGGGACTGTTCCCAAGAGGTCAGGGAGGAGCCAGGATATAGAGGAGTTTTTGCAACAAAAACCAGGTGGTTGGAACATCAAAAGATTACTGTTAATTAAAGAAAAAGCAAACATCTCAAGTTAATGAATTCAGCACTTTTCTATGTATGGGGAGATGCAAGAGTCTGGGCTCATTGAAATCACTCCTTTGATGTGCACTTGAACTATCTAGGGCCAGTATCCTGTTCCTTTCTGTCCTGAATCCCCTCAGGGTGCACTGTTGGGGACATTGCAGTGACTGATGGACTGACGGCTGCAATATCCTTTGTTTGCTAATACGGCAGGTGTCATTCTTTGTCCACAATCATCATCAACATCATCATTATCATTTTCTTATAAATGGTAATAAACAACCCTGATCCCTCTACATTGCTTCGGCATGTGAACTCTTGATTGTCGCAGGTGCCTTACAGTGAAAATGTTCCTAAGACGAGTCACTCAGCACACTGACCCTTGGTTCCCCCAGCTTTCATTGGGGAAACCAATGTGTAAACGCACCTTGCGTGTCGGCTGACCCAGAGCAGAGGCTGCGACGGCATCAGTCTCCCTGTTGATCCCCACTCTCCTCTGGGGCGTTCCTTGTTTGGTCTTTGCTTCTTTCAAAGCACTCAGATCACTGCCATGAACACCTAGAGGGACCAACAATTGCTCTTGGGATGGAGTTCACCATATATTTATTCCTTCTCTGCATAATAACAGTCTGGTGATGTCCGGGTCAATGTGATAGCTCCCACTGAACAAGCAAGGAGGCCATGGGGTGAACTGACTATCTCAAGGCCTCCCTTTAAAGCAAAGCTCCACCTGCCATTCTCAGATAGCAGGGTTCCACAGGATCGTAGGACGGGGCATGACGTTCCTTGACACCTCCACTCTTCCAGCCCCACTCTTCCAGCCAGTTGCATAAAATCACAAGCTGCTGACTTATAGACACGATATCTCTCAGCCTTAGTCTCCTCATCTCATTGAAAGGGGGTCATAGCAGTACCCACATCACAGAGCCGTGAGTGTTGGATGAGATAACCCCTCTCAGTGCTAGCACAGCCCATCTTATAGTAAACACTCAATAAACTGGCCATTTTTCATCTCAAAATGGGCTGAACAACATTCACAACACGGCTCTCATAGAGAGAGCCTGGCGCGCAGAGCCTGGCGTAGACCAAGGGCTGCTTCTGCATCATATCAGCTTTACTAGCATTTTGCTCCAAATCTTTGGCACTATGCCCACCGCATCTGAGCCACCTGCGGTCAATTCTACGTTTGATGGGCAGAGTTGGCAGCTCCTCTGGCTCTGACACGCTTCCAAAAAAGTTTTCAAGCTGGATTCCAGACAGCGGCTCCGGACTGTCCACTCGGGAACCCAGAGCCACACGCGGGCTGCGCGTGCGGCCCCAGAGCCTTCTCTCTGCCAGCCTGGCGCTTCTGTGCCCAAGGCCTGGGGGCTGAAGAGCGCTCAGGTGGTGGATAATTACCCCACATGCTGCTGCTGCATGTAGATGAGGCATTATTCAAATCCAGCCTCTCTCCAAAGAGCTTTGTCATCTTCCTGGACCCCAGAACGTGCAGCCACAGAACACCCACCCCTGGCAGCCTGGGAGTGGGCTGTGTGTGTGTGGGGGGGGGTGGATGCAGTCAGAGAGGATGTTTCCTGTGATGTTTCACCCTAGCTGGGGCTCTTGCCCCTGCCTATCCTCTTCTCATGGCCTCTAACCTTGGCACTGGTTCCTTTCAAGGAAGGGACAAGGAAGGAAGGAAGGGAGGAAGGAGAAAGAAGGAGAAGCAGAGAGGAAGAGACGACAAAGGGAGAGCGGGAGGAAGGAAGGAGGGAGAATTTTCTGCATGCCCACAGATTTCTGTCTGCCCTTGATACCCTCAGAGTTTCCTCCATTCATTCTGTAAATGAAAAGTGTTGCCTGTGATATCAGTAAACAAAGGATGTTGCAGCCATCAAGCCATCGCATTACAGCCGCCCCGACGGCAGCATCAGGCCCTCAGCCCCTGCAGCGCCCCCCATGGGTGAACCCTGAGCCCAGATTTTTGCATCTTCCCTCTTATAGAAAGTTGCTAAATTCATTAACTAGAGATGTCTGGTTTTCTTTAACAGTAATCTTTTGATGTTCCGACTACCTGGTTTTGTGACAAAACCCGGATATATCCTGACTTCT
Organism: Orcinus orca; assembly: GCF_937001465.1. Classification (NCBI taxonomy): domain Eukaryota; kingdom Metazoa; phylum Chordata; class Mammalia; order Artiodactyla; family Delphinidae; genus Orcinus; species Orcinus orca. Next base: position 83,577,529 of record NC_064575.1, read on the forward strand.
CCCTCAGCTCTTCAGAGCAGTCCCTCGCTGTCTGAGAGGCCTGTCTCCTGGGCTGGAAGTCCTCAGAAAGTCTTCCAAATAAAACATAATCCTCAGCTTTTAGGTTGTGTATTTTTTTCCGTCGACACCTCCATAATGATGGCCAGGAGTGCAGAAGGGGCCCCAGAGTCTGCCTCGAGTCTTCCCTCCCTTCCTATAAACACAGTGTCACCTCCAGTCTCCACCCAAGACAGCATCAGTCAGACTCAAGCCTGTGAGCACCCATGTCCCAGGGCACATGTGCCTTGTATTCTAGACGCCCGGTACCACAACGATATACATCATTGTGGAAACTGGGAACTCCACCGCCAGACCCCTTCAGGGCCGGACTTGCTTGCACGGGGGAGTAGCCTCAGCAGGCAGCCTCCAGCTCTCAGCTCCTTCAGGGCCCGGCTCAGCTGCAGAGGGCCTCCATGTCAGAGGCCACGCGCCTCTGGGGACAGTCCACCCTGGTGACCGAGCGAGGCAGCCGAGGGGCCCGCTGATGGGCAGCCTCACTCTGGAGCTCCCTGCAGAGGCAGCCGAGGCCCTGCGGGGTGTGCGCTGCAGTTTGGCCCCTTCCCACTCCAGTCACCTGCAACTGTGAAGGACTCGTAGGATAACGGTGTTGGTTGGTCATTGCTGGGCAATGCAGAAGGAGAACAACGGCTGGGAGCAGAACGAGGCAGCTGAGTGGCAGGTGTGAATGACAGGAAGCTCTCTGTGAGCCCAGAAGTTCTCAGCCCCTGCAGCTGAAGCGTGGAGAAAGCTGAGGACCAAGACATCATAGAGTGGCTGAACTTCCAAGATCTTTGGGAAAAACTGGGACCCTGCCCGTGGATGCCCCTTAAAGATTCAACCTTTCCAAACTACTCGGGGTCTTCTGAAGCCGCAGACTTGGCACCCCTCCCTATCAGGACATGGCAGCCCCAAGGCTGGAAGGCAATGCGGAGACCTGTGCTTCCAAGGCTTCACATTTGCCCTCAGGATCTACCCCCCATCTCCTGTTCTGGTCACTGGACCTATAATTAGTGCTAAGTCACCGCATAGCCCGGCAAGGATGTCTCTCAGAAGCCCAGGGAAAATGATGACCCACACTCAGAATGGTCACAGCTGACAGAGAAAGAAAGGGTTCAGTGGCTCAGGAAGGGGGCATACACTGGAATGGATGGCTGTATGTGGACGGAAGACTCGCCAGGTCCTAACCTCCCAAGAGCCAACCCAGAAGACAGGGCAATGACTAAGGCCATAAGGAATGTGACAGCTAGAGGGTCATCAGTATATTAAAAAATGTCAGAGCTGGTTCTCCTCTCTAAGCCAGGGCTGATGGAAGGAGAGGGGTGTCCTAGAGCTGTGGTGATGACAAGAGCCCTGAAACAGCAGGGAGTAGACAGCAGCCCTTCACACCATAAGCGGGGGGTGGGGGGCACAATGATCACAATTACTGGCAAGGCTGGCCTGGCCTCCAAGGGGCCTGACCCTCAGAGAATTATGGCGATGGTTGATAGAACCTGGCATCCCTGGGAGCAAGAGATTGGCGCCACTAAAGGTACCATCCAGCTTGTACCAGCAGAACAAATCAGGATGAATGACCAGGAGGCTGTCACAATGCTTTGCCCGATTTCTGGGCTTGGCATTCGTAGTAGTCAGGGCTCTCCAGAGGAACAAACCAATAGGATGCTTATCTCTCTATAGAGAGAACTATTTTAAGGAATTGACTCATGACTATAGAGGCTGGCAAGTCCAAAATCCGTAGGGTAGGCCAGCAGGCTGGAGACCCAGGGAAGAGATGATGTTGAAGTTCAACTCCAAAGGCCGTCTGCTGCAGAATCCCCTCTTGCTGTGGGGATGTCAGTCTTTGTTCTATTCCTTCAACTGATTAGACAAGGCCAACCCGCATTATGGAAGGCAAGTACACTTTACTCAAAGTCCACCGAGTTAAACGTTAACCTCATTGCCAAAGCACCCTCCCAGAAACAGCCAGGATGATGTTTGAGACGTTTGGGCGGCACGGTCCAGCCAAGCTGACACATGAAGTTAACCATCCCAGTGTCCCAACTCGGCTCAGCAGGGGCCATTGCAGAGAGCTGCTAGCGAATGAAATAGGAAGGTGGGAGGGGCCATCCCAGCATTCCAACTCGGCTCAGCAGGGGCCATTGCAGAGAGCTGCTAGTGAATGAAATAGGGATGTGGGAGGGACCATCCCAGTGTCCCAGCTCCGCTCAGCAGGGGCCATTGCAGAGGTCTGCTAGTGAATGAAATAGGGATGTGGGAGGGACCATCCCAGCATTCCAACTCGGCTCAGCAGGGGCCATTGCAGAGGTCTGCTAGTGAATGAAATAGGAAGGTGGGAGGGGTGTGGGAGGGGTGTGGGAGGGGTGTGGGAGGGGTTCCCACCCCTGCGTGGATGACCACGGCCAGCAGTGCACATTCTGGAAATTTCCATGGGGTTGATGGAGGCTTTCTTGGGCTTGCACCGCTGTTCAACTCCTGCCTCTGTTTAATCTTTCTCTCTCCCTCCCTTTCACAGGCCTCGTCCCTTATACACATCTTCCGTCCAACTGCATCTCAGCCTCAGACTATGAGGGACTCAACTTGTGACAGTCATTCATCACATGTGCACATACCATAAGTTAGAAACTCGATAATTTTTACAATGTGGACACATTTCTGTCACGGGCACCCTGTAGCCTGGAAGCGTCCATCATGCTCACTCAGCACAGTGGCGGTGAAATTCTTCCATGGAATTTCCTGTACCAGAAGTTTGTTCTTAATATGTTACATCTTATGATATATTTCAAATTACCTTCACGTACGGTGTGAGGTAAGAGTCAAGGTTTGTTGTTTTCCAGTACCACTTATTGAAAAAATAATCGTTCTCTCACTGAAACGCTGGGCTGTCTCTCTAGGAAATCCTGATGACGTGTGTGTGGGTCTATTTCTAGACACTCCCTTCCTTGCCACTTGTATATTTGATTACCCTTGTGCCAGTATCACATTGTCCTTAATACTATAGATTTACAATGTCTTATAGCTTAGAATAAGTCCTTCAACTTTACTGTTCTTCAAGTTTGTCCTGCTTTATTGTAGGTTCTTTGCACTTTCACGTGAATTGTGATTTTGAGTGGTATTGCATTGAGTCTCTAGATCAACGGGGATTGGCAACGCCGAGTTTTATGATAGTGAGTATGGCATGGCCCTCGCATATTTAGGTCCCCTTTAATTCTCTCACTGAGGTTTTGTTGTTAATAGTGCATCCCTGCAGCTGGGATGGGAAGAGCCCCAGAAGGCAGTGCAGTTACAGGAGTATGGGAATGTTATAGACGAATCCATACGTGTGTGTAGAGATAGTGTGCTACCATCTGCATGTAGGCTTCGTGCTTTCATATCTGTTTAATGCGAAGGGATTGTTATGGGCTAAACGTTTGTTTCCCTCCAAAATTCCTATGCTGAAGCCCTAGCCCTCAGTGTGATGAATGGTATTTGGATGTCAGGCCTTTGGTAGGCAGTTTGAGATGAGGTGATGAAGGTGGGCACCCCGTGACAGGATTAGTGCCCTTATAAGAAGAGGAAGAGAGAGAGAGAGAGATCTCTCCAGGAGCATACACCGAGGAAAGGCCATATGAGCACACAGTGAGAAAGTACCTGTCTGCAAGCCAGGAAGAGGGCCCTCACCAGACGCCACATCCGCCAGCACCTGGAGCTCAGATTCCCCAGCCCCCAGAGCTGTGAGAAGTAAATGTTTGTTGTCTAAGCTGCCCAGGCTATGGTATTCTCGTTATGGCAGCCCAAGCTGACTAAGATAGGGATCTATACGATATATACATTTGCATATAGGGAGATAACTTCTGCTGGTTTAGGAGTAGAATTATTTTTGTAGTCTTTTAATGTTCCTTTGCATAGCTCGCCTGGCATAACATTAATCACGGCAAGCTTAAAATGACATTAAATTCAATTTTCTTTCCTCTTGAATGCCAGCCACACAGGCTGTTTACACGGAGCACCAAACAAAAGTGGAGGAGGAGAGAATCAGGTTCAATCAATTTCCCTCCTCGCTAATTGGGGGTTTATTGCCGGTTGGTTTGCTCACAATGGCAGCAGGAAGAACCATCCTTCAGTTTCTGGCTGCCAACTGGAATCTGAGTTTATTCTCTGTGGCTGTCTCATAAAGGAACAGAGAGCTGAAGACAAAACAATACTTTTATCTCTTTATTATTTTCTCTGCAGTATGAGGGGCGCTTCCTAGGATGTGGTGGGCTCACCCCTCAGTCTGCTGCACTCCGGCAGGGGGGCAGGGTGTGGCTACTCTCAAGGTGTATTTTTAGGAGAAATGTCCCATAGACTTGTGTTCAGTTACCTATTTCTTGACTCACATATTCATATTTTGATGAACTTCTGCAGACTCCCTATTAAGCAGGAGCCCCGTGCTGGGCCCCGTGGGGGACAGGACACCCCCAGCCTGCAGGGAGCTGACCGTGGAGGAGAGAACCAGGCCCTACAGCCTTATGCATGTTCCACAGGATGTGGCAACAGGGGCTGTGGGAGGCTGGGGGGAGGGGAGGGACAGATCCATCATCTTAGGGATTCCGAGGTCAATTTACTGAGCTTTGAAGGGCATATAGAAGTCCAGGGGTAAAGAAGAGGGCAAGGGCTCTCCAGAAGGGGGCCTGGGAGCCAGCAGGTGCCACGTGGGAGGAAGCAGATGCTGGTGAGGATGGAGTGGGATTGGATGGAACCGGGGGGCTTTGGCACCCCCATCCCTCCCAGGTGGCCTTCAGTCTCCAGGGAGAGTCTTCAGCTGTGTTTGCATCCAGGGCAGATGGAGCCCTACAGGGTCCTAAAGAGGGGAGCAGATCAGGGACCCCAAAGTGGGGGTTTAGAGCCACTGCTGGAGGCGGGTTGAGGAGGGAAGAGTGTGGCGGGTGGGGGGGCGCGGTTTGAAGGAGAGGCTGGGGCTGGGAGTCAAAAGATGGAGCCAGGTTGGGAGGGAGAGAGAGAGGGAAATGCCTTCCTTTCTGGATTACAGGGGTTCTGGCCCCCAGGGCTGCGAGAGGATGGGCGAGCACTAGCAGCAGTGCACTTACTGCCACTCAGGAGATGAATGATGCTAGCTCGCCAACAGTGGGGAAAACATGGCCACGCCCACCGCCCTTTACTGTTGACAAAATGCGTTCCCACTGAGACCCCACTGGAGCCTCACGGCAGCCCTCAGACACATGTGACGCCTGCATTGTGCAGACGAGGACACACAGCTCCTGGTTTGCTCCGTCTGGACCCCTTCCCCAACTCCACACTCGCCTGCCGCTGCTTGCCCACCCAGCCACCAGCTTCGGGGAGCGCTGCGCTGGACGCGCTAGGTCAGCCTCCCTTGGGTGTCCCTGGCCTCACCCCTTCCTGATCGGGCCCCGCCTCCCCTCCCCTTCTTCCCCAGTGAGCTGCCTCATCGCCATCAGAGTCCAAATGCTCCGGCCTGGTTTCCAATCCCTCCTTCTTCCTGGGGTCCTGGTGTCTACTGTCCCCACTGCCTGGACCAGTAATCCCCCTGCTCCTACCCACTTACAGCTCAGGTCTTTTGTAGCCCAAACGTCCCTGTAAGTAAAGTTCACTCCCCATTCGCATTCATCACCTTTATAACTTGAATCAATTTCAGAAATTACACACTGATGCATGTGATTATTGTTTAGGGCCTCCTACCTACCTTCATAGGCCTAGGGCTGTAGAGTTATTCGGAGGGAACTCACAGAATATACCAAAAATTTGGCCGGCAGTAACTGATCAAAAAGTACTTTAATGAAAACATGAATTTACGCAGGTCACAGAGAGTTGAGGTAGACGTAAGATTCAAAAAAAAAGTTTCTGGTTCCGGTCTTGTGCTCTTGCGATGATATCACACCACCTTCCCGTTGCCTTGAGCAAATCAGTCTGTGCTCAGGGGTCTAAATCGGCCCACCTGTAACTGGAAATGTTTACAGTCAATGAACCACCTGGTCTTTTTCTACCTGGCATCCAACAGCCTGTGGAAGGCTGCTGCCTGGTGGTCCGCTACTATCATTGGCATCCACAGAGTCCATCAGCAGCCGGCCACACAGGAAAGATAATGTCCCAGGTACCACTGGTTTATTTGAATGAGGAGCTGGCCTGTTGGCCAGAGTGATTAACTCCAGCATTTTCTTTAGGTCCCTCTGGTCAGGGAAGCTCATCTCTGTCCATAAGTGGGTCCTAGAAGTCTGAGCTGGAAGGGATCTCAGGGACTGATCACCTGGAACAGCCAACATGTGGCACTCGTGGCAGGGCTCCCATGCTACGCACTGACAGGCATCACTAATAGATCACAGCACTCTTTTCTGCTGGGCTAGGACTAAATGCTCACATCTTTCAAAACACAGCGCTGCAGGCAGCCATTAGCAATCAATTTGCCTCAACCTGTCAGACGAAAGCTGAAGCAGTGAGGGTGCCTGGCTGGAACAGATGCCCCCTCAGCTGGAAATGTGGGAGAGACTCTGAATGAAGTGAGTCTGTGCGGAAGGGACCCTAACAAACGATGCCGAGTCATGGGACCAGCAGCAGCGGGTGGGGGGAGATGTTGCCACCCCTAAAGAAGAAGGGAAAGGGAGGACTTGACATCAAGAACTGGGTTTGAAGCCAGGGCCTGGCAGAGCTGGATGCAGGCACAGGAGCCCAAACAGGACAGGGGCAGAGGAGCAAATACACCAGTACTCTCTCCTCTGCCCCCTCACCTCCAGCCGCCACGGGTCAACTTACCTACAAGCCAGGGGGCAGTGACTCCTAATGACAATCTCACTACTGTCACCCAGTACTGCAGGGCACAGAGCAGGACAGGGAGAGATTGAGAATGGCGCATTCTGGATGTGGTCTGGGGAACAGGTCTGGTTTGGGGTCAGGTTCCCTTAAAGCAGAGCCTGAGACAGGGATTTGGAATCACGTAACTTGTTAAGGGAGTGATCCCCCCAGGAGAAACCTGAAAGGGAGGAAGGGACGCAGAATAGAGGAGGGGACAGAGCTGAGCCTGATCCATAGGGGAAGATGTGGGCGGTGCCCTTATGCAGGGGGGGGTCGGCCATTTGTGTCCCTTGTCAGCCAGCCATTGGCTGCAGGCTGTCCCCTGGGGCGGAGACATGCTCTTTTCGTCAAGGATAAATGTCAAGAGAAGGGGACACACTGGGAGCCCCTCAGCAGAAAAGACTCAGGGCAGGTGGGGGCTGGGTGCACCATCCAGGTGAAGGGATCTGAGTGGAGCACCAAGGCCATCCCTCACAGAGGGGACGTCCGGGGGCAAATCCACTCTCCACCACTTGTTAGCTGAGTGACAACAGGCAAGTCTGTGACTTCTCTGAGCCTCCATGTGGCCACCTGGAGAATGTCATTCAGTGTTAGTGAGGGGGTAAGAGTGCCCCCCACCCCAGTAAGCAGATCCCCCAGAGCAAAGGGGGGCTGGCGCCTCCTCCCCTCCTCCCGGGCAATGCTCCTTCATCTCTGACAGCCTAAAATGTAGGGTCATGGAGACCAGACCCTCGGGAAGGCCAGGGGCAGAGGGGAAGAGGGAGAGAGGGCATCGGGCAACTCTTCCAGCCGGCAGCAAAGCCCAGTGTTGGCACTAAGACTCCAGCCCCAGGAGAAGGAAGGCTGTTGGAAACAAGGATGGGGACCCAATGGATGGGATGGAAACCTATGGACAAAGCTTAGACATTCTTCCAGAAACAACCTCTAACCTCAGGATTACAGAAAATGAATCAAGAGATCAGAACCGATTTTAGGGAGGCTTGAACTGGTGCCAAGTGTCCCTAGATGCTCTCGGGACTTACAAAAGTCTTCCCTTTGTAAGAAGATGCTGGAACTGTAGCATTTAGCAAGGTGCCATGAACATAGAGGACATTCAGTAAACAACAACCGTGATCACCGCAAGGACTGCAGTGAGTGGCACCCAAGGGGCTCCGGCAAATTGCCTCAAAGGCTCTGCGGGTGCTGTGGACTGAATTGTGTCCTCTCGCCCCCATTCATATGTGGAAGCCCTAATGCCCAATGTGACTGTATCTGGAGATACGGTGTCTAGGGGGTAATTAAGGTTAAACGAGGTCATAGGGTAGGGTCCTAATCTGATAGGACTCTGGCCTTATGAGAAGAGGAAGGGAGAGAGAGATCTGTCCCTCTCTCTCCATATGTGAGGACACAGCAAGAAGGCAGCCGTTTACAAGCCAGGAGGAGAGTCCTCACCAGAACCTGACCACATGGCACCTTGATATCAGACTTCCAGCCTCCAGAACTGTTGTTTAAACCGCACAGTCCATGGTATTTTGTTATGGCAGCCCAAGCCGACCAAGACAGTGAGGGACGCAGACGCGAGCCAGAGGGGTCTACTGTTACCATGGAGGAGGACCAGAGTGGTCCTGCTTCTCTTTGCAGCAGGGATGGGGGCATGGAGGAAGGAGTGATACTTCTGCCTCTGGGAAGCAGGGTGGGTGCTGTGGAAGAGAGGATGCTTGAGTGGGGCCCTGAAAGATAGATGGTCTTGACGCATGAGAGAGAAGTAGGAAGGCATTCCTGGAGAAAGAAAACTGCTTCAAATTTGGGCAGGAGAGTTTTAACCTATGGCTATTCTTTCAAGACTTACATGCCACTCATCCATTCAGAACATATTTATCGAGACTTACTGTGTGCCAGACCCTCTGCAAGGTGCAGAGGAAACTAGGCAAGACGCTAGAAAATCACAACTGGGCTCTAACTTCAGGAGGAGGATGCTTGGGGTAGGGGCTTGGAGGTCTTGGGGTGCAGAGACATCCCCATTCCTTGGTGATCACGTAGAAACATGCCACACTCTTTCCGTCTGGTCTTCGTACTCCTTCCACTAAACTTTAGAATCTAAGGTTTTCACCCATTGCCACCTTGAATATATTATAAAGTTTCCTCAAGGAGATCTTCAGCAGACAAGGTTTTCAGGATGAGTCCTTCCCGAGCAGCGTTTCTGTCCCCAAAGCATGCAGAATGGGCAGCGGGAGAGAGAGACGGATAAACAGAACACTGCCAGGCAGGATCATAGAAAAAGGGAATTTGGCAGGGATGCTGGTGAAGGGGAAGAAGGCTCATCGGTCCTTCATGACCACTCGTCGGTAACTCTCCCAGAGAAACCATGTCCTAGTTCAAACGTGGGCAGTGGTTTGGTGGCCAGGTGGGTGAGTGGCAGGCGACGGTCACAACATACTCGGCAGAGGGAACAAAGAGCAGGGTCGTGGGGAGGAAAGGGCCTCCGCATTTGGGGAAAGAGTGAGAGGACAGTGGTGAGAAGGGGGTGAGCCTGGGAGAGGAGTCAGGGTCCAGATCAGAGGGGACCTGGCTTAGAAGAACATTGTTTAAGCAAGAAGCCTGGGAAACGATTCACAGGTGAGAACTGCGTTTTGGAAGCATCTCTTTGCAGCACTGAGTTGGAGGCATGTGAACAGAATGTGCTGAGTGGAGGGAAAAGCCCAAGCCTCCTGCCCTGTGAAAGCAAGGTCAGCCCTCCTGATTTAGTCACCTTATGTCTCCGCACTTGAAAGTACGGCTAAATCCCCACCTCCCCAGGCATCCCTCCTGCCTGCCCACTGCTTTTTCAACCAAACAGGGGAAGTTGATTCGTTGTTTTTTTTTTTTCCCCAAAATCGGCAAAGTGGAGGCAGAGTTTAAGGCAAAAACCCAAACTTACGCCGTATGTTGTAACAGGAGAACCAGTGGGCTTCACCTAGGGGAGGGTTTTGCTGCAAATGAGTCGCTTCTGTGATGGTCCATTGAACTCTGGAAGGATGCAATTATTTCGTGGACTTTTCTGACTGGTGTCAAAGCAGCTCTCGATACTACAGCACCTTTAAGCCTGCTCCCCACTAACATTCCCATCCCAGTCAATGACACCCACTCCAGTCAAAAACTTAGGAGACAAGTTTGCCTTAAAATACAAGCTGGGGGACTTACCTGGTGGCTCAGTGGTTAAGAATCCACCTTGGTCTGGGAAGATCCCACATGCCGCGGAGCAACGAAGCCCGTGCGCCACAACTACCGAGCCTGCGTTCTAGAGCCCGCAAGCCACAACTACTGAGCCCAAGCGCCTAGAGCCCGTGCTCCACAACAAGAGAAGCCACCGCAATGAGGAGCCCGTGCACCGCAATGAAGAGTAGCCCCCGCTCACCGCAACTAGAGAAAAGCCCGCGCGCAACAACGAAGACCCAATGCAACCAAAAATTAATTAATTAATTTTAAAAAAAGGAAAAATAAATTAAAAAAAAGAAATACAAGCTGGATCACCCCACTGCTCACCATCGCCCACCACCGACGTCCGTGTAACACACATACACACACAAACACGCACATGCACATTGTCCCAACGGTTTATCGCTTTCTGTCCTTTACATAAACCATACTTTTTCATTTCTCAGCTACTTTGCAATTGCTATTCCCTCCATCCGAAAAGCCTTTCCTTCCATCAAGCCTACCTGACAAACCTGTAAATTCTCTGAACCCTGCTCAGGTAGAATTTCTTCTATGACAACTTTTCTGACCACCCAGCCCCTCTTGAGTTAACGATATACATGATATTCATGTGTCCATGTTTACGTAACTAGACTGTTCAGTCCTTGAGATGAGAAGTGGGTTTGGGCTTCTCCATATTCCCCAGTGCGCCCAGAACCCAGCAGGTGGTGATCAAACGTTTGCTGGATTGAGAGAAATTAGTCAGGGCCAGCTACAGCTCAAATGCTCTCACAGAGAAGCGATCCAGCTCCTAGGAAAGCAAAGATGCATGGTGAAGGGACCTTCAGAAATGCCCTCTGTAAGTTAACAGCAGACCCTAGATAAGAACCCAGAGGTGGACTCCCAGTCTAGGGCTTGTTTCTAGAATCCAAGAAACCTGGGGGTGTTAGACAGGCCTAAAGACCAACAGAACGCATTGGATACAAGAATATGCATGTAAGTAATGGAAAATCACTCATGACCTAAGTGACTGTTTGGAACTGGCTGGGCCCAAAAAGTAAGAGCACTTGCCCAGGAAGCCTTGTAGAAAGGCTGGTACTGTTGAATGCTGGGAATCTGCCATTTGTTTTCTGTTTGTATTTCTTTACCTTATCTTGTGGAAAGAGACAATTAAAAATTCTAAGTGGTGTTTGCATCCTTGTGTACCTTTGTCACAGGTCCTTGAAGATTTGGTATGTTTGGGGTGTGAGTCCATCTGTGCCCATTTGGAGACTCGTCTCCACTTCTCCCACTTCCCTCAAATCCCTGTGTGGTTAATTAAAAGCACTGGTATCGTCTCTGCTGTGACATGGAAGGATCACATCTCTACAATCCATCATCCTAATTAGCAAGGAGGGAAAGGATTTGTCTACTTTCAATTTGTATGTTTTAAACCGAGCAAAATTCACGGGAGATGGGCCTGACTCAATCCAGCACGAAATTCTGTTTGGAAAATTGTTTGTGAATTTTGAAACATGATCTCAGGGCTGTTCAGATTCGGGCTCCCTGTGTGATTTCAACTGGTAAATAAGTAACGAAACAACAGTAATAATTCTGAAAATAATACTAAGAGCAGATACTAATTTTAGTGCCTATGGAGGGATTTCTCAGTATTTCCCAAAGTGTGTTCCAAGATCACTAGACCTTCAAGATGTTCCTTGACAAAATGACTGTGTACACTTCACATACGAGGCCCATGACAGACTCCTCTTGGAGACTCATGATATCCAGAGACTATGAGAAGCTCTGAGGAGTTCTGCAGTTGTAAAAAAAAAGAGTCATCAAAGTTGACTTATTTGAAAATGGAATTCATTTGTAGAATATTTAGTATAAGAGATCTATTCAACACAACCTTTAACTATAAAAATTCCCAGCTAGGCAGCCACCATATTACAGGTGAGGCAAATGAGGCCTGGAGTGACCCTGGAAATTGAACCCACATCTCTTTGACTCCCAGCCCCCATGACGCCACGCCAGCAGCACGTACTTGGGTCTGTGCCTGCACGGGCAGTTCAAGTTCAAGTTCACTCCTCACCCTCATTGTGTGGAGGCTGCTCACCAGGCCAGCATAGTCAGGGACATCAGGAGGGGAAGAGGGGCAGAAAAGAAAAGAAGCATTTCCTGAACATCTCTGGGTACCAGACACTGTACTCGGCCCAGAGAATACAGGGGTGCAAAGATGCTGGTTCTTACTTTTTGGGTGCTAACCACCCAGAAGGAGAAAGAAATGAGTAACCAGCTTGTTATAAATGCAATTCTTTGGAGCCAGACAGCCCTGAAGTCCATGAAATGCTCACTGTGATCCTGGCCGTGTGCTGAGCACAACCATTCTGAGTGTCCAAGGGATTCTGATGGTCCTGGAATATTCCAAGTCCAGATCTTCTACAAAGAGTACCCGTGAGTCCTCTGAACTCCGGCTCCAGTCCACAGTGCAGAAGTCCTTCCTGCCAGGTGTCCCAAGTAACCTTCACCAGAGCTGCCTGACTACCTCTCTCCCCTTCAAGGAGAAGGAATCGTTCTCTGTGGGCCAGGCCACCTGCTGGCTTTCAGGAGAGGGCAGAGGGGAAGCTCCGGGGAGGGACTCAGGTGACAGCCCCACCTGGGAAGGGTGCCCGTGCCACATCTGCGGGGGCCTGGGGCTCGTTGTTCAAGCTCCAGTAGGCTCCGTGAGCAGGGGTAAGACCAGATGCTCCCATATTAATCAAGGCTGTCCCTTTAATGGAAGCAATGATGTTATTCCTTTATTCATTGGTGAACTCATTCACACTTTCCTCCTTTGCCGCTTTCTGTCCATGTAGCTTTTTCTTTTCCAGTACAAAACGGAGGTGATGATACCTATCTTGGCGGGTCATTGTCATGATAAATGGCGAGGTCAGTGAGAGCCTGCCTCAAGTTCCGCCACCAGAAAGTACTCAGTAGGTTTGATGTTTCTGGATGTTTGCACCTGTCAGGCCTCTAATTGCCCAGACTTGTCTCCAGCTGTCACTCACCAAACTGACCTTTCCTCTAGCCTCCACGCTCTTTGCTGGAGGGGGCCATCAGGGAAACAAGAAATCCAAGGTTGTCCCCATCTGGGATAACAGATGGTCCCAATTTGCCCAGGACTGAGGGGTTCCCAGGAAGTGAGGCTTTTAGTTCTGAAATAGGAGCTCAAAAAAAAAAAAAAAAAAAAAGGACTTCCCTGGCGATCCAGTGTTTAGGACTCCGTGCTTCCAACGCAGGGGGTGCGGATTCAATCCCTGGTCAGGGAACTAAGATCCCACATGCCTCGTGGTGTGGCCTAAATAAATAAACAAACCAGCTAAAACGGGAGCAGTCTCAGGCAAGCCGGGAAGAGCTGGTCACGCCACCCCCAGTCATCAAATAGGCTGGAAGAGAACCAATAAGAGAAGCCCCAAAGGTACTCAAAGTCCTGTCTACCTGTGGAGAATACACTCATTGTTCTCGATTTGCAGAAGTTTAGACCGCTCGACACCATCTTAATAGCGAGTCAAGCAGAGCCCTCTCTCTAGAGGCAGAGGTTAAGGTAAGACCTGGATCAGCCACTTACAGTCCATGAACCCTGGGACAGAGCACTTCCCTTGGCCTCACTTCTTCATCTACATTTAGTCTGCGAAGATCTTGTTCCAGGTTTTGGATCTATATTCGTGAATAGCTTGGCCTGAAGTTTTCAGTCTTGTGCTGTCCTTACGTGGTTTGGACATGAAGTTGTATTCATTCACCTCACAAATGAGTTGGGGATGAGTTCTATTCTATGGAAGCATTTGTACAAAATTGGAATTTTATATATATATTTCCCTCATGCTTGGGAGGGCCCTAGAGACGTTTGAGTCTTATTTTTCAAGAAAATTTTCATGTGTGTCATTTATTGAGATACTGCATTCATGAGACATATCTTTAATGTCTTAGCATTTGTAGTTATGTCCCATTTTAATTCCTAATGCTTATGTTTACCCTCTGTCATTTTTTTCTTGATGAGTATTATCAGATGTTATCTAAAATACTAGCACTCCAAAGAAACAAATACTTCTGTTTTATATTTGTTTTCTAAGTCACTATATTCTAGTCTTATATTTAGGTATTTCATGTACATTAGGAGGTGTAGGGGAGAACTGTCTTGTCCTTTTTTCAAACTTCTTAATGCTTAACTTATGTTGTAAGGTTTTCTTTTTTCCCAACAAAAAATGCCATGGTTTGGTGTATAATACTTTCATTATTAGCAATGTACAAGATACTGACAATTTTCTATTACAATTTCCCCTTTGAACCATGAGTTCAAATTACACTTGTTGTAATTTCAGATTCTTTTGAGGATGCGAAAGATAAAAGCTGTTTGCCCTTCCCAGTCTATTCACCCCTCTTCCACCCTGTTCTCTGCCCAGCAAGCTGACAGATGTGGACCATAGCAACAGGCCCCAGGGCCCCTTGGCTTCTCCTTGAAAGGAGCTGAGAGAGATGAAGGAGAGTGATGTCAGATGCATACTCTCTGGGCTCTCAGGGCACCTATCACATCCTGAAAGGATGCTGTTTGTGTCTGCCTACCTGCTTCTTTATTTTCTGTCTCCCCATTGATAAGGTAAGTTCCATGACGGCAAACTCTCCCAGCATCAAGCCTGGAACCTGGCATGGATTGACACTCCTGAGGGTTAAGAGTTGAAGAAGAATTTATAGATCACGGAGCCCAACTCCTTCCTGGCACATTTGAGGAAACTGAGCCCAGAGAGGTGAGAAGGCTTGTCGATGGCCAAGTGTCTCATTAGAGGCAGAGCCAGTACGCACCCCCAGATCCCTGGGCTCTTTCTGATAAAGCATGAGGTGCCTGGAAAGAAGGCAGGAGAGGGATGGGGGCAGGCCACACCCGGACACAGCCCAGAGGAACAGGTGTTGCCATTCTCCAAGCAAAGGAGAAGGACATACCTGCAAATCTGAATCACTGATTCGTTTTCTTCTCCTAAGTTCCACAAAGAGCCTCTGATTTCTATGCCTTGTGTAACCAGCCTGCAGAAAAGGTCAGTTAATTAAATGAGGCCACTACAGCCAAATGGTCTGGAAGCTGTCCGTTCCCACTGCCAAACCTCTAACTTCTTCGTGGCTGGGATTCTGGAAATATTCAATAGAAAAGCAAAGTTTCCCAAGAAGCTGAGAGAAAGCTGTTTTCCTGAGGTCAAACTAAATATGCAGTGACTGCCAGGGACAGATGCCTAACTCACAATCTCAGAGCAGCCAGGGCCACAGACGGTCGTCTTGGAGGCTGGGAGGCACCGCATTCCATTTACCTTCCTCCTCCGCTGATCCTCCAGGGGCCACCACTACAGCAGGAAAGTGAAGTATATCGACATTTTGAAACAAACCACTGTGAGCTGTAGGAGGGAGGGAGATCCAGCAAACATTGTTGAAAATTTGATTCATTGCTTTAAAAATATTTAAGACTATCCAAGGAGGGTCCCTCTCATAAATAGATTTTTTTAACTCATAATTTGCTTTTTGTTTGTTTGTTGTTTTTTTGCGGTACGCGGGCCTCTCACTGTTGTGGCCTCTCCCGTTGCGGAGCACAGGCTCCGGACGCGCAGGCTCCGGGCCCAGCCGCTCCGCGGCATGTGGGATCTTCCCGGACCCGGGCACGAACCCGCGTCCCCTGCATCGGCAGGCGGACTCTCAACCACTGCGCCACCAGGGAAGCCCACCAGGCTCCTTTTAAGGGGAGAAAAACAGAGGCTCACGAGGTTGAGCTAACCTGCTCAAAGTCTGTCCAGATGTCACCAACAGCCTCCGAATGTGAACCTCACCCGTCCTGTGCCTTACCCTGGGGCATGTCACATGGTGTTTGTCGTTAGTTGAGTGAGTGTCTGTCTCCCCCAGGAGTCCGTAAGTTTCTTGAAATAACGTCTCATTCTCTCTGCTATTGGCCGTTTCTGTCTCTACGGCTTGCACATGCGTAGATGCCTCATGGTTGTACGTTTCAGATGTCGGCATGCTTGTTTGATTGAATGACCTGAAATTCACCTCAATGGGAAGCCTGAAAAATAGCAACATTATCGTGGCTCTGCTGTGTGACTTTGGACAACTCACTTCCCCTTTCTGGTCCTTGGTTTTTCCACCTGCAACGTAAGTTCTTTAAACCCCACAGTTTCTCATTTCCCACTTTGTGCCAAAGGTGTTCATCCCTCCCACTGGAGGTTCCCACCCCTGCACCCAAGGAAAGGTAAGAGACAGCAGGTCTAGGAGAGAGGACAGTGGTTGGTTAATTTCACAGCCAGCACCACCAGAGGCAGATGCTTTAGAGGCAGAGCCGGAGCTGGTGAGCAGTGAGGCGGCTGGAGATGGAGCCCCGCGCCCAGGGAGGAGGGAAGCCATGAGGGCAGACGAGTCTCCCTCCCAGGACAGCTGCACAGAAGGAGTTCAGTGGCCCAGGAACCCCAGCTTCAAGAGGAAGAAAGTGGATAGCAAGGCCATCCAAGAAACTGAGAAGAAAAATGGCAAAAAAAAAAAAAAAAAGTGAAACAGAAGAACTTGTCATGAAGAAAGCTGAGAAGGAGAGACTTTCAAAATCCTGCACGGGCAGCAACAGCGTCAAGGCAGCAGAGGGATGGTGCAAGAAGAAGGCTGAGAGCTTTCTGTGAAGTGTGAGCCATGATGTTTGCTGTTAGCATGAGGGCAAGCACTGAAATGAGGATAGGTTTGGGGTTGAAATCCCTCTCCACACCCACTTCAGTTCTGCCACCAACCCTGGCTGTGACCGTAATGTCTCTCCGACCTGTCAACCTCCAGCTTCACTATTGATGGAAAAAGTAATAACATGTGACTTGAAGGGTTTTTGTGATGCTCAAGTGAGAGAGAAAATGAGCCAGTGCTTTTGAAACGGCCCATTTGTTCTTCTAACACGTGGGTTGCTGCTCACGTGACAGATTTGGATTGTTAAGCCATTGTTCACGCCTTCTGGGTATAGCTTGTGACCCTTTTGTTAAGGCTGGATTTTTTCATCTCCAGTAAAGATATCATGAAGCTTAAGCCTATGACATTGTCCGAGTCAATAAAAAGGGGTCTCTGAAATGCTTCAAAACGTGGATGGGATGAATGTTCGAGCCTTTGCAAGTCATCGTTCTCCATCTGCCTCTTCTTGGGGCAGCAGGTGCCCTGCATTTACTTCCGCTTGTCTCTCTCCGTGGTCTGCCCCTGCTTTTGCTCCCGGCTCTTCAGAAGTGGCAGTTGGGTTTTTTTGGTCTTTTTGTGTCTTGTCCATAATCTGCCCCAACTGCATATGCACGCAGTTATTTTTAGTCCCTTATAGTTTCTCTGTATTTTGTTGCTGGAGCAGACGTTTGTCCAGGTGCAAGCACTGCAGCAAAGGGTCCCAGGTCCCAGGTTCCAGCCTGTTTCACAGGAACCAGCACAGTGCTTAGCAACAAGGAAGAGACCCAAGACATGTGCCGAATGGCTGGATACCAGGAGAAAGAAGAAAACGTGACATGAAATCAAGAGAGGTGCATTTGGCCTGAAGAACTGGAATGGTTTCCTGGTGAAAGCAACCATTGACCAGAACTTTGAAAGAAGGAAAGACTGTATGGGCAGGGAGTAGAAAAAATAGTTCTGGCCTAGAGGAAAGTGTGAGCACAAGCACAGGATATAGCGAATTAGGAACGTTGGCAGGTCTACCTTGTTCTTTCCATTTGATCTTGAAAGACATATGGGTTGAGTGCTTGCCGTGTGCCAGACGCATGCTGGACATTTCGTCTTGCCGTTGGAGTAGAAAGGACCTGAGTTCCAGACACACCCCGGGAGGGCAGGTAAGTGGGTGGGCTCTGGGCTCAAGCCAATATGTGTTCTAATCCCAGTCCCACCATCTATGAGAGTGTGACTTTGGACAATTTAATGAATTTCCTGTAGCCTCTGGTTCCTCATCTACCCAGTGGAGGCAACAGTACTTCCTCAGGGGGGTGTGTGATGATTAAATGATGTAGTGATGAGGAACGTGCCCAGCATGGAACATAAAAGATGCTCAAGCAATGGCGCCTGCCCCTTCCATCTCAGACTAGTGACCCTGGGCAGCCACAGAGCATATCGAGGTCTTCACGTGTTCACGTTTGCTCTTGGACAGTACGTGCTGTGGGAAAGCAAAGCACCACTCCTACCCCAAGAGTGGAGAGAGCATTCTTTTTCTCCCAAGTCAGGTCTTTATGGTAACCTTCAAATGGTACAACATTTCAGTACCCCAGCTCCCTTCCCCTGCCTCTATTTTTATCTCTTCTCATGTTCCTAGGATGCTGTCTTGCTGTGGTGACAGA
Organism: Orcinus orca; assembly: GCF_937001465.1. Lineage (NCBI taxonomy): Eukaryota > Metazoa > Chordata > Mammalia > Artiodactyla > Delphinidae > Orcinus > Orcinus orca. The sequence goes on from NC_064575.1 coordinate 83,595,822, forward strand.
CATGAGGCTGGGTTGGGAGCAATCAGAGACAGATGGGAAGGACCTCCTGGAAGCATCCTGGCAGGAAGAGCTGGGAGGACGGTGTGTTTTTTGGCTCCACTGCTCCCCGTGGCACGACTCCAAGGCCCTTGTCCGTATGGGAAAGGAGAGCCATCACGCCCTCCCTGCATCTGGGTCAGTGATGCCGAGATGCCCACCCAACAAAGCAAATTACTTTTCAGCAAGTATGCTGTTTAATTTGAAAAAATGCTCACACACTTTATATTCCACTCCAAATATATCAACCCCCATTCTTCACATCGAGGTGATATTTTTAAATTATTTAATTTTTTTCATCAAAATCTATACGAAAGTTGGCTGCTCCAAGCATGAAACCGCACATGACATTTCTTTCCTTAGCTTCAAGCACTGCTTGGGACACGTCCATCTGTCCTGGGTGAAATGTAGACCTCAGGGTGGGAAACATGAGTGGATCCAAACTTCAAATTATGAAACTAAAGCACTGATATTGGAAACCAAGCCTGTGTTTTTGGACTTCATTCTCCACTTATCTGCATCCATGTTACTTACCTAATCCTCACAACAAGCCAATAAGAGAAGAAGGAACCAGGGCTGTTAAAGGTGGCATGACTGGGCTGCAGCCTCCCAGGTTGCCACGGCCAATCTCAGTCTAGAAAAGAAGATATACGTAACGGCCAAGAGTGAGAGCAGCATGGCGTGTGCTGTGACAGAGGGGCTCTAATGGGAGCACCAAGGAGGCAGGCAATACAGCCTGGAGATTCAGGGAAGGCAGTAGTGACCTATGAAAAGAGGATTCACTGCAAATTCAGGTCCAAAATGTACCAGCCGAACACAGAATGCATGTTTGTGTCCCCCCAGAATCCCGATGTTGAAACCTTATTCCCAAAATGATGGTATTTGGAGGTGAGGGCTTTAGGTGGTGATTAGGTCATGAAGATGGAACCCTCGTGGATGGGATTAGTGCCTTTATAAAAGAGACCCCAGAGAGCTCCCTTCCCCTTCCACAATGTGAGGGCACAGTGAGAGGACAGCTGTCTATGAAGCAGGAAGCTGGCTTTCACCAGACATCGAATCTGCTGGTGGCTTGATCTTAGCCTCCCCAGCCCCCAGAACTGTTGAGAAGTCAGTTTCTGTTGTTTATAAACCCAACAGTCCATGGTATTCTGTTACAGCAGCTGGACAGACTAAGACACAAGCCCAACTACTTGCATGGGATGACAACTAGACAACCCAGAGATGATCTTGTTGGCAAGATAAAGGCTCAGAAACAAACAAATAAAAAGAATCAAAACATAGAATGGGGCTTCCCTGGTGGCGCAGTGGTTGAGAGTCCGCCTGCCGATGCAGGGGACGCGGGTTCGTGCCCCGGTCCGGGAAGATCCCACGTGCCGTGGAGCGGCTGGGCCTGTGAGCCATGGCCGCTGGGCCTGCGCGTCTGGAGCCTGTGCTCCGCAATGGGAGAGGCCACAGCAGTGAGAGGCCCGCGTACCACACACAAAAAAAACAAAAAACAAAACAAACAAACAAAAAAACCATAGAATGAAGAAGCTCTGTCTACCTTTCTCAAAAAAAAGAAAGGACAAGCAGACAGCTAATTCCCTTCATGCAAGGTAACCACCACTTAAATGAGTCTTAACCAAACCCAAAGAGCAGCGCTAATGAGCAGAAATTCTCCAAAGTCTGGACTCCAGGTAAGCTTGTAGGAATCCCAGTCTCTACCCCCAGACCCTCTCCGCTCCACCCAGGAAGGGTCCCCAGACTCTGACACCTGGCTGGCAGCAGGCACTGAAGTGAATGCCTCTTATCTGCTGAGGGGCTCTTCAGAGGATTCTGAACCTTGGGGAGGATCATTTTCTGGTCTGGGGACACCTTAGGGGCAGGGACAGATACTGTTCTGCCAGGGTGAACACCTACTTTTGAGCAGTCACCCCCGTCTCGCCAGAGTATGGGTAGCTCTGCCTCATGAGGATAATTTACCGAACTGGAAATTGGTGCGCAGCCAAAAGCCCTGGAGGAATGAAGTCTCATTTCCTAAAGAGCAGATTGAATGCTTGGATTTCTCATTTGCAAATAAACATGGCTCATTATCCCACACAACCTAAGGAGTTGGCTGTCTCAACAGCGTTAGGAAGAAATCGCAAGATGGCCCTGCTAAGTGGACAGATGGCCCTACTAGGTGAGCCCCCAGCCCCGCCATGTGAACACCTGACTATGTAGCCAAATTCTGCCTCTATACACAGGTACCAAATCGAATCTTGGAGACAAGAGGTTTGTGTGAAGTAGAAAAGAATAGCTTTATTGCTTTGCCAGGCAAAGGGGGCCACGGCGGGCTAATGCTCTCAGAACCGTGTGGCCCAACCTGGAGGGGGGTAGCCAGGAGTTTTATAGCAACGGCTCAAAGAGGGCGTGAACAGCTTGTGGACACTCTTCTGATTGGTTGGTGGGGAGGTAAGTGGGAGTCGGCATCATCAACCTTCCGGTTCCACCTGGTCTGGGGTCTGCGTGCTTGTGCGCGGCACACAGTTAACTTCTCCCACCTGGTGAGGGTTTCAGTATCTGCAAAACAGCTCAAAGATGTTGTTGTGTGTATCCCTTGAGGGGGAACCAGGACCCTGCCCCAAGGCTGCACTATTGTTTCTTTCGACTGTTCCTCCCTTGTCTCTGCAGCCCCTCCCTTCCCTGATTAGCAACTGTTTGAACCTACCCTTTGGAACTCGGGGAAGGTCATGGAGGATGAATGAAACTTATTTCCTGCAAAAAGAAATGGGGGGACACAGAGAGGCTTTTGTGCCCAGGAGCCCCACAGGGTCCTGCTCGGTTTCAACTCCACTATTTAGGGAGATGGTGCTGCTGGCTGAGGGGACCCTACCTCCAAGATGAGGTCTTGCTACACAAGCCTATGGCTTAGCTTTTCAGCAGGTGCCCTTAACTTAGGCTGCAGACACTGTAATTTGTCTACTCAATAGCCATGTGCTGCCCGGGACCCCTGTATAATCTGGGGAAGGATGAGCACAGCTGAAAGGAATCCTCCAGGTTCCTTGTAGAAAGATGGTCATGTGACTTAGCTCTGGCCAATTAAACTTGGGACTTTCTCTAATAAAAGGGAGAAACCACACCCGAAGATATTCATCCTCCTTTGTGTTTTGCCTTCTAACCACCCAGGAAGCAGACGCCATCCTGCAACCCTAGGAAGAAATGCTAAAAGGAAAGAAATACTCTGGGTTCTTAATGACTAAATACACTAGCCCTGGATGACCTACCTTCAGGTAAAAATAAGCCTGCCTTTGTTTAAGCCTGCCTTTAGCTCAGGCTGCCGTAATACAATTGCTATGGACTCAGGGGCTTTAAACACAGAAATTAATTTTCTCACAATGATGGAGGCTAGAAGTCTGAGGTCAAGGTGTCAGTGGGGTTAGTTTCTTCTGAGGCCTCTCTCCTTGGTTTTGTCGACTGAAAACAAAAAATGCACGACATGAGCGTTGTAAGTTAAGTTTTATTTAGGGCAAAATGAGGACTATAGCCTGGGAGACAGCATTTCAGATAGCTCTGAGGAGCTGCTCTGAAGAGGCAGGGGGGAAAGGCCAGTATAGATGTGATTCTGGTGAACAGGGAGTGTGTACCGTCAAGCACGTAGTTTTTGCAGAAGGTGGTGCTAGGCTCGTGAAGGTTACTAGTCACGAGGAGCAGACGTCACCAGGAAGGATTTTAGTGCTTTTCTAGATACGAGGAGATGTAAGAACTGGGCTCATGAAATCTTCTCCCGAAAAGATCTAACTATCTGATGACCTGTTCTGCCAGTTTCTCCCAGAGCACAGAGAGCCTCATTCCTGATCTCCACCCAGAACTCCTTTCTGGGGGTGTTGAAGGTCAGCAGCTATAGCAGCTCATGAATTAATCCTTGTAGAGGCAGATGGCAAGTACCAGTTTGTAGTTGATGGGCTTCTCCCTGTGTCCTCCCATGGTCTTTCTTCCATGTGTGTCTGTGTCCTAATTCATCTTTGTATAAGGACACTAGCCATCCTGGATTAGGTCACACCCTAGTGACCTCAATTTAATTAAATTTCCTCTTTAATTAATAATTGGATCCCCTCTCCAAACACAGTCACATTCTGAGGTACTGGGGGGTTAGGGCATTTTGGGGAGGATGAAGTACAGCCTCCAATACTACCCATTGTAAGGTTTTCTGTAATTTGCTGTATCCACACAGCTATTTGCAATGTAATAGAAAAAGAAGGCATCGTAGTTTGAGGTGCTGTTTTGTCCAGGACTGGCTTCAAGGGCAGGCAGCCGTCCTGAAGGGCACAGGTGTGTGAGAAGGGAACAAACACAAGCCTTTAGGAGGAGAGGCCCAGGTGAGAAGGTGAACTTACCGACCAGCAGGGAGCCGTGTCTTACAAGCAGCTCTGGACTTGGGCAGCCATCAGTGGGGCTGCACCGATGGGTGACCACATTCCAGGGCCAGCACCAACTTGCCGGTTGGTGCTCATGTAACCTTTACAGCTGCCCGTGTCACGTGGCCCCTACGCAGGTTACCAGGCCCGGTAATTTGGCACCAATGGAAACAGCTGCTGTGAGTGTGACCGTTAACCCTTTATCAGCCCCAGAGCATCGTGGCTGAGACTTGGATGGAGGCTGTGATGCAGTGAGAAATGGTGGCCGCAGTAAAGGGAGGGACCAGGGCTCAGGCTCTGGAGCCAAGTTCAGGCTCTGCTGTTTGCTCACTCTGTGACCTTGAGCAATTAATAACCTTCTCTGTGCCTGAGTCCTCGCCTCCAAACAGGGATGACATCACCAGACTCACCTCACTGAGTTACTATAAGGAATAAGCAATTAACATTTACAAAGCGTGCCCAGCACATCATTTAAGCGTTTATTTTTTATTTTATTTTATTTTATTTTTTTGCGGTATGCAGGCCTCTCACTGTTGTGGCCTCTCCCGTTGCAGAGCACAGGCTCCAGACGCGCAGGCTCAGCGGCCATGGTTCACGGGCCCAGCCGCTCCACGGCATGTGGGATCTTCCCGGACCGGGGCACGAACCCGTGTCCCCTGCATCAGCAGGCGGACTCTCAACCACTGCGCCACCAGAGAAGCCCTTTTTCTTTTCTTTTTATTCTAGTCCCATCATTTCATTCAACACCACAGGTCCGTGGGCCAATCACTACCCTATTCTCAGCTTCTGACTCCTCATTGTAAATGTTGAGTCAGCAAATGCAGTCGGCAAGTATTTATTAAGTACCTACTGTGTACCTCGCACTAAGGTCCGTGCTGGGAGCTGAAGGCTGATAATGCCAAACTGCTTTCCTGTAAGGTGGGGTTGTGTGGAGTAAATAAAATTTGGGCTGGGGCTTCCCTGGTGGTGCAGTGGTTAAGACTCCACCTGCCAATGCAGGGGACACAGGTTCGAGCCCTGGTCCAGGAAGATCCCACATGCCGCAGAGCAACTAAGCCCGTGAGCCACAACTACTGAGCCCATGTGCCACAACTACTGAAGCCCATGCGTCTAGAGCCCGTGCTCCGCAACAAGAGGAGCCACCGCAGTGAGAAGCCCTCACACCGCAACCACGAGTAGCCCCCGCTCGCCACAACTAGAGAAAGCCCGCACAAAGCAGTGAAGACCCGATGCAGCTAGAAGTAAATTTAAAAAAAATTGAGGCTGGTGCTGTGCAGTTTAAGAGTGGTTACTGTTCTCCTCCACTGTGTGTCACTGATATGTTTTCCAGCAGTCCGGGCGGATCACTCCGGTGGGCAGTTGGGTGGAGGTGGCCCAGAGCAGTGTAGGGACAGGAGGCAGAGAGAGACCAGATGTCAGGAGGGATGGAAGGCCCGTCAGGGTCAGGCGGAGAGCACAGGCTTAGCTCAGGCCGACCTGAGTCTGAGTTTCCCCTCTGCCTCTCCATGTGAGGTTGGCCAAGGTTGCTCACGTCTCTTGCCTTGTTTTCTGGTCTGAAAGATGGAGAAGATGAGACCCAGTATCTGTCCTGTTCCCTCCGGTAAGGCCTGGTGGCTGGTGTGATTGGCCTCTGCTCTGACTGGTCTGTGCAGTGTCATACGAGGACAAAACAAGGCCACCTCCGGGGAAAGCCATCACAGAACCTGGCACAGACCCCTTAGCCAACGTTAGACCCTTCCTTTAAGATGAGTAATTAATTGTGGATGGCTCGCAGCACTGCCCTGGCAGAGATCAGTGCACTTTGACAAATGATAGTTAGAAAGGCCTATATTTAGGTATTAAAGTTTCCTCCTTACTTATGGAATTAGAGACAGGTGAGCAAGAAGAAATTACCTTAGAGAGCCTCACCTGAATAAAGGACTTTCATGAAATTTCAGGGACGATCCCCTCTCACTGGGGAAGACAGTTTGTGGACAGGAAGATTTGAAGTTAGTTGCTGAGATTTGTGGTTCAGTGACACCTTTTCTCTCTCCTGGTAAAAGGTAACCACATGCCAAGGATGCGAGGGCAACAATAGAAGCAATTGAGCAGGTTTGAAAACTCAAAGTTCTTTGCTTAGTGTCTTTCTTTGCCCAAGTCAGACTTATCCTTAATACACCTTACCACGCATACACTTTCTAACTGGCTGTGTGATCTTGAGAAAATTGCTCATCCTCTCTGGTTTTGTATCTTGAAGATAATGTGGCTGGAATAGGTACCATCTGAGAGCGAGAAGGAATCTTAGCAAGCATCTAGTCCACTTTCTGACCTTACAGATGAGGAAACTAAGTTCTAAAGAGAGCAAAGCATTTACCTTCTTATTCCAGAAGTCGTTGGGCTCTAAATTGTAAACATCTCACACGACACTGCAGAAAGTGCCAATGTTAGACACACAGGGACAGCCTAAGCCAGCAGTTTGACACTTTTCCTTCGCCATGGCTGCCAATAATGAAGATGGAAGCTGGATGAAGTGCTGCTTCAAAGCCTGTTCGTTTCCCTCAAATGAGTCTCTGTCAGGCCACGTGGGGTGAGAGGAAATATAATGGAGTCCAATCCAAATCGCTACCCAGTGGATAAAGATGCTGGAGGCAGAGATCACTACCAGCACAGCTGGGGGATGGGTGGGAAGAGTTTCCATCTTCCCAAGCCAGACAGCTCCATGACTCTTAAGTGGTGAGATATAGTCTCTTGTGTGTTATTTACTAAAACCAACTTTAATTCTGCCTCTTGAATGGCTGTTTGGAGGCAGAAAGAGGAAATAACAGGGCTCAAGAGAGAGAGAACCCTGATATCAGGAATCTAGGATCTGTCAGACAAAGAGAATCGTGGAGCTGAGAGGGGCAAAAATGTCCCTGTGTCCCCCAGCTCCTATGTACCTGGAAATAACAAATACCTTGGGGTCAAAGAAACTGCTTTTTCTGTATCATTCATAGGTTGCCCTTTCTCTGCCTGATCCTTAGATGCCATGATTCTCCAGGCTTCCAAGCACTGCATTCTTGTCTCCCATTTGGGGGTCATGAATCCTCCCTGGAGGACCTGATTCCTTTACCAAGAAAAGTCCCATAAACAATTATGTGACAATGCAGATCACAGTTGCACGGAGTTCAAAACCCTTGGTCTATATATGCTGGTGAGTTCAAGTTACTCCAGGATCTTCTATACCCTATGTTCTTTAATCCAGAACTTTCCTCAAACATCAACTTTCTGTAAGCCAAAGCACCCTCCTCCATCGATACAATAGGAAAATAATTATACCACTTATACACCGCATAAGCTTTTGGTATGAAATGAAATGCCCAAGGGAAAAGGCGACGGTGCTTGACGAAGGGTCCTACAGATATCTTGGAGAAGTCTGGTCATGGTCTTCATGGCGATGAAGACCAGTCACATAAAAGAAGAGTTGTCTTTGCCATTTTCACCCAAAAGAGCAGAATAAGGGATGGAATTTTGTGTGACAGCATATCTCAGATGAATGGAAAGGAAAATTTTTCACAGTGAAAACTGTCCCAAAACAGAAGTTCTAAACAAGGTAACATTCAAATATCTGCTTCTTGGCTTCTAGGGTTTATTTTGAAGGTGAGCTCTTGGCTATCAGTCACATGTTTCCAAACTCTGAGTCTAGTTGGTATGCATTTGGAAATAGGGTTCCCTCATTTATTGCAGTCTTTAGTGGAGCATTTCCTTAGGTTACAAGTATGTGTGCTGTTTCAGAATACTGTATGGCCTCTACCACTCCATGGAGCTCGGGAAATGAAATCTACCCTACAAAATAGCTCATTAGAAATATGCTTATGGTGATAGCACTTGTTTCTCCAAAAGACCTTACTCGGCTCTCTCTCTGGACAGAACAGAGGTCTGGGTAAAAGCCAAAGGCTTGAGGTCAAAGAGATCCCAAATCTTTACATACTGGTTTAATTTGAAATCATTTCCAAGAACTCTGTTTTTCTGCCACAGTTTATTCTATAAACCCTTCATTAACTTACGTGGAAGTGTCACCAAAACACTCTCCGTGATTTAGAACTAAGATTCATTCTCAATGTAGGCTCAAAGTTTGTAGAAATTACAGCAATGGAGAAACAGAGACGTATTGAGTAAATGATGGGAAGAAAAGAAAATGTTTTATCTTCACAGTGAAGTTAACAAACCATCATTATTGAGTTTTCTTCAGTCATGAGTGTGCTAATTACTAAGGTTGATACCTATTTGTTTATTATAACTTTTTTCCAGATCCTTGGAGGTGTTTAATTGAATTGACTCTTTCTCTGCCCCTGATGGATGTGACCCTCCATTTACCTGAGGCTGATAAAATCAAGTCCTTGTGAAAATTGTAAGTGGAAAAAGTCGAGGGTTTTAAATTCATCCTTCAGTAGGGATTAGGACCATTGGATGTGGGGAAAGAGGGAACTGGGTTTAAAACTTGAAAGTTATTAAAACTTCTTAACTCTCAATTTTTGCATCTATAAAATTATATTAATAAGAGTACCTATTGTTAGGATTTATTGAAGATTAAATGTGATCATATATTTGGAGTGCCTGGCATATTGTCAAACATGTAGTAATACATCCCATGAATGTTGGTTATCTATTCATAGTTGGTGCTACTGATTTTATTATTCAGGTGAGAGAAATTGTTTCTAAAATTATAGGGGAAAAAAAATTAAAAAAATAAAAAATAAAATTATAGGGGAATGCCAAGGACCTATAATCGCCAAAACATCGCCAAAACAATCTTGAAGAAAAGTGAAGCTCTCACACTACATGATATCACAACTTAATACAAAGCTATCGTATCCAAGAGAGTGTGGCATTGGTGTAACATGAGACAAACAGATGAATAATGGGTCAAAGGAATAGAGCAAATCATATATATCATCTGCTATTTGACATTTCGATGGAGAGAAGAATAAATTTTCCACAAATGGGACAGGAAGGACTGGATAAATATAAGAAAAAAATATCACACAGCTGGAATATGGTGGGACCAAGATCTAATGCAGAATCTTTACCTCCAGAACCTATGTGCTTAAACCCTTCCCTCCGCTGCCATTCCAGCACGGTGATCTGCAAAGCGTTCTCATTAAATAACCAGCTGTCTTTGTCAAGCTGCTTTCTCAAATCATTATTCACAAGGAGTGAGAGGCTAAGGTGAGATGATTTCTAAGATTGCTGTAGATTTGGAGAATCTGTTCCTACATGGTAGACCAACGACTGGATTCCAGACCTTTCTGGGCACAGCTCCCAACAGAAGCTGCTTTCCCTCAGAAACCTCCATCCTGAGGACCTGGAAGGAGGGCTGCCTCGAGACCCTCAGAAGCCCTTGTCACTGCAGAATAGAGACAGATCCAAAAATATCTCAAGAGCTTGGCAATGCACTTAATATAATCTCTAGCTTTGCCCCCTGAAATCAATTAGACTAATTTTTTAAACTCCAGAAGGGTGTGCAGACTACAGCCTTTCTCCAAAGTCATCAGAACGTATAAAAATGATTCCATGATCAGCCAACCCCCAGACATCTGCACCTTGGTCATTCTGACTTCCTGAGATGTGCCCTTGTGCCTCTCCCTGTGCAGGTATCATAGGCAAATCCCCCAATGCCAGTCAATGCCAGTGTTGGAGATCACCTGGCTTTTAGATGATGTGTCCTATTATTGGAGGTTATAAAGAGTTAACTAAAGAGGCTGGCCTGGGGGGGGCTTACCCCTAACCCTACATGTATCCATCGGAGGGTGGCAGCTCAGTATTGCGGGAGAAAACAATTACGATTTAATTCCATACTGCAAAAACATTTCCTACAACGTATTGGGTGCTGTTTGAAAAATGATGAGACAAAGTAGCTCTGCCATTGCCCTCCTGGGTCTTATAATGCATCTCTTCAGGCTTAATAGTCACAGGGGCACCTGGGGAAAGGCAAGTGATTGTACTAGAGACCAAGCATCCTGGTACAGAAAAGACAAAAGCAGTGGGAATTCTACAAGGGGGTGGCATTCAGACAGGCATGTGTTAACAGGTAACAACAGGAATGAGGTCCAGGGCTGAGGCTGCTGGTGGGTGGGGTGGAAGGGATGGCAGTTTCCAGGAGAGTCCGGAAATCAAAGGACGCATCCGCTCATGAATGTGGATACAAGAGCATGACTTGGGGGACGCGGCACTTCAGCTGAGATCCAAAGTACAGGCATGAGTTAGTGATGGGGAAGGAGTAGAAGAAGGAGGTTGTCAAGGGAGAGGAACCACATGTGCAGAAGCCCTGTGTTGGGATGGACTATGGTACTTCCAAGGAACCGAGAGAATGCCAGTGAGGCTGGAGAGGACAGGCAGCGTGAGGTGAAGCGGGGGAGCTGAGTGCTGGGCTTTAGAAAAGATGTCTTCCTTCATCCTAAACCAATGGGAAGACACTGGAGTTTTATTTTTTAATTTATTTTATTGAAGCATAGTTGATTTACAATGTTAATTTCTGCCATACACCAAAGTGATTCAGTTATACATTTATGTATATTCTTTTTCATGTTCTTTTCTGTTATGGTTTCTCACAGAATATTGAATATAGTCCCCAGTGCTATAGAGTTGGACCATGTTGTTAATCCATTCTATATATAATAGCTTACATCTGCTAATCCCAAACTCCCAATCCATTCCTCCCCACCCCCCACCCCCTTGGCAACCACAAGTCTGTTCTCTGTGTCTGTGAGTCTGTTTAGTAAATAAGTTCCTCTGTGTCGTATGTTATAGATTCCACAGATAAGTGATGTCATATGGTATTTGTCTTTCTCTGTGTGACTTACTTCACTTAGTATGATCATCTCTAGGTCCACCCATGTTGCTGCAAATGGCATTATTTCCTTCTTTTCTATGGTGGAGTAGTACTCCATTGTATATACGTGCCACATCTTCTTTATCCATTCACCTGTCGATGGACATTTAGATTGTTTCCATGTCTTGACTATTGTGGCCAGTGCTGTTATGAACATTGGGGTGCATGTATCCTTCTGAATTAGAGTTTTGTCTAGTATATGCCCAGGAGTGGGATTGCAGGATCTTATGGTAATTCTATAATTTAGTTTCTTAAGGAACCTCCATACTGTTCTCCATAGAGGCTGTACTAACTTACATTCCCACCAACAGTGTAGTGGCTGTACTAATATACATTCCCACCAACCTACCAGGGCTCTCTTTTCTCCACGCCCTCTCCAGCATTTCTTGTTTGCAGACTTTTTAATGATGGCCATTCTGACCAGCGTAAGGTGATACCTCATTGTAATTTTGATTTGCATTTCTCTAACAGTTAGTGACGTTGAACATATTTTCATGTGCCTATTGGCCGTCTGTATAAGACACTGGAGGTTTTAAGCAAGGGTAACGATGATGGTCTGTGTTGTAAAATGAGACTGAAATCTGTCTCTCAGAGGGAATCAACAATAGCTTGTTGAATTATAAATATGCATAAACAGTGTAAGCACGAAAAATGTGGGAGAAATGGATAGCGAATTGATTAGAGTGGTTTATCTCTCTGAGATGGGATTTCGGGAGGATTTTGCTTTTCCTGTTATGCATTTCTGTATCTTACAAATATTTTACATCGGTACATTTTGTCTCTTCTGAGAGGAAAATAAAGTTTTGTTTTCCTTTTTAAAAGCAAAATCTCTGCAGACAATGCCTTCTTTGGACAATAGGAATAAATTGCAAAGGAAATTGCCCTAATGTGACCCATACTGGGTCTGGGCATGCTTTAGACATAAAAAGAAAGGTCTTTTGATGATGTAATTTTAAAAGTGTCCTTGACATTCTTGAAGGTTTTAGCAGCCCCGAAGAAAAGAGAAGAATAGAATCATGTTGCTGAAAAGGACCTTACAGTTCAAATAATCCAACTTGTGTATTTTACCGCTGCAGGAAATGAAGCTCTGAGAAACAGATATTTCAAAGAGAAATCCACTCGATAATCAAGAGCACTTCTAAACAACAGTCATAACCCATTAGACATTTAAGTTTTTAAAAAAGATTCAGTCACTAAAAGCAACAAAACGTAGGTTAACTAAGAGTAAATCTAAGCAAATGTGTGCAAGTTCATCATAAAGAACATAAGAAAAAAAATTAAAACATAAAATAAGACCTGTACAAATGAGGGTCTGTATACCATGGTTAAGGATGGGAAGACTTACCATCAGGACCCACAAAATGGACTGACATGTAGTAGGGGGTCCAATTATCCTAGTTCAAGTGAACTCATTGGAAATATATCATTCCTTTCCATACATTAAGCAGAATTTACCTGCCATTCCAGGCCAAGTCCTGACAAGGTTAGTTGATTGGTGGGTTGGCTTTATCTTTTTAAAATCAATTTTTTGAGCTATAATTTACATTAAATAAAATGATCTATTTTCAAGGGTACAGTTTGATGAGTCTTGATAAACATCTACATCAGTGTAACCACCACCCCAATTAAGAACATTTCCACTACTCCAAAAAGTCTCACAAGGCTTTTCAGGAACTTGGCAAACTGACCTTAAAATAGATGCTGCAGGGTAAAAGGTCAAGGATAACAGAGACAATTTTCAGGAATAACAAGGGAAGGATTTTTTATCTACCAAATACAAAGATTAATTTAAAAACCACAGTAACTAAGACATAAATAAAGAGTCCAAAGGCACAGTTACAAGCTCCAGAAATAGACACACTCAGATATGAAATCTCTCTATATATTTTCCAAGCTATATCTACCAAGCCAGTTTATTGGAATACAGCCATGTCAAGTCACTTACAGATTGTTTGTGGCTGCTTTCCTGCTCTGATGGCAGAGCTGAGCAGAGACCACATGGCCCGCAAAGCCTAAATAAAGTATTTACTATCTGGCCCTTTCCCGAAAAAGCTGGCCACCCCTGCTCAAGACATTTGCTGAATTCTGAAGCTGCGTGATAGGGGAGGCTAAAATGCTGAATTATTTGTATTCCACTTTCTCATAATCATAGAATTTTTTTTTTCTTTTATTTTTTTGCCTGGCCTCTCACTGTTGTGGCCTCTCCCGTTGCGGAGCACAGGCTCCGGACGCGCAGGCTCAGCGGCCATGGCTCACGGGCCCAGCCGCTCCGCGGCATGAACCTGTGTCTCCTGCATTGGCAGGCGGACTCTCAACCGCTGCGCCACCAGGGAAGCCCAATCACAGAAATTTAAAATTCTCCCTTTTTACCCCTCCCATCTTTTGCACAGTTTTTAGGAATTTCCGTTATGTATCTATTAAATTTGGGTTCTTCGTCTCACCCCGCGTTCCCTTAACTTTATAGGGGATCACTTTCTTCTGCCTTTGGTATTTAGTGCAGGTCTGATGATATTAAATTATCTCTTATTTCTTTCAAAAGTATTTGTATTTTGCCTTCCTCTTTGGAGCATCCCGCCATGCAGAATGGCACTTGTTAGCATCTAGTGGTTACTCCCTGACTCACTACAAATCAAATACAAAGTATTACTTTTATCAGTTTTCTCACAATGCTAGTACCTTGGAATATTCAAATTCTAATTACCTTTATTTTGTTGTTGTTTTCGATTATAACATATCAAGGACCCACATTCTAATCACTGAGTAATCACTAAAAGAATAGTAACAGATGTTGGGCTTCCCTGGTGGCACAGTGGTTAAGAATCTGCCTGCCAATTAAGGGGACATGGGTTCGAGCCCTGGTCCGGGAAGATCCCACATGCCGCAGAGCAACTAAGCCTGTGTACCACAACTACTGAGCCTGTGGTCTAGAGCCCGTGAGCCACAACTACTGAGCCCGTGTGCCACAGCTACTGAAGCCCACGTGCCTAGAGCCCGTGCTCTGCAACAAGAGAAGCCACCACAATGAGAACCCACATGCAGCAACGAAGACCCAATGCAGCCAAAAATAAATAAATAAATTTATTTAAAAAAATAAATAAAAGAATAGTAACATGTATAACTAATAGAGAAAGGAAACAACTTTTTTAATCTAAAAGAAGGCAAAAATATTTACAAAGAATGGAAATAGGAACATAGAATGAGCAGATGGGTCCAGTAGAGAACACATAGTAGGAAGACTGATAGAACCCCACTGTATTAGTGCCTATTTTAATTGTGAATGGATTAAATATTCACTTAAAACACTGAGATGATCAGAGTAGATATAAAAGCAAATGCAGTATTACTTTTGCAGACAGGAGTCATGCTTTTATTATAAGGACACAGAAACACACAAAGCAGAGGATGGAATGTGCATATCATGTGAATACCAACCCTAAGAAAACTGGTTTAGCTATACTAAAAGCAGTTAAGGTAGACTTTAAGGCAAAAACGTTACTAAAGAAAAAAAGACATTTCCTTAATGAAAAAGGAGCCAAATCACCTGGAAGGAAAAACAATTCCAAGCCTGTATATATAGGCTTCAAAACACATAGAGCAAAAACTGACAGAACCAAAATGAGAAGTAAAGAAATTCACAAGGATATTGGAAATTTTACCACACTTCTTACAATAGCTGATAGATCATACAGGAAAAGAAAAAATCCGTACAGATAAAGAAAATCAAAACAAAACAACAAACTTAAATTATTTGACGTAGTGAACACTGCACCTATGTATACATTCTTCTCAAGTATACGTGACCACTTTCCAAAACTGACTGTATAATGGATTGCAAAACAAGGCCTTCACAAAATTCAAATGATCGCGATTATTCTTATTATCTGACCACAGTAAAATTAAGCTAGAAATATATAACAAAAGGTAAATTTAAAATCACTGAACTATTTATAAATTAAGCAATATGCTTTTAAATAATGTATGTCAAAAAAAAATCACAACAAAAAGTAGAAACGTTTTGAACTGAACATTAAAGATACAAGGTAGCAAATCTTTTGCAATGCAACCAAAGCAGTGCATGGAGAGAAATATATAGCCTCAAATTCATACAATATTTGAAAGGTGGTAAAAATTCAATTCTATCTCAAAAAAAATTGAAAAAGAAAAATTAAAAGGAAGCATAGAAAAGGAAATTAAAAAAACAAAGTGATAGAATAGAAAAAAATGTAAAATAGAGAAAATCATCAAAGCCAAAAATTGATTCTTTGAAAATATCAATAAAATTGGTAATTCTCTAGCAATATCAATCAAAAAAAGAGTGAACATGTTTTACCAAGATCAGGAAATAAAAGGGGGAAAATAAGTGCAGATCTTCATACATCGCTGATGGGAAAGTAAATTGGGAAAACTACCTTGAAGAGCAGTTTGGTAATATACACAAAATTTGACGGTTCTGTCATTCTGCATGGAGGAATGTGGCTTACGGTGGTGGTTCTGAAAACTGGATGTATCTTAGAATTGCCTGGCATTCTAAAAATCACATCGAACCAAAAAGATGAATGAAACTGGAATGTCGGGGTGGAGTGTACATCCATTCTCTCTCCTTTTAAATTCTCTCATTTTTAAACTCTGTTAACTGTATAACCAGAGTTGAGATACACTGCCCAGGGGAAACACATGTAAATGTTCATAGGAGATAAGAATGTTCTTTGTACTGTCTGTAAGAGAGAGATAAAAAAAAAAAAGAAACTATAAATATTTATCAACAGAAACATTAATAATACATTTGGAAATGTTCAGTACTGTCCTACCAGACAATGTATGAAAATGAATGAATGCCTAAATACATTACATGGGGGAGTCTCGCAAACACAGTAGGAAGAGTAATTTGCATTGTAAGGTCAGGATGATACCAATTTCATACAGTGTGGAAAGATGCAAAAAACAAAAAACACAACTGTATGTTTGAAAGTCAGTGGAGCACGGCAGTTAAGAGCACAGAATCTGGTTCAGATACCAGCTTCCTAGAGACAAGCATGACCTTAGCAATCGCAAGATGTCTGTGTGCCCCACGGTCCCCCTTTATAAAGTGAGGATGCTCTTACCGCCCACCTCAAAGGACTGTGGTGAAGGTTGGAAAAGCTGGCAGATGTGAAGGGCCTGGCACAGGGCAAGTGATTGGGGGCTGTCTATTGTTACTATTTTATTACATCACAGTACCTACAATGTTTCTTAAGAGTTGTCTTTAAGAGTAGGGCAAGATGTTAGAACTGAATAGAACTGGATGGTGAGAGTACACCTGTTTTTATGCTGATTTCTGTTCTTTCCCTCACGTTTAAAATAGTTCATAAGAAAAGTAATCTGAGGCTCAGAGGCCAAGTTCACAAGTCCCATGGCCCAAGGTCATTCAGCTGCTCACTGAAATCCAAAAGTCACCTTACCCCAAAGACCTTGCCCCTAATTTAGCAAACATGATACAAGAAATTAAACTCATAATGTGTGTAGGAACATGTCTATTCCAACCACTGAAAACTGGCCTGCTGAAGCCATGGTTTCAAAAGTCTATTGTGATCCTTTAATTGGTTTTTTTGTTGTTATTGTATTGGGTTTTGCTTTTACTTTGCTCATCTCTCCTTCATTGACTTATGACTAGAAAGCTCCATGGTTAAAAACAAACAAGCAAACAAACAACAACAACAAAAAAAACACCCCTGTGACATCCCACATCACTCAGAATAAAATGCAAAAAGTACTTTCCCAAGCCCATATATAATATCTGGCCCCTGAATACATTTCTCTCCTTATCTCCTACCACCCTCTCCTTTGTTCCTCTGCTCTGACCGTACTCACTACAGCTTTTGTTTTGTTTCTTTGCTTTCAAATCTGCTAAGCATCCTCACATCTCAGGTTCCTGGAACTTACTCTGCCAGGATCCCTTCCTATAGATCCCTCTGTGGCTCACTCCTTCCCTTTCTCTGGGTCTGTGCCCAGAGGGAGAGCACCTCTCTGACCACCATGTCTAAAATAGCCATTTCCTACCATTACTCTCCACCCAGCCCGGTTTATTTGTCCTCGTGGCTCTTACTCAGGCCGGCTCCCAACATGCACAAGAGCCAGGGCAGGGATGCAAACAGAGGCCCAGTGATAATCCGGGTATTTACAAACTACAAGCCAAACTGGCAAGGTGTTAGTAAGATGTTTTCTAATCTCCTGCATTGACAAATATGCAATCATAACCACCAACCAGGTTATCTGAATCTAGAATTTTCAGACTCCTTCGAGGTTTGTACCAGAAAGCAGAGAGGGTGGGCCTCTGGTTCCCAGACTCTGTTTCACTCCCATCTTTTCTATCTCAGCTCATAGAGATCGAGGGAAATAGGCTCCACCAGTGAATTTCAACTGCCCTGTGCCTTTCCTCCTGCAATTCACAAGGAAAGGGCTCCAGTTTTCTCTGCATGGGCAGAGCCTTTTTCAAGTCATCAGCTCTTCCGCACATACTGCTGCCCAACAAATGGCTCAGTGCCCAGGGTCGTGGGCACAGGCAATCACACTGAAAGAAGTCAGATGCAGAGGCAAACTGACAGGCCAGGCACAGATCTGTAGCTCAAAGACATGAAAAAGCTGGTCCAAGTCATACAATCATAATGGACTGTATCAGGCTGCAACCCAGATATGGTGGAGGGCTTACGAATATGGACTCCTAAATCACTCAGCTCATGGTCAAATCCTGGCTCTGTCACTTACCAGCTTTGGGACTTGGAACAACGTATGGAACCACCCTCTGACTACTCCAGAGGGTATTTGGAGCGATTGCCTGAGTTAGCACAAGTGAGTAGAACAGGGTCAGGTAGTTACTACACCTCCAACCGGTGTTCAGCAGTAGATTGTTGTAGCCTTGAAAGTCCTCACTCTAACCCTCCACCAAATCCTCGTGGTTTGTAATAGAATCAAAGATGAACAGACATATTAAATATCTCCTTGAAAATAGGTTCTGAGTCGCAGACTTTATGTTTCATAAGATTTCAGAGAAAGAAGAGGAAAGTAGGCACTGGAGGCATTCAGAAAACCTCCTAGAGGAGGTGACACAAAGATGAGCCCAGAGGCTGGGGATGTTTGGCTGGAGAAGGACTTCCCAGGCCTTTCACACCAAGGCCACTTCACTGGAACAAGAGATGAGTGTCTTAAGGGCAGTGTTTTGTTTTTGATTTTAATTTTAATTTTATACTGTTGTACAGTTGATGTACAATGTTGTTTTAGTTTCAGTTGTCCAGCAAAGTATATTCTGGTATACTTTTTTTTTTCACATTCTTTTCCCACATAGGTTATTACAGAATACTGAGTAGAGTTCCTTGTGCTATACAGTAGGTCTCGTTGATTATCTTTTATTTTTAATTAATTAATTAATTTTTGGCTGTGTTGTGTCTTCGTTGCTGCACACGGTCTTTCTCTAGTTGCGGCGAGCAGGGGCTACTCTTCGTTGTGGTGCGTGGGCTCCTCATTGCAGTGGCTTCTCTTCTTGTGGAGCACAGGCTCTAGGAGCGCGGGCTCAGTAGTTGTGGCTCGCGGGCTCTACAGCGCAGGCTCTGTAGTTGCGGTGCACGGGCTTAGCTGCTCCTCAGCATGTGGGATCTTCCCGGATCAGGGCTTGAACCCGTGTCCCCTGCATTGGCTGGCAGATTCTTAACCACTGCGTCACCAGGGGAGCCCTGATTATCTATTTTATATATAGTAGTGTGTATATGTTTGTCCCAAATTCCTAATTTCTCTCTTTCCCTACCTTTCCCCTTTGGTAACCATAAGTTTGTTTTCTAAGTCTGTGAGTCTATTTCTGTTTTGTAAATAAGTTCATTTGTACCATTCTTTTAGATTCCACATATAAGTGATATCATATATTTGTCTTTCTCTCTCTGAATTACTTCACTTAGTATGATAATCTCTAGATCCATCTATGTTGATGCAAATGATGTTATTTCACTCTTTTATATGGCCAAGTAATATTTCATTGTATATATGTGCCACATCTTCTTTATCCATCCGTCAATGGACATTTAGGTTGCTTCCATGTCTTGGCTATTGTAAATAGTGCTGCTATGAACATAGGGGTGCGTGTATCTTTTCAAATTATGGTTTTCTCCAGATATATGTCCAGGAGTGGGATTGCAGGATCATACGGTAGTTCTATTTCTAGTTTTTTAAGGAACCTCCATACTGTTCTCCATAGTGACTGCACCAATTTACATTCCCACCAGCAGTGTAGGAGGATTCCCTTTTCTCCACACCCTCTCCAGCATTTGTTATTTGTAGACTTTTTAATGATGGCCATCTGACCAGTGTGGGGTGATACTTCATTGTAATTTTGATTTGCATTTCTCTAATAATTACTGATGTTGAGCATCTTTTCGTGTGCTTTTTGGCCATCTGTATGTCTTCTTTGGAGGAATGTCTATTTAGGTCTTCTGCACATTTTTTGGTTGGGTTGTTTGGGGTTTTTTTTATATTGGGCTGTATGACCTGTTTGTATATTTTGGAGATTAACTCCTTGTAAGTCACATCATTTGCAAACATTTTCTCCCAGTCCGTGGGTTGTCTTCCGTTTTGTCTGTGGTTTCCTTTGCTGTGCAAAAGCTTTTAAGTTTCATTAGGTCCCATTTGTTTATTTTTGTTTTTATTTTCATGACTCTAGGAGGTGGATCCAAAAAAGATCTTGCTGTGATTTATGTCCAAGTGTGTTCTGCCTATGTTTTCCTCTCAGAGTTGTATAGTGTCCGGTCTTACCTTTAGGTCTCTAATCCATTTTGAGTTTATTTTTGTGTATGGTGTTAGGGAGTGTTCTAATTTCATTCTTTTACATGCAGCTGTCCAGTTTTCCCAGCACCACTTATTGAAGAGGCTGTCTTTTCTCCGCTGTGTAATCTTACCTCCTTTGTCATAAGATTAATTGACCACAGATGCGTGGCTTTCTATCCTGCTCCTGTGTTTGCGCTAAGGGCAGTATTTTGAAAGACATGTGCATTTGGGCGTTTAGGCACCAGTTTAAAGAACAATCATATTAGGTTATTGCTGCAATGAAACAAGTTCCCTTCCCTGGTGTGGAGGTGGGACAGGTCTTCTCAATCATTCTGTTGATACTTCCTGCCCTTGACAAGGCTTTCTTCCCATCAGACAGCCTTCTCTTCCAAGTGGTCGTCATTTATTTGTGCTGCTTTCCAGCGAGCCTGTTAGAAACCTTATCTGGAAAGTCCACTGAAGTTTATCTGCAGGGCTACCCAGCTCTCTCCCTAACTGGAGTTGGGCAACGATATGCTGAGGACTGATGGTCTCTGTGCCAGTACCATCTTCATTCCAGTCCGTCCTCAAAGCCTCGCACACCTCATGCCCACATTGTGTTCTCTGCTATTTAACCGCTGGTGTCCTTGGGGTCAAGCTAGATTCAAGAGGGTCTCTCTGCTCCTTGACTGCACCACCCCTCGCTTCCTGAAGACTGGCCTAGAGAGCCACCCAGAACTTGTGTTTGAGAATTGCTGTTTAAGAACACGGTGAATTTACAATTTCAAAACTGAGGCCAAGAACAAGACGGGTTGGTTTTTAAAACAGCTAGAGTTCAATTACCGTTTTATACACATATGATTTTTATATATGATATATAGTATATATGTATTTACATTATAATTGAACATATATACACATTGTTAGTAAATAATATATATTATTTCAGTCGCTCCTTTCTAACAGATAGTCATTTCCATCTGAAAGTACCTCAGATCCTGGAAGTAGATCCCCTCCCCCGCCCCCCTCCTCCACTCTCCCATGCCCAGACCCTCTTGTTTTGGTTCTGCGATACTTGGTCTTCCAGGTAAATGCTGGTGACTCCCACGCCTTTGTTTTTATCCGTGGCTTTTCTCACCCTCACACTCCCCAGGGCAGGTCATGGTGTCCATGGTTCTATGTGCTCTACACTATTGACACTTGCCAGGGACACTTGTCGAAACCCTTCAAAAGGAACGAACTTCGTTAACACCTGGATTTTGAACTTCTAGCCTCCAGAACTACAAGAGAATACATTTCTGTGGTTTCAAGCCACCCAGTTGTGGTACTTGGTTACACAGCCCTCACAGACTAATACAGAACCCACCTATGATTCGTCTTTGACACCACATGAACATCAGGAACTCAGAGGGTGATGGCTGTTGACCTTGCATCCACCAGCCCTGTCTGGAGGGGCCTCTTCATATATCTGTCTTACTTTTGGTTTTTTTGTAACTATTTCAACTACGTGTTAAGTTGTTCCTCCTGGATGCAAACTTCTGTGATGCTGGACCAATTGATGTAAACTTCTCACCCACCCTGAGTTTACAGTAAGTACTTGAAGCCTACAGAGGGACAGAGCATCTCACCCAAGTGAGGACAGAAGTTCCCAGGAGTGTCCCCAAAGTACCCACCTCAGCAGTCCCAACTGTCTTACAGTCAATCTTCTTTCTGAGAATAGACTCTCTTTGACATCAGTAATTCCCCAGAATTGCCTCTTGCAACAACGTTTATTCATTCACCCATTCAACAGATATTTATCAAGGGGAATTATATTCCAGACATTGCTCTAACTGTTATAACTGCTGGGGATACAGCAGTAGAAAAAAGTGACAAAAGTCCCAACCCTCATAAAATATACGTTCTAGAAGGTGAAGCCAAACAATAAACAAACCAAAAATTTGAAAAATATAGTGTACTTTTTATTTAGTATAATATATACTATATTGTAGATATGACATAGTATATATTCTATGGAGAATAATCAGAAAAAGAAGATGGGAAGCCCTGAGCAGAGGAGAGGAGGCTTCCATTCGACTGAGTGCTTTGGCCAGCTTCCTCGGCAGTAGTAACCAATCGCCAAGTCTCACTGACCTATGACAGAAATCATTTATTTCCCATTATGGGTCTCGAGGTCAGTTGCAGCTCTGGGTTCATTCAGACTTAGCTGGATTCCACTAGTCTTCTCAGTTCAGGACTCAGAGTGTGTGGGGCAGCCTCTAAGATGACCCCCAATGACCTCACGCCCTGATATTTACACCCCAGTATAATCTCCCTCTGAGTATAGGCTGGACTTAGTGACTCACTTCTAATAAATGAATAGGGCAAAAACAATGGGATCTCCTGAGATTAGGTTATAAAAAGACTGTACCTTCTGTCTTGCTGGCCCTTTCTTATTCTCTCTCTCTGGGTTCTCACTCTGGGGGTGGCCCTGTAGAGCGGCCCCCCAACCCCATGTCAAGGAACTGATGTCTCTGGCCAACAGCCAGTGAGATTCTGCATGTCTGGTTCAGGATAAGTCAGTAAATTAATGCTTTGAGTGCCACAAGGCAGAAGACGAGAATAGGAGAGGGTAAGAGTGCCTCTCACTGGGGGTAGAAGGAAGACATCTACTAGAAGGTGGCATCCTACTAGGCTGGAGGAAAACATAGAAAACACATATTTTCCAAATTTATTCCAGGAAAATCAGATGCTGTTTTCTTTCTTTTTTGGAAAGAGTGAAGTGTGATGAAGACAGGAGATATTTTTTAAGATTCCCCACTAAGGAGCTGTTATTATTTCGAGTTGCTTTGCTATTTTTTACTGATCTGATATCTTGGGTGACTTTTTTCACCATGGTCTTATTATTTTTTTGTCATGTGGAACTAGAAATACAACACTTGCTACTTTACCGAAAAATCTGTTTTTTATGGTACTCAGGCACAAGCCTATTTTGGGATCCCCCCACCCCGCCTTTAAATAAATCTCTGTTGATGCTTTCAGAGTGCCTTTGGGAGGGGAGAGTCAGCCCCTGAAAGGTGCTGAGACCATGCTTGGCTCAGACAGGCTCACCTGATGGTACAGCATATGCTCCTGCAGTTATTCCCACAAACTGAAACTCAGCATTTTTAATAAGAGAACCTGTGTTCAGATCCCAGCTCTGCCACTTAAAATCCGTGTGGCTTTCAGCAAATTCCTTCATCTCTCTGGCTAATTTCCCTCACCTGAAAATGGATACACGTGATGGTACTGTTTGCATCTCCAAGTTCTGATAGACTTTAAATAACATGGTACAGAAAAAAGAACTTCCTAAGTGGGAAACTAACTTCCTATAATGACGGAATGGTCATTAAGTATGAGAAGGTAAGTGAACATTCTCGGAAAAGTGTAAGATACTGTGCATATATTGGATCTTGTTATTGTAACTCTGGAATGATGGGTTCCCGCATTCCCAGGGAACACTGTGAAGCTGAGTGGCCAATGAGAGTTTTTGCTCTTGAAGGGAAGAGTTCAAGTTGACTCAGGGGCCTGATAACCTGAAATCTGACTGTGAGTGAGTCTTAGGATAACCGTGTTCCTAGATCATGCCTAGCCCTGTTCACCAATTTCATCTTTCTTCTCCCTCTTCCTTATTTCTGTCTCTTTTATGATTTTGTCTCCTTTCCTCTTATCTTTCCTCTCTGTGGCCATGATGAGGGTGCAGAGCATGGGGACTGGCCACCGCGAGGGGCCGTCTCCTGACAGCGTCCACCGAGCACCTTCAGGGAGTACTGCACGCCTGAAGGACAACCTGCGATGACCAAGCATGGCAGGGGCAGGGGGTCTGGCCATTTCCACCCAGATCCAGATCAAGGAAGGCAGGACAACTGCCTGGGGATGAAGCTGGGGTGGGAATTTAAGCATTAAAGGGGAGGTACAAGGTCCCCTTCCAGGTAGTCCAGCCCAGAGCTTCAGCGTGTCAGGGATCGAGCTCATGAACAGTCCCTCTATTCCTGGGGGGTGTAACTGATGACCTGGGCCTGCCCTCTGGAGAAAACCCACCACACTCTGCAGTCTTTATCCTTCTGCAAAGGCAGAGGGGAGCCAGCAGGAGAGGAAGCGCCTGGGGCTGGGCACTGGATCAGGCGGGTCAGTTCCACCTTCTAGTGAGGGAGGGGCTGGCGAGCTGAGACTTTAGGGAGGTACGGAGATGTAATCTCAGGATCGAAAATGAAAACCAGGTGGTCATGTCACCGAGCAGCGGGAGGCTGCTGTCAGCTTCCCTTTGCCAACTCCATTCTCATTTCAAGGTGATGATGACCCTCTAGGCACTGAAGTCATTTTCTTGAGGTTTAATCTGGAGCACAGGTTCTCCGGGACGGACTTGGTCAGGGGGTCAGGAGGAGGTGGAATGGGGGAAGAGTTCCAAGAAGTAGCGTCCAGAGTCCCCAGGACCAAGGACCAAGAAAGCAGACATAGGGATATTTGTCTTGTCTCCTTTTCTAGAGATTTCCTCAAGGCCCCACATCCACACTCCCCTCCTCCCCCTAGATCTCAAACCAGCCCCAGAGAGAATCTGATTAACACAGCCTGGGCTACAGCAAGGACTTTCAAAACTTTCAGGAATTTTTTCAGTGACAATTGAACTTACCCAGAGGGCATACGCATGTTAACAAGGGTGAAAGAAGATGCCTTCAGCCAAAGAAAAAAATTTCAAGCAGTCTGAGCCCAGATCTTGTGGGACAGGAGGGTTTTGGTGTGTCCTGTTTTGTGGCCCTCAGATTCCAGTTTTTATTCACCCACATCTCTCTTCGTCTCTCAAGAGGGCGAGCATTTACTGAATCCTCCAGCTGTGTGTGGCACGTTGCTAAGTTTTTAAACATGTATGATCAGCAAGCATTTATCTTATTCAAACTTGACAACAATCCTCTGAGGCAGGTTTTAAGAAATCTCATTTTGCGGGGGGTGGGGGGGTTGTTTATTTTATTTTTTCAGGTAAAGAGAGAGCTAGGCATTTGTCTTGCCAAGAGTGGCAAGACAGTGGCAGAACAGGAACTGGGACGTGGGTCTGGCTGACATCAACCTGCTGGGCGTTCACAAACCTTCCTGAACACAAGGGTCACCTAAGATGCTCACCAAAAATGCAGCTTCTGGAGGCCCGAGCTCAGCCGGCTGATTCAAGTCTGGGAATGATGAGCACAGCCCATCTGCCTCAGGGTAGGGGCCCCTGGCCCACTTCCTCAGAAGCAGGTGGAAAGAAGGTGCCAGACACTCAGTGGGGAGACGTCTCAGGGTCCGCACCTATGGGGGTAGGGAAGGGTGCATGTCGGGCAGTGATAAGTCATGACAAGGCTTCAGTGGAACCTACTGGAAACTCTGAAGCTGGGATACCCCTTCAGAACTGGCCTGAGCTGGAAGAAGGGGACCACACCTTACACCACTTCTTGAGCAACCAGTAGGTGTGAGTTGGCCTGGAACGTGTGGAGGATGTGACCCAGGGCCGGGTAGCCCTCTTCAGAGTGGAGAAGGTAGCCTCCCCAGCTGGCGAAATGGGTCCTTTGGTGATGAAGGGGAATCGGGGCAGTGCAACACAACAGGAACGTCTGTATAAAATCCACAGGAAGCATGGAGTCCCGAGGGTGATCAGCATGGGGGAAGGCTATAGACTTGCTGGCGCTCACCAACAGTTTATGAGGACCAGTAGGGGGCAGCAAAGAGCTTTCCAGGTGTGACTCTGGAGCAGTAAGGTGAGGTAGGAACTTGGTGAACAGCATCACCTGGGAAGGAACTGCAGAGTGCCCAGGGGAACCCAAGCAAGCCCAAGACTGAGCCATCAGCCGCAGAATCTGAGAAGGGATAGAAGGGTGGGACCCAGATTACAAGAAGGTATGTCACGCAAAGTAGTTGGGTGTTACCCTACAGCTGTTGGGAGATCCCCGAGTGGTTTGAAGTCCAGGAAGTGGTGCATTTAATGGGTTTTAGGAAGTTTTCTGACTGCAAGGAGGATGCAGGCAACAGGAAAGCAGAGGAGAGGATGCCTTATTAAAGGGCTCCACCTCTTTGCAGTCACGCAAGTTACTTATCCTCATCCAGGTCGGAAAAATTGTGGGAGGTAATAGTACTCACCTTATAGGGTTTCTATACCAAGAAAAAGAGAAGAACTATATAAGATGCTTTGCACAATGCCTGATAAATAATACCTCTTCACTAAACCTTATTAGACTTATTATTTTCATTACGTTTACAGAGATGTTTGCAATTATTTAAGAGACTGTGGTGACACGTGGTACACTTGCTGAGGAGGATAGTGGGGCCATTCATAAAGACCAGGTGTGGAAGTGGAGGACCAAGTTTGCAGGGAGAGGAGGGGGTCTGCCCAGGAGGCAGACAGGTCTGGAGCCACTATCCAGGTGGGATGGAGATATTAGGGATCTGAAAGTCGACGGTGTATTAGAAGGAACTATTCCTAGAGGGATATATGAGGTCACCCAGAGAGATGACCAGCCAAATAATTAAGCGTGCAATCAAAAAAGAGTTTCAGAGAAGAAAAGGGTTTTGCAGAAAGAACCACCAGGACGCTGACATTTTAAGAATGTGAAAGTAGGGGAAAAGCAACACACTGTAGAGAATGGGCCAGGCAGGTGTGAGGACAGGTGAGGGCCAGGCAGGTGTGAGGACAGGTGAGGGCCAGGCAGGTGTGAGGACAGGTGAGGGTAGCAGCCCAGGAGCCAGCAGAGGTGGGTTTTCAAGAAAGAGAAAGTAACCCACAAAGTAAAAGCACAGCACAGATGTCAGGCAGGATGGGGCTGGAGAGGGGAAGTGATGGGCCACTTTCCCAAGAACAACCTTAGTAAAGGCAGAGGCCCAAGTGCAGTGAGCCCAGGAGCTGGGGGTGGAGGAGGAGGAAGTGGAATACAGTCAAGGGAGACACATGGGTGGTTAGGTGGACAACCTAAAGATTTTATTAAGCTATGGGGATGGAGAGATAGCTAGATGGATAGATGAATGGATGATGGATAGATGGGTGGAGGATGGGTGGATAGAGAGTCTTAGACAGTCAGTCTATCTCTAGCTATAGTTTAAGTCCCACTTAAAGTCACTCTTCTAAGCACTTACCTGTATTATCTCCCTTAATGGTATGAGATGTGTATTGTCTATTTTCCTATCTCTGTGCTAATAGCACAATGTCTTAATTGCCCTATCTTTGTAATAAGACTTTAGTATCTGAAATTCTGCCTTTTTCTCTTCTATATATATTTTAGAATAAGCTTAAGTTCCAAGAGAAAAAAACTAGGCTATTTGGAGCTAAAATTTTAGGTTAATTTAGGCATGATCAGAATCTTACAGCGAATCTACCCTTCCATGAACATAGTATATATAACCATTTATTCTGTCTTCTATTACATCCTTTAATAATATGTCAGAATTTTCTATATAATGGCCTTGCATATTTTTCCAAGGTATCTAATCATATTACTAGGTCTTTTGTGCCATTACAGTTTCTAAGAAGTTATTATAGCTATGCCATTGATATATGTGGGTTCATGTTGTATCCAGCACCCCTTTGATTAGTTCTACTTTCCTTTAAGAGTTCTCTTAGACTATCCATGTAGACAACCTTATTCACTTACTTGTAAATAAGGGGGAATTTCTCTCTTCCTTTGTACTTGTTTGCAATTTTTCTCTTTCTTTGTAATTCCTATGTCTCATTTTTTATTCTTCTTGTCTTACTGTGCTAAGTAGGATCTCCAGTAAAAATGTTAAATAGACATGCTGGTAGGAAATATTTGGTCCTGTTTTTAATATAATGGAAATGCTTCTAACAGGTCATCCTAAGTATGATGTTTACTGTAATTTAAAAAATACTCTTCAATCAATTAAGGAGTCTCCCTTTTATTTCTATTTTTTTCTATAAGAGCTGTTATCATATATAGGTGTTGAATTTTATTTAATACTTTTTTTCCATGCCAAGTGATATAACCATATCTTTTCTTCCTTAAATATGTTGAGGTTTTGAATTGCCTTAGTGAATGCTCTGGTGTAAACCAATCTTTCTGGGATAAGATGTTGCCATTTGAAATTTATTTAAAGAAAATTTTAAAGCCAATCACCCTAACGTGTTATAATATATGGTTATGTCAAGAGCCTTTATATGTATTTTCTGAGAGGTATCATTTGTCTTCAAGATAAAACCACATATCCAGTCATCTCATTCCCCAATTTAAATCTTTCAATGGCTCTCTATTGCCTACTGAAGACAAGATCCTTTGATGTACATGCAAGGTTCTGCATAACATGATCCTCAAATTGTATCCCCAAATTCTCTGCTTATCTCTGGCATCTTTCCTTTGCTCATTGCATCTAACCTGGCATCAAAGCCTGTTAACGTTCCTCTTAAAACATATGTATTATATTATATTTAACATATATTTTATACTTTAGTAATATTTAATATATTATTAATATATGATATATTTAATAATATATAATAAATCTATATGTGCGTGTGTGTGTGTATATATATATATATATATATATATATAGTAACTAAACTAAGAATCTTTCATCTAGATTGTGGCAATGGGCTCCGAAATAGTTACATGGTGATGTTGTAAAATACAAATTGGTTTATGCCACTCTAAAATCCTTCCTTTGGCCCAGTGGTGTGCTGGAGTCTGTTCATATCATCTTCTGAGAGTCAATTGTTAATACTCGGGAATTTCACAAGTCAGTTGTTAAATTGTTGTTAGCTTGAAATTGACCATGGTGGGATTATTTACTCCAGAAAAAAAATGGTAAATACTACAAATCAGTGAATTTTTTTGAAGACCAATTTTCCAGCACATCACTGAATATACTCCTTTACCCATGACATAAGGACTACAGTCCATGATCAAGTTTCTCTCTACCTTGTGCCCTGGTCAAACCTAGTTCCCAGAACTTTTGTATTTCCTTGATTTTGCAGTACCTTCCTTCTGATTATAATGCATTTCCTCTCCCATCTGTATGCACCTCCTCCTGGACTCAATTCAATGTTCATCCCCTAAGGAAACACTTACAGGATCCTTCTCTGCATCTCTACAAAAAAGCAATTACATGATTCCCTAGTCATTAGTTTCTGGGCATTTCCTCTCCCATCTGCATGCACCTCCTCCCGGACTCAATTCAATGTTCATCCCCTAAGGAAGCACTTACAGGATCCTTCTCTGCGTCTCTACAAAAAAGCACTTACATGATTCCCTAGTCGTTAGTTTCTGCTCCTTAATCTCTAAACTCCTGAAAGGCACACACTCTTCATTATTCATTCATTTATCCCCATGTTTAGTACACTGTCTAGCACATGACAGGTGGCACATAAATGCTGGCCATCTAAGAAAGGAGTAAATAAAAGATGTTCCCACCTTCCTTTTGGTACCCGTGTTTCCCTCATGTCACCCAATTTCCAAGCCATGATTTCCTGTCGTCTCCCCCTGGGCCCGTCCTATAAAGAGAACTGCAGCATGGTACCACTTCTAATCCCACCTTTATCCACAAAGCAGAACTGGTGAATCAACCCCAAATCCAGAGGGAAACAAAACTGAATGGAAAATTTTCTCATCTGACGGAAGAGTACTAGAAAAAATCACTGGGGCAAAATCATTGTAAGAGATTATTCTAGATTTCTATTGTTGCATCGCAAACTATCCCCAAATTTGGTGATTTATTTTGCTCTCAGTTTTGTGGGTCAGAGATTCAGAAGGGCCTGGGCTGGGGACTCCTATCCACTGGGTGTCCAGGGGTGCAGCTGGGGTTGGAGGACCCACTTCCAAGTTGGCCTCTTTACACACAAGTTCAGCATCTCTGTTCTTTGGCCCCTCTGTGTCCACGGGACATGTCCTCTGCCAGGGCTTCTCCATGTGGCTTGAGCTTTTCACAGCATGGTGATATCAGGATAGTTGTCCTTCTTCTATGGTGGCTGTCTTCCAGGAGAACAAGGCAGAA
Source organism: Orcinus orca (assembly GCF_937001465.1). Classification (NCBI taxonomy): domain Eukaryota; kingdom Metazoa; phylum Chordata; class Mammalia; order Artiodactyla; family Delphinidae; genus Orcinus; species Orcinus orca. The sequence continues at coordinate 83,625,822 of NC_064575.1, forward strand.
GTTGCCAAACTGAGCAGGCAGTCTCAGAGCAAGCGTCGGATTATAACCTGTGTAATCTATTGGTAAAAGCAGTCCCAGGCCAGTCTGAATTCAAGGAGAGAGGAAGCAGACCCCATTTTCAATGGGAAGAGTATCAGACACTTTGTTCATCTTTAACCTGCCACAGAGGTGACTTGCTCTTGTCTGTCTCTGGTGGAAATGAGGATAGCAAAGCTACATTGGCAGGAAAATATGAAGCTCAAAGGTATCCCCCATGGAATGAGTTACTATCTCCAAACAGGTGGAGTAATACCCGGCACCAAAGATTTAATCAAATCCCGAAAGGTGGTGCTGAACATTTTTTTCCTAACGTTAACCCCAAATCGATCTCAGCTGACTTAACAACCTCTCAACTCACCTCTAGCAATTCCCGAAGTCAGAAGAGTAGACAGAATCTGTTTTCCAACTGTAGCCATTAGAGAAAAAGCATTGCCTCACATATGATGAGCAGTGAGTCATGAAGTATTCTCACTACATCACAGCAAATGGAAAGGATTGAGCCATCTAGCGATGATCAGAATGAAAAGAAATGGCACGTAAGCCACTCAGGCAGACCATCGGAGGGGAGGCAGCAAAAATAGGCACACACACAGACACAACAAGTTTTTCCCAGACATCTGGATTTCAAGGTTTTAATGCGTTTCCTGAGGAATATAAACTTTAATCGCTAAAGGATTTTATGCTTACAGATCATTGCAGTCGAGGTCAAATGGGAAACAGATGGCATACTCAAAAGGGGTGAATAAAAATAATGGAGCAAATAGCCTATTAGCAAAGGGGAGGGAAGCCTTGAGGAAGATCAGCATGAGATGGTGAAGCACAAAGGTACAAGCAACAGCAAGAGGTCATTATGACCTGGGGGCTGAGGGGGCACAGTGAAGAAGCTGATGCTGGAAGCCAGTAAGAATCGGAACGGTAGGAAAGGGCTGTCTGATGAGAGCTGTGATATGGGGAGAGGAGCCCAACCACTGCCCAACTGTGGTCCAGCCTGTAGAGAGTCTTGGTAACAAGTACCCAGATCTCCCTCTGCTCCCTTCCAATCTCCTGCTAGTACCTCTTTTTCCTGAATGCAACTGGAAGAAAGGGCCCCGGGAGCCAATGAGATATGGCCCACAGAGGGTAGCCTACTGGAACACAGTGCAGGGCGGAAAAGTATAGGAAGTGGGTCTGGAGGCACAGAAGCAGATTACGCAACTGAGTTGGCCTGGTAACAGTATTTGACTTAAATCTGTAATATTTGAATATATGTCAGCAGCTATATCTCTATGGAAGAAGACTCTGGAATTATCTTTATCTTCCCCCTTTTATGTACAGAGATTTTTAAATGATTAATCCATTTTATTCTTTGTCTTAAGGTATATGGAAGATTTATTAAATTGACATTATAGAACTCATAGGTTTATTAAGCAGAATAAACATGGTTGACTGTTGAACTATCAACATAGAGGATGGGTTTTACCTAATGATTTCTGATGGAAAGGAGAAATATTAAAGCAATTAAAGGTGAGCTAATAGATATATAGGACAAAAACAAGCCAAACTAAGTATAATTGGTAGCTCTAAAGTAGAAAAACCAACAAAGGTACAGAAGACAAATTTAAAGGTAAACTACAAGGGAATTTCTCTAAAATATAAAAATAACATATGAAGATTGACATGAATCTGTAACTCAGGGAACTGTTTCAAATTTTTCAACTCCGTGGCATTTCTTAGTTGATGTATTGAACTCAACAATTAAAAAAAATATAAGGTTCAAGCAGAAAAAATAAATCACATACAAAGGAAGGCAAAATGTCAAGCAGGACTCACACATCTCCAGATCCATATTATATGTCATAAAACAAACAAGCAAACAAAAAAACACCTGATTTCCTGACTCAAAATCCATCACCTGTAGTTTGTGGCACATGGCAAGGGTGTATCAAGAGAACTGTGTGTGATTGGTTAATAATGTCCATGCAATACATACCACACCACACATACATACCAATAGCACCGCAGTGTTCATGCATGTTTCACAAGCATTGTGACTATTCAGAATCATTTAAATGTTTCAGCAGATAACAATCATTTGAAGACATTACTTTGTAATAGTATATGTCTATGTTTAACGCAACATTTTTTTTTTGAATTGACGTATAGTTGATTTACAATGTTGTGTTGTTTTCTGGTGTACAGCAAAGTGATTCAGTTATATCTATCTATCTATATATGTATACACACATATTGTTTTTCAGATTCATTTCCATTATAGGTTATTAAAAGACCATGAATATAGTTCCCTGTGCTATACAGTAGGGCCTTGTTGTTTATCTATTTTATATATAGTAGTGTGTATCTATTAATCCCAAACTAATAATTTATCCTCTGCCTCCTTCCCCCATTGGTAACCATAACTTTGTTTTCTAGGTCAACACATCATTTCTTAATTCCTATAGTAAAAGGAAAACTGAAAAGAATATATCTAGCTGATGTGAGAATATACCTAGATGATTAAATCATCTAATTTAATTTTAGATCACTAAACCCTCTTGTAAACTGATAGGTCTAAACTTTAGAAATATTGTTTGTCCAGAGCAGAGCAGGACACAAGAATTCCAGGAAAAATCATCTTTTCTTGCTCCTTCATGGATATTCCCTGTTGTTTAGAAGAGCTGATCTCAAATCTGGTGTCAACTCTCTGGTGTATCTCAGTGAGCACAAGCAATCTTAGGTTAATGACCATTAAATAACTGATGTACTTTATAAATAACTTGGGGGAAAATTCAAGGTTACATCTGTGAAAGCATCCCTCTTGCTTGTATCCTTATAGGTTTTCTTAAAGTGTTATGTCGGATATCACCCACATCCTGGGGCTTGCTCTGTGCCCCAGAGGCTGACCTGAATTTCATACATCAATGGATTCTGTGGGAGACTGCAAGCGGTAGCCACACATCCCTCCCCTCCCTGTATCCATACCCTTTTACAGCATGGCTTTGTGGTTTTCTCATCAAGAGGTAGAGTCTATTTCTCCACCTACCTCTCCTCCCTCAGCCCCCAGAGTCTGAACTGGCTTGTGATTGACTTTGACCTTTAGGATAGAGCAAAAGTAAAATTGTGGGAGTTCTGAGCCTGGATCTGAAAAGGCCTTAAACTTCTGCTCTCTCTTAGAACCCCGACAGCACCATATGAGGAAGCCCGGGCTCCCTTCCCTGAGAATCAGAGATCAAACGGAGACAGAGGTCCGGCCGGGAGCCAACACCAACTGCCAGACATGTGGGTGAGGCCACCTGAGCCTATCCTGCCCCAGGTGAATTGCTAGATGATGCAACAGGAGGAGCGAACTTGGGAGTGGCATCGGGAGACCCGCCCAGTTGAGCCCATTCCAAATTGCTGACCAACAGAATCTTAAATTTCAAGAAAATTCAGTGAAATTTCTAGGGGCCTGGTGGTCTGGGGCATGTTGATATATTCCTTCCAAGGTGAACGACAGGTTGCTGCATCTGGTCCCTCCTACGACCATAAAATAGGCACAATGCTTAGTGGACCTCTTTGGATCTTAGAGGCCACGTATGCCTAATTTTTCAGGCTACTCTCACCCATTTTCCAAGTTACATGAAGGCTGCCCATGTTGATTAAGAACCAGAGGGAGAAAAGGCACTGGCTCAGGTCAAAGCTGTCGTTCAAGCTGCTCTGGGCCTTTGGACAGGTAAGCAGCAGATCTGATGGTGTTCGAAGCTTCCAGTAGGTACAGATGCTTTGTGGAGCCATTGGCAGGCCCCACAGAAGAATCACCACATAAACCTTGAAGAATTTAGCACTCTATGCCATCCTCTTCAGATCCTATTCTTCTGAGAGTCCCTGGCTTTCTACAAGCCCTAGTGTATAGCAAATGCTTGGGCAAAACCCACCAAATTACTAGGCAACCTAAGGCCCCCATCATGAACTGGGTGTTGTCTGATCCAGTACGTTGTGAAGTGTGTCATGCACTGAAGCACTCCATCATCCAGCGGAAATGGTGTGTACAAGATTGGACTAATGGGAACTGAAGGCTCGAGGAAATTGCATGGGCAAGTGGCAACGATTCCCATGACTCATCCTCTGCCTACATCGCCTCCCCTCTCTCAGGTTAGTACCCATTGCCTCATGGGCAATTCCCCATGACCAGTTAACTGAGGAAGAAAACAGGCAAGTCTTGTTTCCAGAGAGTTCTGCACAAGTTAAGATTCTGGCACTAGCCCAAAATGGACAGAGGCAGGGCCTCAGCCACGTTCAGGAGCAGACCCAAAGGAAAGTCAAGGCAATAAAGGGAAATCCTTGCAGGGGCCAGAGCCTCAGGCAGTGAACCTCTGGCTATATCCAACTGGCCTAAAAGAAGAGACGATCAGAGGCCTACATCTACACTGGCTCATGAACGTTGACTAACAGTTTAGCTGGAGAGTCAAGGACTTAAAAGTAAGATGCTTGGGAAATTGATCACTAGGAGGTCTGGGGAAGAGGTATGTGGATAGACCTCTCTGAATGGGCACAGCCATGAACGTGTTTGTGTCATGTGTGAATGCGCCCCAAAGAGCAACCTCAGTAGAGGAGAGTCTTAGTAATCAGGTGGATGAAATGACCCAATTCTCTGGATGTCTGTTGACCTCTTTCCCCAGTCATCTTGTCTTTAACAAATGGGCCCATGGACACAGGGCATGGCGGCAGGAAAGGAGATTATGCATGGGCTCGGTGACATGGACTTAAACTCATCAAAGCCAGTCTGGCTGCAGTCACTTGTGAATGCCCCCACCTGCCAACAGCGTAGACCGAAAGCGAGCCCCTGCGGTGCATGGGAGTTGGGTCAAAACACTGTGGATGGGCAGCTGCACGATTTAATGGAGAGAACCAGGAACTAGGAATGAAGAGTTTCAGGTTTCCATTTCTTCTCCCAACAAACAAAACGTTAGCAGCTACATGGGTAATGAGGTGATGACAGAGGAGAAGGTTGAAGCTGGAGTCAAGAGCTGAGATCCTGGGTGGGCAGGGGTCAGCTGGGAGATCCTGATACAGCTAGGTGCCATTTCATGGGTTGGGGCTCTGTGGACCGTGTTAGGAAGCCCGGACAACAATGACCTGTGGGGTCCTGGAGGCAGTGATGCTGTCTCCTGGGCATCACTCACTAGCTCTGTGACCTTGGCCATGTCTCTGGTCCCCTCAGAACCTCGGTACCCTTATCTGTCAACTGCAGGGCTGCCCAGGAAGGTTAAATGAGATACATCATATGTAAAGTGCATGGTGCAGCGTGGGTGCCGATACGCTTATGCTGGGATCCCGGGTGAATGTCCTTACCCCGTTTCTGGGGCTCTCAAACACCAACGTTGAACTAGGTCAGTGATTATTAAACTGAACAAGCCTCAGAATCACCCAGGAACTTGTCTAAACTACAGACTCCTGGGGCCACACCCAGGTCTACTCGTGTAGAATACGCAGGGGCAGGACCTGCACTGTCAAACAAGCCCACCAGGGATTCTGATCCAAAGACGGCTCCATGGACAGGGTTGGAAGCCACTGCACAGATGCTCTCCAGGTCCAGGGCCTGCACGCCTCAGGCTCCGGGCTGTATGGTCCTCTGGAGGTCACCTTTGCACACCACCTATGTTCAGATCCACCTCCAGGCTCTGGCCGAGTCAGTGTAGATTACAGTGGACACCTTCTCTCTCCATCTCTCTGCTTCCTAATCTAATTATCACAACAACCAGATGTGACAGGCTCCCTCTCAAACCCATTTAAACATCTCCGAAGGCTCCCCTCAGTATTCCAGCCTTCTCTAACTTTCCCTCTCCCTCCTCTGGTGGGACACCTCGGCTCCTGGCCCTCTCCCTATGCCAATTAGCCGTGAGGTATCCTTCTGCTGAAATAACCCGATTATGGGGCACTGAATAGCAGCCACAGACTGTCACAATCAAATCCTCGTCCCCAGAGAAAAGAAAGTCTACCCTCTCAGCATCCTACGGGGTCAGCCTCCTGGAATACGATGGCATCTTCCTCGGACAGCAGTACTTCTGAGCCCTTCGGTGAGTCTGTGCCTCTCTTAGTATCTTTGAAGCTGGGATGGATGTAAAGGTCTCTTTCCCCCAAAAAATGCACATGTGTGCATTGATTCGTAGTCAATTTCCAGAGTTCATGGCCCCTCGGAGACCATCCCTGGACCCCTGGCCCTACTGTGTCAGCAGCTGACATGACCTGTCTGGACCCCACCACTCACCATGCACAGTTTATACATCCCCTTCCATACCTTTCCCTATTCTGGAATTTTCTTTCCAAAATAGTAAGTGGGAGCTTACTGTTCCCACCATTCCCATTGTCCTCTTTTCACTTTACAATACTTCCTGGCCACCTTCTTTTGTCAGTAATAGCCCTCCATCTACTATTTTTAATGCCCCACCAATCCCATGGTGTGGATTTTTCTTAACCACAGATGGGCATTTAAATTTTTCTCCTCCACTTTCAGGCAAATCACACATCCCTGGAAGAGAGAGAATTAAGAATTCGGCATAAAAAACATTGATCAGGGAAGGCTTCAGGGAAGAGAAAACAACATTTTAAAACACTGCTGACCACAGAGCAAATCCCATTGAAACCAACAGACCTGCCCTAGGTCCCCCTTGCCTAGCAGAGTGCGTGGTCCTCAGAATGACCTGATTAAGGCCACCGCCATCTGGCCCCATCAGCCATTCCAACCTACACCAGGAGTACTGCAAACCCTGGCTTGTTTATGATTTCCTGAACGTGCTGTGCCTTTCCTCCTGCTATTTCCTTTCTGGAACTCTCCGTCTTTCCCTCTCCCTTAAGCTGGAGCTCAGACTCCCTCCGGGAGCCCCACCAGAGAAATTTACATATTAAAGGCTTAAAGAGGAGCTACAGGAAAGGGACTGATTTAACTCCCATTCACATTCCGCACGTTCTCCTGTCTCTTCCTTCTACACCTGGCCTCCCTCTGTGCCAGTTTCAGGGGCGGGAGAGGGAACAGGCAGGCCCAGCTCCTCCCTTCCTGTGACTTGCAAACCCTCCCTCCAGTGGACAGGCCATGGTTCTGAGCATCTGAGCCACGGTCTTTTTGTGGCTTGGATTTCCTCTGGTCTGTAGTCATCCTGGACTGTCTTAAATAACAAAATTCCACTGAGTAGATTTTAAAGATCTTATTGGCTCTATTCAATGATTAAACCCAGCAGCATCCAATGTAGCAAATGGAAAGGAGTTCTGAGGAGCTGTACAAAGTGAAAGACTTTTACGGGCAGAAGGGAGCATGACATGGATGTTATACTAGACAAAACAGCAGACTGGTTGTGTCAAGGTCACGTTCCTTTAGGGGATGACAGGGATCAGTCCGGCAGATGACCTCACTAGTGCTCATCAGGTGATTCCTGATTGATTTATGATTCCATTTCTGAGTGAGTAATTAAGGTGAGTCTCCGTTTGGTGATGCAGGACTTAGCATAAGTGACTCTATTCTGGGCCTGTCGTCTTGTTTTTAACAACTGCAACAACGGTCCAGCAAGCTGGACCATCCTCCTTTTCTGAGGACACACCTTGACTCCCTTCCTTCCTCTCACCAAAGAGCTCTGCACAGGTGGGGTTGATCAATGTCGATCACCTACATCCTGGGATCGGGGTCTGGCGGAGGACAGGTCACATGACCCAAACGGCCAATCCGAATTCGTCCTTGGGGGTTGCTATTTCAGGTGCTGGAGGAGGGGCTCCTTTCCCCTAACAGTGCAGAGCTGGGACTTACCCCGCGAAGAGGAGGAAGACGCCGAGGCCACTGACTGTGCAGAGACCAGCAGAGCTTCCCAGGTGGACAGAGAGGAGGGTCAGGTGGGTGTCGAGTCCTCAGATCAAGTCCCTGAGGTGGTCGCTGCCCTTCCCTGATTCTCTGAGCGGCCCCAGACTGCTTTCCAAACCACGGAATGGTAAATTCCTTTTCTTTTTTTTAAACTTAAATTACTTTGACTCGGGGTCCTGACACTTGAAAAGAAGCACTGACAATTATATACACGGTTTAGCAGCTAGATTGGTCCTTTGTGTTTAGTTAAAAGGTTCTGCGTTCTCCGAGCCCTTCCAGCTCTCTGAGCTCGTCTTGTTCACCCAAGTCCAGGACAGGCATTTTTTTCTGCGCCTCAAAAGCTCAAGGACTTTTGCAGGCATTTTCCACTCAACTTAAGATTCTCTCTGCCCAGGTCTTCTCACAGCTATAGCTTCACAGCTGTGTTGCTGACATCCAAAGAGTGCCTGGCGATAAATATCTGGCAGATAAATGAATGAGCAAGGTGACAAATGAAGGAATCAATATAGAGAAAAAGGCTCAGATTTTGAAAGAGATGCCCTAGAATCACATCAGCTCCACCACTCATAAGCTTAGTTTTCCTTGGGAAAAATAATTAATGTTGTGAGACTCAGTGTTGCTACTTGCAATGGGGAAAGTATTCACACACGGTATTGCTTTTACAATTTTTTTATTTTAACAGATCTTTATTGGAGTATAATTGCTTCACAATACTGTGTTAGTTTCTGTTGTACACCAAAGTGAATCGGCCATATGCATGCACATGTCCCCAGATGCCCTCCCTCTTGAGCCTCCCTCCCCTCCTCCCTACCCCACCGCTCTGGGTCATTGCAAAGCACCGAGCTGGTCTCCCTGTGCTACGCGGCTGCTTCCCACTAGCTATCTACTTTACATTCAGTAGTATATGCAGGTCGATGCTACTCTCACTTCGCCCCAGCTTGCCCCTCCCACCCCGTGTCCTCAAGTGCATTCTCTATGTATTCATCTTTATTCCTGCCCTGCAACTAGGTTCATCAGTACCATTTTCTTTTTTTTTAGATTCCGTATATAGGCGTTAGTATTCGGTATTTTTCTCTTTCTGGCTTACTTCACTCTGTATGACAGACTCTAGGTCCATCCACCTCACTACAAATAACTCAATTTTGTTTCTTTTTATGGCTGAGTAATCTTCCATTGTATATATGTGCCACATCTTCTTTATCCATTCATCTGTCGATGGTCATTTAGGTTGGTTCCATGTCCTGGCTATTGTAAATAGTGCTGCAGTGAACATTGTGGTACATGGCTCTTTTTGAATTATGGTTTTCTCAGGGTATATGCCCAGTAGTGGGATTGCTGGGTCATATGGTAATTCTATTTGTAGTTTTTTAAGGAACCTCCACACTGTTTTCCATAGTGGTTGTATCAATTTACATTCCCACCAACAGTGTAGCAGGGTTCCCTTTTCTCCACACTCTTTCCAGCATTTATGTTTTCTAGATTTTTTGATGATGGCCATTCTGACCAGCATGAGGTGATACCTCATTATAGTTTTGATTTGTGTTTTTCTAATAGTTAGTGATGTTGAGCATCTTTTCATGTGCCTCTTGGTCATCTGTACGTCGTCCTTGGTGAAATGTCTATTTAGGTCTTCTGCCCATTTTAGTATTGCTTTTTGATTGATTTATTCTTTACCTCCAACAAGACTGGAAGATGTGAAAGTTCCATGTTAACTGCAATGTGCTGACCGTATGATGATGTTGTTGATGACCACAGCCAGCAATGACTTAACTGCATGCTGTATTCTATAGACATTGTGCTGACAGCTTTATTCCGTTAATTAATTTAACCCTCACCAGGACCGTTAGGCAGGCATCAATGTACCATCTTAATGATGAGAGGTCGAAGCTTAGTGGTATAAGTAGTATCCTGAGGTCACAGCTGGAAGTGTGGAGCTTGGGATTTGAATTGATCACAATCTACAAGAAGATGCTGAGCAAACTGCACCAAGCAGCTGGTCGATGGTTGGACCAGGTGACCTAACGGTACCTTTGAACCCTGGGATTCTGCGGACTTGGTGCTCAAGCAGCTCCCACTTCTAATCTATTTCTCCAGGGCAGCTGTGCTTCCTCTTGACTCATTTAATCAGCTCGTCACTCAGCTGGGACTCAAGACGCCCTGATCATAGATAGACCTTCGGGTGAATTCAGGATGTGCCGTCACTGGGGAAGAGTGCTGTTGGCTTCACCTGTGGGCGCTGGACCCAGGATGCCTGAACTTGAACGAGCGCTGCCTCTAACTAGCCTCACAACCTTGGGCAGGTTATTAACCTCCTTTGCCTCCGTTTCGCCAGGATAAAAGGGGAAAAAACAAGAGCCCCTCCTCACAGAGTGTTTGTGAAGATTCCATGAGTCAACATAACTAAAGCGCTTGAACAGGTGTCTGGCCCATTGTGAGCATTCGACAAACGTTCGCTATTAAAAATAGAGCTATGTAGAAATGTAAAGAAAGTCAGAATTAGCAATCCTGTATTATACAGCCCCCCCTGGGAAAAGAAAATCAAAGTCATTTCAGGGTCAGCTCACGTAGTACAATACTCTTTTGAATCCTTGAATTTCTTTTATAGCAGTCATCTATTCACACATTCATTCAGGGGAAAAAAAGCCTTAGTTAACGTGGCTAAGACGCCCACCCCTCCCTCTCTCCCACATGAGATGCATTCAATTAGTAGCATGCTGAAGCAAGATGGAGAAAATTTTGTTACGCAGAATTCCTCCCAGCAAGACAGTGAGGCGGCCCTGTGTGTATAGTCAGGAGAAATCCTATGGTAAGGCTCCTGGGCAGGGGACCCGTCTCTAAAGTTCCTTGTAAATTGCCTTCTAAGAAGGAGGTGCCCTGCTAGGAGGTGGCCCCTTTGTTTGCAGAGCACCAGGTGGATCTGTACAGGTAAGTTTGGGGAGACATGCTCATCTTTGCTTAACGATGGAGGTGGGGGAGACTTTGATAATAGAATAGGGGCCGGAATCTCCAAAGAAAGAGAGACTTAGAAGCTTGATGTTACCGAGGGAGCAGGTGGAGAGAACAGAGGGAAAACACAAACAACTAAACAATCCCAGAAGAGGTACAGATGCTCGAAAGAAATATTTCTTCCACGCTGCTCCAAAGGGTGAGCTATAAGGAACTGGGTGAAATTTCTAAGATGACACTTATCTTTCATATAAGGGAGATTTATTTTTACACACTCACAAGTTCAAAAATGAAAGTTACTACTTGGAGAGGTGATGAGCTCTCCAGTAATGGAGGCATTTAAGCAGCGAGGGGTTAGTCTTTGAGGTGGAATTGGCTTGGGATTCACCTGTTTCAAAAAGAAAAGTTGACTCGTGATTCTAAATCCTGCCCCGAAGAGGGTGTAATCCTAGGGCCCGTCCTCCATCTCCCCCGTGAAATCTTAAGGGGATAATTAAATTAAAATGAGGCTACCAGGGTGGGCCCTAATCCAATCTGTCTGGTGTCCTTATAAGAAGAGATTAGGACACAGGCACACAGAGGAAAGACCCTGCGAGGACACACAGAGAAGACGGCCATCTACAAGTCAAGGAGAGAAGCCTCAGGGGAAACCAACCCTGCTGATACCTTGATCTTGGACTTGTAGCTTCCAGAATTATGAGAGAATTAACTTCTGTTGTTTAAACTATCCAGTCTTTGGTATTTTGTTACGACAGCCCTAGCACATGAATACAGAGGAGAAGTGACATCTGGGCAACCTTTTTTGACAGAAGGGGCGCCTAAGCCTTGAAGAGATTAAGTGATTTGCCCCAAGGTAAATGATGAAAGGTGCTTTCAACAAAGTATGTCTGATTCTAGTGCCTGTACTATTCCTGTTCTTCTGTGCTGCTTCTTAAGTGCAGGATACCATGTTCAACAACTGTAGGAAATAATAGGAGCTGAGAACCTTGAGCAAATTATTCCCTCAGTAAGCATCCCATCCCTGCTTGAATACCTCCATTGCTAGACAGCTCACCACCTAGTAGAGAAGCCATTTCCTTTTTTAAAAAATTTATTTATTTTATTTTATTTATTTTTGGTCACGTTGGGTCTTCATTGCTGCACGCAGGCTTTCTGTAGCTGTGGCGAGTGGGGGCTACTCTTTGTTGCGGTGCACGGGCTTCTCATTGCGGTGGCTTCTCTTGTTGCAGAGCACGGGCACTAGGTGCGCGGGCTTCAGTAGTTGTGGCACGCGGGCTCAGTAGTTGTGGTCCACAGGCTCTAGAGCGTGAACTCAGTAGTTGTGGTGCATGGGCCTAGTTGCTCTGCGGCATGTGGGATCTTCCCGGACCAGGGCTTGAACCCATGTCCCCTGCATTGGCAGGTGGATTCTTAACCACCATGCCACCAGGGAAGCCCCATTTCCATTTTTGAACATCTGAGCATGTAAAAATAAATCTTCCTTATGTGGGAAATAAATGTCATCTTAGAATATTCACTCAGTTCTTTACATCTCTCTCTTTGGAGCAGCATGGAAGAAGTATTTCGTTGTGTCCCTGGAAAGTGCTTCAAGTTCCATTACAGGACAGTTATATCCATATTGTCTCTCTCTTCTCAAAACAAAGCAATGACAGTATCATGAAAGCATCCTCATATGACAATAATTCCAAATTCCTTCTTTCTAACACTAAAATTAGGTCACCAGAGAGTTGCCTAGTCCCGTTAGTCAAACCATCCTTAAAAAATGGACAAGCATGATTTGAAATGAGTATAATTTGGCATCCTTACCAATTCAGAGGCACAGGAAATTATTCACCACCAGTTTGCCTTCTCCTTGAGCCAAAGACATATTGGGAGTGACCTGGAGCATGGACTTGGGCTGCCAATGGATGAAGCAATGAAGTAAAAACCACCATCTGTTAAGTGGAAATGAGAGCCCCTGAGAGGAGCCTGGAGGAAGTGCCTTGTCTCAATGCAGAGCCATGAGATGGGCGCCTGCAAAAACCACAGTGAGGAAGAGTCCCGTAGGAAGCTCCATCCCCACCATGCACTCCAGCACATGGCATGGACGGGGGAGTGTGCAGCGTGGTGCTGGATTTCCCGGGAATGCTGGCTGTGGCCGGGATGCTCTAACAGTGGGGAGGGACGTGTGGCAGCCTTTCCATCTTTCCCATTCCCTTGCTGTCATCCCCTCAACTCCAAGGTTCAAGACATTCCAGATAGTTGTCAAGGCCATGTCAAGGTCCCCACCAAGGAGGGAAGGAAGGGCGATGCTCTCTGAGCTAGGCTGGAGCCCAAAGTGTGACCAGTGACCACAGGGGTTATGTAAACATCACTGAAGAATTTTGACTCGATTGAGCCAAAGGACCAGAAGGTACAACCCGGGGCCAAAAGATACACTGAAAATGGTCAGGAGTGCCGAGCAGAAAAGAAGAGTTTGCGTGACTGCCGTGCAGGCGTTTAAGGAACATAATATTAGTTGTGGCTATTTGATGCCAAGACCTGGGAGAGATGTGTATTTTCAAATACTTTTACGCTAGATATAGTTTTCTACTTTCAAATGCATGCAAATATGCAAAGAAAACTAATAAAGAGATGCAGAGTAAAGAGTCTCAGAGAACTGGCTTTAATTAAATTCCCCCATTAAGTGTTTCTTAATGGCTTCTTCGAATGTGCCTGAACATTCACTACGAAGTACATTAAAACCTTTTTTCTCTCATGAGAGCAACAAAGAGGATGAAGCACCTCAATGAGCTTCAAATAAATGGACACAACTGACGTGAAAACAAACAAAATAATGAAAACCAGGAGCCGCCCCCCACCACGCACTAAAATCTGACAAAGTTTTATTGATGGACACAATGAAGATGTGAATAAACAGGGAACTGTTACCTGCTCCCAACTAGACACACTTAATAGTGTAGAATTATCAGCTCTTCTCAGATTAACTTATGTTTATACAACTCCAACATAAATCTTAGTGGGACATTTTGAAATTTCACAAACAGTTTCTAAAGTTTATCTGGAAAAAAGGAAACATAGGATACTATCCGAGATATTTTTTTAAAAAAGAACCCTGGGGCTTCCCTGGTGGCGCAGTGGTTGAGAGTCCGCCTGCCGATGCAGGGGGCATGGGTTCGTGTCCCGGTCCGGGAAGATCCCACATGCCGCAGAGCGGCTGGGCCCGTGAGCCATGGCCGCTGAGCCTGCGCGTCCGGAGCCTGTGCTCCGCAGCGGGAGAGGCCACAACAGTGAGAGGCCCGCGTACCGCAAAAAAAAAAAAAAACACCCTGGGTGGAAGCTGCCCCTCCAGGTGGCAACTGTAATGAATCTAAGATAATTTGAACAGTATGGTAATGCAATATCACTAGCCCCTTGGTGCCAATATGGTCATAAACAAAGTGTATATCAGGTCCTAATATTGCACGATGGTCTTGAGCAGGGGTCAGCGAAGTTTTCTGTAAAAGGCCAGATAATAAATGTTTAGACTTTGTAGTCTATCCAGTCTCCATTGAAACTATTAAACTCTGCTGTTTGTAGCGTGAAAGCTGCCATAAACAATATAAAATGTGTGCCTGTGTTCCAATAAAACTTTATTTACAAGAATAGGCAGCAGGCTCAGTTTGGCCCACGGACTGTAGTTTGCCACCCCTGGTGTTTGCTCAAAATCTAGCATTCAGTTACACGCATGTACAATTGTCATGGAACTCAGAACTTTTCAGACTTCTTAGGTAGAACTCCGTGGTAGATTGCACACAAAAGAAAAAAAAAAGGGGCCACAATTCTTTGCAGCATCTCCCAACAAGAGTGTAGTCTACTTTCCCACCCTCTGACTTGCTTTGCTTTGATGTCACGTCATTTTAAGCCTGGGCCCCAAGAGGAGTTGCAAGCTTTTTCTGTCACTCTTAGAATTCAGTTTCCATGGCAACAGGTCTAGTTTCCCTCGTTGGAGGATTCTATGTGGAGGAGAACGCTGGTGCCCCAGTTGAGTTTCTGCTGGCCTCCAGCCGTTCTGGGAGTTGAACGAATTCACCAATAAGCCCCAGTCAAGGTCAGCTAAGCCTGGATAGATAAGCAGACTACCTAGCGGAGCCCAGCCCAGGTACTGACCCACAGACTCATAACATCCACAAGTGATGTTAGGCTAAACCACTACATTTTGGGGATGATTTGTATGTAGTAACAGCTGATTAAAACCATTCTGCCATTGAACATGTGAAACAAACTTATTTCATAATGTAGATTTTCCAAAGGTAAGAACAATTAGAAAATCGACTGTGCTTTTGTTTGTACACTTGTTCTTAATACCTCTTTGCTTAACTAGCTTCTCCTGCTTTGATGTCTGATTTGATTGCATGAATATACTTGAGAGGATTAGATGCTTCGTCCCAGATATACTGTGCGGATACAGGCATGATTTTGAAATACCTAATCTACTAGAACCTGTTATCAAGGCATAATCATTTTTGTTTATGACCATATTGGCACCGAGTGGCTAATAATATTGCATTAATTGTCTCGGACTGGTAAAGCAGATTATCGTGTGAATAATGTGTTTATGTCTGGACCAGTAGGACAAAATGATAGTACGCTGCATGGTACAAGGTTTTTCAATAGTTTAGAATGAGACACGTGAAAAGAAATTAAGTTTCCATGTGGCAAAGAGAAGTAAAGGCATGAAAAATTCAACAAGACTTGTCCTACAGCAGCTGGGATCATCGGTGTTACAATCAGCATTTCATTCCAGCAAAAGAACTGCATCTATCATACTAGTGTTATCCTTTTGAATTTCAGTGTTTTCTTGTGGTTTCGGTATTTGCTTTATAAATTTTCTTTGTTTCTGTTGCTGTGTTAGGGAGTTTGTTATTCTCTCAGAGTAAGAGCAGAGCCTTTAACTCTGCTAACCCCACTTCTGATACGATTCAGTGGGATAACCTGGATTAGATGCCAACAGACAGAGGAAATCTCTTCCCTTGTCTGGGCTTCAGTCAATAACTAAAATAAAATACTCTGACTTGAACTGTGGTTCTCAAACTTCAGTGAACCTGTTTAAAATGCATAGTTATGAGCTTCCTCTCCAGAAAATCTCATTAAGCAGTGGAGGGTAAGACAAAAATAAAACGGGAGGCAAAACCAACAGAATGTAAGGTAGAAATAGACAATTCACCAAAAATGACTGAATACTTTAATGCCACATTTCAATAACGTAGAGAACAACTAGACAGGAGATAACAAGGAAGTAGAAAACTTGAACATGGTTAACCAAAACTGGACCTAACAGAGATCTGTAGAATACTCCTTCCAACCCTAGCAGATACACCACCATCTCAAGCACACCTTCTCCAGGATAGACCATGCATTAGGCCATAAAGCAAATCTGAATAAATTTAATAAAAGAAGTGAAATCATACAAAGTATGTTTTCTGACCACAGTGGAATGAAATTAGAAATCAATAACAGAAGGAAATTTGGGAAATTCACAGATATGTTGAAATGAAGCAATACATTCCTAAATAACCAAGAGGTCAAAGAAAAAAATCACAGGGGGAATTAGGAAATACATTGAGACGAGTGAAAACAAAAATACAACATACCAGAGCTTATGGGATTCAGCTAAAGCAGTGTTTAGAGGGAAATTTATACCTATAACTGCTATATTAAAAAAAGAGATCCCTCAAGTTGGTAACTTCCCACCTTAAGGAAATAGAGAAGTAAGTGCTAACTAAACCTGAACCAAGCAAAAGGAAGGAAATTAGATTAGCAGAGATCAATGAAATAGAGAACACAAAAATGATAGAGAAAACCAATAACTTGTTCTTTGAAAAGATCGACAAAATTGACAACCTTCTTTGTTATAAAGCAGAAACTAACACACCATTGTAAAGCAATTATACTCCAATAAAGATGTTAAAAAAAACTACACATATTCAAAAAAAAATGACAACCTTTAGGTAGTCTGACCAAGAAAAAGAGAATACTCAAATAACTAAAGTCAGAAATGAAAGAGAGGTTGCTATAGACTATACAGAAATAAAAAGTATTAAAAGGAAGTACTATGAACGAGTTTATGCCAACAGATTAAACATCCTAGATGAAATGGACAAATTCCTAAAAAGACATACCCACTAAAACTGACTCAAGAAGATAGAAATCTGAATAGACCTCTAGCAAGAAGAGATTGAATCAGTAATTTAAAAACTTCCAACAAAAAAGTCCAGGACAAGCACCCTTGGTGAAGTCTACCAGTCATTTAAAGAATTAATACCAATTTTTCTTGAATTCTTGCAGAAAAATAGAAGAGAACACTTCCCAACTCATTCAGTGAAGCCAGTATTATCCTGATACAAAAATCAAACTACAACATCACAAGAAAACTATAGATCAATATCCTTTATGAATATAGATACAAAATCTTCAACAAATTACTAGCAAACCAAATCCAGCAACATATAAAAAGGATTATACAAGCCAACCAAGTGGGATTTATCCCAGGAACACAAGATCGGTTCAACATTCAAAAACTATCAATGTAGTACACCATATTAATAGAATAAAGGACAAAAACCACGTGACCACCGCAACAGATGCAGAAAAAGCATCTGACAAAATTCAACACCGTTTTATGATAAAAACACTCAACTAATCAGAAATAGAAGAGAACATTTTCAACCTGAGAACGAACGTGTGTTTAGCAAGGTTACAAGGATACATGATCAATGTTAAAAAAAACTCCATTTCTTTTTTTTTCTTTTTAACATCTTTATTGGAGTATAATTGCTTTACAATGGTGTGTTAGTTTCTGCTTTATAACAAAGTGAATCAGCTGTACATATACATATATCCCCATAACTACTCCCTGAAAAAACTCCATTTCGATATACTAGCAAGGAACCATCAAAAATTGTAATTAAAAAAAAAAAAAATACTATTGGGTCTTTCACTTCCAGGAAGATGGAGAATGAGTTTTTGCCTATTCCTCCCACTAAGTACAAGAGAAAAACTTGGACATTATATGCAAGATAAACAGAAGGACTCTGAACCATGGAGAGAAGGCAGACCAGTTAGGAACCTCAGGACTCCAGGAATGACAAGGTAGTGATCTCCCTGGGCTTTGTTTCTACCTCATGTATCCCAGACTTGGAGCTGAAGAACATAGCAACTCAGACACCCTAGTGGCTGCAACCAAAAAACCCCAACGAAAGCCTGTTCTCTTTAGCCAAAGGGCCAGGAAAGAGGCAACCTAGCAAGACAGAAACCTTTTAGAAAACAACCACCCAACTCCATACAAACACCACAGGAAAAAACTGGCCACCCACCCACGCCAACATGTGGAGCTGGATTTCCTCTACCCTTTGGAGGCTGTGATGAGGTTCCCCTCCCTCTCACTGGGATGAAGAGCCAGGGCTGTCATCCCTGCCCACCTGTAATGAGGCACAAGTCCCCCTTCCCCAGGTCAGTGGAGGCCACATGGGCAGCCGGAACTCCCATCCCCACCCAGCAGTAAGTAGGAGACCTCGGGTGTCAGGGGGGATCCTGAACTTGTGCCTCCACCTGGTAGAGAAAAGCTGGTGGGAACGTAAAATGGTACAATCATGATAGAAAACAGGCTGTTTCTTAAGAAGATTAACATTCACCTGCCTTTTGATCTAGCTGTTCCACCCACAGGTTGCCCCCCAACCCCAAATAAATGGAAGTTTGTGTCCACACAAAGACTTGTGCACACACACCCCTAGCTGCTTCGTTTGTAATAGTCAAACACTGGAAAAGAGCCCAAATGTCCATCAGTGGGTGAATGAATAGACACGATTTGGTATATGTCCACGCAATGGAATAGCCCTTAGAAGAAAGAGAAAGAAACGGATGAATCTCAAACGAATTATCCTCAGTGAAGGAAAGCCAAATGAAAGAAATACATACTGCATGGTTCCATTTTAAAAATTCACTACCCTAGGATGACAGAAAGCAGATTGGTGGTTGCCTGGGAACCTGACAATATGAGGAAGCATGTAAGGCAGAGACCACTTAGGGAGACACAGAAAACTTGGGGGAAAGTGATGGATTTGTTCATTACCTTCATTTTCCATGTTCATCCTTACGGACTAGAACAAGAGGGTCTGGAATATTGATAAATTAGATGCCTTTATTAGTTTTAAAAAAGATCAATTTCTCCTTTATCTGAATTTAAAAAAATTATAAAGGTAAGATTTGGGCCAAAATATAGGATCTTATCACTCAACACTCCTGAAAAGCTTTGTACTGTGAAAGCAGACCACTTTAATAAATGCGCGTCCTATTTGCACAGGTCTGCTAGCTGAATCCTGAATGTTTCAGTTCGGAAACTAGGGCTGAACACTGGAGCCAACAGAGCTGAAATTCTCTGAATCCAGGGAAACCAATTAACACCTTTGCATGCAATAAACTGGAATGCATAATGGATCATGACTTTAAATTTATTTTGATAAATGGTCCAATAATTAGAAGTTCAAATAAATAATTCATCCTCCTTTCTCCCTCAGCATGACAGCTTGGAAGATATACGATAAGCTGAAATCGTGGTGCAGTCTTCAGCGGGTCCTTTTACAGGATTCCAGGCTTAAAGGCATGACCGGAATGGCTCCTAAAAGGTACCATTGCACTGTACTCTCACATTTGCCAAATAGATGAGTAAGCATAGATCTGTGGTACTGCAGTGGCCCCAGAGGTAAGAGCTGAAGCTCTACACCCCTGCTGCCTCTTCACTTCCCTCTACTGTATGGAGACCTACTTGGATCGTTCAATTTGGAAAACTTGCCACGTTGCTAGACACATCACTCCTGCCTTTTTAACTAGGCCATCTCCCTTTCCAGGAACGTAGCCCAAATGCATCCAAAAGTGGGGCAAAAACATTTCAAGCTATGTTCTTTCAATCACACGAGGCAAAATCAAAGAGCATCTTCCTCCCAGGTACAGAAGCATCCATCCTCAAGAGCATTTCGTCTTGAAAATAAACTATTTGTTGATTAAATCCTTCCTGAATTAAACTAAATCTACGAAAAAAAAAACATGTTCCAAAGAGTATTGTGTTTTTAGAAACCTCTTCTTAACTCTCCTAAAGATGGAGAAGGGGGCAAACAAATTACATTTCATTACTAAAATACATATCCAACTCCTAACACTCACTCTACAAATTTTTATTGACCACCTACTATGTGCTGGTCACTTTTGCAGCACTAGTGATACAGCAATGAAAAAAAGAGGCAAGCATTCCTGTCCTTACAGAGGATATTCTAGCGGACACAGAGCTGGTCTGCTATAATTAAAATAAGTAAGTGTTAAAGTATAGGAGAAAATACTCCATTTTAGGGAGAGGAGAGAAGTAGGGGATGGAGATAGGGGATGCCAGGAGAGGGAAGGCTGCAATCAAATAGATAAGGAAAGCCCACATGGAGAAGGTGAACTTGAGCATTGGGTGAAGAACAGGAGCCACACAAATATTGAGGGAAGGGGGTTTCTGGCAGGAGAAACAGTGAGGACGGGGCACAGAGCAGCCGCAGGGCTGCCATATTGGAGGGGCTTCACGGAGGCCCGTGTGGCTAAGGAAGAGACTAGACTCGGAGAGTTAATGGGGCCAGATCCCTGAGGGCCTTGACCATAAGGACTTTGATCTTGCTTTGAGTGAATGTGGGAATCACTAAAAAGCTTTGAGCAAGAAATGACATGATCTGACTTGAGTTGTTTTGTTTTGTTAATTGTGATAAAATATACATTACATAATATTTACTATCTTAACCGTTTCTAAGTGTCCAGTTCAGTAGGGTTAAGTACTTTCCCACTGATGTGCAGAACTCTTTTCAGAATCTCCAGAACTCTTTTCTTTTTTTTAACATCTTTATTGGAGTATAATTGCTTTACAATGGTGTGTTAGTTTCTGCTGTATAACAAAGTGCATCAGCTATATGCATAGTATATCCCCATCTCTCCTCCCTCTTGCATCTCCCTCCCACCCTCTCTATCCCACCCCTCTAGGTGGTCACAGAGCACCGAGCTGATCTCCCTGTGCTATGCGGCTGCTTCCCACTAGCTAGCTATTTTACGTTTGGTAGTGTATATATGTCCATGCCACTCTCTCACTTTGTCCCAGCTTACCCTTCCCCCTCCCCGTGTCCTCAAGTCCATTCTCTAAGTCTGCGTCTTTATTCCTGTCCTGCCCCTAGGTTCTTCAGAACCATTTTTTTTTTTTTTTAGATTCCATACATATGTGTTAGCATATGGTATTTGTTTTTCTCTTTCTGACTTACTTCACTCTGTATGACAGACTCTAGGTCCATCCACCTCACTACAAATAACTCAATTTCGTTTCAGAATGCTTTTCATCTTGCAAAACCGAAACTCTGTACTCATTAAACAACATCTCCCCATTTCCCCCTTCCCCCAGCCCCTGGCAACCACCATGCTACTTTCTGTCTCTATCGATTTGACTACACAAGGTACTCCGTATTATTGGAATCATACAATATTTGTGGTATTGTGACTGCTTTCTTTTGCTTCAAATGTCTTCAAGGCTCATCCATGGTATAGCATGCGTCAGAATTTTCTTCCATTTTGGGGATGAATTATATTCCATTGTACGTATATATCACATTTTGTTGATCCATTTATTCATCAGTGGACACTTGGGTTGTTTCTACCTTCTGACTATTGTGAATAATGCTGCTGTGAACGTGGGTGTACAAACAGTTGTTTAAGACCCTGTTTTCAACTCTTTTGTATATATACTCAGAAGTGGAATTGCTGGATTGTATTGCAATTCTATGTTTAATTTTTTGAGGAACTACTGTACTGTTGTCCATGGTGTGGCATTAAGCTTTAAAAGGGCACTCTTGCTGCAGTGTTTAGGGATGGACAACAGGAGGACAAGGGTGATGTCAGGGAGGTCACCGAGAAGCCTTCTTAGATGTTTCCCTGCCACACTCCAAGATGGAAATCTGCATGCAGAAAATTTACCAGGGATCACATTGGATTTATGTGGGGAGGGAAAAAAATAGGATTTAGCAGAGGGAGGGTTTGATCAGAGATGCAGGTGAAAAAAGCCTTATCTGATCCCAGGGGACTCAGAAGCTGGGATGGCCCTTTAGTGTTGTCCAGTCTTGAGATAACAGGGCTGGGTCTTTCTGCCCCACAGTGGCCAGTCACTGGATGCATTCTGACTCCAAGATGAAAAAGTAACTTGTACTAGGCAGCTTTCTTCAGTGGAAGACAGTTCCCAGTGAGGGACTCAAGGAGAGCCTTCAGCCACCACCCTTCAGCAGGAGAGGGAAGGTGGGCTCGGTTCTGAGGGGGCAAGGGGTCTGGGCAGCACACCACAGCACCCTCCACAGAGGCTACTGCAGCAGTCTGTGTAATTGGCATCGGTGCTTGGCCAAGGACCTTAGCAGTCAGGGTGGAGAGAAGTGCTGAGTTCTTGAACCGTTTTGAACGTAGAGTAAAAATTATGTTTTGATAAATTGGATATTTGGTGTGTGATTAAAAAAAAATTAAGCCAGAATGAGCCAAGACTGTTGACCTAGCAACTAGAAAGATCAAATTGCCATGACCCGGGAGGGAGAAGACCATTGGAGGAGCAGATCTGGGGCGGATGCTCAGGGCTTTCATCGTGGACCTGGGAACAAGGGCCACTGTCGGGCAGGCAGTTGAATATACAAAGGTGGGTTTCCAAGCAAAGGTTGATCTGGGGTATAAATGTCAAGGTCATCAGCGTATAGATGGTATTGGAGATCAGGAGAAGGTAAAAGATCATTAAGGAAATGTAGACAGAGAAGGGAGAAGAGGTCTGAGGACTGAATTGCGGCTCAGCTCAGCTTGAGGCCGGGAGACCCAGCACAGATGGGGAGGGGCAGTCGGCGTGTCATCTGCTCTCCAGTTGCTGCCACCACCCTGGATTCCTTCCTTGTCCTCTCCAGCTGCACGTGCCCTGGAAGGCTGTCACCCACCTGATGCACCCCGTGGGCTGCCTTGCCCTCTGGCTTCCCTTTGGGTTTAGCCAGTGGGCGTCACTGTCAGGATGTCAGAGGTGCAGCCAGAGAGCCGAGGGGGCACTTGCATCCTTCCTCGGAGCAGTTCTGGCAGGGACAGCATCCTTCTAGGACCACACTGTGTGCCTCGCACCGCCTTCTTTGGCTTCAACTCCCAAGGAGGTCCCGGTAACAACCTTTGCACCCTTCGCCCCTTCAGGTCTGAGAATCGCCGACAGCTTCCTGCGGTGGTTATTCTCTTGGGTGAATAACGTCCCTTTGCTCTGTCACACTTCTCTAAACAGTCCATTCCTGAAAATGTCTCTTTAAAAATCCCTGTTATTTCCTCTGTATCTGCCAAGACCCCGACTAATGTATGTGCTGTCCTGGAAGAAAAGAAAAAAATTTTAAAGTTTGAAGGAGAAAAATGAAATCAACAGCGCTACTCACAGTTTAACTAAGATGCAGACTCTGAAATGACCACGGGGTTTCACAGCAAGGAATAGACGCTGATTTTATCAAGTCATGTCTTTAAAAGAGGTGACAAAGGCTCAGAGTTTAAGAGAGAAAAGGAAGAAGAAAATTTGAAAAAGCAGGAGGAGACAACTATTTTAGGGAGTTTTTCTGAAAACAGGAGCAGAAAATGGAACAGATCTAGGAAGCAAACGTGAGATCGACGCTGGGTTTTTAAGATGGGAGAAATAATAGCTGGCTTTCATGCTCAGGGAAGTGATCTAGTTGAGTGGGGAAGTGGTGATGCAGAAAGGGGTGGAAAATTACTGTCTCCGTGTCCTTGAGTAGAAGAGAGGGGTGCGACCGCAGGCACAAGAGGAGGGGCTGGCTGGCCCCGATGTGTTACTTAGAGAATTTATCTACGGAACCTGGAGAGAGGGCAGAAGGTGCAGGGACAGAAGCTGATAGGTGGGGAGGTGTGGGCGTGAAAACATGTGGAATTTCTTATCAATTCTGTTTTTCAATCTAGAAGCAACACCAGCACCTGAGAGTGAGAATGAGGGAGAGATTGTTGGTCTGAGAGGGACAGTATGCCACTGTGCAGGGCATGGGAGAGTGACCTGGGGAAGGTGTAAGGACTGTGAGATTACATTAAAGGGCCACACCTTAGAGATTCAGTCATACATTTTAAGTAGGATCGTGGTCGTTCTGGGTTTCTCCTGCCATATTTAGCTACCTGGATGCAGGCACACAGCAGGGAAGAACTCTTTTTTTTTCTTTTTTCCCTTTTTTTTTTTTTTTTTTGCGGTACGCGGGCCTCTCACTGTTGTGGCCTCTCCCGTTGCGGAGCACAGGCTCCGGACGCGCAGGCTCAGCGGCCATGGCTCACGGGCCCAGCTGCTCCGCGGCACGTGGGATCTTCCCGGACGGGGGCACGAACCCGCGTCCCCTGCATCGGCAGGCGGACTCTCAACCACTGCGCCACCAGGGAAGCCCAAGAACTCTTTTATATGTCTGGGGTTTTTCCAAGAGAGTACTACAAAGCAAGAAAGGGCAAGAGAACTGGGAGGGGATACAGAAAGAGAGTGCTGATAATGATTTTTCAGGAATCGGCACGTCAAGGAGGATGAACAGCAGTGTACTGGTGTGAGGTTAAATACTAGAACGAATGATCTGGAAATGTAGGTGATGTATTAAATGTATCGCCCCACCCAAGATACACTGTAGGATGCAAAAGGATTTTTGTACACATTCCTTGTTTTCAGGGGGTTTAAAGTCTGTTGGGAGGAGATAAGGTTCTCATAGTGGGAGAAGTGTTCACTGGCTGTCTTTGCAGACTTCTGAAATGCAAGGAACTTTGTTTGCCATTTCTGATTTAAGACACTTCACAGAAACATGAGAAGTAGATAGCATTGCTCCATCTTACAGATGAGGAAATTCAAGCTTAGTACCTTGTCTCATATTGGAAGAGCCAGGATAATTCAAAGCAAGTGTCTTAGTTCAAGCTGCCATAACAAGATGCCACACACTGGGTGGTTTAAACAACAGAAATGTATTTTCTCACAGTTCTAGAGGTTGAGAAGTCCAAGATGACAGTGCTGGCGAATTCAGCTCCTGATAGAGACCTTTTTTCTGGTTTTCAGACAGCTGCCTCCTTGCTGGGTCCTCACCTGGCCTTTCCTCAAAGCACATGTGTGGACAGAGAGAGCGAGAAAGAGAGAGAGAGAGAGAGAGAGAGAGATCGCTTCCTCTTCTTATAAGCCCACCAGTCCTCTTGGATTAAGATCTCACTCTTATGATCTCATTTAACCTTAATTATCTCCTAATAGCCCTACCTTCAAGTGCAATCATATTGGAAGCTAGGGCTTCAACATACGAATTTGTTGGAGGGACATAGTTCAGTCCATAGCACCAAGCTCTTCTGATTCCAGAATCCCTTGTTCTTGCCACTTGGTCTAAGATAAACAAATGCAAAGAACATTCTAGAGGAAATAACAAACAAGTTCACTGGACATGCTGGCCTCAAAATCCTTGCAGTTGTCCTGCTGTAAAATAGAGACTTTAATATATTACACTCATACTGACGTATTTGAAAGAACAGTGTAACAGAGATTTAGAAGTCCACCGTAGGTGTCACTGCTAAAGTACAGTGAAAAAGCAGGCCTTAGCAAACAAGCGTGGCGCGGTACCGTTTGGTTTCAAATCACGTTAGACTAGTTTGCTAGGGCTGCTCTGACGTAGTGCCCCAGGCCGGACGGTTCAAACAACAGAAATGTATTGTCTCACATTTCTGGAAGCTACAAGTCCAAGATCAAGGTGTCCTCAGGGTTGGTTACTTCTGAGGCCTCTCTTCTTGGCTTGTGTGTAGATGGCTGTGTTCTCCTCATATCTTCACGTGGTCTTCCCTCTGGGCCTGTTTGTGTCCAAATTTCTTCTTCTTCTAAGGACTTGAGTTACTGCATCAGAGCCCACACTCCTGACCTCATTTTAACTTAATTCCCTCTCTAAAGACCCTGTCTTCAACTAGTTACATTCTGAAGTACTGGGGGTTAGAATCTCAAAGATTCTACGGATCTTGGAGTTCACAGTGCAGCCCATAACCGACATCAATGCTGCAGATGTAGAGAGCGTCCATGCGTGTGAGCGTGTGTGCTTGTAAAGCGTGAGGGTGTGTCTGTAAACGCATAAAGTGATGTTTGGAAAGTTCACTGTTAATTAATAGCCCTTGCCTTTAGGTTGGGGAAGTGGTTTTGGAGAAAAGATGTAAAGGGGGACTTTGGCTTCTGGTTCTTATACAAAGTCTTCATTCTCGATTTCTTATCATGAAAATACATTAATTTGTGTTGAAAAGAATGAAATGTTTTAAAACAATAAAGGGAGGTGTATGTACCAAGGGCCATTTTGCACTTCATTATATAAACAAGGCTATATAGACCCCATGCTCGCCCAGTTTAATACTAAAACTGGGTGGCTGAGTTATAGGAACTCTCCTTCCTGGGGGGTGGGGTGTCCCCAGTCCCCTTCCCAGGACCTCCGTGCTCCTCTCTACAGAATGAAGGGTCTGGCTGAGAGGATGTACGGGCCTTTTCATTTGTAAATGTCTACATTCCATGGTCCCAGTAGGTTGGACTGGGAAACGGTGGGCAGGAAAGAACATTGAGTAGCAAGAGATCTGAGTTCTAATCCTCATGTTGGTCCCTATATCAGAGTGAACTTGGGAAATTCACTTTCCTCTATGGGTCTTGGTCCCACCTTTAGTAAAATAAGAAGATTGATCTAGATCAATGGTTCTTTATTTAGCTCTAGAGTATTCTGATCAGGAGTAACTTCACAGATGGCTTAAAGGGCCAGTGAGCAGGGGTCTCTCTCTCCTGCCACAAATGGGCCACTCCCTACTGCTCTGTAGAATAATCAAGTTCCGAAGAAGTTTTTACATAGAGAGAGGAGAGGGTTTGATGGCTAAAGGAAGTTTCTCACAGAGAAAGGGATCTGAGTGTTTTAGGTGGCCTGGCAGTTTGAGGCCTTCACATACTAGGGAGAGGCAGAAACATCTGATGTGTTCAAGCATTTCTATGTGTGGAGTATGGACGTTGCATAAAGACGTAAAACTGGACAGGTTATATCTGGCCAGCTCACAGAGGATATTGTGGGCCACATTAAAGGGCTTGACTCTTGCTGTGCTATATGTATTTAGAGCCTGTGTTATTATGTGCGTACTAGTTCATTATTATATCTTGGCAAATTTTTTATCATTATGTAGTACCCCTTTTCACATTATCTGATCATAACGTTGATACATTCATGTTTGATATTATTTCTCCTCATTTTAATTTCAACTGCTTTATTTGTCTTTGCTGCTTTTGTTTGAGATGTGACTTTTCTCTTAGAATATTGCTACCCTGGCCATCCCACCTATTTTCTAGTTCTGGAAATAATATTAGATGTATACTAAAACACCACAATCTGTCCCCAGAGTCTTATAAAATCTCTTTCATATCTGTCATTATTTTATCCTCCTGTCTGTTCTTAGGGAGTTTGTCACAATTTTATTCTAATTCTCAGTTCTCTCTTGATTGTTTCCAGTTTAGAGTTGCTGACTTTTGATGTTATCAATTTAAAATTTTTCTTCTAGAATTTCTAAATGCTTTGATTTCTTACCCACCTGTTTCTCACTTTTCTCTGTTGTTTTTGCCAGTTAACACGTCACAGTTTTACAGAATTTTTCTTCTTTGGTTTACTCTTACTTTACTTCCAGACAACTGCACTTTCATTTTTGTTTTCATATATTTTTGTTTTCATACATATAAATATACAAGCATACATGTATATGTACAGATATGTATATATACATTATATGCAATATATTGATATAAGTAATTATATTATATATACTCAGCAGTTTTTTCTTAGTTTTGGTCTCTATTATCTCCTAAGTCCCCATTTTAAAACCACATATAATATCGTCAGCTCAGGACTCCTAGCTCACAGGGATATTCCTGATCTGGTCCCTGAGTCAGGTTGGTGTTTTCCCCCTTCTCAACTTGGGCTGCCTCTGCTCATTTCTGCCCCTCTGGGAAATCAGCATCCTTCTGGCCACAGCCTTGGACCTTGATCCCAACTTTTATCTGCCTCTTTTCAAGGGCAAGTTCAGTCCCTCCTTTGAGCCCCTTACTTCATGCAGTGATCCTGGATCTCGTGTTATCATGCACTGAACCTGAATCTCCCTCATTGTTAGATCTTGCAAGGTTTGAACACGTAGCTGCACGTGTGTGTCTCTGGCCCAGTGTCCACTAGGTTTGCATAGCAAGTCCTTATTTACTGCAGGATATCCTTGTTTGATTTCTGATTTGTGGAGATGTTTATTTTTATTTCAGTGTCACTAAGTCTACTTATATAAGTGTGTGTGTGCGCGCACACACACACACCCCCCGCACGCCCCACACTGTCATTGTTCCAAATGGCATAAACTCAGCCTTAATCCTGAGGCCACAGAATAAGGGGGTGATAAGGTCAGTTCTTCATTGTCGCAAGCTGCTCTTGCACAGGAAGGAGGAGCTGGGTCTTGTTGGAAAACTACTTCAGAAGTCTCACAGGAAACATAAGGGAATAGTAGAGGCTATGAAGCCCAGGAGCCCGACTCTGTATGTCTGCCCCACCACCTACGTACTACATGACACTGGATCAGTGACTTAACCTCCCTTTAGGTTCATTTTCTTTATCTGTAAGATGGAGATGATAGCACCGTTTACCAGTAATGTTTGGAGCATAAGCTCAAATGCCGTACTTAACAGTTCTGACTGTAATTTACTGCCCAGTTCCTATGCTGAGTACTTTGTATGTATTATTTCAATCAGTGAAATAACTGAAACCCAGCAAGGTAGGTTTCATTACCCAAAAGTACAGATGTAATATCTGAGGCTTAGGAGAGTTGAAAGCGTTTACTTGCCCGAGGTTGAACAGCAAGTAAACTATGGCGTTGACATTTGATGCTGCTTCCATCTGGCTTTTAACCACCAGACACAGGAAAGCTTCTATTTCACTGTTCTCATTGAGAAGGCCAAGTCTGAAGGGCGACAGGAAGGAAGGTAACAGTAGAACAGAGAGTGGGGATGTGGCAGGCGAGGACAGGAGAGAAGCACAGGCAGTTCAGGGTATGAATTAGAGGCGACACGAAGGGGCTGTATTCACAAGAACCAGCTACACCCGTTTGTCTTCTGCGGACAAGATCTGAAAACTTGGCTTCACGTAGACAGGCGAAGGTCTCACCTGGGCCCCTCTGCTTCCCAACGCTGGGACCTTGGAAAGCCACTTCTCTTTCTGAGCCTCGAGTTCCAAGGTGAGAATAACAGTCCACACGCTGCAGGCTTGCTGAGAGGATATAATGAAGTAGTAGAGCGCGTGTGAAAACACCTAGAACAGTACTTGTTATCAACTAGGATTGCAGCCCGGAGTGGGACTCCAGCCCAGTTAACTTGGAAGCTCTTTCTTCTTTTACACTCACATCCTGCTTCCCACTGAGGACCAGGCCCCTGACCCAGGGCTCCAGAGACAAGCAGAATTTGAACAGCAGAAGGAAGATGGGCGGGGGTTTCAGGTGGGGAGAATATGCTCTAAACGAAGGAAAAGACTTATCTACTCATTTTTTTCAGCAGCGTGTAACCCTAAAAATAATTTCTGTGCTTTGTCAATAAAGCCAAATGTGAAACCGACATAAAAACCTTAAAGGTGAGGGTTACTTCTTCTGTTACTTCCTTTTCTTCTTTTTTTATGCCATTCTTGTAGTTAAACACAGATCGTAAATAATGCAAACCTATAATTCATGCAAATTGATCCCTAATGAGATGGAAACCAGCCAAGTTGTAATTTGTTGAACTTGCAGGAGATAGTATAATGAGTTGGAAAGAACAGATGCAGCAACACGTCCCCCTTTCATCTACAATGAGCCCAAACAGTTCATCTCTGCGCTCAGTCTCATAAGCTTTGAATGCCTTCAATCCAATTTAAAATTTTTTGTTAAGGAGACGTAACTCACCACAGGCACATTGAATTACCTTGTGGACACTTCACGGTTTTTCTAGTTGCCCAGATTCTTCAGTGACCTCACTTCCTAAGACTTATACTACCTGGAACAGAACTCGATCTATTAATGATCTGTAATCGACAAATGCTCTTCATGCGACCTTACCTAAAGCCTCACAATTTTTTGAAAATGGTCAGTAATTAGTTCTAATGTGGAAAAAGGGGTGAGGCACCCACAAACTCTGTCCTGGTGGGAATGCTGAGAATGGAAGCCAACAGAGAAGGGCATTTCAGGCAGAAGGGTGGCATGAGCAAAAATGTGGAGTATGAGTATGCGTGACGTGTTCAGCACATAATGACTCTCCTCAGAGGGACACACAGAAGGAGGTAAGCAAATTGAACCTTTCAACGCACCCCTTCTTCACTTACAGTCCTCCCAGGGGTGCAAGTCTTTCCCCTTGACAATAAGTAATACTCCACTCTTTGAACCAAACATGGAAAAAACCAGTAGGACTTGTATGTAACCTTTGCTGGGTAATAAGTAGGGGAGGTGCCAAAACTATGGTCCCTCCCGATGTGAACTTTGCAACTGAACAGAGATGTATCTGAGGTCCATAAGATGACCTCCTAGGAGGACTCATGGGACTCAGTTTATAGTCATACTCATGGCTAAGCTGCATTATAGTGAAAGGATATAAAGCAAAATCAGCAAAGAGAACAGGTACACAGGGCAAAATCCAAAGGAAACCAGGTGCAAGCTTCCAAGGGTCTTATCTCATGGGAGACACGTAAGATGGACTTCATTTCCACAGTAATGAGATGTGAAGCACATGTCCAACGCTGTCTGCCAGGAAAGCTCATTGGAGACTCAGCGCCGAAGGTTTTCACTCGGGGCTGGTGTTGTAGGCCCTCTACCTAGCACGTAACCAAGCTCCAGATTCTCAGGGAGAAAGCAGGACTTCAGCATGAACCACCCTGTACCAACGGTTGAGGCGCAGGGAAGTCCTCTCATTCATCCCGGGACTGGTGGAAACCCTCCCCAAACCCAGGTTCCCATCTCCATCCCAGGATCAGGCTGGCAAGAAGGCCTTTCCTATTAGCACAGCAGTCCCAGGGCTGCTGTGCAAAATCTTTTCTTCACGGACGGTATAGGAGGAGCGATTATCGTCCAGTGCGGAATGCAGCAAACGATACTGGAGAGGGCAACCTAATCTGAATAAGAACACAGAAGGAAAATGATTTCTACATTAGTGCAATTCAACGAGTGTTTATTACAGCTTATGGTGGAGCCTGGTGGAGACAATGTGTTTGGAGCCTCAGATGAGAGAGAAAACTGTGAGCCGGGGTAAGAAGCAAAGTCTTTCCTGCGCTGGGTCTTGAGGATGAAGAAGGTGGATAGAGAGGATGCAGGAAGGTCATCCAGATGGAGCAAATGGCATGAGTAAGCAGATGACTTGGGGAATAAACATGCTGATTAGAACAGGCTCGTTCATCCCGCCTGTATTCATTTCCTGTTGCTGCTGGAACCAAGTGCTACAGAGGTAGCGGTTTAAAGCGACACAAATCTATTCTTGCACAGTTGTGGAGGTCAGAAGTGTGAAGTGAGTCAGATAGGGTCAATGGTGTTGGCAAGGCAGAGTTCCTTGTGTAGACTCTGGGAGGGGAGTCCGCTTCCTTGTCTTTTTCTGCCTCTGGTGACTGCGTGCATTCCTTGTCTCACGACCCCTTCCTTACCTCACTGCACCTTTTTCCTTCCATCATTGTATACGCTACAATGGACTCTGATCCTTCAGGTCCCTTTTATAAGAACTATTGTGATTACATCAGGCCTACCTGGGCAATCAGGATAATCTCCCCATCTCAAGATTCTTAACTTAATCTCACCCGCAAAGTAGCTTTTGCCATATAAGGGAGCATTCACAAGTTCTGGGCATCAGGACAAGGACATCTGCGGGGGGGGTTATTCAGGCCACCGTGCAGTCATCTACCCATTCATTTATTCAAAAATATTTATTGATCTATTACATATCATGCACTGTACGAAGGAAGAAAACTTTACCTAGACACACACACACACACACACACACACACACACACACACACACACACACACACACACACACACACACACACACACACACACACACACACACACACACACCAGTTGATAAGTATGCATGTTTATGTTAGAACTTTTGGTCAAGATCTTCCCTGGGTCTAGTTAGAGTATATAGGAGGCACATGACCCAGCGTAGGGGTAAAAAGTACTGATCATATACAGAGAATCATCAAGGAATTTGCAGCCCTACAAGGAGAGCAGATGAGGGAGCGTCTTAACAATGCAGCAGGGGGTTCATTCCTGACAAGAAAACATATGTCTCCCATGGCAGCTCCAGCCTCAAAAGACAGAGTAGTTAGTTCAGCAAGTCAGAGATTGGATAGAAAACATTTTAGCCCTGAAGCAAAAGGAATTCGTACCCACTGAGGTTAATAGCTTGGGTCAAGCAAAGAGACTATTTTCATATAAAAGCAAAGAAAAATGGTCTCAGATATTCAGATGCCAAATTATGGAACACATTTACTTGGCCAGTGCCTGAGTCTATTTCTTTTTACGGGGACTTGACCAATTCATTAATGGGTAATGACAATCTGAGTTGAGAATAATTAAAATACATACATACATACATATATATATATATATATAAAATCATATTGGTAGTCAGAACTCCAGTATATGACAGCATCGATCAAAATGTTGTTTAGGTCTGGGGTTTAAAACACAAGGTGAGTGTGCCAGGCCTTTCTTCAAGTTATAAGTAAAAATCCTCTCAAGATATACTGAGTGAGCCCTTAGGATGTCCAAGGTACTGAATCAAGACACGACTCACGGAATCTGATCTCCAGGAGTCTGCCGAAGGAGACACGTATGCAAATAACCGTGCGCAAACCTGACCGTGAGAAACCAAGCCTGTGTAAATGCAAAGTACCACAGAGACCCAGGAGGAAGTGGACGGACTGGAAATATAGCACGAAACCCAAAGTGGGCACATTTTAACTTTAGCCTTGAAACCGATGATGATGATGGTGGTGGTGGTGGAGTAATTAATAGTGATGTTAATAATGATATCAACTTTTTGAGTTCTTGAGATTTTTTTTTTTGAGAGAAGAAGACTTACACCCATGAGGGAAACCCCAAACGGCACTGCTCTAAGTGTGACCTAGTTCTTGCTAATAGAGAGAAAAGAGCATGGGTTTTAGATTCACGCAGACCAAGATTCAAATGCTAGCTCTCATTGCTAATTATCCATGTCTGAGTGATTTATGTAACTCCTGTGAGTCTATCCTCATTTACAGAACAGATATGTTAATAACACAGAAACTGACAGAGTTACTTCGTTTCATTCCCTCAGCCATTTACTAACAGTGTAAATGTGGACAATTTCTTCATCTTTAATTTCTTCAAATGCAAAATACAATTTATACTATTTAGTTCACAGAAATGCTGTGTTAAGATAATAATGTATGCAGAATCTGCTCTGTGCCTGATAGAATGCCAAACAAAAGTTAATATGTCCAATATAAATATCACCCTAAGGGGATAAAACTGTGGAATTTAGAGGTTTGAGGCATGAAAAATTAGAATGGGGTAATCTTGGAAGGCTTCCTGTAGGAGGCAGGATATGAATTGGTATGTTTATGTGACTTTTGAAGTACTAGGTATACGTATCACAATTCAAAACTCTGTGATAGAGTAGGAAATGCTAAGACATCCCCACTGGGCATTTAATCAATGGAATGGACTTCTGCACTGGGATATGATCATCACGTGTTAGTTTAATTTGCTTTTTATAATACAGTGGGCTTTGCTGAAATAGTTTTTTATTCAGGAAGTTGATGAGGGACGGTTTCTAGCATAAAGGATGTTCAGGATTAACAGTTCCTGGGTCTAGGCAGGAAGTTGAAACTTCAGTTTTTCAGTATCACAGCGGCAAACGAAGGAAGGTTCAACAGAGTTAAGGATAATTAGGGTGACTGCAGGTAGGGACAGAGGTCTGACTTAAAGAGGGAGAGGGGAGGCATGCATGGAGACTTAGGGCTCTGGCCAAGGGAAACAGAGAAGGTCAGGCAGAAGAGGACCAGACAGCGCCCGAGGACCTACTTGCTAGAAATACATCACTCTAACATCCAGCTGCAGCTCTGAGGAGTCTCTGACCATCAGTTCAGTATATGCCAGGAAGAGCACTCCGTAAACGCCCTGTCTTTTGGCAAAAATGTAAAAATCTAAAAGATACCCACCTCATTCCATGGTAAATATGGAGAAAAAAAAATATATTGGTCCTATGAAGTATGGCATGAGCAGGGAAATCAAGGTTATCCATAGAGTATTGCACTGAAAATAATCTATTTCAGTGAAGTGGAAAATTCCAGGATGCTGTTTGGAATTTTCAAAAGGTACAGTGAGAGCTATCCCCCTGCAAAGAGTACCAGAAAACCACAGGATAAAACAAGCTGAGGCAACTAGGCAGAATGGAAAAGAAAGTGGATGAGATGAAATAGGAAAGCCCGCAACAAGTATATTTAAAATCATACCAGAGTCTATAGAAATAATTGTTAAAGGGAATATAAAAATGGATAGAATAAAATCAGTGACATGGCTGATACATTTGCCAATCCATCCCACATTGCAGAGGAAGAGGATAAAGAGGAAGACACAAAAATTCAAACTAGTATAAATGAGTATCTTAAAACAAAGATACAAGAATGGGCTCAGAGGATATTAAAATACTAAAATGTTGCCTTAACTAAGACATCTGGATATAAATGTTTTTATAATATAAAAATGAGATAAAATACAATAAAATAACTAGAAAACAGAGGAATCTGAATAGGACAGTAACCGTGGACCAAACTGGAAAACAGGTAATTATAGAATTACTTATGAAAAAGTTCTCAGCCTAGGCAGTTTATGAATGAATATTTTTTCAAAAATTTTTCTCTTTATAATCAGTGCTAGAACACAGAAATATGGAAACGCTCTCAATTTTATAAATCCAGTATATAAGCTTGTTTCCAGACTCTGATGAAGATAGCATAAGAAAAAAAATTAAAGTCTAACTTTGAAATATTGCTATAAAATTCCATAATAAATTACAGACAAATAGAACTCAGCAGTGAATTTAAATTAAAATAATAAAATATTATTTCAGAATGAAAGGATGGATCCTTAATTGAAAACATTAATATTTTCATCATTTCTGGAAGAGGCACAGATACTTTTTTGTTCCTCTTTATAGTAAAACTCAACATCAGTGTCTGTTATGACCATCTCCATTTCTTCGCCTCTGCTTCTCTTCTCAACTAGCTCCGTCAGTACCCCAACCTCTCCCCACCATACAAAGGCCAGCGGCCAACTTTCAGAACTCATCATACTCAGTTTCTCATCAGCATTGGACACGGCTGAACATGGCGCCCTTCTTGAATTTACTTTTTGGGATAACAGCCTCCCTTGACATCTCCTCTTGCCTTTCTGGTCACTCCTTTGCTTATTGCTCCTCCTTGTTTAAATGTTGGTACCCAGGGCTCATCCCTGAAAGTTCATTTCTCTCTAAACACTTGCAGTGTGCTCTCTGTCAGCCCCACAGCTTTGTACACCATTGCTCTGCTGACAACTTCCATATTTATATGTACGTACATTGCTAACTTATGAACTCCAACTTCTCTATGCCACTGTCTGCTCGACATCTGTTTAGATGTCTAGTAGTCAAAGCAAACTTCACAAAGTACACCTCCCGATTCCTCCTTCCCTTGCCTGCTCCTAGAGGCTTACCAAGTCAGTCATTGACACCAGCAATCTACTCCAGCCGAAACCTTAGTTGCCATCCTCCACCACTCTCTTTTCCTCATACCCCCTGTGCAATCTGTCAGCATGTCTTACCAGCTCTATCTTCAAAACTAACCCCCAGACACAGCACTTTACTTCTCACCACCTCGACCGCAATCACCCTCAGAGAGACGTTTAATAAACAAATCCCATTTGTTTATTTTTTCTTTTGTTGTCTTTGATTTTGGTATCCAGTCCACAGTCGTTGCCAAGACCAACGTCAAGGAGTTTGCCCTTTGTTTTCTTCAGGAATATTATGGTTTCAAGTCTTATGTTTAAGTCTTCAATCTATTTTGAATAGATTTCTGTGTATGATGTAAGACAGGATTCAGTTTCATTCTGTTGCTTGTGGATGTCCAG
This sequence comes from Orcinus orca, assembly GCF_937001465.1. NCBI lineage: Eukaryota > Metazoa > Chordata > Mammalia > Artiodactyla > Delphinidae > Orcinus > Orcinus orca. Next base: position 83,661,829 of record NC_064575.1, read on the forward strand.
TTTTCCCAGCACCATTTATTGAAGAGCCTAGTCTTTTCCCATCAAAAATTAATTGATCAAATATGCATGGGTTTATTTCTGGGTTCTCTATTCTGTCCCATTGGTCTGTGTGTCTGATTTTTTGGCCATTACCCTCCTGTTTTGGTCTCTCACAAGCTGGGAGCTTGTGAACATTCTCAGAATGTACACAGGAACATGTGTATTATTCCACATCCGTTTCTACCCTTTCTCCCTTCCCTCCTACACCAGAATTCTGATCTCTCTTAAAATAAATGGAATAAACAGGATCAGGAAGCTTATCTATTCCATTCCAATGTGTTTCCACTTGTTTAGAACCAATCAAACTTGGGTGATTGTCTCTCCTCTGCCTTTGCCCCAAACTCTGCACACACCACCATCACAGAACGCGTTTTTTTCTAGCTTTCTACGCGTCCCCTCTCCCCGTAGTTAGGAGCGTGCTTCCATAGTATCAGTGGAGATTCCTGGCCCTCCCTCCCTCCCTCTGCTTTTCCCTCCCCAACTTAATTATAAACATCCATGAGAGGAGGGCCTTAGAGCTGGCACCCCAAAATAAAGGCTCTCTGTTCAAAAAGAAACCTTGATGAGCTGCCTGAGTCAACACTTAGGCACTGAAGTCCTGAGTGGGCAGAGTCGAGCACATGAGAAAGCTAAGATGCTCAGTCCTAGGAAAGAGCAGAGCACGTGGGGCTATTGGAAGAGAAGGCGAAGAGTGGGCTTACGTAGCGGTGCGGCTGAGTGGCCAGCGCGCCTCGCAGTCTGGGAGTCGACTATCCAGTGTGATCGTGATGGCACTGTGTCAGCGTAAACACCCCCCTCCTTCCTCTCAAGCTCTCAGGAAAGTTGACCACACGTATAAATACTGTGCGATTGTGAGTATGTGTGAGCGTGCGTGTGGCAACTGAGAGAGGGGCTGAGTTCCACACCTGGACCAACGTGGGAGAATATCGAGCAGGCAGTGGCATAAAGTAAACTCAGCAGAAGCAGGAGCGTTGAACCAGAGAGGACGATGGAAACATGAGTCTACCCACCCCACCTCATCATCGGAAAGGTGTGGAATTTTACATATGGGGCTTCCAAAGTATGCAAATAGAGTTATAGCCCATCTCATATGGATCTTAGGGGCAGGGAGACTCCAGTTGCCATGTGGACCACGCACACATATCACCTCCAATAAGCAGTCAAAAATGTATAAGTAAACGTGGTGCTGAAAGACCAGGGCTGTTAATAAGGACAGAGGAGGAACTACTAGACTCTCCTACCTGATATGATGTTTGCAGCCCACGTGTCCATCGACGAGGAATGGATAAAGAAGATGTGGTACATATACACGATGGAATATTACTCAGCCATGAAAATGAGTGGAATAATGCCATTTGCAGCAACACAGATGAACCTAGAGATGGTCATACTATGAAGTAAGTCAGAGAAAGCCAAATATCATGTGATATCACTTACATGTATGTGGAATCTAAGAAATTACACAGATGAACTTATTATCAAAACAGAGGCTCACAGACATAGAAAACAAATTTATGGTTACCAAAGGGGAAAGGGGGGAGGGGAGGGATAAATTAGGAGTTTGGGATTAAAATATATACAGTCCTATATATAAAATAGATAACCAGCAAGGCCTACTGTATAGCATAGGGAACTATATTCAATATCTTGTAATAACCTATAGTGGAAGAGAGTATAAAAAAAGAATATATATATATATATATATATATATATATATAAAACTGAATCACTTTGCTGTACACCTGAAACTAACACATTGTAAACCAACTATATTTCAATTAAAAATAAAAGTTTTATATCTTAAAAATTAAACAAAAAAAGATGTTGCAGCTTTGATGGTTCAGTAAAGGATCTCTTGTTTACTCCAAGACATGGCCTTAACAAATGCTGGCTGAGGTTCAAAGCGAAGGGGGAGATGTGCAAACAGGACTGATCTGCTCTTTATCAAAGGTATAAACAGAAGCTCAGCAAATGGACAAGAAGGGAGACTTGCTTGCTTAGAGCTTTGTAATGTGGCCGCACACGCACACTCCATCCGAAGCTGAGCCTCCAGACACATGCAAAGGCACATCTCCTACCGATTCAACGCCTGACCCCGTTACCACCAGCCCAGCTCTGTTCTTCAGAGTCGTAGATCAGGGCTGGAAGCCACCGCACTGATTCCCATACTCCCCGTGGCCCAGTGTAGACCATCAGGAAAGTGCTCCTGTCTATCCTACAGTGACAAAACTGAGAAGATTAGATTATAAACGCTAATCTGATCCCAGATATTTCTTCTCTCTGTGACATGGCTCAGGCAGTGTTTCCATAGCAGCCCCACATCTTACAGGGCTCCACCTCCTAGCAGAGGGTCCGTGGTGGTTCCCACTCTTGTCAAGGAATGCTGGCCACTGGGTCCAGTAACAGTACCTCCTGATGCCAAAAGCATGGAGGTAGTGGATTTGTGGCGTTACTGAATCTGCGCTAGTTCAACATCACCTATTCATTTGTCAGCTTTTCTATTACCTGTTTAACCGTCTCCCTGCATCAAATTCCCTCTCTTTCAAAATACTCAAAATTGTTGGCTTGCAAACTGGCCCCTGTGCATGGAGGGGAGGAAGAGATGGAAGAAAGGGGCAGCCAGTCCAGATGGGAAGGTGGCCGGTTGAATAAGCAGGCAACTTACTCGCAAGGCCTGCCTTGAACCTCAAGACAGTAGATCTCTGCATTCACCCACTGGGATCTTCAAAGGTTATAGAGAGGCCTTAAGGGGGTTCAGTCACCCCATCCAGATGGTCACAGTACCACATTGCTCTCTCGAGGCTGCGTCCTTGAACAGGGCTCCCACTGTGGAGCCTGTGGGCCCAGCTTATGTTCCAAGGACAGGGGAGGGGCCGAGGAGCCTCCGACTGCACGGGTCCGGCCCGTGGGTCAACTGGAGGTCACGTCCTCTCAGTGACCTCCTGCCACACAGGATGGTGTCTGCTTTCCTGGTTTTATACCCCTTGATACAATGCCTTTCTGGCTTTTTGTACAGTTACAAAGTTAATATATGAATGTATCTACTTAAAATGCCAGGTATCACGTCACAAGCAATCATGAATACTCTGCTTGGTAGTGGAGACCCGACTTCATGGATTTGAAGCTACGTGACCTTAAGCAACCTCTTTAAAAGTTCTTTGTTTCTTTTCCAAACCTGCAAAATCAGGATAATAATACCTACTCCAAGGGTTGTTGTCAGGATTAATTTGATTCACGTAAAGCACTTGGACTAGCCCCAGGTATAATAGGTCCAATAAGTGTGGGTTATTTTCATGAGATTTTCACTTAAAAAAAAAAAGTCAGTTGATAGAATTCCAACAGAAAAGCAAATGAGAAATAAAAGTCTTTGAGCATCTAGTCTGAGCTAGTTGGAATCTTAGGATTCCAAAAACAAAACCACTTATCTTTTAAATAAGCTCAGGAGGTAAGAGGCATTACCCTGGGTGAACTAATACTCTCCAAACTGGACTCTCTCATCCCCTATAGAAGTGAAGGGTGTGTATATATACACACATATGTCTATGTGTATATCTGCGTGTGTGTCTGTCTTTCTGTCTGTCTGTGTAGTTATCCCACCACAGCTAGAAATGTGCCTGTTGCGTTGCTCCTAGCTTGGCTGGTTACACAGCTTTGGTGGAAAGAGTACTAGACTTGGAGTTAGGAGTTAGCAGTCTGGATTTCCGGTTGTGATTGCATCATATAACACTTATGTGATTGAGAACAAGCTACAAACTCTGAATTTAATTAAACCTATCTATAAAATGGGAATAGTATCTACCTTCATATTGTGTCATCCAGTGAAGTGGAATTTTGCTTATAAGATAACAGCAGATTATGAAAGGGATACCAGGTGGTCTCCAATCAAAAGCAGAGGTAGAGTATCAGGAAAGCACGGTTGTATCTCTATCCTGTGGTTTTTGTTCCATTATTATCCCTTTTATCGGATAAGAGAACAGATTCATGGAGATTGCTAGGAAGCTGCAGGGCCTGGTTTGAACCCAAAGTGTCTGGAACTAGAGTTCAGGCTAGTAGCCATGATTTTGTCATCCGCCTCTAACCAGGTGGGGCGATGGGGCAGGACTGCTTACCCAGTAAGGACCGTGGGAAAGGCAGCCCAGCGTAAGGTTGGAGAGCCACAGGGTGGGAAACACCTCTGGGGTCCTTTATAAGATCATCCCCACCGACTCCTCAGGCCCACAGGAAAGTTTCCAACAACACAAGTCTTGAAGGAAATTGTGTTTATTGAGAAAAATAGTGAAGGGCTGGAGTTTGTGTACCAGCTCACTTAGAGTAACTGACACAGACACACACAGATGAGCACAGAGGCGTCCACGTGGAAGACATGGTAAGACATGCCAGATGGGGGGAGGCTACAAGCCTCACCCAGTCTCTGATGTGGGAGATTCAGGCCTTCGGGGAGGCCCCGTGTCACTTCTGGGCCCCATAATTAGGCCCTAAGAGAACCTACAACAACAGGAATGACCCTTCCATCAGATACCAGATACCTTCATCCATCTCTCTGCGTGCAGGTACTTCATGTGTAATGTAGAAACATTACCTGTCACATCTGTGCCAGGCCTACATAAGAGGAAGACAGAGCAAGTCATAATAACAATCGTTATTGACATGTGTTTGCAAAACGTTTCCACATGTGCCTTCCCAGGTACGTCTTACACCCATCCGACCTTATCAGTAAAAGCTGGTATTTATTGGAAACTCACAATAGACCAGGCATGATCGTGAGCCCTTTACCTGTATTTTCTAATTTAATCCTCAAAACAACTCCGTTTCATTGATGAGAAAAGTGAGGCGAGGAGGAGAGGTTAAGTCACTTGTTCAAGGCCTCCCTTCTAGTCGTTGTTGGAACACGGATCCCAGCCCAGAAAGTCAGCTTCCAGAGGCCCGGATGAGTGGTGAGGTAGACATACCACCCAACCCACTGATGGAAAAAATGCAGTTCTAACGCTTGGATGATTGACTGAGAAATGACTTTGAAACGTCTTTCGCGCTCAGCAAAGGGATCCCGTTGATGCAAACACAGATCTCGTTGCCAGTGGCAGACGTCAGGCGCCAAAGCCTCCTCTGCAGCATCCGGGCCAGACTGCAGCCCTTCTGGTGCTTCTGTGGCTGGCTGACTCGCCACGCTAGAGTCAAGAAGGCGCTTCCGCAGAGCGGGACAGCCCTCCCCAGCTCGGACTGCACGGACCCAATGGCAGACCTTCATGCCTCTGCTTGTTCACTTGCATTTCAGGCAGATCAGGCCTACTCCTCTCTGAATATTTTCTATTCCTTAGGGCAAGAAGGATGCCTCTTGTTTAAGTTCCACCTTAACCTTCAGCCTTTAACCCCTTACTACCACCTGAAGCTGGAATTTGGGAAGAGTCTAGACCTAGGTTCAGGAAGGCAGTGGAGACCAGCAGTACTTGCTTTGCGGGATCGTCATGAAATTAACCAAGTCAAGTTCGTAAACCGTGGGACCCCTTCAGTAGTGCAGAGGCTGGATGAGTAAGGCAAGTCCCAGAGGCCCCCAGAGCAGCTTTGTCAGTACACGTAGCGTCTCTTTCCTGTCCAGGGGCTTATTTGATCTAATGGAGTTAGTCCTGCTTCTAAATACAAGGTTAGAGAGTGGGGAGGTCCTACCCACCTCCTGCTGGAACCTCTCTTCGGAGTTCTGTGGCCCCCCAGAATTAGGAAGTGACTGTGCCCTGTGCCAAGCACTGTTTTTCTTTTGAAAGACCTTTCTCGTGTGGACCATTTTTGATTGAATTTGTTGCAATATTGCTTCTGTTTGATGTTTTGGTTTTTTTTTGGCTGCGAGGCATGTGGGATCTTAGCTCCCCGACCGGGGACTGAACCTGCACCCACTGCACTGGAAGGAGAAGTCTTAACCACTGGACTGCCAGGGGCGTCCCTAAGCACTATTTCTTATGCATTTGCTTCCTGGATGCTCTCACTGTTTGGACCCACTGCCGGCACTGGTGGTTCTTCTAGAAAGGATAACCCCAATCCTCTGATGCTAGCCTGGGCCACAGCCTGGCGCCCCGAGTCAATTAGTTTATATCCACCATCAGTCCCTTTTCTCAACGCCAACCCTTGGGGCCAGGTGGCCAGTTAGGGGTTCAGGCTTTCCTGCTACAGCCTGTACTGTATCAAAATCTGCCCTCTGCTGAACATCTGAGTTGGTGCGTCTCACACTGCAGAGTATGTATAGTGCAGATTCCAGGCCTGTTTTATTGCTACTTTTAATATTAAAATAACCATTAAAAAGGGTTTCTCGGGACAAATGTTAGAATGAACAGAATGCTGATATAAATGGCATAAGTTGGTCTTGGCAGGGCAGACAGGTCCTATGTCACCAGATCTACGAGCCATATAAAGTGAAGGAAATATGGTTCTTGTTCCCAAACAACTTTGGCAAGTGGCTGGGACTCCTTGACCATAGCTATTCATGTTATCGCCTGTCTGCTTTCTCCCTGGTATCCTAAAGAAGAGTGTAACACAGAGAACAGTATTTAGATTCCATGGTGGGGATGGAGACGGAGAGAGACCTCAGGAATGAGGGGGCATTGAAGCCAAGTCTTGAAGGCTGGTAGAATTGCCACATCCCCCAGAGAAAGAGTGGGAAATCCGGATGGGAGGAAACACAGGGAAAGGGTGCTGAGCTGACCGTGGCAATGGGTGCTCGGGGAGGGATGAGTCATCCGTGGTGGTGGAAGCAGAGGACAGAAGAAAAGAGGAAGAGAGAGGGGCTGGGAACGGAAAGGTAGTTTGCTGGGACCCAGAATGCTCTCCAGGAAGTTTCGACTTGATTCCCAAAGATTTCCAAAGAATATAGATCCCCACGGGGGGTTACAGTGGAGAAGTGGCCCAATTAGAACTGGATTCAAAGAAAATGCTGGCGGCCCCTTGTGTAACTCATTAGGGGAAGAGAAACTGGAGGCAGTAGCATCGTGAGCAGGGTCCAGGCAAGAAGACCCCACAACAGGAGGAAACGGAGAGGAGAGACGAGACCCTGGGGAGAAAATCATCAGAATTCAACTTTCCCCAACTGCGCAACTTGAACACTTGTTATCTGTCTCTCCTGAATCAGGAGATGGGCTGGAGCGTGTGAATAATAGATGAAGTGCTATGTTGATGAGGTTGATTAGAACGAACAGTTTAACAATGTGCTTAAATGAAAATTTCAGGGCTGGAGACCCAATTAGGAGTATCCTTAGAGGCTCAGCACAAGGGGCTCCAGCTTTGTTCGCTGGGTGATTTTTAGGGAGCAACACAACATTTTAATGTCAATGTCACGATGGGACATGATCCCTGGATGGGTCGTGGAGGGCAGAGGTCTGGAGAAAGGCAGCCTCTGCCACAGCAATGCAGATCTGAGGGGACACCGTGATTCAGCATCCCTCCTGCACCCGTTTCTGGCAAATAGAATCGTAACTGATTTTAGGGTCTTTGTTTGGATCCCCTCAAAATAGAACTCATGCATTAGCACTACCATTCCCATGTCATAGGACCCCAAAGCATACTCACCTCAGAAAAGAAGACTTAAGTCATTAGCAAAGGCCCCATTCTGGGCTCTAAAGCTTTTTCTGTGTGTGCTTGTCTTAGGACACACAGAACCAGCAATGTCGTGATGGTAATGAGCAGGTGACTTGAACTGAAACTTGAGTCCTCGGTGAAAACTAAAGCTTTGGAAATTTACATTGTAAACTTAATATTAAGCTAACTGTGTTCCATGTTATTTTCAGAAGTAATACTGGTTATATTCAGTAATAATGATTTGTATTTACCAAGCACTTAGCAGGGTCGGGATCTGTGCTACGCGATTTCCACAGGTTAACTCATTTAATCCTTACAACACCCGTTGAGGTAGATTCTGTTACCCTCATGTAACATACAAAGAAACTAAGGCAGGAAGTGACGGACCCAAGGCTCCCAATAACGAGTAGGGATCTGATCTCCATTCCTTTCGACTCTTAAGACTTAGCAAATACGTACGGTGTTGTAGACCTAACAGACCTTTCACAAGCAGTGATTATTTTTCAAGACAATGCAAAGGTGTTACTGTCAATGGTCCCTCCTTGCAGCTGATGCTCAGAGAGCTGAAAGTGACTCAGTTAACATTTGTACGGCTCAAGAGTGGCTTGTTGGGGATTTTCAACAAGGTCCCCTGACCCCAAAATACAAGGGTGAGTCAGGTACACAGCCCATCCCATTCTTGCTCTAAACCTATTTCTCTCCCTTTATTTATTCCCTATTTTGGTCCACAGCGTTGCCAAGTGACCCCAGCTCAAATCCAGAGCCATCCTCGGTTCTTGTCTCCTTTCTCCTCACCCACACCTGCAGTCATCACAGCCTGTTTTCTTTCTTTCCTAAACTCCTCTCTCCTCCTTTTCGGTTTCAACTCCCCTGACTCAAGTAAAGCCTTTGCCTATAATTGTTTACTGTCCTTTCCTACTGCTCTCCTCATTTCCCCCAGTGGTACTCGAGCTTTAGTATACACAAGAGGTACTCGGAAAGCTTTTGAAAACACAGATCTAGAGATTCTGATGCAGTGGGTCTGGGGTGGGCCCCACAGATTTGCATTTCTAACAAGTTCCCAGAGGAGGCTGCTGCTTCTGGTCTAAGGACCTCGTTTTGAGAACCGCTGTCCTACTCCATGGCCGCCAGAATGATCGCTTCACTTCTGTGCATATAAACTGTCCATGGCGCCAGAGGGTCTAGGGCAGACAGATGCCCAGCATTGTAAAGCCTTTAGTCCGTGTGAGCCTTGGTGACCCAACATCGACCAGAAGCAAGAGCTGGGAAGAGCCACTCTTGCTGATGGCGCTAGTGCATGTATAAGAATTTTCCTCGGCTCAAAGTAAGAAATCAAGCCCTGAGGACTAGGGGTCTGAGTGAGCAGGTCAGGGGTAGCTGATCTTTGTTAAAGGATTTTTCCCAACCTCTTAAAAATCCTGCTGATAAAACTATGGTCTGGATGATGACTTATTAATCAATGGAATACACTATATTAATAGAATAAAGAACAAAAACCACCTGGTGATCTCAATTAATGCAGAAAAAGCATTTGACAAAAATCCACTGTCCTTTCATACTAAAAACACTCAACAATCTAGGAATAAAGGAGGCTTCTCAGCCACATGGAAGTCCATCTTTGAGAAACCCACAACTAACATCATCCTTAAGGGTGAAAGACTGAATGTTTGCCCCTAAGATCAGGAACTAGACAAGGACGTCTGCCCTTGCCATCTCTATTCCATGTTTTACTGAAGGTTCTACTTAGCGCAATTAAGCAAGAAGCACTTTAAAAGGAAGACATAAAACTATCTCTGTTTGCAGATGACATTATCTTTTATATAGGAAATCTAGAGGAACCCACTAAAAAACTGCTAGAGGTGATAAATGAGTTCAGCAACATTGCAGGATACGAGATCAATACACCAACTTCACTTGTATTTCTGTGTACCAGCAATGAACAACCCTAAAGTGAAATTAAGACAACAACTCCACCTACAATAGCATTCATAAGATTAAACTGTTTAAAAATAAAGTTTAAAGAAGATATGCAAGACTTCTACACTGAGAGTATAAAATATTACGGGCACCAATTAAAGATCAATGTAACTGTAAGGAAAGTTCATGTTTATGGATCAGAAAATGTAATATTGGTAAAGCAGCAGTAATCCCCCGAATAATCTATGGATTTTATGTTATCTCTTTTAAAATCCCAGCTGGGTTTATTCTGTAGAAATTGACAAGAAAATAGTGAAATTTATTTGCAGGTGCCGGGGACCCAGAGTAGCCAAAACAATGTTGAAAAAGAACAAAATTGGGTGATTCACAATTTTAAAGCTTACTACAAAGATATAGTAATGAAGGTAATTAAGAGGTACAAACTACTATGTAATACAGATATACAGTACAGCACAGGGAATATAGCCAATATTTTATAATCACTATAAATAGAATACGACCTTTAAAAATGATGAATCACTATGTTGTATACCTGAAACCTATTTAATATCATACATCAACTATACCTCAAGTGAAAAAGATTATACTAGGTAAAAGAAGCCAGACAAAAAGGCCACATGGTGTATGATGCCATTTACATGAAATACGCAGAACAGGCAGATGTATAGAGACGAAGTAGAGTAGTTCCCTTCAAGGCATCGAAGGCCTGAAGAGAACAGAGAGATGGGGAATGAGTGCAAATGGGCAAGAGATGTCTTTTTGGAGTGATGAAAAAGTTCCAAAGTTAAATGATGCTGATAGTTATGTAACTCCATGAATATACTAAAAAAAAAAAAAAAAAAAAATTGAAATGTACTCTTTAAATGGGTTGAATTGACGGTACATCAATTATGTCATAATAAAATGATTTTGTAATCCCATTAGGATAAGCTCTTGACTAGATCCAGTAGAACAAATAGGTGGTACATGGGGAGATAGTCCTGAGGAAATTGCCCAGAATGCAATGCAGAGTGATAACATGAACGACGTGAGAAGCAGCACAGAGGCTACACTGGGAACCTCCAACAGGTACTAATGGTGCCAGAAGAAGGAAATGGATGGATGCTGACAAAGGAGATAGTAACCAAAAATATTCCAGAAGTGAAGATTTCTGACATAGACTCTCACATTAGAAGATGATATTCTGAGCTGTAAGCAAAAGGCATAGATGTCTAGGGAGACTTTAAAATGCAAAGAAAAAGGAGAAAATCCTAGAAGCTTTCCAAAAAGAATAGATCGCTTACCAAAAATCTGTTCCAGAACAGATTTCCCATCGGCGAGAGAACCGATGCAGATGGGAATGAAATAATATCTTCAAGGTGCCAAAGGAAAGTAATTTTCAACCCCACATTCTAATCCTAACTAAGCTGTAATTTATTTGCAGTGAAAAGTAGTGGTTAAATGCATGACTCTGGAGCTAGAACACATAGATTTGAAACCCAGCTCTGCGACTTATTTGCGTGGAGCTGGCCTCAGTTTTCTGACCTGTAACACAAAAATAACCACCTTATAGGGAGTTGGGAGAATTATGTGAATTTTGCATATGTAATCGTGCTCAGAACAATGCTTGACATGTAGACACACTGTTGAAGGGTTAGCTACTGATTCAAGATATATAATTAGATAATAAATATGGAAAACAAATTTCTAGTCATATAATCAAGAAAGTTATTGTAGCAATGTTTAGTATCAGATTTTAAAAAGAACCAAAAGAAAAACATTAAAAGAATAAAAGGATTGGGGGCTTCCCTGGTGGCACAATGGTTGTCTGTCTGCCTGCCGATACAGGGGACACCGGTTCGTGCCCCAGTCCGGGAAGATCCCACATGCCGCGGAGCGGCTGGGCCCGTGAGCCATGGCCGCTGAGCCTGTGCTCCGCAACGGGAGGGGCCACAACAGTGAGAGGCCTGCGTACCGCAAAAAAAAAAAAAAAAAAAAAAAGAATAAAAGGATCCACTCAAGAAAAGGAAAAACTATCCATCAAAAGGATATCACGTGCAGGACCTTGCTTACATCTTTGTGTACAAAACATAGTCTCAAAATATATACAATAAAAATTGAAGAAAAAAATGACAAATCCACAATTAATGGTATACTTTAATGTAAAAGATTAGAAGTATTATGACTGAACAAATACAAATACACACATATTCCCCCACAAATCTCATAAAAATGTTTCAGCACATTTCAATGAATTGATAAACAGTTCACGATCTCTTGCCATACAGAAATTAAATTCGAAACCAACAAAGAGCAGAACAAAGAGAATCCAAAAAAAGTGTGCTTTGAAATCTCAGAGGGAAAAAACACACGGAAGAATAAATATAAGCAAGTTAAGTGTTCAACAAACTAGAAAAAAATAGGTTAAAGGAATGGAGGAAATAATAAAGAAGTCTGTGGAAAATTCAGAATTGAGTCCACTAATATTTTTTTCTAAAATTCCCTTAGTTTCTCTCATTTGTAAAAAAAATTGTAACTTTTATTTGTACACATACATTCAAAATGTTATTGAATTCATTAAAATTGTGAGACTCATACCATAAATAGAGTGCCTATGTATATGTGTTTGTAATGCTTAATAGAGATTATAAATTCCAGGAGGAGAAGTGTTATGACTTATTCACTACTATATCCCCATTCCATGTAATAGCTCTTCGCATCTAGGAGAGTGATAAATATTTATTGAATATTGCAGTTGAATAGCAAGTAAAATGAGTCAGAAGCTAACCCTCAGAGAATTTTGCAGAGTCAAACACAACTAGATTATAATCCTGGTTCTGGAACATTCTGGCTGAACTCTGGGAAAGTTTCATATCTCCCAGCTACAGTTTTCTACAGCATAAAATGGAAATGACAATAGCTACTTCACAAGGATCTTGCAGGACTTAGAAATGAGGACCAAGTGCCAGCTATTGGGTCTAAGACTTATTGGGTCTTAGCCCCATACCCACCTGTTCTAGTACTCTGTTCTATGATACTGGGGCTGGGACCGCAAACCATATTTCTGCTTGGCCAGCTGGTTCCATGCTCAGCTCTGGCAATGGGGGACTCCGGAGCAGGTGCTGGAAGAGAAAGAAGCTCCTTTCTGTTTGCTCTCCAGGGAGGTCCCATCTACTTCCTGTTCCTGTGAGCATCACAGCACAAGGTTTCTCCACCCTGGCAGTGACTCACTCCTTTCCCTGGGAGTGATGCAATCCAGTTTGCAGTTTTTTCAACACTCAGAGAACCAGCTTCTTCAGGGCACCAGTACCAGCAGGACAGCCCCCTGCTCAGAAGGATGAATTTCAGTTCCATGACCCCTCCTTTAAATGTCGAAATTTTACATATCCTTCTAGCCTTTTCTCTTTGATCCTCTACCCCTGAAATTGCTACCTCTGTGATCCCTTAGAGTATTCTTTCTACCCTTTTATTACCTAATTGACAATTCTCTGTATTAACTTATCTCTATTTAAATAACTAGTGTGGTTTCTGTCTCCTGACTGATCCCAGATTAAGAACTCAAAGCCCCTAACATGGTGATTCCCATCACCATTCACAAAGCACTTCTGCATCTTAGTTCCCTGACCAGGGATCGAACCGGTGCCCCCTGCAATGTAAGTGCGGAGTCTTAACCGCTGGACCGCCAGGGAATTCCCACATTTTTGCCTGTGTGGTCACATTTGATCCTCAGAACAAAGCTGGGAAGAAATCACTATAGGTAGCCAACCCTTTTTCAGATAAGAAAAATAAGACTCACTGAACCACAAGCTAATTCCAGGGTGCAACCTTGCCCCTTGTTAGGTATCTTTTTTCAAAATGTATTGGCCACTATTTTGTTTTACAGTAACAATCTGAAATAGATATTGAATGAGTCTTCATTGATTTATTTCAGCAGAATACTGAACTTGATCAAAATCGTTCAATTCTTTTGAATTGTTTTCCATTTATACTCAAAACGATACAAGCATTGATAAACTGCAGATGTTTGATGTGAAAGTGAAGGACAGAGACCTTATTTAATTCAGCTAATTAACAGGCAGCCTTGGGAATCGGAAAGACCTGGAATCTGAATGCGATCTCCCAAATTATCAGCCATGTGACCTTCCACAAGACACTTGAGTTCTGAGCCTCAATCTTCTCATATGTAAAATAGGCAGTGTCTTGCTGGGCTATTTGAAGATTAAATGGCTTCTGTACAATTCCTGGAGCATAGACGGTCTTAAATAAAAATTGTCTCATAGGATACAGAGATTGGTCCTATCCTCAGAGCAAAACAACATGTATTGTCTTTAAAATTTCTACAAAATACAGCTGGATAATTTACACAGTTCTCTGGACCCAGAGAAGAAGTTCTTTTCCATCTTGTTGCATCTTAAAAAGAAGAGATGTACTCGGTCTGTGGTCTCAAGCTCTTTTATCTGGAGCCTTAAATGATCCTTGAAGTCTTAGGGGCTGACATGAAGGTCAGCGGCAGCGGGACAGAAGACAAGAGACCTCTGGGGAGACTTCAACCAGTCAGGAAGATGCTGGCAGCCGGGAAAGGAATCTAGACAAAACGGCATAAAAAATAAGGAAATCTATCACCTCACATAATATTCAGTCCAGAGGTAATATAGGCTTCAGTGCCTTAAAGATATCTGCAAGAATTGTTGTTGTTCCTTTTTTAATCTTTCCATTTTTGCCATCCTTGCTGATTTCACTCTCAAGCCAGAAGGAAGATCGCTTATAATCTGTAAGCTTCACATGTGATCCACTGACACCTTGTGGAAGAAAGGAGTGTCACTTCCTGCTTCTTTATTAGGATCAAGGACTATTTTCCCAGAAGACTCATCAGACTTTTACCTGGTAACTCATCAGCCAGGACGAGGCCATATGTTCCTTCCCAAGAAACGAACACGCGCCTTGAAGCTGGAGTGGGATCCCTTTCTCTGTGGCACACTGCTTCCTGGAGAAGGGTGGACGCTCAGATAAAAAACCAGGTTTCCACTAGAAAGTGGGACTTGAAAAAGAGATCCCATTTCAAATAACTATTAGGAGACCACTGACCCCAATGACATCAGAAGTTCTTGTTATCCCCTTTAGGGAGGATACCTGTGTGTATTAGTTCCCTAGGGCTGCTGTAATAAATTGTCATAGCTACGTGGCTCAAAGCAACAGACAGTTCTTGAGGCCAGAGTCAAAAATCAAGGTGCTAGAAGAGCTATGCTTCCTCCAAAGGCTCTAGGGGAGAATCCATTCCTTGCGTCTTCCAGCTTCTAGTGTCTCCAGCTGTTCCTGGGCTGGCGGCTGCATCCCTCCAATCTCTGCCTTGTTGGTCACCCGGCCGCCTCCTCTTTTCTTTGTGTCACCTCTCCCTGGTCTTCACTCTTAGGAGGACACTTCGCGTTGGATTTAGTGCCCACCTGGATAATCCAGGTGATCTCATAACCCCAAATCCTGAACTTAATTACGTGTGCAAAGACCCTTTTCCAAATAAGATGTACAGATTCGGGGGACTAGGATAGGTCGTACATTCTCTGTGGTTGTTGTTGGAGGAGGTATCACCATTCAGCCCACTGTACTGAACTACAGGGTGGTTGTGATACTGCGTATCTAAAAGCTCTGGCAAAGGGCTGGCTCCAGGTGAGCATGCGATAAGTACTGGTTGACTCTAAATCCATTTATACGTCTCCGCAGCCTCAGCTGGCATTTTTCTCACTCCCTATGGCATGACTTCTGGGGTTCTTGGCAAAAGACAGCATTCCCTTGGCCTGAACAAGAAGAACGTGAGCCAGCAGGACAAAGGGAAGAACCGCGGGATGGAAAGTCAAATGCGGGGTGAGCAGGTTGACCCAGATGGCAAGGAGATGGAACAGGCTGGCTGTGGCAGCGGGAAGCCAGGGGAGGTGAAGGTGCGCGTCTTGGCGCAGTGCAGGCGGGATACCAGCCCCTCTGTCTCACTGCTTTCCAGAGTCCTAACGTGGGCTAGAAATACCTTCTCTGCCTCAAGGCAAGCAATTACCCCCAGGGTATGTAACTTCTTCCTCTTGAAAAATTCACAATTTCATAAAAGGTACACTTTACAGACCCTACATCCAAGTTTGTTTTTCTTCTAGGCAAACACATCCATCTTCCCAATCCCTCGTTTGCAGATAATGAGCCAAAGCAGTTTTCTCGTTCCTCTGTTTTCTATTTTGCAAAGAAAGGTGATGCTGAAATTTCATACTTCAATTTCATGCTCAGACAGTTTCCCAGCTGGAATGAAGGAAACTTAAGAA
Source organism: Orcinus orca (assembly GCF_937001465.1). Classification (NCBI taxonomy): domain Eukaryota; kingdom Metazoa; phylum Chordata; class Mammalia; order Artiodactyla; family Delphinidae; genus Orcinus; species Orcinus orca. Next base: position 83,677,638 of record NC_064575.1, read on the forward strand.
TCATCTATCTCAGCCCTGCATCTCACAGAGGAGGAGTCCAGGGCCGGGAGATGTTAAGTGACTTGCTTAAGGTCACGGTGGGGACGGGGGGGGGGTGGGGGTGGAAGGAAAGGATGCACTGCCAGAAGGAACAGCTGGAGACAAATTCCAGATGGGAAGAAGTTCCTGGAAGTCTGGGTGGTCAAGCAGGAATGGAGCGTGGAGTGGTGACCTTGTCACTTTCCTGGGTCACCAACTCTAGATGAAAATTTCTGGTTTGTCCCTTAAATTAACCCTAGGATTCTTTATGTAATCTCATTTACCAAATAAAGGTTAGACGCTTAAACTATCAAAGCGTCATTACCCATGTTCTGGAGACTCTGAGCAAGTGAAGTGAATCCAAAGTATGAAATAAGATCTATAACTTTGTCATCGATTGTATTAAATGAATCACCACCCATCGACCTGCAGTTACCGTCCTCATACCAGTCCCTATTATACTCACCTTTTTAAGAATACATTTTGCGGGGGCGCTTCCCTGGTGGCGCAGTGGTTGAGAGTCCGCCTGCCGATGCAGGGGACACAGGTTCGTGCTCCAGTCTGGGAAGATCCCACGTGCCGCGGAGCGGCTGGGCCCGTGAGCCGTGGCCGCTGAGCCTGCGCGTCCGGAGCCTGTGCCCCGCAACGGGAGAGGCCACAACTGTGAAAGGCCCACATACTGCAAAAAAAACCCCAAAAAAAACCCTTTTTTTTTTTTTTGGCTTGGCCTGAAATGACATAAAGGATGAAAGAGGTCATTGAAGAAAAGAGCAATCTTGAACCAAGCAAGTGAAACGGCAGAACTGCATCTCTTTCCCCACCTCTGTCCTCTCGCGGACTCTGGCCTGGGGATGGCTCAGCCAACACTGATGCTGCCCACGAGGAAAAACAGACCCGGAGAACTTAAGTGACCTGTCCGTGAGCGCACCTTCTGGTAGTACAATGGGTGTGCTGGGAATGTCTATCTCCTGACAGTAGCGCTTTCCACACTCCATGTTGTTAAATCAGCAGCTCAGAGTATAACTTTGCCTAAAATAAAAGTATCTGCTCAAAGGCATTGGGGAAATTGCAAGCAGAATAATTGATTTGGCAACAGTAATAGAGTAATTGTATCATCAGTCAAGGCTCAATCAGAGAAATAGAACCAATAGAGTGGGTGTGGAAGGGAGACAGAGAGGGTGACTTGGACCGATTTATCACAAGGAATTGGGTTACACAACTGTGGGAGCCGGCTATGCAAGTCTGAAGTCTGTAGGGCAGGCCGTCAGGAAGGGAAGAGCATAGCATACTAGACACCAGCAGGCATGTGGTCCAAAGGAAAGGGGGAAGGAGAGAGGTTGGTTAGAAACTGACCACAGCTACACAACTTTGTAAATCAACTATACTTCAATTTTTTAAAAAATCTCTTACTCAGTGATTTAATAAACATTACCTGAGTATCTTAAAAAAAAAAGAGAGAGAGAGAGAGACCACTGCACAGTCTGGAAAAGTCCCGTTCAGGCCAACAGAGTACATACAGCAGAGCAAAGACCCGTCGTGAGAGGAGTCTGCATCGGGCAAAAATGCCCAGCCGTCGTGTTCCCACTGTGCTCTCCATCACTGGGAGCGGCTGGGGGAGCAGGTCCCAAAGATGTAGGAGCTGGAGGCTGACCGCTAATACACTCCCCAGGGTGGGCTGTCTCGCGAAGGGAGTCCTGAGCCACGCACTCCCATCGCCGACATGGAGGGAATGGGGGAAAGCCAGCCTTCTGGGATTTAGTACTCCTTGTTCACCCATGAGGAAAGTGTGGCTTAGACGAATTCAACACCCACTGGTGAGTCTTAGGGATACAGAATTCCGGCCGAGACCCTCTTGGTTCTCCATTCTGCTTTTCCTTCCTGCTACGCCACATTTCCATGCTACAAATTCTGCACAGACTCCAAATCAAGATGCCTTTGTCACTGTCACCCCATAATAGTGAGAAAACAGGCCTGCCCTTTAAAACGTTCCTCTGTGTGCCGTGCGGCTGCAGGAAACTCGAGGAAACGCTGTGTTAAGGAAGGGAAGGTCCTCTTGGGTTATTTTGCAGACAGTCCTCCTCAGAAATTGGCGATAATTAGTATTCTGGATGTTTTTCTAAGGATGAATTCTTCCAAGGTGAAGCAGTTCAACTCTGCAGTACCTGAAGCAGAAATAATGTGTGTTGTGAACACAGGGGACAGTCAAACAGCCTCCCCAGGGTCTCCACTTGGAAACCTGAGATCAACCCATTAAGACAACAGAACAAAGCTTCCTCCAGAGGGAAACGAAACTGGAAAGTCCAGGAGAGCCTCTGGGTCAGGAGGCAGCCCTGGTGCCCTGAATCTGTGTCCTTGTTTCATCTTCCCCTCAGGTGGGAAAAGACACTCTGAGGGGGTCTTCTCCTGCCTCTGTTTCCTATTGCTATAATGACACGGTACTCCAAATGTCGTGGCTTAAAATAATACGAGTCCTTTCTCCTACAGTTCTGGAGTCAGAAGTCCTAAAGGCTCCTTCCTTCTGGAGGCTCTAGGGGGGAATCTGTTCCCTTAACTTTTCTGGCTTCTAGAGGATGCCCGGCCACATTCTTTGGCTGATGGCCGCAGCACTCTAATCTCTCCTTCTCCAACTCTGATCCACCTTCTGCGGCTTTAGGGGCAAATCCATATCCTTGTCTGTTTCAGCTCCCGGAGGACATCTGCATCAGCGCGCACAGAGGTAGGGGGTAGTGACCCTGGCCAGGTGAAGGGCACCTGGGTGGGTCATCCATCGCTTCTAGTACAGTGGTTCTCAGTCTTCAGCGTGCGTGAGAATCATCTGGAGGTAGGGTGAAGAGGTTTAGCAAGTAAAAGTGCAGGACACCTAATTAAATGTGAATTTCAGATAAGTACTTTTCTCATATGAGTATGCAGTATTGCGTGGGACATTGTTATACTCAAAAATTGCTCGTTGATGGGCTTCCCTGGTGGCGCAGTGGTTGAGCGTCCGCCTGCCGATGCAGGGGACGCGGGTTCGTGCCCCGGTCCGGGAGGATCCCACATGCCACGGAGCGGCTGGGCCGCTGAGCCTGCGCGTCTGGAGCCTGTGCTCCGCGACGGGAGAGGCCACAACAGTGAGAGGCCCGCGTACCGCAAAAAAAAAAAATTGTTCATTGTTTATCAGATGTATACAAATCTAACTGGGCATTCTGTATTTTATCTCCTCCCTGGAGGGCTTGGTGAAACAGTTTGCTGCTGTTCTGATGGATTAGGTCGGGGTGGGGGCTGTGAATGTGCCTTCGTAACAAACTCCCAGGTTCAGCTGATTCTGCTGACCCAGGGTCCGCACACATGCTGAAAACCACTGTTACAGTGCTACATACGCTAAGAATATGTCAGATTGTTCCTCAGAATCATTTAGGGCTTTTCCAAGTCCCGTAAAGGAAAACCCAAAGTCCTGACAAAGGCTTTCAAGGGCCCAGGTGCCCTGGCAGTTACCTCCCTGGACTCGTTCCCTAATCCCCTCTCCATTGTCGAGAAACTCTGGCTGCGCAGTTGTTTCTGGAACAAACCAGGCACAGTCCAACCCAAGGGCCTTTGCACAAATAGATCCCCCCAATTAAATGGGTCTCCCCTAAACAGGTACAGGGGTTCAGTCCTTTACCTCCTCCAGCCTTTGCTTAATTCTGTCTTTTCACCTGATTTTAAATTGCACTGCTCCACCTCCACCAATCTACGTGGCATGTCGATTTCCGCAGCATTGTCTCCACCTGACAAGCAAGAAATGTATCACCGCTTATTATCTACCTGCTCCCGCTAAAACTCAAGTTCCACGACCACAGAGATTTGTGTGTATTGTATTCACTGCTATTCACAGCAGTGATAGAGTTTCCCAGGATGTAAGAGGTGCTCAGCAAACGCGTGCAATGTGTTTAAAGAACGGAGATGCCCTAGTCTGACACTGTTTGTTCATGCTGTGGACAAAGGCATTAAGTCACGCTGTGGACAAAGGCGTTAAGTCACCCTGTGGACAGGGCTTAAAAAACCTTTTGCAGAAAATGTCTCCTTTGCAAATGGGTAAAGCCAAGTCACCCAAGGGTGTGTGTGTCGGGGCATGGGGTGGGGGTGGGCAGTAGGACTTTAAAATTGCTATTGCAAGATGACTGAGCAATTTGACCATTCCACAGCTGTCAGCTATCTGTTGTTTTTGTGGTTGTTAATCAATAGTCCGGCAGTAGGGTCAGGTGGAAGATATTCCCCTCTCCATAACCCCGCCTCTGACCAGAGAGCCTATCACAACCAAGATGAGGCTTAGAGCCCATTCTGATAAACGCGCAGGCGTTCACCAGCGATCAAGCAGCGACCATGCGGTCATATATTTTTTTTAGTTCAGGGAGTTCCGTATACATTGTCTCCAAGCTTTCTAAAAACGGGGTGAAAATTTCCTTCAGGGGCAAAGGCACTGATATCTACACGGCAGAACGGTTCAAACCTTTCATCTCTTGAGGGATTTGAGACATCCGTGAAGGCAGAGAGTCTGAGGAGGAAGATCGCAGCCCTGCAATTTACTCTCAATACAGCGTCCAAGGGAAGGTGCTGGGATGATGGGCGGCTCTGACCCTGTCCACCCAAGGGTGGTGGCATCCATGCAGTTTCCAAGGCAGACACGTGGCTTGGCCGTTGCCCATTGTGCCAAAGAGAAATTATTTCTAATGTCCCTTGGAAGCACAGCAAGGTTTGCTTTTGTTTGTTTGCGGTACGCGGGCCTCACTGTTGTGGCCTCTCCCGTTGCGGAGCACAGGCTCCGGACGCGCAGGCTCAGCGGCCATGGCTCACGGGCCCAGCAGCCGCTCCGCGGCATGTGGGATCTTCCCGGACCGGGGCACGAACCCGTGTCCCCTGCATCGGCAGGCGGACTCTCAGCCACTGCGCCACCAGGGAAGCGCAGAGCAAGGTATGTAAAGTGCTTGGTAGTCCCCTCTGGATACAGAATCTCTTTTAAGTTATTGCACTTTGAAGTTAACTGCAGGCCCCTAGGATGTAAACTAAAGGTGTTCAAACACCTTACACTGTTTCTACCAGAATATTTTAAACTACATGTAAACAATAATAAGCATCTTTATATATACGCGTATATAAAGTTTAAAATGTTCGTTAAAATCACCAATATGTATCAATTAAAGTAAACCTTTACAAATGAAATCATTTCAAGATGCTTTGCTTTATCTCCAAAGCTGGCAATGAAACAAAAACCATTTAATTCCTTGAACTCACTGGATTTCCCAGTCCGGAGGACAAGTAAAATGAAATAAAGAAACCTACCACCATGGCAGGGTTAAAATGTCAAGTTCCTAACTCTAATCATTTACATTCTGTTTGTAGGACCTTCGCCTTTGGAACTAACATCTTTCATGTGCACAGAATCCTAACGCTAAAAACCTGACATCTGGCGCCTCAAATAGGAGACAAACTGCGTTTAAACATCTCCCTGGAAATCGGTGAGTTTGTTCATAACTAATACACAGAAATACACATTTAACGAAGCTCACAAAACTCTTAGCCTTTCTACCCAAAATTAAAACAGTTTGAACTGAGAGTAATAGGAAAGGCTTCCTGTCTTTACACAGGCAGAGTTGAGCGAGGTCTAAGGTAGCTTGTAAATCTAAGTGGTGTAGAAAGACTCAAAAGCATTCCATGAAAGCCGAATGTTTCCTTAAAGCTCCCAGTCCAACCCCTGCCAATTGTGGGGGGCCTGTCCAAGTGCTCCTGCGTGGTGGAGCTTTGCTCCAAACCCCAGGGGAAGTCGCCACATCTTCCTCTGCTTGGGTGCCCAGCTTCTGGTTTGTGCAGGACTGAGGGGTCTCCCGGGATGCAGAACTTTCGGCGCTAAAACGGAGACAGTCCCAGGCAGCAAGGACGAGCTGTTCACCCCACCTGAACCCTGGCTTCTCTCCAAGAAGGATGCCTTCCCCTGGGTTGTCCCCAGGGCCGGGAGGATCGCCCATGAGTGTTTTTTGTGTTCAGAGTAACCTGCTGAGCCTCAGATGACTGTTTGCAAGCTTCATCCCTCTACCCTGTTGAGCTCTGCTCACGGCCTGGGCCCCTGGAGGCCCCAGCTACCCCTCATCAGCCCCCCAAACGTGATAGGAGGCTGATGGGGGTGGGCAGGTGAGGCGCTGCAGGCGCAGGTGGCTGGAGTTGAGTTAACGGGGGCGGGAGGACGTAGGTCAGGTGTGTAAAGAGGCGGGTTGCAGCGCCTCTGCGGGGATAGCTCGTGGGCTATCAGCTCGTGGCTGCGCTGCGCTGCAGGGGCTCCGGCTGCTCTCTGCTGGGTGGGGTGGTAGGGCTGCTGGGGGGTGTTTTCAAGCTTGCAAGTTCGGCTTTCTCTGGATTCGGCTCTTTCTCTCCTGAAGATGCTCTGCCTGCCTCTCTTTCTTTCTCCTATTGAAGCGTGAAGAGGCTGTAGCCAGCAAAAGCCCGTCTGTGGCCTCTACTTTGCACAAAGAACCTCCTTTGCTTTCTAGGCCTTTCCTTCCCCCTCAGAAGAGGGTTAGGGACAGCACCTCCTTGGTCCAGGGCGCTAAGGTGAAGCTCCGTTAGCTTATCTAGAAGAACAAGACGGGCTAGGAGCTGGCTGGGCCCCTAATGACCTGGTCTCAGAGGGAACAGGAGAGCGGGCTTTCAGAAGCTTCCCTCCTCCCCTCCCACCCGCTGCCGACATCAGCACAGAGACCAGTGTTGGGGGGAGAGCCACAGGCAGAGCCTCTGAAAAGCTTGGGAACTGAAAGTTGGGAAACTGAGGGACTGGGGCTATCGCTGTCTGCCTTCCATGAGAATCAGGCCAGCCTGATCTATTGTGAACCATCAGGTCAAAGAGAGTTGAAACACGAGAGCATTAAATAGATGAACCTGAGGCCCTAAACTGAGCTCCAGGCCTTCCTACGTCCATGATACGTGCCCTCCCCTCACCCCCGAAACAATAGGGCTAGCAGCTGTGACTCCAGGAGGAGGACGTCATCAGCTCCTCTTGGGGTTGTGCGGGGGGGTAAGGGGCTCCTCAGACCTGAACTGAGAGCTGAGGACTCCCAACCCAGGCTCTCTACCCTCGCCCCACTCCTCGCAGCGAGCCACCCGCTCAGGTGCTGGATACGCGGCGTCAGTAAGAAGGTACATGGAACTGGGAAGGCAAAGACCTTGCTGCCGCTCTGCCCGAAGCTCGGGATGCTGGTCCGTGCCCTAGGCCGTGGGTGACTGAAGCAGAGGCTCTGGTCCTTAGGCCCCTTTAATAACTAGATCAGACCAAATGCTCCTGGAGTGAGAGCGCTGAGAAGTAGCAAGAGGTCGTTATCAGCATCTAGAAACCCCTTAGGACCTCATCCCCTAACTGACGAGGCACGAGGTGTGCTGCCTTCTGTCCCAGAAGTGCTATCTGGGTACCAGCAAGTTAGAGCTGCAGAGCTTGGGTATTCGTGCAAGTTTAACCGTCACTCTAAGACGTAGCAGTCATGAACTAAAGTTAATTGAGCCCAGTCATTTTTTCCTTAATCCAGCAGGCGTTTGACACCCCTTGTCAATTTCATCACTTCCCTGGTCAGCATTCGTGTCACCAAGAGGGAATGACCCTGATCCCAGTTCCAGCATTTCATGGGGACACGCTTCCACACTCGTGTCTAATTCTCCACTACAGGACACATCCTCCCCCATCTCTTAAGAAGAGATACTTGTCAGCTGGGTCTTTCTTGAAGCAACATAACTAGTTACTGGTGGAGAAAAGATTTAGGCCCAGTTTCACCCAGTCAGCTGGCTTCTATTTCTTGATGCTGGGAACCATGTGAACTCAGGTCTAGCCTGACTCCTTTCTACTCTGGTAAACCTAGGCTCCTCAGCTGCTGTGATGCTGGCATCCTGACTAGTAAGACAAGGGAGTAGGTAATAGCTTCTGAGACTTTCACAGGCCCCCCTTCAGTGTGAGGGGGGCCTAAAGTTGGGGGACACCAGCTAAATCACTACTGCGAGTGCAGGAGTGGAAAGTCAGCTGGCAGTGAAACGTCAACTGGATTGCTCAAGGCAGCCCCCAAACGCGGCCACAAGTAGCCAACAGGGGCATCTCCTCTTAAATGGAGGTGAGGTCAGTGCTCCTCCTGGAATGTGGAAATGCACAAGACTAGAAAATGCCTCCTAAACGTGCACCCTGGAGGGCAAACTAACCATGTGGGGCGTTGCCTAGCTCTTGCTGTCCTGCTGTGAGTATTGATACATCTTTTTAAGTCCCCTCATGGCGAGGAAATACTGCAGTCTACTGCTTATGTGCTTAATTAGATGAAGCCAGGAAAACTCCTCCCGTGTTGATCGCAAGCCTGGCTTTCCGTTCCAGCTTCTGCAAGCTGCCCTTCCCTCTACTGTCTTTGCTGAGAAAAGTGCCCTTTAGGGCTTTGCCAGTCATTCCCAAACAATAGGCTAAGGGTATATGTTGGTGGGTGACTGTTTCTCGGTGGAGTAACAGTATTAAAGGTTGGTTATAAAGCTGAGCCTTGAATGGCCACAATCAGCGTATGTGAGGTGTAAGGGTTCCGAGGCTGCTCATCAGATCCCTAGTGTGCAGCTGGCAGGGTAACATCACTGGTGACCTGACACTGTCCCATGATGTCTGTGCTGGGACCACTTAGATGTCAGCCTACAGGACACCAGTGAGCCCAGGTGGCCCCTATGGTGGACATTAGGAGGGTCTAGGTGCCCAGAGGACAGGCTCATTACTCCCCAGGAGAAGTGATGCCTGCAACGCGTAGATTAGAGGTCTGAGTGCACAGGCTTAGATGCAGAGAAACTGCTCATTTCTCCATTCCCTACTGAGACTCGTCAGGAGGTAAGAGTTAAGGGCAAAAAATCAAAATCTTTCCAAAACATCACATAGGTATTAGGTCTAAATGTCAGGTCGGGAAGAGTACTCGGGGCCTCCCAGAGTCCTGAGGAATGAAGAGCAGGCTTTGCTGGAGATGGCTCGGTACCGGTACTCGGCTCCTAGGTTTAAGGAACGGCGGTTATTTCCAAGACCAGAGTCCATTCCTAATGTCAAGTTCGCAGTGGAACAAAACAGATGGACCGTGGTCCTGCAGGCAGGGTCTGATGGCCTCATACTAGAACCCAAACGGGAGCTGAGTAGACCGGCCTGAGCCGCTTTGCACTTGAAGCAGGCCCCTTAGACTTGGCTCAGAGCTCCAGGATTTGGGAGTTATTCACACACGGCTGTTGCTGCTTTGCCGTCCCCCTCCCAGTGGCCTGTGTCTGGTCTTTTAAGTGATAGCCAGAGATATTCATGGACTCCTTAGAGCTGTGTTTGTGCTGCTTCATAGTTCAGCTTGAGTCTCGCCTGGTAGCAAATGAGGATTGCGTTTGTCAAAGGAGAAAAGTGGTAAACATTGAATGCAGGTGGTAAAAGTCACCGAAAGCTGCCCCAGGTATCACCAAGAGCTGCCCGTTGGCTGGGAGCAAGAAGCATGGGATGCCAAGTGAACTGTGGTCTGAAGAAAGGTTGGCATCTGCCGGCCTAGTGGCGTAGTTCTGCAAGAAGGGGGGCCGTGGAGAAACCTCCAGATAGGACCATCTTTGTTCTGTCTGACTCTTGTGCAGTCGGAGGTTGGCAACTGAGTTTGAAGTGTAATGAAGGACACTGACCTTGGAGCTCCACAGGGTTGGGCCTTGCCAAGCCTAACCTCCGTCCTGTGAGCCGTGTAGGTGGGGTGGAAAGGGTATGCGGGGTGTAAGGGTTAGGGTTACACCTAACCGTTACACGATAGACGGCTCGATCATCCACACTGAGACCCCCTTGGGAAGGAGGGTGAAGGGAGGGAGATTTCCTCTCTTCCTGATTTGAGGGTTAGTATTCTCACGTGGACAACTAAACATGACGCTGATGTGAAGCTCCAGGCATTCACTAAACTGCATTACTTGGGGGTTAGTTGCACCTTGGTCAGCATGTGTCCCAGGTAGGCAAATGCCTGTTTCAAGTAAATCAAAAATAATGAAAAGACCAAATCCTGGTATTCTCTCTCTGAGACCGGATGTCAGCGTTTTCTCCGATGCAGGGTCATTAGACCTGAACGAGTAGCCTATCTTCCAGCTAGAGCACAAAGACTTGACTTTGTCAAAGTGAAGGGAAAGTCTGGCAAATCCAAGCCACATGAAGCGCAGGCACCAGCTGTGCTTCTGAGAGATGCGTTCAGTCAAGACATAGTCGGGAGTTGCGGGGGGGCAGAAGGTCCCTGTGGGCACTTAGTCCGGGTCACAGATGACATGGCATCCAGCAGACAGTGTCCCTGTGGCTGGATTTGGGGGAATGTGACTCCAGCTCCCTCTGAAGCTTACTTTCAAGAGCAGAAATGCACGTCTGCTCAGCAGATCCCTGGTGCTATCACAGGATAGCTCTAGAAACGAGGCTCTTTCACGAGCGTGACGTCTTCCTACCTAGTACTGGAGGGCACCTCTGGGGTGCGACGTGGATCAGGGGAATAACTTCAAAAAGAAAGTCCTTGTTGAACCCTCTGTTCTGATATCTGACTTCCAGAGCTGTCATCTCTACACAAGAGCTGTTGAGATTAAAGTGCCCAGTTCTTATGACTGTAACTAACCAAACCAAACCACCCCAATGGTCGGGGGGGTGGGGTGGGGGATAAACAGTCTGCCAGGATTAGCTTGCTTCTGCTCCTGAGAATTTTGAGTCAACGGAGAGTAGCTTCCAACGTGAGAAAGACCTCCAAGTGAAGTGGTTGTACTAACATGGTCAACAGTACAGTCTCAAGTTTCTGCGTCACTGGCAGTGATGAAAGTCCCAAAACGGGGGGTGAGGGTGTTGGAGTGGATAAGATCATGAAATAACCTTTTTGAAAAAGTGGGTCTGCCCCCTTTGATTCCTCCATCCCAGTATGGTTGGCGAGAGCCCAACTTTGGCCTCTATCAAGAGCCACGATGGCTTCCGATTCTGTTTTAGGACTATTATTGCTGTGAAGTGACATCAGACAACCTGAAGGAACCAAAAGTAGAATCTGTTGTATCAGTTACTCAGGAGATTTAAAAATTCCGTGGCAGTGAAGGAGGAACAAGAGAGCCTAAAGTATTCCTGGTATGACCCAGTACTTTAGTCTTTCCACATCGGTGTTGAGCCCGTGACACTCTAATACAAATCAAATCTCTTTTCCCTCTTTCATAATTGAGGACTGGGTCATAATCTGAAATAACCAGAACCGTCAGACGCATAGAGAAATCCTCCTTACCATAGGCAACCTGCCTGTAGTGAGGATTTGGGGCAAAATTGTGGCAGAATAGGGCTGTTGCCTTGTGCCGAAGCCCTAGATTCTGTGTCCTTCCCCGTGGAAGGAAAACTGGACACTTCTGCCCACGTGGGCTTCACCATCTGTTCCAGAGGCAAAACTTGGAAAAGTCTCTATGTGCCATCAGGTCCTAAAGACTGAGTTCTCAGGGCACAGGGACCCTGAGTGGTTTCTGGGGGAGCCATAGTCTTTCCAAAGGAAAACTAGGAGATGAGGGGACAGGTCTGATGTGGTCCAAAATCCCAGGGACCCAGACAAATCTTGGCTCTTCTTGCTTGTCTGCCTCTTTCTTTACAAGTATTTGCCTGAATTCTCCCACCTCACCCTCAGGAGACCCTGGCCCCAGGGGTCCTCTCTAGTTTCCTGGCCTCCCTGTGCACCCACGTGCCTAGGGAGTCTGTCCCATCTTGTTGATGGGACTGCTGGTTGTACAGGTCACTGCACCTGGAAATCCTTCCCTGGCTGGCCCTCTAAAAGGTGGCTTTCTGGGTTGGATGAACACATAGCCCTTGCATTCCTTCCTAGGAGCAGTGGGAATCCTCCAGGCCACATTGGTATTTTTGCCAGCACTTCGGTTGCTCTTAGATTCCCTCAAAAACGACGTCTCAGTTGTAGAGAGCTTGTTGAGGGTCTGTCTCGCTAACTGGGGTTTCCTCTGTCCTGGAGAAAGGTATTTTCTATCCATTCTGCAGGATTCCCTCCCTTTACCTTTTCCGGGAAATCTTTCATCTCCATCCAGGCCTGGATCTTCTTCCAAGGCCAGGGTCTTCACCCTGGTAACTAATCGTTTCCCAAGTAGTATTTGTGACATGGCATGTTGATAAGGTCTCTCTGAACTTCTGGGGTCTGAATGCTCTCATGGTTAGTCGGCCCCAAACAAGTAGATTCCAATCTCTCTTCTAGACCTGCTGTGAGGATTTGGGCTGAGAAGGCTTTGGCCCAGATGCTGCCTGGTCCAGGGGTTGACACATCTCTGGCTACTTTGTTCTTGTCTCCTTTGCAAGCTCTTCTTGGGCCCCCATTGCTTGTGCTCCGAGTCCATCTCATAGCTTCACGGCCTCGACTAAGAGCTACGGACTTCTGTTTTTCCCCTCTTCCCATCTTCGCCTCTAGTGGAGCTCTTCTGAGCCTCAACCCAGCATACTCAAATACCTACTACCTGTCCCTATTTGAGTTTCCCAGGTGCGTCAAACTTAGATTGTTGTTCTAGGTGGAATTCATCATCTCTCCTAAATTGGCTACATCTCAGCAATTCCCCATCTCTGTTGTTTGAAAGGAGAGTAAAATAATCCTTAAGTTTCCAGGTGTCATTGTACTGATGGACTGATGGCCTTGGTGGTGTGTCATTTAACCAGCTATTCTGAAGTTAAGAGAGACTCAAAGGGAGATGGCGTTTTCTTCATGTTGGGTTTTAAAGCGGGCAGTGCTGTCACTGCCCTGAGTTGCTTTTAGGTGCAGAGGCAGCTCCTAATGGGCACCTACCCCCACCCCATCCATCAAAAGACCTGAAATGCATACCTGAGTGACTGAGGGCCTTGAGCATGGGATCGGCATTCCCAGGGATTAGATGAAGCCTCATGTTTTATTATTTACAGTAAATGAGCAGCTGAGGAGAGTGGGGTCCAGGATGTATCAGCCTTTCTTCAGCCTCTCCCCCAAACCCGAGGGGCCTAAGGGAAGCGGGGCCCAGCGTATGAACTTAGCCTGTGGTGAGTTTTATAAGATAACAGAGCCTGGCAAGTGGTACTTAGCTTGCAATGATTTATTGGGATGGCAGTCTTTAAGACCTGCCAGCTTTTTGGTCATAGTACTTACTCTTAAAAGCTGGGTACACACCCCTAGGAAGGACTTAAACAATAGATCTTGAGACTGGAGTGGGAGCCCGGAATTCTTTTGGTGCTGGAGAAGAACTGTCTCAGCATCCTCTTATTTTAGCTATGAAGCTCTAAACCTCAAGAATGGCTGCTGGCAGTGCCCCTTCTCCAGTGGTACCCAGAAGTTCTGCAATGACTTTCCCCGAATGTCTACTTCACTACTGGAGACTGAAGTTACCAATTGCCCCTCAGATTCTTACAAAAAGCTCTCAATGTGTCTAACTTTAGCAAGTGACTATCAAGTGACCAAGGAGTATCAAAATAGCATTAGTCTTCATGTAACAATTGCCGCATTGCTCTCGAAGAGCTAACTTGCATTGTCACCAGAAGTGATCCCATCTTAGACCCGGAGATGTCTGGATGCCATGGGGTCTTGGTCATGCTTTGCTTATATACTAAGCATGTACAAAGGCCAAGCTAAGGGGACAGCTGGGTGGTTACCTGTCATGGGACTCAAAACTTGTCCAGGAGGGAGTTAAGGGCAGAGGTCTGCAGTTCTGGGTCTCTCTGGTCCAGCACTCTCCAGAGAGCACTCTACTGAAGTGATCAATCAGGGTTAAGTTAGACTAGTCTAGAAAATGCTGTGCGACCTGCCTGGTCAAGTTTGATGGGTCAGTCCAGATGCCCAGTTCTGTGAATGTAGCTTTGGGCCAGTCTGAGTGTAAGTCTTTGTTTTCTCTCTAGAGCAGTTTTAGGTTCACAGCAAAACTGAGAGGAAGGTAGAGAATTTCCCACGTACCTCTGCCGCCACACATGCACAGTCTCCCCATTATCAACATCCCCACCAGACGGGGTGCCTTGGTTATAACCCGTGAACCGCTTTGACACGTGATTTTCACCCAAAGCCCATAGTTTACAGTAGGATTTACTCTTGGTGATGTACATTCTGTGGGTTTAGACAAATGCATAATGACATGTACCCACCATTATAATACCATACAGCATTCTTACTGCCCTAAAGTTCCTCTGTGGGTAAGTTTTTCCTCCAAAGCAAACCTAATATGCCTAGGGACCTTGGTTGAAGATTCTCACGTGAGTGTGTGTTAGCTTGTGACAACTTTGATCTGCACAGACCAGGCCATGGGCTTCCTCCACGCTATTACTCTGATCCAAGGGATGAACAGAACCTCAGTGTTAAGTGAGAAGAGAGCATGATGTGAGGATTGAGGTGGGTGGTCGGGAAATGTGCACCTGAGACAGTTAGCTTAGGGTCTGTGATAGAGCAGAAGGAGGTGAGGGTAAGAGAAAAACTAAATAGAACAGTTGATAGGCACTGGGTCTTGCATGGCCTGGGAGCAAGCATGAGCTCCAACAGGCTAAGTCTAACAGGGAATGAGGCCGTGAGCAGTGTGTTCTGCCATCAGAGCTCTCACAGGACCTTGAAACTGAAGATGGAGGAAGTTTCCTCCTGCAGGTCTGTCTGGACACCAGACCCTCAAAGAAGGCTCATCAGGCCAGATCAGGTGTGTGGAGCACAGGTCATCACTGCTTCTGCTCCTGTGTAATTTGGGCGCCCAAACTAACAGAGTCCAGGAAACATTGTTAATTCAAGTGTCTGTGCCTGGCTGGCTCTGGGGGTTAGATATACAGGAAGCGTTTACTGTTATTCTTTCAAATAGCAACAGTTTCTCTTTCTATGAATTTTTACTGGAGTGTGGCTGCTTTACACCATAACATGACACCATGTTGTGTTGGCCTCCACTGCACAACGAAATGAATCGGCCATACGTATACAGATATCCCCTCCCTTTTGGACTTCCCTTCCATTTAGGTCACCACAGTGCCTTAGGTAGAGTTCCCTGTGCTACACAGTACGTTCCCATCAGCTGTCTATTTTATACATAGTATCAATAGTGTATATGTGTTAATCCCAGCCTCCCAGTTCCTCTCACCCGACCCCTTTCCCCCTTGGTATCCATACATTCATTCTCTACGTCTGTGTCTCTATTTCTGCTTTGCAAATAAGATCACATACCCTTTTTCTAGATTCCACATATATGCATTATTATACGATATTTGTCAAATAGCAACGTTTCTTGAGCTCACAAAAATGCCAAACTCTCTAGTTTTCCAGCAAACAAGTAGCCAGAGGACAAATATACAGGTCCCAGAAGACTGAACTTCAAGTTCTACTTCAAGCTAATAGACGTAAGTGTGGTAAGAAGACAGTCTCTCTGGCAGGTCTGGGAGCCTTAGGGATTCAACCACACTTCCTCCAAGCCAGACACCCTAGGTCATGTCCATGGGGACTAGCGAGCCCTTTGGGAGATCTGAGTCTGCAGGCACATTCTCCAGGACCCCACCAGAAAGCTCGCAGTCGCTGGGAGTAGGGCAGCCACATTGAGGGACAGACTTGCAAAGTTATGGACTGAATTCACCAACCTGTGAACTTACTTGTCCTTCACTCTGTTTAATGAAATTACATTGAAGAGTGAGACTGAGGGAAAGTTAAAGTGAACACACTCATGAAACCATGACCCGGGAAGATAGAATGTTACCAACAAACCAAAGGCCTGCCTCCCACCCACTGTCCTCAAAGAACAAATCAGTGATAAAAGTGGGGAAATTTTTTGAAGCTTTTACTGTGAGTCCATGTATATACTCTAGTCTTTTCACACTATCTTTGAGACGTGTATATAGCGGTAGTTTGCTCATTTCCATTGCTACGTAGTATTTCATTATGAACATACTTCAGCTTATCCATTCTAGTGTTGCTATATACTCAGGTGGCAGCTCGGGAACTGTTAAAAACTGTCGCTTTAGCATAGCGTCGTCGGATGTGGCAACTGGTGTGCGTGTGTGTGCCTTCCTGTTGATGTACCTTGTAGCGAAATCTCTGGGTCATAGACTTCGTGTGCTTGGCTTTAGAGGACACACCAGAACGGCCTTCCACAAGGTCATGCCATTGTACATTCTTAATGTAAGGGAGTTCTAGTTGCTTCACATGCTAACCAGCGATTAGTGATGTCAGTCTGTAACTTCAGCCCTGCTGGTGACTGGGCGGTCGTATGTTACAGTGTTTCAAATTACTGACATCTTATTCAGTCACAGTTACAGCTACTGTTTGGGTATCTAAAATATGCAAGGTGTTCTTGTCCACATTAGATGATACAACTTATATTTCTTAACATGTTGCTACTTTGTTTCCCAGGATAGCCCAGAGTGGTCACTTGGGCATCAATCTGGGTATATTTATGGGAACAGATATGGCAGAAGGTGGTGGTGTATCAATTCTTGAACTTGTTCCTTCCATCTCCACTCCAGGACCTGCTGGAGTCCACTGGGTAGTGGGTCTGCAATAATGCAGAGGTTTAGCTTGGAAGATGAAAGGAGAGCCCTCTTCCCCAGGCTCCCTCTTCTGTGGTCCTTTCTCTTCCCTTCCCAGGGTTCAGTCCTATAACTATAGCCTTGAGTCACACTGGACCTTTCACTTCAGAGCTAGGCCTGGAACTCACTGTCTGCTGGGTCAATGAGTGCCACTGTCCTCCAGCCTCTGCCTGGGGTTCATGGGCTCAGTGTGGCCTTGGTGGCACTGGGCATCTTGAGACTTCTTATCTACCTGGGTTGGAAAGCTTCCTACATCTAGTCTTCAAGTGCAGGAGCAGTTGGCCTCTAGATCTCCTTCCAGAAGTGGTTTGTGACTTATGTGTGTGAGAAGAAACTCCTAAGACAGTCCTAGAGCCACGCCGTGCTGACGCTTTGCAGGGCTTCTGCAGGAGGTTTGGGGGTCCTCCCTGTCTACTGTGCACGGCTGACTTGCTTATGTCACCTGTTTCCAGGTCAATCGTGCTTCTGGGGGTGGTGGCAGCTGGTCTGAGAGACTTAACCCTGATGAGGACAGAGTTGATCACTTGATCTATTTCCTTGTTCTTAAATGAAAGTCTCTGGCTTACTCTGGACTTCGTGCTTAGGGCCCTGCAACCTCACTTTGCCTACAAATAGAGTACAGGACGCAATTTGCAGGCCATCCGTGTGCATGAAGTGGGGCAATCCTCAAATGGCAAATGAAGGTCAGACGTGGCCTCAGGAACTGGGAAGCTCTGGGAGAGTCCCAGCTGTAGCTGAGGGAAGTTGGCAAGCGGAGGACCAACTTGCATGCCAGAGAGGTGCACTTAACTATCATTCTGCGTAAGAATATTTTGACTTAAAGATTGGAGCCTGATCCTTTAATTTGGTGTAGGGAAGGAGTTTTGATCTGGATGCCCGTATGGTATGGTGACTTTAGTGATCGTGGTAAAACTCGAGGTAAAGACCTCGGCCGTTGTGCGAGGTCATGAGCCTGCTCTGAATATGTGATTGAGACATCTGAAGGTCCTCCGTAATCTAGGACAGAGAGGCCTTGGAATCTCTGAGACGGCTAGGTCTTGAGGCTCAGAAATTAGAGGGTTTTGTTCAGCTTTACTACGTATGTTTATATATATATATTTTTTAAATTTATTTATGGCTGTGTTGGGTCTTCGTTTCTGTGCGAGGGCTTTCTCTAGTTGCGGCGAGCGGGGGCCACTCTTCATCGCGGTGCGCGGGCCTCTCACTATCGCGGCCTCTCTTGTTGCGGAGCACAGGCTCCAGACGCGCAGGCTCAGTAATTGTGGCTCATGGGCCTAGTTGCTCCGCGGCATGTGGGATCTTCCCAGACCAGGGCTCGAACCCGTGTCCCCTACATTGGCAGGCAGATTCTCAACCACTGCGCCACCAGGGAAGCCCAACTACGTATATTTAATGTATAGAAATTGCACGTACTTAACGTATACATTTCAGTGAATTTGGACATATACGTAGACCCATGATACCATCACCACAGTCAAGGCAAGAGTATTTTTTAAGTGCATACGTACCAAAACCTGACAGTGTTTTACAGGGAACCAGGAGAAAGGAAAGTTATGTGAGGGGTATGACAAGGAGTCAGGAGGCTGAGTCAACTGAGACAAGAGCTGACCTGAAGGGCTCTGTCTTCAGGAGACAGAAGCAGGAGGGCTCTGGAATGGGAGAGAGAGGAAGCTGACTGGGAAGGAGATGGCTGGAACTTGCCATATCAGAGGCCCCAAGAAACTTGGAGAAAATGAGCTGGGAGGCTCACGTTAGCAAACTAAGAATGAAGAGGGCTTTTAGTGAGGACAAAGAGAACCTCCTCCAAGGTCCCAGCCAGGCTGGACTCGGCTCCCAGGGCTGTGGCACAAACACTGGGCAACTTGACCTCAAACTAAAGAGCACTCAGTGTTTCAGTACAGTTAAAGATCAGTCCTCCTGGGCTTCCCTGGTGGCGCAGTGGTTGAGAGTCCGCCTGCCGATGCAGGGGACACGGGTTCGTGCCCCGGTCCGGGAGGATCCCACATGCCGCGGAGCGGCTGGGCCCGTGAGCCATGGCCGCTGAGCCTGCGCGTCCGGAGCCTGTGCTCCGCAACGGGAGCAGCCACAACAGTGAGAGGCCCGCGTACCGCCAAAAAAAAAAAAAAAAAAAGATCAGTCCTCCTTTTGAGTGAAAGAGGATTCCTGATGGGCCTCTAGAGATCCAGTGCTGCCTGGATTCCAGAGTCACACGAGGCTACATTTGTGTTCCTTCAAAGAGGTGTATCTGGCCTAGGATAAAGGATGGGATACAAAGAGCTCCTCACCTTAGTTTGAGGGATGTTGATTGGTGGCCCCCCTCACAATATGCACAAACAACTGAGTCTAGCATTAAGCGCTTCAAACCTTCATTCTGGCTGCTGAGTCCTGTTGCCTATGCACAAATCCAGGTATTTGTTACCCATGGGATCAAGGTTCAGATCAGACCAGAGATTTTTGAATAAACAGGAATAATCCTCAAGTGCAAGAAAATACTTGAGACTTCTAGACCTGAGCCAGCTGGTCCTTTAACTATTTCTGTAGTTTAGTTATTCTGCTGTGAAGTGCAATCTTATGACACAGATGACATCCAGCTTGTGATAGAGTTCATAAGTACACTAGAAAGTTCCAGGCATTTAGGGAACCATCTTTAGGATTTCATTATTACCAGGAGCAAGCCAGGAGTTGGCTTTTAAATGTAGAATACTTGCTGGCAGAAGTAGGCATGGCTCTTCTCCTCCAGGAATCTGTTGGTCATCCAACTGGGGCTTTCCAGTGGCTCTGTATAGCAGTTTTCTCTGTCATGATATCCTTTGAGATGTAAGGACAATGTGACATGGAAGCTCATCCTAGCCTTCTTGTGTCCAACTCAATGGTGACAGCTGTAAGGACCGTTCCATGCATCTGAGAAGCATCCCCAAATGTGTGATGTCCCCCAACTCTAAAGATGCCTACCAGGATATGCCTTTTTCTTCATTAGTGCAAAGGCAGCCACTTGCCTCATTTAACGAGGATATCCTAACAGGTTTCAGATCACTGAACACGGCAGTGACGCTGGGGCATGCTTCACCCTAGAGAATCCTCATTGAACGTACTTGAAGCATAGCCAGGTTCTTAGGTTTTCTGACCCCCTAGAAGCAGGGGTCTTCTGGCTTCTCGATGTGGACAAAGCAGGGCTCAGACTAGAGAAGGCAACCTGCCCTCAGCAAAGTCTGAGCTGCTCACCCAGGGCCTGAACTGTCACTAGCCAGAGGCACCAGCGCCCAGGAACAGGAGCTGCTGGGAAAAGCACCTGACCCAGTGGTCAGGGCTGCCTTAGGGACCTCCCTCCCTCAGAGCCTCTAAGCTGCAGCTGTTCTGCCTGATAATGTTTCATCATCTCCCCTTCCGTGTAGAAGAGGGACATTACTGTGCTAGGAAGGGTCCGTCTGCTTGTCTCCAGGGCTGTAACCAAAACAGTGACATGGGATGCCAGAGGCCAGTGCACGTGTTCTGCCCAGTGAGATCTTCCTCCCTCAGCCTGACTGAACTTGAACTAATATCTGTCTTAATATCCGACTCCTGTCTTTTTTCATTCTGAAGTGTTTCTGGATCTCGGTATGAGTGTGTAATTCCGGGCTGTACCTTAGGCTTCTGAGGACTGTAAGGCTGATTCCCATTGATCTTTCATTTTTGCAGGTAGTCAGCCTGTTTAGAATGCATATCGCACTTAGGAGCTGTAGATCAAGTGTCAGTTCAGTTAATAAAGCTATTCTCGTGGATCCCACCTGTGTTACCCGGATGACAAGACTCTCCCCAGGGCCTCCTTGGGGCAGGGAAGGAGAGCTCCCTCCCACCGGAGGGAAGTGTGCTGCATCTCAGCATTCTGTCCACGGGCTCTGGGAGAGAGGGCCCCCCCCTCACCCCTGCGGGAGTGAAGAGGAGTTTCCTCCATGAGCTCTGCTGCAGCTGTGCTCACTAAGTTGGGGGAGGGGCTTGACTTTTCTCAACTAAAGAACAGGCAGGTGCGATGAAAGGGCTCCTGTCATGTTGGGGGTCCTTTCCCCAGGCTTTTGGCTAGAGAGAGTAGACTTCCCTTGGGGCTGTTTCTCGTCTGTGCCTGTTGGCATTTCCTGGCTTCGGATCTCACTAGTGCCCAGGCAGGGGTGTACAGAAGGTCAGACAAAAACCCAGGAAACTCACTGCTAGGTGGTTCTCACATCCCTGGGTCCCTAGCCAGTATGCCTCCTTCTCTCCTACTTCCAGAACCTTCTGGTAGGTGACTCCTGCAGGGAGTAGGCAGCTTCCAGCCCAAACTGTCAAATCGAGCTGCTGACTGCAGGGAATAGGCTGCTTCTCTTGAGACAATGAAATAATACTGGCTTTCTGATTTCCCCAGTATCTTTCTTTATTCCCTTGACATCCACTAACCTTGCCTACTGTTGCCTACTACTAGCAGCCAGCTAAACGTGTCTCTTACTTTTAATCCTTTATGTTCGTCTTCTGACACTTAAGCAAACACAAAGCCATGGTGGGTGTTCTTTCTCAGACTAAGGCAACTGCTGTGAATTGTGTCTTAATCACCCTCTTCACCCCCACTCTACACCTGGACAGATGAGAGCCACCTGTCACATACTCAGCCTAAGAGAGGACACTGCCACACACGACCCCTCGGGGGGAGAGGCGGACAGAATGAACAAGGGGTAATTTTTAGACTTTCAGACTTAAAGCCACCTCCCACCCAGTGGACCATTTCTCCTTAAGGACACCCAGAAACCTCCTAAATTAGCAGCTGTGGGCTACTCAGGAGAATTTCCAATAACGTGCTGTTCACGCAAGCTGTGCAAGTTTGGATTCGCATAGTGGGAATAATACAAATGGAAAGTGGTCAGTAATGTCTCACCCTAGAAAGGCATTAATGACAAGCTCTTCTTTGGAGACCTAGCAATCCAGTTTAAATTCATCAGTCATAACTGGGCAAGGAGGAATTTGGGCTAGCACAAACACTTCTTGCTGGGACTACATGAGTACAACCAATCAGGTACAAGGGTCTATAACTTGGCTAAAAGAAAAGCCACCTGGCTGGTCACAACTGACCCAGCTGGATTTCGGGACATGTTTTCCTAACCAGAACCTAGTCCTGTTTATGAGCACTATTTTGCCATTACAGTTGGCTGAGGAATCCTTTCCAGAATCTTCAGAGCTATAGTACATCTGTTAAGTCAGATATTCCTATAATTTATCATGCAATAAAAGGAATATGAGTAAGTCTAACTACAGACTGTGTGCCCAGGACAAGCTTCTAACTGGAATTACTGCACTGGTTAGGATATGGACGGTCTGACTTCTGCCCTTGGCCAAAGGAGACAGCAAGAGAGATGTGTGGGGAGTGTTTTGATAGCATTCAATGGGTAGTGGAGCCAAACTTGGTTTCATGGAATACCAGCGTTAATGTTGCTTTATGACAACGATGGCACGAGGCATTAACAAGACCCCTCTGCAGTTCTGTCTGAACACAGACAAAAAGAACAGGTGCAAAATGCCAGAATGACCAAGTGTCTTCCTTTTCCCTAACAGGTATGGTTTTTCTCTGAATCTTGTATTTCTGTTCTCTCTCTCATGGGTTATATCTTCCATGAGCAGATGTTGAGAAATGGTCCTACAGAAAGGACGTCTACTAGGCACAGAACCTGGGTGAAGAAGAGGGAAGACATAGAATCAGGCAGAGGAAGTATTGAACTTGAATCTGGATCCAACAAATCCTTGGGTCAAAGCAGCCAGGTCCTTATACTCCCACCTTTGTGGGTCATTGGCTGTTGATCCCCTGAGAAGGGTATGATCATGGGAAAAGCGGCTCACATGAGGCAGCCCTGAAGGAGCTGACATCTGAAGTGGCTTGTTAGCCCCACTGCCCACAGCTGGGCAGCAAGACCTTATTTAAAGGAAGATCTAGATTCATGACATTCGGGCTCCTGGAGCTTACTGGTCTGTGCACTGGCTAGGGAACGGCTTCTCGGGGATTGTTAGAGTGTTGATATTACTAACCTTTCTAGAGCTTCAGTTTCTCAATGGCAGTTTCTCAATGGCAGATCAATCTAGATGCCCAGTGTTTTGAAGTTTCCACTTCATGTTGACCTCAGTTTATTCTTTCAAAATGAAATTCAAACGTGGAGAGGACTTGGCTGAACTAGTCACACATTAGGGCATGATGAAGCAATGTGATTTGCCAAGACCAGAGGAACTCCAGGGTGCAGGTCTTCTTATTAGACCAGATTCCCTCAGGGTATGGCCGAGCCTTGGAATAAGTTCTGTTAGATTATGAGGTTTTTAGGGGCTGGAGGTACTGGTAAATGAAGCTGGGTCTTAACTAGTAAATGAAAAGGAAAGTCAAGGGGACCGAAATGATTGAAGACAAAAAGTAGAACTCACATTTTTCTCAGCTTTCCCTGGAGCATCTATGTCCTGATCTGCATGGGAGACAGACTTGAAGACTTCCATGTAATATGGGGATTGTGACCCATGGAATTTGGGAGGCAAGAGGCAGGGGTCACTATGGACTGAGCTCTCCTTCCTCAGATTTCAATAAGATATTGAAAAGTTGGGGCTGAACGATCCATACTAAAGGTATATTTGTGAGAGTTGGTTGAAGGCAGCCAAGCTGAAGGAAGACACATCTAGAATCTTCTAGCTTATTCACTAACCCCTCATGGATACATAAATCTTATGAGAACTTGGGTATTATGTCTCCATGGTCAGCAGGTCACGTGGTATTACACAGGAGCTGTAATGGATTTTACTCTCTTTGAAACCAGCAATAAGTTCTTAGGTTCATTAAATTCTCTGATCCCTACCAGCTTTCCAGCTAAAAAAGTGGCTAGAAGATAAGCTACTCATGGAAGATTTAAATAAAAATCTATATTAACCCAAAGAAATTAGACCGACCACCTGGGAATAAGGGCAGCCTTAGCAAGGTTATAAAACTAGAAATCCCTCCACTCTTGCTGCAAAAAAGTTAAGCTAAGAGCCATGTCCACAGTAACACAGGAGGATTTTAGACCTATGTGCCATTAATCCAGAAAGGTGCCTGTACCCATCCTCAAAGGGGGAAGATCATGTCCACTTCTACAGCTCAGATAAGTGGATTCTAATTGACGGGCCGTTAAAGTCCATGGTTTGAGATGTATGACTAGCTCTTCCAGCTCTGTCCTCATGGAAATGTTTTGTTCCCTGAAAGTTGTGACCTTCTTAAACACTAAACAAAGTTGTATACTCAGATGCAATTCTCTATTCATAATAACATAGCTATTTCAGAGAGGCATGCCTCTTCTGTTACCTGAAGAACTAGATAAAAGGATTTTTTTTTCTATGTGTAATATCTAAGAAAAAGCCTAAATGTGAGCTACCTGGATACCTGAACAAACTCTTTTTCAAATCATTACCTTGGGGATTCTTTACTAGGAATTGTGGGTATGAATGTGTTGGTTTGAATTTGCTATGGGGGATTTTCCAACTCTTGGGTTTCCTGACTGCAGCTCTACATCTATAGACGGCCGCTCTCCATAACCATGGTTGACATAAACACGAGAGGATGTCCAAACTAAGCAAGCTATTTCATGGCTTGGGAGAATCTAAAGGAGTTTAACTGATGGAGTTAGATCATGTGCTAAATTGCAGTACCGCTTATTAGTAACTAAACCTCAAAAGGATACAAAGAACTTAAAATCTCTACACAAAATCTGTTTGCAGGGATAACATTTGACTCTTAAAATACCTCTTCTATGAAGGAAATCTCAGGTAGTTTGGTCTTTATTTTTTAAGCCACTCTTTTCCTTTGCTTTTACACTAAGAATAAAGAGACGTTAAAACAACTTATTCCTTTTTCCTACTCCTTGCAATGCAAATTTTAAAAAGTTGGGGAAAAATGAACTTCTAGAGATGCGAGAGGGTACAAGTTGAGGCAACTGCCCGCGAGGCTAGGAGCTGAATTGGGGTGAGTTACCCAAGAAGAGCAAGACCTTTCTCTTGAGGAGCTCCCCTCCTATCTGCCTAAAGTCTTCCTAAATGCTTCTTCTCATTTGAGATTGAAAACTACATTCATCAACATCCAGAACTATATCCACTGCCTGCCCAGTGGAAGAAGTGCTGTAAAACTTGATCATTCAGCTGCACCTCTTTGTGCTAGCCACATCCCTTGGATACATGGTGAATATCAGAGCAAGCAAATCGGGCCATCTTGCAGTTATTGCTATCTACAGTGGCAAAGTGATAAGTTCTAATCAATGACTTTCATTGATCTCAGATTTATGGTTCTATGAGTTTCAGAATGGTTCCTACCATAGCAAGTTTAATGGTACTGTTGAGACTAGGAAAATGAAGCTCATCAAGGAATGGCATTTCACCTGTGCCAGTCGGGAAACTGCAAGTACAGAATGGGTTGTAGAGCCCAGTGGTATCTCTGATACCTTAGAGGAGGCTGGGGCACTCTTGAAGGGGACTGCCAAAGGAATCATCATCTCTCCCTCTTCAGACACCCCTAAGAACCTCAGGGGACAGCAGAAACTCATCGCACTGGCCCCTTGCTCAGAAAGAGCTTTCCCAGGCTTCTAAGTGAAATGCTTGAGTTGCCCTGGCAGACAGCAGAGAAGGGGATGAAGAGGCCCAGGGAAGTGAACATGTTGAAGAGCGTGTATTATGTGAGTCCAGAAGATGAATGCGAGATGATGCCCTTGCAAGACCTTCATGAAGGCCACCAGGAATGCACTGATGAGAAGAGCATCGTTAAGTGCGTTGGAGGCTCCCCTGCAGGACAGGGCTGATGGCAGAGGCATTCATGGAACTCAGATCACTGATCAGCGGTGAGGATTACTTCACACCCCCACCCCAGTCCAAGCAAGAGAGGCCAGAGGGCAGCACCTAACCACCTAACGGTTGGAAAGGTGACTATTGTAGCCAAGAGGCCATGACCTTCAAAGAACAGTAGAGATGATTTAATAGAATGTCAGATACTAAGCAGTACACTTCTTGGCTAAATATCTATTTTAGCCTATAGGTATGATCCAAAGGAAGCGAGAATTAAAAGCAGGAGATAGAGCAGTCATCATAGAAGGGTTAAGATCTCTTGCACAATTCCTGGACCTAAGATGGTTTTTAGACCCAGAACCCGTTGACTAAAGAAGTGGCCGGATGCCCAAAGAATCCATGACACAAGTATATATTCTTGTGATTTGACAACACAAGTATATAATCCACAACGTAAGCATAAACTCCTGAGAAGACTGTGGCCATTTATTCAAGACAGTACTGTGAGGAAAAGAGAAGACCCAGCCACTTCAAAGATTGTTTAGAGACGAGATTAGATGACATTGATACCCAAAACCTCTGCCTTCATTGCTTCCTAATTAAAAGGAGGCATTTGGGGCCAAGATTTAAATGGGCACTTGGACAAGGCCCAGCTTTCTCTGGGTCCGCTATACCTGCAGACACACCTAGTTGTCTTTTCTCCAGTCCCTGGATCCACGACTGGGAAAGACATCCTTGATGTGGAATGACCTTCACATCGTCCTTGGCCTGTGAAACAAACTATCATTGTAGGCTAGACCAAGTGGAAGCTGCTTAAGCTGCCCCTTCTCCAGCAAAAATAACAAATCCTGAACAATACTGTATCCCAGGGCAATGGCAAAGAGTCAATGCCACCGTTAAGGATACTCAGGAGGCAGGCGTGGTTGTCCTTATTACATCCCCAGTTTGTTCACTTGTCTTGCCTCTACAGAAATTGGAGAGATTCTGCAGAATGACCATAGACCACTGTGAGCTTCAAAGTAGTCCTGATCCTAGCTGCTGTGGTGGACACAGCATCCTTGGTAGAGCAGGAATTGCACTCAGGTTAATCAGCTGTGTGCTGTATGCCCACTGACTTGGCACATGCATTATATCCCAATAGGGCAAGAGGGTCAGAAGCACTTTGCTCTTCAGCATTCAGTAAAGACATTCAGTTTTCTCCCAAGACTATGTAGACTTCTCCTCTCTGTTATATTCTAGTTTGAAAAGACTGAAATGGCCGAGCATCCTGCAGAACAAGAAATCCATTACGTCAACAATGCCAGCCATCATGCATGATGAATAAGAGGGCTAGCACGTAGGGGGACTTGGTAAGACACGTGCACCCCAGAAGGTGGGAGAGATTCTTCAAGGATTTGGGGAGCTTGCTGTTTCAGTAATGACTTTAGAATCGAGAGGTCAAGACATGCTGGGACATCTCTGCAAAGGAAAAGACATTGTATCCTGCATCTAGAATGGCAAAGAATCACAGTGCTTGCCAAGCCTGTTGGGGTTCTAGAGGCCACTCTCCAAATCTAGGTACATTGTCCCAACCTGTATACTGGATGACATGAAAGAGGCCACCAGCTTTGTGTGAGGCCGAGAGCAGGAATGGGTTCTGCAGCGGGTCTGGGCTGTGGAGCAAATGCCCTGACACTTGGGCCAATGATCAGGCAGACCCTAGGGTGTTGGAGATGTGAGTGGTGGGAAAGGGGGTATCATGGGGCTCATGGTAAACCACCATGAGAAAATCACACTGCAGGTTCCCAGGGTTCTAAATCAAGGTGGGCCATCTGCTTACAGCACCATAGAGAACTGTCCTGATAAAGCATAGTGACGGCCTGCTGTGTGTACAGCTGAAACACCAGCGCAGGCAATGCTCCGTGAGGGTGGGTGCTATCCTTCGGGATTCAAAGGCACACTAAGTAGAAGAACTCTAGGTGGTGGTCTATTCCAATAGGAAGAACCCGTAAGTCCAGACATCAAGGGGCGGAAGTAGGTGTGGCCTCACTTAGCATCATTCTTAGTCTCTTACAGAGGACTTTGTGCTTATCACCTCCAGTTCAGCTCTGCAGGATTGGAGGTCCTAGTCCCAAGAGGGTGGAGACTTGGAGAGGGTGGGAGTAGGGTTCATTCTTGCCGGGGACACGGCAAGGGGTCCCTGAAGTATAAGATGTGACCGCATCCCAGGCACTTCAGACTCCTTGTATCCAGGACCATCAGGCAAGAAAAGGCGCCCTTCTGGCAGGGATGACCAATCCTGGTGATCAGCTGGAAGTAGAGCTGCGGATATAAAAGGAGGGCAGAGAGGAAGGGATGTGGTCCTCAGGCGATCCACTTGGACGCTTACTGATTTTCCCCCGCCCAGTTGTGACTGTGAGTGGACGAGTGTAGCCACCATCCTGAGAAGGATATGTCTGCTGGAGGCTCAGACCCTTCAGGAATGAAAGTGAGTTCTAACCACCTACGCCAGCAAGTGCAGCATAGGTAGTAACTGAGGGTCAGGGAGATCTCGGAACAGAGCGTGGAAGAGGAAGACAATGGATACCAGCTGCGGCTCTGGGACCAACTTCAGTGATGTAGAGTAGATCATCCTGCTAGTCCTGCTTTTCTTGAGTTCATTTTCCTCCTCTCCTCAAGAAGGAGAAGGCTACCAGGGCCCCAGAAGAGCTGTTCGCCGTAATTGGATGAGACCACAGAGGTACAGCTGTGCCTGATTAGCTTCAAACTGTGGCCAACGTGATCCAGAGATTTCCTGGAAGAATTTCTGCCTCGTGGCATTTCTTGTGACAGTTCATGAGATCTCTGGAAATAACGCGCATGCCTTTGCCTTGGAAGCGTATTGGTACACTTTAAGAAATCTAAAGGCTCCTGATTTCTCAGTTGCAAAGTGTCTACCCTACCTGATTCACAGGAAGAATGCCAATCTGTCCCATGAGCTGGGTCTTACACAGCATTTGGCAGAATGTGTGTTGGTGTTTCTTGGGTGGTGGGAGAGATCAGGAGAGGTGCTTCCACTGAGAGCTAATTCAGTGATTCTGTAAATGGAGTGAATTGACCTAATTCTGGAGGGTTAGGTGCTCAGAGCAAGAGTCAAATAGATCAGCTCCCGGGACTTACCACGAGTTGCCTTCCTCAGGCATCCCCGGAATTTTGAAGAGATGCTTTCCTGTGGTATCTCCTCATGGACAGAGACATCAAATGTGGAAGCTGCCAATGAGTAGATTAGTTTATTCTCTTGGTGACATTAATCTAAGGAAGTGGTTCCCTAAGCGACATTATTTTTGCTGTTTCTTACCAGTACTGAGAGGGACAGAGCCCGTAGAGAAGAGCATATGCCTCAGAAGACACACACAGCTCTTACAATGGAGGGGAAAGTCCTCAGTGATCATAGGCACAGAAGACCCTTTGTGGGAGCCAGGTGTTCAGTGATTCCCCTGCAACCAGAGTGGGGGCAGGGCTTCCTGACATTCATCCTGGAACACTGTCTTCCATGTCCTGCAACAATCCTTACATCAGGCTTCCTGAACTTGGACAAGAGAGCCCAGAGGGTGCTACAAATAAGTTCTCGGGGTCAAAGACCTCCAGACAGAGAGAAACCAGTGGAAGTTGGTACTGAGACTACTCAGAGGAAATAAAAATGGAGGCTTGGGGGAGCACAGGATTTTTAGAGCAGTGAAAATGCCACGTATGACCATGATAGATACATGTCATTGTTCAGCTGTCCGAACATACAAAATGGTACAGCATGAAGAGTACACCCTAAGGTAAACTATAGACTCTGTGTGATAATGATGTGACAGTGTCAGTTCCTCAAGTGTTACAAATGTTAAAATACCCACTGTGGTATGGGATGTTGGTCATGGAGGTGGTTGTACATGAGGGTGGTGGGGAGAGGCACGTGGGAAATCTCTGTACCTTCCTCTCAATTTAGCTGTGTACCTAAGGCTTTCTTTTAAAGGAGTTTTTATACAAAAATGGAGGCTTGGTTTGAATATTCCTGATCTAAGTATGGAACAGGACTTTCTCTTCCACATTCATGGCTTGATATTCTATGTTCCCCTCTGGGTCAGGGACCTGTCCCCCTCCTATTTCTGACTGAAGCATCTCGGAGTTAGTAAAGTCTCCACGTGTCACCTTATGACCACCGCATGAGCGTCCCAGAATCCCATGCCGGGGAGTGTAGACTGTTCAGTGCTAACCCCATGGCTGCTGTATGCCGTGAGCACATCAGTTGGTCACTGTGGGAGGTGGGATTCACCTTCCCCTTCAGAGGTGCAGGCTGTTTCGTGGGCAATCATTGATTTCCAACGTGGACACATTCTCATCTATGAGACTTCACAGAATATTTTATTTTAGGGATGGAGAGCATGTTGGTGATGACCTTGTACAGATTCTAGGACTTCTTGAATATCTTATTGCTTTGCCTGGTTCAGGTTGACCTTCTACTTTTAGACCTGGTTGCAGCAGGATGACATGGGGTATGGTATCTGGGTTCCTAAGAAGACACCAAAGGTACCTGAAGTCTGGGGTTCAGCTCCACATGGGGTGAACCTTGACCTACAGGAAGAGATGAGAGCGAGCAGGCTAATAAGTTCTCCTTTGTCTCTCATCCCTGGATTACTCAAAAGTATAATCTCTTTGTGACCTTTCTGGGCCTAGTGAATGAACCTGCTAAGCTAAACCTGTGTCAGTTTTCAACTTTGTAATGGGGTGTCCAGAGGGGAGGTGCATTGTATCACATCACTTCATCTTTTCTTTCATCACCTATTTCCTCATCCTTACCTAGCCAGGCTCGGCCACAGTGCAGATAGGACCATTTTAATCAAATGGGGAACTCCAGGGCATGAACTGACACCTAGAGAAGCCCTGTGTCAGGTAGAGATGCTCAGTCATTGGCAGGAGGCTGCCCAGGAACAACAGACCCCCCAATGCTGAGATGAGTCCTAAAAACACCAACCACTGGAGGCTCTCAGACAACTCCTCCTTGAAGGCGAACACCTTTCTTCAAGACCCAAGGCACACACTTCTCCATGCATGTAGGGGAGCAGCTTCCCCAGCCTCTGGTGGGCAGACTTAGAAGAGGGAGGGTGGAGGAATGAACTATAACACCGTCACCACAGTTGGTCTCAGGCTGTAACTGGCACTCATGTTCCTGCTCCTCTTTCTGCCCATCCTAAACTCGCTCCTCAGCTAACACCTCTCCTGCTCTCAGTGGCTTACTTGATGGTGTGACTTGAGCTCATTCTGGAGGGAATCTGAGCCCCTGATAATTATCCTTTCTTGGGCTGGCATTGCTGTACTTGTCTGTTTACCTTTGGGTAGGGGAGGACCAAGAGATGTCCCAAGGAACCACTCAGTGCCATCCATCCTCCACTCTGATGCCTTGTGTCACAGAAACCCTATCTCAGTGAGGTCCGGTGTCCCTACCAAGATGGTGCTCACTCTTCCTGCCTGCTGTTCCTGGACACAAGAAGCCCAAAGTACCCAGACAGCAGCCATAACTAGACGGTCAAAGGGATCCTTTGGCAAGAGTGTGCTGTCTTTGAGGAACAGAGCTTTGGGCTTCCTGTCGCTGCAACTCTTAGCTCTGCAGGATTAGACTAAGTCCGCCCCAGTGGGTCATTAGGAATTATGCCAAGTTGGGAGCCTCTCCTGTTTCAGCCCCTTGGTTCCTGCACCCGTGTGTTCCTCCCACTGCAGACATAGCGCCGTAGAGTCATCTGTTTCACTGTGTATACAGCCTCCTGAAGGATGATGCCTATCCTTGCAGAGGAGCTACAGCTGCCCCTTCAGGAGGCTGTGCCAATGCTCCATCAGGCCTGCAGCCTCGGAAAGGTGCAGTATGTGAGGCGCCCGCTGGATTCCAGGGTCTCGCCTTCATCGTTCATTGTAAAGTGGCTCCAACAGTCCTGCTACGATGTAGCAGTTCATACTGTGGGTCAGGCATTCAGTAAGCCCCCCAAGAGCGGCTCCTGTTTGAGGTTCTGATGGCAAATCCATACCTGGAATGTATCTCCATCAACATAAGAATGAACTGTTGGCCCCTCCAGGAAGGAAAGAACCCACCCGATAGAGTAAATGACACCACGTGGGTAGGCGGCCTTCTTGAGGCACAGTGCCATGTCGGGAGCTCAAGACTGGTCTCTACTGCTGGCAGGGTGGACACGCGGAGCAAGAGCTGGTTTAGCCTTGAGGGGTGGGCTGCCCTGCCACTGGGCCCTTGTGTAGCCTCCATCACTGCCACCATAGCCTCTCTGTTCACATGCCCATTGCACCATCTCTCTCACGGCTGCTGACAAATGCCAGCTAGTATATATTTAACAAATGTGAGACATAACTCATACCGTAAAATTCAGCCATTTAAAGTATACATTTGAAGGAGTTTGTATATTCAGAGTTGTACAACTGGTTTAAGCACATCAGCCCAAAGAGAAACTCTTACCCAATAGCAGTCATTCCTTGTCCGCCCAAGTCGCCCGCAATCTCTAGGCAAACACTAACCCACTTCCTGCCTCTGTGAACCTGCTTGTTCTAGACAGTCCTGTGGACGGAATCACACAAGGGCCCTTCTGGGCCTTGGTTCTTACACTCAGCATAGCGTTCTCCACGTTGATCCATCTTGTAGCAACTATCACTACTTTCTTCCTCATATCAAGGACTGGCTGAGATTAACTGGCCAGAGTCATTCCCTCTACCGGGATATTCAGTGGTTCCTCCATGGTGGGCATTAACATGAGATGCAGGAATCTTTATACTTCTGTACTTCATGTTCACTCCCATAGGTTGATCTGAGACCCAGGTCAGGCAGAGAATCATGACTGCTTTGATAGCAACTGAATTCAGCCTACTGTTCATCCGTGCTTGCTTCCTCAAGGGGGACGGTGGGCTGGCATGAGGTGTGTATGTGATGTGCACACACAGCTCCAGCTTCTGAAGGGAGCGCCACCACCTAGCCTCTGTTGGTTTGGGGTCGATCATCCCCACTGAGGAAGCTCCGCTGTCATCAGCCGTGGCCCGCAGAGGGGCCACCACTGAGCTTAGTGAGGCCGTGCCCCTCTCAGGTACAGTCCCGATGGGCTTCTGAAGGGCATGACCTGTGGACACTGTGTACAGAGCCCTCTGGGTTATTCTGGCTTCGTGTGTAATATCTACCCTCTCCCATGCCCTGAAGTCCCTTCTACCATCTGCTGCAGCAATTCAGAGGATAGAAGAGAAAGGAAGCAGGAGTGGATAAGGACGGCTTCAGAGCGGGTGCAGGTATGACAGAGTCTCAGACAACCCAAGTTGGAGCTCAATAGCAAAGATTGCCCATTAGGGAAGTCCTATGTGTGGCAGAAGTGGCCAGGCCTTAACACCCCATCATGTGTGGTCATTGGGAAGAAAGTGGCTTCAGCTCAAAAGCTACAGCAGATCCTAGCTGCCCTTACAGGGGGAGGCTCCTACCTGAATGACAAATTCATTCTTTTTTTTTTTACATCTTTATTGGAGTATAATTGCTTTACAATGGTGTGTTAGTTTCTGCTGTATAACAAAGTGGATCAGCTATACATATACATATATCCCCATATCTCCTCCCTCTTGCGTCTCCCTGCCCCCATCCCTACCCCACCCCTCTAGGTGGTCACAAAGCACCAAGCTGATCTCCCTGTGCTATGCGGCTGCTTCCCACTAGCTAACTATTTTACAGTTGGTAGTGTATATATGTCCATGCTACTTTCTCACTTCAACCCAGTTTACCCTTCCCCCTCCCCGTGACCTCAAGTCCATTCTGTACGTCTGCGTCTTTATTCCTGTCCTGCCCTTAGGTTCATCAGAACCATTTTTTTTTTTTTAGATTCCATATATATGTGTTAGCATACAGTATTTGTTTTTCTCTTTCTGACTTACTTCACTCTGTATGACAGACCCTAGGTCCATCCACCTCACTACAAATAACTCAATTTCGTTTCTCTTTATGGCTGAGTAATATTCCATTGTATATATGTGCCACATCTTCATCCATTCATCTGTCGATGGACACTTAGGTTGCTTCCATGTCCTGGCTCTTGTAAATAGAGCTGCAATGAACATTGGGGTACATGACTCTTTTTGAATTATGGTTTTCTCAGGGTATATGCCCAGTAGTGGGATTGCTGGGTTGTATGGTAGTTCTAGACAAATTCATTTTTGATTGGTTCTTGAAGGGAGGTCCAAGCATCACAGCTCTGTCTGCCATGCAAGTTGTAGTTCTTGTCTATTCTGGTCTTGTATGTTTCTCACAACACCGTACCACAGGGACGGTGCTGCTCAGAGCCTTGTTACTCAAGGTTGCAGGTCATACAGTATGAGACCCTGTGGGCTGGGGGAGGGCGTCAGACACAGGCTGTCACGGGTTCTTATCGAGTATACGTAACACTCAGGAAGATTGTTTTCCCCATCTTAAGGATTTGGTTTCTATACATGTTGCAACAAATGAAATTTCTTACCTTACAGCTTGGAGCTGTGGTTGGTGGGATCTGAGTCACGCATGGTTCACGTTAATTTACTTGTGGCTCTGTTTTATGGAATGAGTCTGAGGATGGCTGGTGTGATTAGTGTCCTGATTACTTGTCCCTCTGACCTCTGGGGCATAGCCCACCGTACTTAAACTCAAGTCTTCTTCCCAGAGCTCTTCTGCCACCACCCCCTCGTTAGGAATGAACGAGTGCCTCCCTCTGCTGTGACCTTGAAGACTCCAGGCGCCTCCCAAGGGAACTCCTAGACACAGCCAAGCCCCCAAGGTAGCTCACAGTATTTGTAAATTGTCCATAAAATAGTAACTCTTCATCTGGAAGATGATCCATTCACAGCTCGGGCCTCAGACACTGGGCACGTTGTTATCCACATTAGAGGTGACCATGGCCTTGCAGAGAACGGTTCTAAGAAAGCCCAGTGCTGGGCTGGAATCTCTAAACGCTAAGAAGGGGTAGAGATCTCTTCTTTATCACTGGCAGTCCCACTGGCCTGCTGTCTTGCTGCCCTGCCGTCTCTCTCTCATCCTGTTCTTGTCTGGGGACTCCGTGGGTCCATATCGCCATGTTGTCACCAGAACTCACTGTGTCAAACATGAACTGAAGTTTTGCCACAGACACTCCCCACCCCGCCACATAGTCTACATTTGTATCTGGTGGCTTTGAGCAAGAGGTGCTTTGCTTCCATGTCCTAACAAGCACAAAAGGCCCACAGAGCTGGCTTCCTTCTCCGCTGGAACCTTCTCCCAAAATAAATCACACTGTGTCTGTGACCTCAGCCTACTTTTAGGTATCCTCCAAGGTCAAAATGTCACCAAGACAGAACCTTGATTTGTCCCTCAAAAGCAAAACGCGGCAGTTTCTCTTCCAGTGCCAACTGATGCCCAGAGATGAAAGTGCTTTTGGACTTTCCAG
Organism: Orcinus orca; assembly: GCF_937001465.1. NCBI lineage: Eukaryota > Metazoa > Chordata > Mammalia > Artiodactyla > Delphinidae > Orcinus > Orcinus orca. Next base: position 83,712,357 of record NC_064575.1, read on the forward strand.
TTAGAGGTCTTTGTACCACAGGCCAGAGGAACCCGTTTTAGGTCACAACCAGCACTCTGTCCGCAGGAAGGTCCAGTGTGTTTGTGTCGTGTCCTCAGTGGATGCTACTCAGAGGGTTCAGATTCTATTATGTTGTTGGGTATCTGAACCGGGCACAGTAGGAAAGAGGCCTGGCAGTGTCTCTGGCTATGAAGATCACGTCTTGCAGTCAACCGCAGGATGGTTTTGTGAGGCTAGGAGCAATCAAGCCTGGACCGAAGGTCCTTTTCAGGGTGCAGCAGTCACTGACCTGGAGGGTGGTAAGGACACCACAAGGAAAACCCTGCCAGGCCGAGGTGGTGACTAAGGCTGAGGAGTGTGGGCAAGTCCGCGTGCACTGAGAATAAAAGGCCGGTGATACTGGTTCCAGGAGTAGGAATCCATCCCTGGGGGTGGTTCTGCTTGCTTCCAAAACAGGAGGATTTCTCTACCCATGTGCCCCGGCCACAGCCTTAGCTGCTTCTAGAACACCTAGAGAATATTCCCATCCAAACCAAATGGTGTACGATCCCCTGTTTCCAAATGAAGTGGTTCACTGGATGGAGCAGTAGCTCCGAGAAGGGGAGCCAGGCTCTTGAGAGCAGCAGCGAGAGAGAACTCTGCTGTCGAGGAAGCACAGCATGGTTCAAGGAGAGCTGCCCCTCTAAAGGGGCCACGTTCTACCCGATTCTCCATCAGGGTGCAGGCTCTGGGACTACCTATCTGACCACTGACCTGAAGGTGAAATGCAGGGGACCAGGCAGTCTGGTCCAGAGGAAAGTATCACCCTTGGAATTGGATGCGTAGGAGGTTACAGACTTCTTGAGCGCAGGCTAATCTGACTCTCTGCTCTGAAGTTCCTCCTCCTCTATCCGCCTCACACATACATGGATGACAAGTGGGGACGGGACCCCAGGTACTTCCGAGCTTTGTGATGCTGGTTGTCTCTTTCTATACGGCCCTGAATTTGACACTAACCATCTTCCTTGATGGAAGTTGAAGGGGAGAAAAGGGTAGTCACAAAGAGACTGAGTGAAAGACAAATTCATGGTTTCTCTCTTCCATCACATCCCGCCTTCTTTCAGTTTCTGATGGATTCCTTTGTGCTGATGTGGGTGTAGGAGAGGAATGCACCCTTTGTAATATAAAAGACCAAATGACATCCCGTTTATTTTAAATTAGTGTTTTCTTTAAAAGTGTTTGAAGTTATAATTCCTGGTACAACTATTATATCATAGGCTATAAGAATGCCTGTTTCAAGTATATAATAACTTTTAATAAAAACAGAACATAAAACTATTCAAATGTTCCCAATGTTCTCACTACCTGTCTCATGAGCTACCAGTGGAACATGGACCATAATCTGGAAGCAGAATCACCGGCCACAGCAGGCGTATCCTGCCTCCTGTTTCATCGTTGGTACTTCACTGCCCCTCCTGCGCCCCAGACCCCCAGGAAAGCTTGAGAGGCAGGGAGGCAAGACTTGAGGATGACTCTTGCCTCAGAGCCATCTCAGCTCAAGTCACCCTCCTCCAAGGAGGAAGAACCTGAGTAGGGCATGGAGAATGTGTTTCTCAGACTTTATTGGACCCTGAAGAGCTAGAACAGCCTGTTCAAGGTCCTCATGATACTGGGGGAATCTTTATCTGGAGTGTCACTTATTCTTTCCCAATTTTTAAAAGAAGGTATGAGACTCAAGGGTTGTTGGGCCACAGAGAGTGAGGTGCTGTGGAGATCCAGCTGCCAGCATTCCACCGGTATAATTCCACCAGAGTCGCAAGAGTAGCCCGGTTGACCGCTGAGTCCAGCTATAGCACCTATCTGGTTGGGGGTCCAGTCTAGCAGGGCTTCAGGAAGCTGGAGGAACCTAGAAGGGCTCCAGACCTGTTCTCTCGGGGCTCTGCTGGGGAGTGCTGCAGGAAACAATTGGTATCTTGACTGCTTGGTGAGGAATTTAGTTCAAGACCAGAGGAAGACTCTTGGGTTGTGACAGGAATGAAGGTAGAATCCTGTGTCTTGGTTCCAGGCTGGGCACTGCAGACAGAGCCCACTTCAAGTCCCTTGGCTGGCACTGGTCAGGTGCATGGACTGACTTTTCATGGATGGGTACATGTGTAGTGCCCAGATGTAGGTAGTAATTATGCTACACTTAATTCTGATGTTAACGGGGATAAACATGCTATAGGAAGACTATTAACTTCTTATTCCGTTAGCTTGGCACGCTGCTGTTTTAGAAATGTTCAGAATCTATGACTACATCTTAGAAGCTCTAAGAAAGTACAGAAATTCCCTATGCTGAGCTTTTTACAAAGTTTGACATTGATTTTTATTCTCCCTGCTCCCTACCCCTGTCAGTTTTTAAGCAAAGGGCTCTTTTTGGTTCCTTTCTGATAATTAGCATTTAATACACTATTCCTTCCATCTGAGAAATTGTGTAGGGCCAGAGAGTGGGTTGGAGCCACCTGAAATCCCTGCTTCCCTGTTAACCAGTACCCTCCGGCCACATCTGCTCCCTTCCTTACCCATCAGGCTCGTTTCTTCATTTCAGGTGTTCAAGGAGTCCTTGTGACCCACAGTCGAGCCCTTGAAGTCACAGGGGTCTGTGTTTCCATCTAGTTCATTCTACTTCATCACTCTCCTTCCGTCATGAGGCCCCAAATCCCCCACTCCCGTAGTCTCCCACCCCCACTAGGCTAGGTCACGGAGCTGAAGAAGAAACCATGGAAACAGCAGTTTCTGTTACCCAGCACCTCCACTGTGGCAGATACCTCGAGTCACTCCCCTCAGCCCAACACTGATTTCAGCCGTGTCTGTATTGCACAGCTCCTCCCACACAGGACAACTTCCACATCCAGCACACTCACACCCTTTTGCATCGGTACCTTCTCCAGTGCCCAGAGACCACTAGGCCTTCCAGTTCAGACAAGTGGAGGTGTTAATGTCTCTGCTCTGACCTTCAAACAAGGGGCAACCAGAGCCAGCAGATAGAAGCTCCTGACTCCTGTACTTTGTCGCTATTTCCAAGAGGCATCCTGCAGGCTCTGAGAGGTCCTGTTGCCAATGGTGCTGATTCCTTATTGGCTTTTCCTATTTCCCCTTTTCTTTCCTCCTCTTTCCTCACCTCTGCTTCCTGGAACTAGTTCTCAGATAAACTACAGCACCAAAGTGCTCGTCTCAGGATCTGCCTTTAAAGGAAGACAGAGCCAATCGCTGCAACCTCACAGAAGGATGCAGCCTTTAAATACCTGGACCGCACACTCATCCCTTTCTCCGACATCCTGCTTGGTCTCCCCTTACCTGTCAACAGGCTCCAGTGCCCTCTAGTGCCTATCTGGCTATCAGTAGGCTGGGCCCTGGAACAGAGTGGAGAAGCAGGGAGACTGGATCTGGACGCCCAGTGGAAGATGTCTTGTGTGTTCTTTTTTAAATCCAGACCATAATTTACTTTTAACTGGAACTTACTGCATTTAAACTTAATATAATTGTCAATTACTGATAATTAACTAACATCATACTATGTGCTTCCTGTTTGTCCCACATGTTCTAAGTTCCAGTTCTTCTCTTTCTTGCTTTCTTTAGGTTGATTTTTTATTTTTCCTTATTTCTCCTCCAAGCTCTAATGTTTAATCTTTTAGGAGTTATCCTAGGGATTTCTTCAATGTTAGGGATATCAAACTCTAATATAAATTAGGACTCTTACCTCTTTCCCAGAAAATGTGAGATGTCTAGATTACTATGACAGTACTCAGTCCTGATTTTAATGTCATATTTTTATATCATTTCAATCCATATTTAAACCTCTCATTATTAGTCAGTATTTATATTTGTCATTCTTCATTCCTTCATTTGTTCACGCTTCATCTGCAACCATTTACTTCTTCCCGAATAACCTTCTTTTAGCTTTGAGATATAATTGACGTATAACATTGTGAGTTTAAAATGTACAATGTGTTGGGGCTTCCCTGGTGGTGTAGTGGTTGGGAGTCCGCCTGCCGATGCAGGGGACACGGGTTCATGCTCCGGTCTGGGAGAATCCCGCGTGCCGCGGAGCAGCTGGGCCCGTGAGCCATGGCCGCTGAGCCTGCGCGTCCAGAGCCTGTGCTCCGCAACAGGGGAGGCCACAGCAGTGAGAGGCCCGCGTACCGCAAAAAAAAAAAAAAAAAAAAATGTACAATGTGTTGATTTGATACTTATATTGCAAAATGATAACCACTGTAATGCTAGTTAATACCACCACCATTTCACATAATTATCATTTTTTTAATAGTCAAATGTAAGATCTACTCTTAACAACTTCCAAGTATACAATACGACACTAATTATAATCACGATGCTGTGCACTAGATGCCCAGGACTTATTTACCTTCCAACTGGAAGTTTGTACCCTTTGACAAACACCTCCCCATTTCCCTGACCCTCCAGCCCTTGGTAACCACTATTGCACTGTTCTACAAGTTTGGCTTTTTTAGGTTCCACGTATAAGTGATGGCGTATAGTATTTTCCTCTGGCTTATGTCACTTAGAATAATGCCCTCAAGGTCCATCCATGTCATAAATGACAGGACTTCCTACTTCCTCCTGGCCGAATGATATTCCATTGTGTGTATCTGTACCACATCTTTCCATTCACCCATAATAGACACGTAGGTTGTTTCCACATCTTGGCCGTTTGTGAATTCTGCTACAGTAAACACGAAGATGCAGATACTGCATTGAGATAGTGTTTTCATTTCCTCTGCTTATATACCCAGAAGTGGGATAGCCGGATCATACAGTAATTCTTTTTTTTTTTTTTTTTAAGAAACCTCCATACTGTTTTCCATCGTGGCTGCACCAATTTACATTCCCACCAAGAGTGCACAGGGCTTCCTCTTTCTCCACACTCTCTCCAGCACTTATTTCTTTCTTGAAAGCCTTTCTAACAGGTGTGACGTGATACCTCGTGGTCTTGATTTGCATTTCCCCGATGAGTAGTGATGTTGAGCATCTTCTCATGTACCGTTGGCCCTTTGCATGTCTGCTTGGGAAAAAACGTCTATTTAGGTCTCTGTCCACATCTTAGACTGTTTTTTTGCTATTGAGCTGTATAGGTTCTTTATATATTTTGGATACTAACCCCTTATCAGGTATGATTTGTAAATATTTTCTCCCATTTCATAGGTTGCCTTTTCATTTTGTTGATTGTTTTTGTTGTGCCTGAACAACAGTCTTATTTCCCATAGTGCAAGTCTTCTGGTGACAATTTTATTTTCACTAAAAATGTCTTTATTTTAAAAATAAATTTAAAGTACAACGTACATTCAGAAAAGTGCATACACACCATACATGAACTTTGAGAATTAATTGCAGCTCTAAACATACCTATGTACTCAGTACTTCTTAGTCCATTTTCTACCACTTATTCTGTGTATAAAAATGCAATTTGGTTTTTCAAAAATAATTAACCTCATATCCAGCGATTTGTTAAAAACCGTATTTATTCTTATAGATTGTAGCTGCTTTTGGATTTTATACATATAGTCATCTATGCATAAGTTTTCTTTCTTTAGATTCCTTAGGCTTTCTACATCTTTCTATTTTATTATACCTCCAGTATATCATTCAGGGAAAGTAGTAGTTTTGGACATCTTCCCAAACTCGGAAGAAATGTTTCCAATATTTCACCATTAAAGTACAATGTTTACCATAGGGTTTTTCATTCCTTATCTACTGATGCTACTTTATTTAACGACAAGGTGTTGTGATTTCTGTCATGCTGTTTCTACATCTATCCCAGCGATCATGACTTCTTACGCTTTGTTAATGTGGCAAATTTCACTGAGTTTTTGTCTTTTACGTTTAAAATAGCTCTTGCATTCCCGGGTTGGAGGGAACCTATTTGATCATGCTAAATTATTTTTATAGATCACTGGATCTGATTTACTAAAATAATTCAGGAGCTTGAAACTACATGAGAAGGATTGGGGTGTAGCATCCCTTGTCTTGCTAACTCCTTATCACATTCTTACACTCATAAAGTAGAAGCAACTGTTCCCATACAAATGGTGAGGGGGGAGTCTGAGGGTCCTAGGGGGAGCATTGACATCCTTCATAGAGCTAATATCTGGATGGCCAGCAGGTCTACTTAGGTTATCTTTCTTCTTGATTCTTGGCTATATTCTCTTTGTATGTCTAACAATTTGAGCAAATGGCATTGTGAATAAATAAATCTAAGAATATCTCCGACCAGAAAAGATCATCTTCCCTGTTGGCTGTGTGGGGTGAGGAGAGTCTCCCCTCACCCTACATCAAAGACTGAGCTGATCAAGGCCAGGTGTCAGTAAGACTCTGGGTTGTCCTTATTTCTGGGCTTTGGTTGAGAGCTTGGGAGGTCCGTTTCTTTCACCATGAAGGATGGTGGAGATCTCCCTCCGCCCATCAGAGCATCCCATCCCCCTCCACAGCCTCGACACCTGGAAAATGTCTTCAGAGGAGATGGAGTAATGTGCTTGGGGCGGCCCCTTCCCCAGCACATCTGCGTCCCAAGCATGACAACACTGCTTATAAGCTTTCAGCCCAAGTCCCAGCCTTCTGTGCAGCCCTAAGACCTAGAAGATGTCCCCTGGGAAAACTGGCCCCATGCTCAGAGCCCTTCAAACTTCCAGTTTGTCACAGCAGCCCTGCACAATCAAAAGCTCTGTTGCTTTTTGTCCCAGCAGAGCCCCCAGCCAGAGCCAGTCAGATCCTTAGCCCGTGCCCAGAACTGACAGTCGCCACCAGCAGAATGTGGCTGGTTGTAAGCAAGTCACCCCCAACAGTTTCCCCATCTCTGGAATTTAGTTTAGTCTCTGTGGTTCTGATGTCTGTAAAAGTGAGGGTTTTTTTTTTTTTTTTTTTTTTTGGTAATTTAACTTTTCCTAGTTTCAGCAGTATGACCTATGTTCTCCCTAGAAGTAGATGCAGCTAAAGGTAATTTCTAAAGCTCGATAGTTACTTTCGAAAAACTCGGGATACTCTAATGTAGAAAATGACCTTGTGGTGACATGCTGTGTTCTACTGACATTGTTCAGACCCTGGCTTTCTGAACTGGGGGGTAGTCAGTTTCCAAGAGCCTTTTCTGAAGGACAGAGGAAGGTCAAACGTCCAGGCCTCACAGCAAGTCTCTTAACCTGGTCCAGCTTCATGGACATGTGGCCTGGAGAGTCACACACACGCTGGGCTCAGAAGGGCCCTGCCCTTGGGTTTCTTGATGATTTAACAAGAGAGCCTACATATTTTCCTTTGCCACTAGGTCCCACAATTTCAGTGGCCACTCCTACACTTAATCTTCACTGACATCATTTCTCCTGCCTCTGAAACCCTAGCTCTACCCTTGCAAGGTCCCAAAGGATGATACCTCTTGTTTACCTACAGGCCAAATGTACCATGAAAACTAGTATTGGGTAGTTTTCTCATTTGAAATAAGACATAGGAAACAGAACTGTCTCAGGGTTCCTCCCTTCCACCTGACCAGAGGTGATCACTGTACCCTCCCTCCAGAAATCCTCAGAGGCCCAGGACTCGGCATTCCTTATCCTAGGAAACCCATAAACTTGCAACTGGCAAGAAAGGGGCTCCAGGTCCACCTGCTCATCATTGCAGTAAATTGGAAGAGGAAGGAAAAGACAGAGGAAGCAGGCAGAGGGTGCCCCTTCTCAGAGAGCTATCCTGGTCCAGTGGCTCCGTCCTCAGAGAGGAGGGCCGTAAAGCCTGGAAGGTCCAGGCTCTTGGGGCAGGGGAGGGGTGTCTGAAAGTGCTGTGAGACTGCAGTGAACACAGCTGTGGGACAGTGTCCCAATGTTCCCTGGCTGCCTCCTTCCCTCCTGCCCTTACCATCTCTCCTGTCATCACTCTTGCACATCCTAGGGGGACAGTGGGCAGGGCTGCAGACATGCAAGTCCCTAAGGGAATGGAGGGGCAGCCGTTGTCCAGTGAGACCCAGAAGGAGACCACGAGGAGGTCCTGCACCAGGCCCCTTCGAAGAGCCCTTCTTTCCTTTTGAAACCTTCCTCTGTCCTTCAGAAAAGGCTCTTGGAAACTGACTACCCCCCAGTTCAGAAAGCCAGGGTGAGGCTTGGGTTACTGACTCCAAAGTACAGGCTGAACCCTTGACTGGCCTGACAGCAGCTGAGGGATTCTACATCATCATGGAAACCAGTGCCAGGTGGGAGCTTAGAGGGGGAGCAGTGGAGGGTTGCTAAATACTGGAGGGGTGGAGCCTTGTGTGCATGGGGGAGGGCCACACACTGAAGCCCGTCTTGATGCTCCGTCTAGAACTTCTCTTTGTTAATTTCCATTTAACCTGGCAGTTGGTAGAGACAGCCAAAGCCGTGTGTGGTCCTCTGTTCAATAAAAGCAGTCATATCGATCCAAAATTTGGGAAGATACAGAATGGTCTCTAATTAAAGACTCCATAATGAGGAAAACAGCTGCAGTGGCCATGCCCGTGGAGAGCCAGGCCCTGTCCTAGGGATGTTATTGTTTTATTCACTAGCTCTTGTGATCTCTGAGGATTAAATGGTGATGGAGGTAGACACTGCTCTATCGACCAGCAGAAATCTGTGTAAAGCTTCAGTGTGTCACTTGCTTGATCCAAATAAACCTATATGGTGGCAGGTGTCCTGTGGGAGTGCAAAAGGCAGGATGCTTACAGTAAAACTTAGCTGAAACTCTTGATGCCAACTTCACTGAGGGGTAAATGAATTAAAATGAAGCCATTGTCTCTAGGCCCCTCTTCAGTAAGAAAACTGCATTAACTGTGCCCAGAATGCAAGACGTGGATGTGTGGCCTCAGCAGAAACATAGGAGGCCATTACAGTCTTTGACCCCAGGAAACTTGCAACTAAATTTCATGGATATATTCATGAGGTACTGACTGGGTACCAGACAGTACTATTGTAAAAACTAAATAGCAACCTCAGAATCAGTGTTGGCTAATGTAATTAAGTAAATGTTATTGGTCCATTAAGACACAATTTGACTAGCTGAATTGTGTTTAGTCAATCTTTTTCTTAGCCAAGAACAATGTTTCCATGTGATTCATGGTGACATGAGCCCTGTGGCAAACCTGGTAACCTTGTGCTAATCTCCTAAATGATGTGAGATCTGATAAAACCCCAAGGAGTCATCCTTGTTTCCAGCTGCCAGTGTGTAAGAATCTCTCACTCATACGCCACAAAATACAACATGTGACTCTTGACAAAAACAAAACAATATTTAACTTTTTGGCACTCTTGTTCTGAAATGTTCAGACAGACTGAGAGTATCATTTATTCAGTTTAACTCATAAGTCTACAATCCAGTCTCATCCCAAATTAAAAACATTTGAGCTTTGAAATCTAAAGTCTAAGGCTGCTTATCGACAGAGCATGTATGTTTCTGGAATGTTACATGAATCTTAATTCTGTGTTTTTCTATGAGGGCTATCGAGTATAGTTAAGATGCTATATTGTAGGGTCCCTGGGGCTAACTGACCCTTAAGGTTGACATAAGACACTTGTCTCCAGGGTGGACAGATGAATGTAAACCTAATACCATTTTAGGGAGTGACAAAGCTTGATTCTGAGGATGAGTTCTGTCACTATGATGGATAGCACTGTATATGTTCACTTAAAATGAGGCATTGGGAAGAACAAATAAAAACAGGATACTAGGATCAATGCCAGGAACACCCAAACTGTAAGGTGGTCTTACAGTCATGTGTTCATTTTTTTTTTTTTTTTTTTTTTTTTTTTTGGCGGTACGCGGGCCTCTCACTGTTGTGGCCTCTCCTGTTGCGGAGCGCAGGCTCAGCGGCCATGGCTCACGGGCCCAACCGCTCCACGGCATGTGGGATCTTCCCGGACCAGGGCACGAACCCACGTCCCCTGCATCGGCAGGCGGACTCTCAACCACTGCGCCACCAGGGAAGCCCCATGTGTTCATTCTTAAAGCTCCCGTGGCAACCAGATCAAGAATATGAAAATTATATATATATATATATATATATATATATATATATGTAACTGAGTCCGTTTGCTGTATAGCAGTAACTGATACAACATTGTAATTCAACTTTTTTTTTTAATTTATTAAAGTAATCATGAGGAAGGCAATGATAATTGACTTCCTGGTCACTTAAGCATCGAATCAAGAATGAACCATCTGGCTCCAGGCATGAATATGATTCAGTGTTCTAGAACTTATTCCCTCTGGGGAATAGCTTATATTGGGGCTGTTTGGTCTTGAAGGTTCAGGGACTGTGAGAATACTCGTATTTAAAGAACACTGTCTAATATGAGATGAGCTGGTACTGGTCACTAGATCAGGAAAAGGATCTGTGGGTATTTACAGCAAAGGCAGGCTTTGGCTCAATAAGGAAGACGTCTCTAGCCAGCTGTCAACAGGTGGAATGAACTGACGAGGGTAGCTAAGCAGATCCTCGTGGTCACCTTGTGAATGCCTCGGGTAGGTGCTGTGTATGATAAAACAGACAGACATGATGCTAGAAGCTCAGAGCCTTCAGCGCTGAATTCCCTAGTCACTGGGTAAAGCCACGTGGCTGTTAACAAAATGGTGCATTGCTAGTGACCTTCTTCTTTCACATTGTACTCATCTCCTTCCAGAGGACAAGGGAAGCCTTTGAATGCCGAGTGTTTGCCGTGGGCTAGTGAGAGACGCCACTGGCTGAAGTGACGAGTTCTCTGCTCATATGCAGTCTTCCTCCCTGAAATGAGTTAATTCCATTTTTCTAGAGGTGGGAACGTAGCAGTTCGACATCCCTCTTCACCTTGGTGCTGATTCTAGCATTCCCCTCCATCTGGCGAGTTCCATTTTCATCTTGCAGTTGTCTGCACAACTGATCTCTAGATTCTCCTCTGTTGACCAAGGGTGGATGCCTGCTGTTTATGTACCAGGCATTGTTCTGGGTATAAGGGATGCATCAGTGAACAAGATGGACAAGGTTCCTGGCCTGATGGAGCTTCTAGTGGGAAGAGACTAATCAGAGCCGTCAAAAAAGCATGTCAGGGCAACAGGAGTTAATGAAGTCGAGTAGGGTGGGCTTCCGTTAGCCTTAACACCGTTCTTTCCCTTCATAAATTTCAACTTCCCTTTGCCTCTATTCAAATTCAGTGAACTTGATATTCACACCTCAGCTGAGGTGGGCTTCCTCCTTCCTCCTCCTTCCTCCAAGTTTGCTTCCTCCACAGCTAAGGACCAGCCCAGTTCTGATTTACTTGTAACCAGACCTGAGCTGTGATCATGCTCCTTAGCGGAAACAGTTTTCCCATAGCTTTCCCTACTTCATTGTCACTTCACTAAATGTGACATTTAAAAAAAACAGCAGTATCTAAGGCGAAGGACTTCAGTGGCCAGGACCAAATATTTGCCTATGTTTGAATGGAATTTTCTCCCAGAGTCTTTGCTGGGTTCCCCCCAAATCCGACCTTGAGAAAAACATATCCTTAGACAAGGGTCCACTTCGAGTGTTTGGAATTGCTGACAAGGCAGTGAGGAGGTGATGGGGTGGGGGAGGGAAGGCAGAAAGTAAGAGGCATCTTACTAAGCCAGCTGCTACGGTACGTGACTAGAGATTAGCCCTTCAGGAAAGCTCTAGGAACTAGTACTTCAAAATGGTCCTAGATTGAGAAAGTTGGGTTATGTATACTCCCGACACTGGTTAGGGTATCCCATAGGTATCTGGGGGGATGTTAATTCTGAGGCACTTTCAGCCTTTTATGTTGCAGACAAAGTGGGTCCTACCAGCCTATGGACAGCTTCCAAAGAAGGTGCAGGTGTTCTGAGGCAGGCTGTGGGAAGTGAGCCTGGGGCGCACAGGACTGGTGGTGTGGGGCTTCACGGGGCATGGCGGAGGATTGACAGTGTGGAGTTGCAGGTATTAAGATGAAGATTTAGCTTTAAGAACTGTTCCTAATGCAGAATGAGAGCTAGTGACAGTGGATGGTAAAGACAGAGGTGGGTTTTCCCATCTTCTTTGCATTAAAATGGTATTTTAAAAACGTTAACAGTATCCAAGTGCTTTGGGTTGTACTTTTCCCTGTTAAATATTTTTTCCTAGTATCTCAAATACTTTCAATGTGAGCTATCAGTTGAACTTTTCTAAGATGGAAAAGGGTGGGTGGTGGTTTGGGACTCGTTCTATCTTGGATGAAGCCAGCGCTTCATGGAAATCTCTTAACCTAAATTCAGTCTTGGATCTGTGGAAACCATGGGAAACATCTGGTCACAGAATCCTGAGGCCTGGTCACTGACAGTGTCTTTGCTTAAGCATACCAAGACACACATAGGAGAGAGAGAAGAAAGGGACAGAAAATATTTGAGGGAAAAATGGCCCGCAAATCCCCAAATTTGATGAAAAGCATAAAACTCCACATCAAGACATATTACAGTCAAATAGTCGAAAGACAACGATGGCCTCATGAAAGCAGCAGAGAGAAGCAACTTGTGTACAAGGGACTCAAAGATAACTTATTGCTCATCAGATCACGGAGGCCATAAGGCAGTGGGATGATGTATTTAAAGTACTGAAAGAAAAAAACCTCAAAGAATTCTAGATCTGGCAAAACTATCCTCCAAACCTGAAGAAATTAAAATATTCCCAGAAAAACAAAGCGGAGGGAGTCTGTCACTAGTAGGACTGTCCTATAAGAAATGCTGGAAGGGGTCCTTCAGACTTCAGTGGAAAGGACCCTAGACAGCAACTCAAGGTTTGCTGAGGTTTCCTTTCGGGACGATGAAAATACTCTGGAACTAGATAGTGACGACGGCTGTAAAACATTGTGAATATACTAAATGCCACTGAACAGTATACTTTAAAATGGTAAATTTTATGTTGTGTGAATTTTACATCAATTTAAAAGTCTCCTGGGAGACATAGAATCAACTGAATAACTGCGTAGGACCCATCTGACTGAGCGGGTGCACTTCCAGAGGGTCTCATGTCAGCAAAGCCAGGGTGTGTTTGTCAGAATCACACAGTCTTAACTGTGGCAGAGCTGAGAATATTGGGAGGTGTTTGGCAACCCGTATCCACAGATTAGGCTGCTTTGGTGGAACCGGCTTCAACTCTCAACCTTAATGAGCCAATAGTAGAGTTTGGTTTAATAACCGCATGAAATGGATGCAGTCATGACCCAGGCTGAGAGAGACTTTCCCTGAAGATCCCTGGTAATTGAAAAGTGTATGTCAGATGCTGTCCTGTTCATCTTTCCCTCAGATCTGCTTAGTCTCAGGATTTAGGGATGAAGTGTGGACCTTCTTCCAGGGTATGAGTTACTCCTTCTTTGGGTTGTGTTGGCTCTTCTGTCAAAGCAAGACCAGCCCCTCTTGAAGATTATCTATTCCTTAGCAGTTATGGTCTCATGATTTTCCACACCTGAGCCTCTGAGGATGGGGTCCATTTCTCCTCTCCTGCCAGGTCCTCCGGGATTAATTCTCTGTGGCCATCACTGTGATTTCTCTGTCATGGATCATTCCTGAAGAGATACCTGCCATCTAAGGCAGTGTTTCTGGGATCACACAGATTTCTGTCAGTCTGAACTTGTTACAGACTGAGCTCAGGAGGCTGAATAAGCCCAGCTACAGTCCTTAAGGGCAGAAGCTGCTGCATCCTGAGCCCCTCAGGAATCCGTTTTGTACAAGGAGGTTCACGTGTGAGTAGTATATTATGGAGTGCTATGGGGCTCCGTCCCTGCAGGAGGACTGGACGGGGCATAGCTGACCAATGACACATTCCATCACTGACCCTACAGAGAATTCTGGAGCTGGGGTGATGATTCAGAGCCATCTCAAGAGGGCGTGACACCCTGGGCATGGTACATGAGCTCAGACAAAGAAGTTCCCCTCAGATGAGGCAACCCCACAGAGCCGTGATAGCTCAGGGCTTTCTTCAGGGAGCACTTTTCCTCAGGTAGCACTTCAGGTAGCAGCGGGGGAGGAGCCCTTTGTTCCTGGAGAGGAGCTTGGGCAGTGTATGCCAGTGTGCACTGCAGCCCCTGCACCACTCAGATCTACTTCTTGGTGGAAGTTCCAGAAGTTCCCCTAGGATTCCAGGGAGGGGTGGGTGTCTTCTCCCGAGGGATATATAGAATAAGGAAGAATAGAAGAAGAAGGTTGGAGAGAGAAGCTATATCCCATGAAGCAGCTGGTGTTGGGGATACAACAAATACACAGCATCCCCTTCCTCTGGATTTCCTGTACCCTTGTATAGCTCTGCTGGTCTTGGTGGATTTCCGGGTGGTATGAACAAGATCCTCATCGTTCATGGGCCTGAGTCTGAAGTCATGTTCTTCCCAGGTCAGGGATGCTGTGCACTTGCCCCTTTATGATCAGAGCAGAGCAAGGGATAACCAAGAAGCCTGGGTGCTAAACATTCTTTCCTGCCCCTGTGTATAACAGCACCCCCACCTCCTCCGGGTCAAGATGGTGTCCTTTCTTGTCTGCCAGTTCCTTCTCTCAAGGAGCCTTGAGTGCTAGGGCATCAACCGTGGGCCATTCTGAAGTAGGTCTTCTGCCGTGTCCCCTGGCACAAGGGTGCCCCTTTGGGGAACCAGTGTCTCTAAATCTAAAAGGCCCAGAGTTGTATGGTCAGGAAGAGGGACAGATCCTCAGGTGGGTCCCTGGGAGTGACGGCAAATGAGAGCCACACCGACTTGAAGCCCTTGGTTCCCAGGCCCATGTCAACCATAACCCATTCTTTTTTTGCAGAGGACAGGGGGAGGGGTAAGGGTAAGCTGGGACGAAGTGAGAGAGTGGCATGGACATATATACACTACCAAACGTAAAATAGATAGCTAGTGGGAAACAGATAGTGGGAAGCAGCCGCATAGCACAGTGATCAGCTCGGTGCTTTGTGACCACCTAGAGGGGTGGGATAGGGAGGGTGGGAGGGAGACGCAAGAGGGAGGACAGATGGGGATATACTATGCATATAGCTGATGCACTTTGTTACACAGCAGAAACTAACACACCATTGTAAAGCAATTATACTCCAAAAAAGATGTTTAAAAAAATAAAACCACTTCTTTGTATGAATGGTAAACCACTGTGAAAGATCTCTGATTTAAAGGATTTTGCATCAGAATACTTTATTAGAATACTTAGAATGCTTAGAATATCCTGGCTAGGTCAGCCACTTACATTCTTAAGGCCCAGTGTAAACGTTGAAAGGACCCCGTGGTGCTTGTTTAAAAAGACCTGCAACTCCTACAGCCCTGTTCCATGCGGTGAGCCTAGCTTATAGGATTCGACTCATGTAGGGTCTAGGGCCCTGTTACCTACAGATGTTAGACTCCTGGCTAAATCCTCCTATTTCCAAACTCAACACCCAGCAGGCCACAGCCTCATCCCCACCTTTTGGCATGTTGCTATGTCACTTTTAAATATATTTCTATTCGGGGATCATGGGAATTAAAGAATATATTTACCATACCATATTGACTGTTTGGGATCTATTTTAAAAATAAAAATAGAGAGGCTGGATGTCTGGCCTGACGATGGCTCCAAGCCCAGTAACTTAACGTCTAGAGATTGCTTGGAAAGGGCTTTTTCACTCCAGCAGTGCGGTTTCTGATGACTGTACATAATTGGTCACCAATTTAGATACTACATTTGCTTTGTTGGCTGTATTAAATGTTCTTGCTACGTTGGATTCACTTCTGTTAGCACTAATTAAGTTGCAGTTTGGTTTGGTATCAACATTAACAGAATCCCCCCACGGGAGTGTCCAATTTAGCGTAGCCCTTCGGACTCAGATGGCATCTCTGGATTTTTGTGTATTTTACCCCAGTCTATTCTGAAATATAACCTTCTCTAGGTTTGCCAGATAAAACACAGGGGTGCCCAGTTCAATTTGAATTTCAGAAAAAAACTTTAAAAATGTGTGTATATACCAGTTACTGTATGGGACATAGTTATGCTAAAAAATCACTTATTTAAACTTGACATCGTGTGTTTTATTTGCTAACTCTGGCAAACTTACCTTTAGAAAATAAAGCAAAAAAAAACCAATTAGGATCTTCTCAGCCTGCACACAGTGCTTTCCTTGAACCAATATTCCAATTTTTTTAGTATTTTCTACCAATAACAAAGCCAGACAGCTTTATGCCTCTAAGTATAAACAGGTTGCTGAGATCAGAGGCTATGCTGACAGATGCGGTGACTCTATGGGTGACGTCTGTGCCCCCGCACGGGGGGCCAGGCAAGCCTTAACACCCCGGAATTTGTCATCCTATGCCCACAGTTCAGTTGGCACTGGTTACGTGGACGGTCATGTCCACCCTAGACTGTGAAATAGTATCCTGACTCCTACTTTAAACATCAGGAACAAAAATACGAAGAGCCAGGCTCTAGGATCCCTCCTAGGATCAGAGAAATCAACTGGAGGCCTCTTAATTTTCAATAATTTGGGGACCTTAAATTATTCCTAAGCCTTCATTCAGTATTTACAACACGATGCCCTTCTCATCTGTCTGCTGGACAATTAACTAAGACTTTGCCCCTCCACAGTTGGCTGAATTGGGGTGTTTTAGCATTTCTCTTCATGGATGTCTTTCAATGGGTTATTTCAAATGATTCCCATATATTGTAATAATACAATAATTTTTTTACTTTAGGGCTATGTGTGTTTTTTCCAAACTCACTCAGCTTTCTTCCATGCTTCTTATTTCATCATACTCCAATATGCAAGGGGGCCCACGTGATTCTCTCCTGTCCTCACTGCTCCTTGATCTTGTAACCCTAGTGGCCAGAAATCAGGAAGTCTACCTGTCGGGGCTAGAGCTGGGGATCCCAAGCTGGTGCCTGCGTTTATTTAGCATAAATCGTCTAGTCTACCCCTGCTGACTGTAGTGACACAAAATAGATCTTCCAACTTTCTTACTAATGCTCTAGTTATTTCCAATTTTTCTGTAGACCTATAGATTGCAAAAGAAGTACTATCTGCAGCATACTAGGTTTTTCCTATTTCTCTAAAGGGGATTCTGATCACTTCTGCCGTTATTTGACCTGATTTATAGCTCCAGTCCTTTGGGCAAAAACTGGAGATGGGACAACAGGGTATGACACAAAAGTACCTGCCGTACATAGGTAGAGCTCACCTGGGGATGCTGTGTTCCCTTACACTTAATTTTTTACTTCTTACAAACCTTTTTATGTAAGCACTCAACATCACCACCTTGATCAGTTGCGCTGTGAAATGGTCCAGTTGATCTTCTCTGATGGTGTCATTTGGGAACAGTCAGGCCATCTGAAAACAAAGGTGTGCCAGGACTCACCAGGGAACACAGTGCAACAAAAGATAGAATTGACACGCCTAGATAAAGCTATAAGGAGAGCTCAGGCAGAAACCAGTTTTGGAATGTTTCTTAAATTTCCCTTTAGCTCTTTGTTCTGCAAGCCAAAATATAGATCCATTTTCATTAATATTTACAGCTGTCCTTGAACAATGTGGCGGTTAGAGGCACTGACCCACCATACAGCTAAAAATCCATGTATAACTTTTGACTCCCCCAAAACTTAATAGCCCACTGTTGACCAGAAGCCTTACTGATTGCAAACAGTTGATCAACACATTTTGTATGTTACATGTCCTATAGACTGTATTCTTAAAGTAATCTAGAGAAAAAATTAAGGTCATGAAAGAAAATACATTTACAGTGCTCTATTTATTGGTACCGTAAGTTTATGTTGTTCTTTACAAGGTGGTCTGTTGGTACCTATATCATTATTGTCTTCTACAGTACAAAACTGTATGTTATATGTGTTACTAACACTGTATATCAAAAATGAAAAGATAATGTGAAAAATTCATTTACAGGCATCATGACCCATGCATTGATAAGAAGCAGCAGTATGATTGCTTTAGGGTAAGCTAGTGTAGTCGATGACAGTTGCTTCAAGGTAGCCTAGCCTGTACACTAATGAATGAATTGCTATAAAATCTTTATGGCATACAGTATTACAGTCAGATTTATAATACAGTATTGGAAACATAGTTCCATCTTTTAAAAAGCCACTTATCTGTGATGATAGGCTGACATGCAGTTTCTCCAATTACAAGAGAGAGGCATACTGTTCAGTAATTTAATTCTTTGAAAGCAAAGTTATAAAACGGTAAGAACTGACACATTAATTTTACATTAAATATCACTTCCCTTATGCCTATATAAGTATAGGCTATCCACTTCTATGCAAGTCTTGCACACGATGTTCCACACGTATATTTGTGTATAATTATTGAAAAAAAAATCCAGGTATAAGTGGACCCATGTTGCTCAAGTCTCAACTGTATTTAAAATATTTTAAAATATATTTTCCCTAGATTTTCTTGAACACTTTCAAAGCTGTTTTAAAAACGGAAAGAATAATACATCCTTCACCCAGATCATCAATTGTCAATATTTTTACTTGCATTTGGTCTCTCTCGTATTTATATATAAAATATTTTCTATAAAGAACCCTGACTAACACAATAGTATACAAAACTTTTTCTCCAAATAACTGTACTCTCCCTTCTTTTTGCTATTACTGTCATACAAATCACATCCTTGTACATTAGAAGTTCATCAGTAGTTTTATAATTGATTTATGTAGCTGTCCTTATAAAAATACTTTTTTTATTAGACCTTAACATTTTAGGCCAGTTTATGTATGGGAATGTTGTCGCACATAGTAAGACAGTCCCCAGATACTCCCATACAAAGTTTTCCCTTCTATTAACATACGACATTAGAATCGCATGTTTGTTACAATTAGTGAACAATATTGATACACTACTAACTAAAGTTCATGGTTTATTCAGATTTCCTTATTTCACCTACTGTCCTTCTCCTGTTCCAGTATCACATGCAGAATAAATCACATGTATTTGCCATGTCTCCTTGGGCTCTTCTTGGCTGTGACAGTCGTGGAAAGTACTAGTTTTTAAGGACATTAGCAGGTCAGGTATATTGTACCGTGTCCCTCCATTGGAATTCACGTGATGGCTTTCTCATGATTTGACTGGATTTACGGATTTTAGGGGAGGAAGATCACAACAGTAAGTTTCTGTTTTACCACATGAGGAGTACGTACTGTCAACATGATTTGACTGTTAACGTTGACCTGATCAGCTGGTTGGTCACGTGTGTGTCAAGTTTCTCTACTGCAAACTTTCTCCTCTCCTCTCTATACTGTCCTCTTTGGGGGAAGTCACTATGCACAACCCACATTTAAGGAGCGAGGAATTCTGGTCCATCTCTTTTAGTGTGAAGTACCTTAGTTTAAATTTAAATCTAGTTTAAATTCTTCATGGGGGACTCATGGATATCTATTTTATAATTTGAGTTCTAATCCAATACTAATTTTGTTGCCCAAATTGTTCCATCTTTGGCCGTTGGAAGCTCGTTGAGTTGGCTCCTATGCCCCTCTGACGTTCCCCCATCAATGTGTTTGTTATTGTTTGTATCTTTGTTTTTGTGCATTTCCTTACTTTCTGACACTGTGAGGTGCTACGGGCTCATCTTGTACGTCTTCTGTTCCAGTCTCAGGATCACCCATTTCTCCAATTTGCCCTGGTTCCTTTTATTGGAGACTGCTCTTAGAAACCAAGGTCTAGGCGCTAGAGGTTCTTGTTGCTACTTGGGTGACATTTCTTTTAGGCCCTCTCAGCTGATGGAGGAAAGAGATGTATGTGGATGTGCTAAGCCATGTATATATGCGTATCCAAGTATTTATGTATTCATCTGCATTTACATTAAGCTAAACATGAATTCACACTAAGGTCTCCAACTTCCATTCATTACCGCGTGGAGAATTCCAACTTCCTCCCCTTCCTGATCTGTAAATTTCCACTCCAACAGTGAGAAATCTGGCTCCCATCAACCACCATCCATTTACTTAATTGTTCAATTCCAGTAAACACATGCAGCCATATTAGAATTGACGCATGTCCCCACTGGAATCAACTTTCTTGCCTAGAGGGTGCTTAAGTGTGGTTCCTTTTAACTTTATCCTTACAGGCCCCATTCATTTCTCATGTTATTTGGGGCATCACCTTTCCCCTCACCCTCTCCAGAGAGGTTGTTTCACAAACTACAGTTGGATTCTGTTGTCACAGTCTGCCTTCTTTCCTGGGATTCACTGGGCTCTTAAGTGATTTTCTAATTTGCGTTCATTAAGGTTTACTCTTTGTGTTTTAAAGTTCTGTAGGTTCTGACAAATACACATCGTGTCATGTATCCACTATTATGGTATCATACTGAATAGTTTCACTTCCCCCCAATCCCCTGTGTTCCATATATTTCTCCCAAACTGGAAACCCTTGATCTTCTTACTATCTCTATAGTCTTGTCCTTTAACGAATGTCATATAATTGGAATCATACAGCCTATAACCTTTTAAGATTGGCTTCTTAACCTAGCAACATGCATATAAGTTTGCTCCGTGACTTGTAGTGTCTTGATAGATCATTCATTTTTATTCCTGGATAATATTCTATTGAATGGATGTACCAGTTTATTTATTCCTTCATTTATTGAATAATACCATGGTTGCTTCTAGTCTTTGGCAATTGTGGATAAAGTTGCTATGAACATGTATGTGCAGGTTTTTGTGTGCACTCAAATCAATGGGGTAGAAATACCTAGGAACCCAACTGCTGAATCGTATGTTTAGACTATGCTAACCTTTGTAAGAAACTGCCAGACTCGTTTCCAAAGTGTGCGGGTTTGCATCCTCCACCAGCAACGAATGAGGGGTTCTAATGTTCTGCATCTTTGTTGACATTTGATGTTGTCAGTTTTAGACTTTAATCATTCTAATAGGTGTGTGGTGGCATCACATTATTTTAATTTGCAGTTCCCTAACGGCAAGTGATGTTGAGCATCTTTCCATATGCTTATTTGCCATCTGTATGTCTTCCTTGCTGAAATATCTGTTCAGGTCTTTTGCCCATTTTTGAATTGAGTTTACTTTCTTGTTGAGTTTTAAGAGTTGTTTTTATATTTTGGATACAAGTCCTTTACTAGATGTGTTTTGCAAATGTTTTCTCCCAGTCTGTGACTCTTCATTCTCTTAACAGCAACTTTCACAAAGCAGTTTTAAAATTTAATAGAGTACAACTTATCTATTTTTTCATGGACTGTGCTTTTTGTTCAAATCTCATCACCAAGCCCAGTATCACCTATTTTATCAGCCAGAAGTTCTATAGTTTTGCATTTAGGTCCGTGATCCACTCTGAATTTCTGTGAAAGGTGTAAGATCTGCGTCTAATTTTACTTTTTTGCATACGGACATCTAATTGTTATAGTACCTTTTGCTGAAAAGACTACCCTTTCTCCTTTGCCTTTGCTCTTTTGTCAAAGATGAATAGACTGTACTTGTGTGGATCTGTTTCTGGGGTTTCTATTCTGTTCCATTGATCTATGAGTCTATTTCTTCCACAGAGACCACACTGTCTTGATCACAGTAGTTATATAGTAAGTCTTGAAAGTGGGGAATATCAGACCTCCAGCTTTGTTCATTCTCTTTCAGTGTTATGTTGGCTGTTCTGTATTTTTTGTTACAATCAGTTTGTCAGTATCTACAACAGTGCTTACTGGGATTTTGAAAAAGTACCCTGTCCTCCAAACAGCAGGGATCTGTGCTCTTATCACCGTCTGCACCTCTGTGATCTGCAGCAAAGAGGCTTTGTCCTTCCACCTCCCCCGATCCGCATTGTTTCAAGACCCTCCCCCTCTGGCTGAAGTGACTTCCAGGGGATTTAAAGACTGGTGCCCCTTTTTCTCCCCTTATTTTTCTTTTTTCCCCTTGCCAGAGCCAGGCATTAAGGACTAGGGCAGGGCATTCAAAAGCAACTTGAATATACAGGGAAAAGTGACTACATATGCGCGCTGATACGGTCCCAGAAAAACCCTGAGAGGCCCCTAGGCTTACACCTCAGGCTGATCCTCAGCACAGAGACAGCCTACAATAATCAATTAACAAAACAATAAAAAGCGAAGAGGGAAGGTGGAGAATCTGATTTCCAGAGTTACCACATTATCAGATGTTCAGTGTTCAAGAAAACCACCAGGCATACAAAGAGACAGGAAATTATGGCCCACTCAAAGGATAAAAAATCAGCAGAAACTGCTCCTGACAGGACCTCATGGCAGATCTAGTAGAATAGATCCAGGGGTTCTATTTTTCAACTCCACAGTTTTGTTCCCTTCATAATTTTCATCTCTTTCTTAATATTCTCTATTTGGGGAGATGTTCTCATTTCTTTAGTTTTTAGACATGGCTTCTTTTCTCTGAACGTATTTATAATAGCTGATTAAAAGACTTTAGTACATCCAGCATCTTTGCTTCCTTAGGGACAGTCTTTACTGGCTGCCCTTTTTTCTTATATAAATCATACTCCCATATTTCTCAGGGGTCTTGCAATTTTTTGTTAAGTTAGACATTTTAACTGAAAGTCGGATCTTCCCCTCCCCCCAGTTCTGTTGCTTTTTGCGGCTGCTGTTTCTGTTTTCCTAGGGTGCATTTGTAGAATCTGTACTCTTTGTCACGCACAGCCACTGAAGTCTCTGCTCAGTGGTCAGCTAATGACTGGACAGGGGCTTCCTTAAATGTCTGAGCCTGTAAGTCACCCAGGCTTTGCTGAGTGAATCTGTGTGTGTTGGAACAAGCCATCAGTGCCCTGGCAGGTGGTTTATAACTTCCTCAGCCTTCGCTTCTCATTAGCACAGAGCCTCAAGGTCAACTAGAGGTGAGATATTAGGGCCTTCTTTTCTGGTTTTGCAACAGCTCTCACTTGTGTGTGGCCATCTATATTCCCAGGAGTATGTTGGACCTTTTCAAATCATCCTATAAACATCTCATTCCCCAGTTTTTCTCCTTTTAAGTTTTTGGGTCAGCCTTTTTTTTAATCCCCAACTGGTAATGCTACCTCAGACATCTGTGATGATAAACAATTGCCTCTGATTGTTTTTAACAAACACCCTGGCGTAGGACTGATCACAGTTAGTCCTGAGTATAGTGAAAATGCTCTGTGGGTGGGGCTCGTGAAGAGCTCCAAACCGTTCTGCTCCTTCCAGTGGCGACTGAGCTGCTGACTCTCACAGCTACCATAGTTGTAAAAGGCTATTGTAGTTTTCAGGGCTACTGTGAGGCTGGGGAGATAGGGGAAAGGGTGGGGCGAGTTCAAATGCACTGAAGCTCACTGTGACAACTGAGATCGGGCCAGTTTCCTCGAATAAATGCTCCTCAGATTGTTGCAAGTCTGGCTAATTTCAAAAGTACTAAAAAAGTTGATTTACAAATTTTGCCGGTGTTCTCATTGCCTTTATGGAGGATTGAATCTTCCGAGACTGTTCCTCAGCCATTACAGGAGTGCTTCTCTCTTTAGGCTGGTTTGGTCTCAACTTTTCTCACTTTTTAAAATGACGTTGGTATCTTTGAAGTGTCTCGGTCAATTATCTATAGATGATCCCATAGTATGGACAAAATTTATACATTATTACTTCCAATATGTTATTTTCCACATGAAGTTCCAGTATTAAACTAAAATTTCTCAGTGTTCTCTGGAGGAGGGAAGATGGGGAGATGGAGAAATTAAGACTATCAAGAAATTGAACAGTATTGAAACTTTTTAAGGGAAAAAATGGCAAATCTTGCCATCTAAAAAATCGCCCAAAGTTCACATGCCCATTTACCACTTACAATATTAGGACCACAGAAAAACAAATATTATCCAATAGCACTTGTAGTATTATGTCAGTACATAAAGGGCATATTAACATTGTATTTAGATACTCCAACTAACAAACCAAGTAATGATCTATATAAACTGGGGTTTCTATAGAAAGAAAGTCACAAAATTCCTGAAACATACATCAGAGTTATTTCACCATTAGTGCAAATATCTAAGTTTCGCTTCCTGTGCAGTTACTTAAATTTTTGCATGGTTTATAATAGAATATACATACAATCCAATCTTGAATTTTTAGCAATTTCATAGGTGTTACAGAGGTGAAACATGAATCACCATTAAATTGTTGAAGCCTATTAGCACTTTACTATAAAGAACTATTTTCCCTAATCCAATTAGCACATTTGCCAAATTTGACGTGTTAAAGTGAAATCTAAGCGTTTGCACTTGTATTATACTACATTTCTCTCAACCACTTTCTGATTATTTAAATTTGTGGCATTTAATAACTACTTTTACAGAACTCCTAAAAAGTTAGGAGAACTGAACTAGTTAACCTCCCCTTCCCTTTCCACTGAGAGGTAATTGCCTCACACCAGAGTTTAAAGGCTTACAAATATTCTTCCTTGTTTGATTTTGTTTTATAATCATCCCAAATCTTTATCTCTTGATGATTTCTAAGCACATAGTCATTCTAGCCTGATTGTTTTATTAAAAGTTTCCTTTTCCTAAACGGAAAATTAAAAGTTAAATCATATACTTTGTATCGAATACCTAATATTCAGTAATTCAGCCTTTATTTTGCTCTAGGATACTTAAACCGTAAATCAGTGATTTTTTTCTGAGTAAATAGTTAAACTCTAAGATTTATTAAACTTTCCACTTGGCCAAGACACAGCTTATTATAAATAGACTCTAAAATAAGCATCTGACAAATTTAGCAACGGAACTTTCGTGTCTTCAGTTAAGTATCATAATTGATTGTTGAGAAGGCATCTTTCCAAACAATTACTTTCCAAACTTTGCAAATGCTGAGCACCAATTTCAACCCAATTATCTCTACATATATTTGAACAAATCAATGTCCAAAATCATCTCTTTAGTAAAAACTGTTCTTATCCAATCCTCTTGCCATAATTGAGATTCTTTTTTCCCCTCACCATTTCAGAACCTCTACATTTTTAAAGCCAACAATTTCAGGGACATATTTCTTGTTTGTGTGTGGGGGCTGGCTCTTTAAGTTTGTTTTGGGGAAAGAACAAACTGGAAGAAACCAGAGTTTATTCTGTTTTCCCCTGTGCCATGGAGGTTAGAAGTCCAGGTACCATATTTGCCGGACACTTACCTCCAGGGTCCAAGATGTTATTTACATTCTGCTAATGAGAAATTCTCATGGAAGCCTGGAAAAAGGAAACTGAAACAGAATCCATTTCTGCACCTCTAATGCACGTGCTTGCCAAATTCGAACTTAAGCAGTGCCCTCCGACATCCCCTGTTGTCCTACCTCAGGCTGGAGAGCCGTGAAGTTTGATTTCTGTAAGCACCCTAATTCTGGGTAGCAGCTGTCATCTGACTCTGTAGCAGAGAACCTGAAAGATAGATTTGGTTCCTCTAACTTTTGTCCCTTAGTTGTTCCAGTGATTTTATAAGTAGGTGATTCCCTGAATTAGATCATTTCTGCTTGAAATACGTACAGTGGTTCTTCTCTTTTCCTGTACCCTGAATTATATGGCATTTGACACCAAAAAAATGAGGTGGCCTGCCTACTTCAGACTGCACTAAAGATATCACAGAACAAAAATGACAAGTTCAGGCCTCTGCGTTTTCAGTGCAAGGCATAGAAACCTTGAATGTCAGAATTGAAGAGCTAGTAAAAATCCCTAAAAGAATGTCACATCTGTTGTAGCTATAGGGTCAGTGTATTATAACAGCAAACTCAAATTTTGATCCTCAAGTGGTAAAAGAATTACAAAATTTAGCTTCCCATCCACATCAGGGCTCAACTTGTGAAAGTCAGATTCATTCAGATGTCCCCATTCCGGTTTTCAGGATACTATTTTAAAATCAATCGTGAACCTCCAAATCCCACTGACTTTCATTTCTGCCAAAGTAGAAAGTAGCTCCTCCTCCCTGGTCTTGAGGATTCAGACGTCCCCTTGTATAGGATCCTGTACTGACTTCACCTGAGGAAGTTTACCTTGCAGAGGGCTCTGCAAAGTATCTCTCCAAAGCCCACCTCCACCAACCCTCATTCCTTCCAGATCAGCAACTACAGTTAGATCTAAACATACACAAGGGACAGGTTGAAAAATAGGAAGCAAGCATTTACACACTGTCAGAATTGCAACTTTTGGTGCTTTTTATCAGCCAAAACCTAGGTATGGGTGTGGAAATAGACCATAAGGGTGTTAGACCAGGGAAGAAGAAATGTGAAATTGCATTGGTCCAAAATTATCAGTAGTAGATCTGAACCTTTATAGTAAGCGCTCTAATGCATTAAGCAGCTAGGAATAAAGTTGTGGGTTTAAACAGGAGTTCAGTGTTGGCTTATATTAAGTGAAGTCAAGATGCCAAAACTTCTTTCATAAAATGTAGAAGGAAGAATCCAAATACTTGGAAAGATGTAGATGTTGGAGTGTGGATTTAGCGATCTTTGATGCCCCATCTCACACCCTCTTGGTCTACCATTATGCGCCAGCATTGCTGCGGCAATTATGGAAGTGTAGTCTGACATCTCTCTTTATTGCATACCTGTCTTGCTCTCTGCCCCAGGGCTTCTGGTGCTGCCACATGAATACCTTTGGGAGCCCACATCTCCATTGTGGCTCATCCACAGACCTGGAATTGCAAGGTAGTGACCATTGGGCCCAAGGGTAATGGAATATTGTAGAATTATACTCCCCTGTTTCATACCTTGTACAGCACATTCTACATGTGGCTCCTCAGGGGGTTCCAGAAACTCTTAGCCCTAGATTCCAGTAGTAATCAGGACCCCAGTAATTCCCTTCCTGTTATAACATGTGTGGTGACTGTCAGCATCTTCCCCTCTCCATCCCTCAGCTTTTTCTGACCACTGGAACCTACTCTGTTTGCACACATGCAGACCTGGGTGCCTGAGAATTTGTACCTCCTGGAAGCCACCCTAGCCAGGGGCTGACAGAAAGTTGTACGTAAATATCTCACCTCCCTCACATCTTGGGTGGGCTAATGCGAAATCACATGTTCTGGGTTCCCAGCGTTCTCCTATGGCATCTGTCTCTGGTTCCCACAGCGTTCACTTGTCTCAGGATGTGCCATTGATTGGGAAGATGATCCCAGGAAATGCTGATGAAGTGAGAGAAAGGCAGTGAACCTGCACTTGAATCCTCGCCCCAGGATCTGCTCTAGGGGGACCATAACTGCGACAGCTGTTACTACAAGGGGCCTTAGGAGGCAGATGCTCAGAATGGGAACCTAGTGTTACACTCAGGCATGTTCAAAAAAATGTGAAGGGTTTGTTTAAGCCCAAATCGATTTGAATCACACAGCATCAAACCGGAAGTGTTTGGAGCCCTCGGCCAGCGGGAGCTGGGGAAAGACTTGCGCATACAGAGAAGGCGCAGCCGCGAAGAAAGGAAATCGATTGGCTGTAGCTTAAAGCCTACTGTCGGCCTGTGATTGGTTGTCCTCAGGTTTCAATTTTAACCTTGAGGCATTTATAGGCTTAGAGTTTGGTTTGGTTAAGGGCGCCACCGTGGCAATAGAGTTTAATTAAACACTAGAATTGGGTCACTCACTGGCCAGACTGCAAGAAGGACCCCATTACTGAAGAGACAGTCTTGGTTATCAAACGAGGTGGGCAAGAGGATGGTTTTTGTTTTATAAATTATTTACTTTTGGCTGTGTTGGGTCTTCGTTGCTGCGCTTGGCCTTTCTCTAGTTGCAGTGAGCGGGGGCTACTCTTCCTTGCAGTGTGCAGGCTTCTCATTGCGGTGGCTTCTCTTGTTCTGGAGCACGGGCTCTAGGCGCACGGGCTTCAGTAGTTGCGGCACACGGGCTCAGGAGTTGTGGCTCGTGGGCTCTAGAGTGCAGGCTCAGTAGTTGTGGCGCACGGGCTTAGTTGCTCCACAGCATGTGGGATCTTCCCGGACCAGGGCTCGAACCCGTGTTCCTGAGTTGGCAGGCGGATTCCTAACCACTGCTCCACCAGGGAAGTCCAAGTGGATTGTTAATGGCAACTAGTGGGTAGAGGCCAGGATGCTGCTAAATGACCCATAATGCACAGGACCGCCCATCTGCCCCAACTATACAGAATTATCTGGCCCTATGTTACCTACTGGGGATTAGAAACCCAGGTACCTTTCAAGTCTTTGATTATGCTAATCTCTGAGGGTTATTTTTTTTTTTACTTTAAAACATTTAACTTTTAGTAAAACTCAAATTCATCTCACAAAAATGTTTTAAACCCATGTGCCAGTCGAACAAACATGCCTATAGATTTTAAGGAACACTTACAAATCAGTAAGAAAATATGAATACTTGAAAATCCCCAAATAGGCCTTGCATGTGTCATTGGCTCTTTCTTAATAAAAACAACACAAACGCCAACAAATCTGTGAAAAAATAACCTCATCAGTAACAAAAAAAAATGCAAAGGGATCAGTCAGGATTCAATTAGGAAAACAGAAACCACTCTTGGCATTTCCAGTAGGTAGGGATTTAAAACAGGAAGTTAGGTGTTGACGAAACATCTGGAAAAGTTTGGAAGCAGGAAACTGATGAAGGGCCTCTGCCAGCTCACTGGTTTTCCACCAAGGAATCTGGAAGTTGCTCCTGCCACCGGGCCTGGACCAGCAGGGAAGCACTGAAGGGTCAGAGCTGCCGGCAACAAAGAGGCCTCCCCCCTCCCACTCCCTCCTCCCACAGAGGCCCCTGCAAAGCTCAGGGTCAGCCAAGGCCACGCCTTTGCCTCCGACTTCTGGGAGAAGAATAATGGCTTCTGCTTTGGGGCACTTGCCAGCTCTTGCCTGCGGACCTCATCATGACAGAGGCTAAACCAGTATACTACTGAAAAAGGGGTTCTGGAAAATGTGGGTTCCAGGCACCAGCCCTGTAAAATAAGGAGGGAGGAAAAAAGCGTCAGAGGAAAAGAATGCTGCTGAATGCAACAGACAACAAAAATGGACAGATGATAAAATACCAGCGCCACTCAGGTCCACGAGGTTGGTTGTCTCCAGAAAGACGTTACGAATTTACACTTCTGCCAGCACGGTTTCCAGTCTGATAAAATGTGACCACATAAAATACGCATATTAACTGACCCCCCAACCCAATTCAAGGGTGGTAATCACACAGATTTACAAAAACGTAGATATGCAGATGCTCAACACACTATGTTTAAGGTAGCAAAAACTGACCAGCTAAAACATCCATTAATAGGATTTTAATCAAATGCTTCTACATCGTACGAGTATCACACAGCCATGAAACATAAGGAGGCACGTTTGTATTTATTGATATGTTATTTTTCTGTGACCTCCCTAGTCCTTAGGTAAGGATTTTGCGTTTTATCCTACAGAGCTCTGGGTACCGTGGCCCCTGCTTGCTTCCCTAACTGCATCTCCTGCCACCTCTCCCCACACCAGCCAAGCCTCAGCCATGTGGCTACCTTCTGGTGCTGCTTTCCCTTCCGAGGTCCCCCTTCGCACTGTTGCTCTGCCCAGAACACTCTATATGATGTATATCATCCGATTTAGGCATTTATGTAAAAGTACATGTGAATATATGCATAGAGGAACCGGATTTTAAAAGGAAGATATTCTTGTATTTCTGTATCTATGGTTATATTTGCAGCTCTATGGGAGCTTATTAAATTACTTTGCAACTCCAAGACAGCTAGTTTGAAAATCTAACGGAAATGATACTTGCAACTTTGTGATGAATTTGAAAACCTAGTGGAAGCAGACGCTCTTCTAGCAAAAGGTTTAAAAAGAGTGACTCACCAAGAGGTAGAAAATTTGACCAACCCCATAACCATAGGAAACCTTTCCGTCATTGAGTTTACAAGTTTCTCTTGCAATATTATACGGGAAGATTTTGTTTTATAAACCAGTTTAAGAATGTATCATACATGTAGAAGGGTGTTTACAACATTTAAGGGTATTTGCCTTATTTTTCTTTAAACATACATTTACTATCCAGATTAATAAAACATTTCCAATACCTTAGAAGCCCTCTGCATGCCTCCTTCACAGCACCCCCTTTTCCTCCCAGCACCCAAAGATTAACACAAAAGTTAGGAATATGATCACGATTTCCTTATTTTTAATAAATGTAAATGTTATAATAAGAATACCAAAATATATATACACTAATATGTATAAAATATATAACTAAGAAGAAACTGCTGTATAAAAAATAAATTTTTTTAAAGGTACCAAAACAATAAATTGGATAGCTTTTTTAGAAACTGAATAACAAGCCTAAACCTAGCTTAGAAAAGGGCACTGTTACCTCTGTTAGACAAAGGCTCCTGTGAGAAGAAAAACTAAACAGACTCCTTGGGTTTTAGCCTGCAGTCAGCTCCAACCATTTACAAGAGCCCATCCTGGTCCAGCTAGTAGACAAACTCATGAATGAGTTGTAAGAGACAAGAAAACCACAGCTGGGGCATTTAGAGATTGCAAGAAGAAAGAGGCGGCTCTTCTGCTTTTAAGATCTCCCTTGCCTACCTCCAGTTCTGAAGAATAGGTCAAAACAGAACTGTTCTGTTCAGAAATTAGTGTCCTCTGGTGTTTGCAGCATTGGGCCCTAGAGAGCAGAGCAAGAACTCCATCAACATAAGCTCAAGACAAACCAAATACAGAACAGAAGAGGGCTTACCTAGAGGAATCGTCCTTTGATGAAAGAAATGCGTCTTGCATTGCTCACCCTTGGGACACTCCTTTCGGGAACCCAGCCACCAAGCTGTGCGAAGTCCAGGCTCCATGAAGAGGCCATGTGCCTGTCCCAGGGGAGAGCTGAGCGCTCACTAAGCCAGCAACCACTGCCAGCCGTGTGTGTGAGCCGCCTTCCGATGACTCCAGACTCCATGTGATGGTAAATCTCATGTTTCACCTTGGCTGAGCTGTGGTGCCCAGTTAGTGGTTTGGCCAAACACCAGCCTAGATGTTGCCATAAAGGCATTTTTTTTTTTAGATGGGATTCACATTTAAATCAGGAGACTTTGAATAGAGAAGATTACCCTTCATGACAGAGGTGGGCGTCATCCAATCAGTTGAAGGTCTTAAGAGCAAAGTTGAGGTCTCCCAAAAAGGAAGAAATTCTGCTTCCAGGCTGCGGTAGAGAAGTTCTGCCTGAGTTGCCAGCCTTTGGACTCCAGACTGCAACAGCGACTCTCGCCTGAATATCCAGGATGCTGGCCTGCCCTGAGAATTGATGTTTTACATGTCAGCTTGGCTGGGCCACGGTGCCCAGACATTTGGCCCAACGTTATTCCATATGTTTGGATGTCTCTGTAAGAGTGTCTTGGGATGAGATTAACATTTAACTCAGTGGAATTGAAGTAAATCAGGTTGCCTTCAGTCACGTGGGTGGGCTTCATCTAAGCAGCTGAATGTCCGAATGGAACAAAAGACTGACCTCCCCCGAAGAAGAGGGAATTCAGCCAGAAGACAGGCTTTGGACTTGAACTGCAGTATCAGTTCTCCCCTGTGTCTTCAGCCTGCGGGTCCACCCTGCAGATTTTGGACTTCCCAGCCTCCGTAATTACATAAGCCAATTCCTTAAAATAAATCTCTCTCTCTCTTATATACGTATAGATATCTCCTACTGGTTCTCTTTCTCTGGAGAGCCCTGAGTAACACATACATCCACCACAGCTACAAATACACAAGCACCGGTACAATCCCACTAACACTCCTGAGCAAGGACCACCCAGCTGAGTCCAGTCGACCCACAGAACCATGAGAGGTATAATGAATTGTTTTTTTTTTTGTTTTTTTTTTTTTTTTGCGGTACGCGGGCCTCTCACGGCTGTGGCCTCTCTCGTTGCGGAGCACAGGCTCCGGACGCGCAGGCTGAGCGGCCATGGCTCACGGGCCCAGCTGCTCCGCGGCATGTGGGATCTTCCCGGACCGGGGCATGAACCCGTGTCCCCTGCATCAGCAGGCGGACTCTCAACCACTGCGCCACCAGGGAAGCCCTGAATTGTTGTTTTGAGCCACTAAGAATTTGGATGGTTGTTACACAGCAGTAGGTAACTGGACCACTAAGCATTTTTCACTCACAACCAAAAGAATCGTCACAAACACATTGTCTATCCTTTCTTTTACAGTTTTTCCTGTGAGGTCTTGACATTTGAGGCTTGTTTCTTCTCTCCAATTTCCCCTAGTAACTACTTCATCGGAGAGTATTTGCTTTTTGTTCAGACTAATTATCTATTTTGACTTTAAGCCATTCAAATATCTGTAAAGAATCTCAGTCCATGTGGATGAGAAGACAGACAAAAAGCAAGTCCTTCTCAACACTGGTTCTGCAGTGATTCCTGCTGTTTTCATTGGACTTGTCCCAAGAATATGCTAACGCTACACAATTTTCACTGTTTTATTAGACTGGTCATTTCAGCAGGATTCGGGGAAAAGGAGTCACGTATGTGAGCAGAATTAGGTGTTCTTAGAACTTTGCATAATCATTGTGGACCCGTGTACTGAACCTATAAGCAAACTGTTTTCTCTCTGTTGTGATTTGGATCATTTATCGATATAAAATAGACCGTTCCATTTCATACCGTGTCTGAGATCAATATCTCCGCGCCACTTTTCTGTTTGCATCGCCCTGAAACAAAAACAGAAGGTTAAAGATAGAAGGATAAACAAGTTTATGTGAGTTTCTTGTTAAGCAAAATGTAGGTGAATTTTTTTGTAGCCCAGTTGGAGAGTTGGGCACTTTTGTTTTTAATAAATGAGCTTAAGTTACTTCATCTTTCCTTATATGGGGCTCTTTTGCAATATCACATGGTGCTTTCAATGCTGGCTGTTCATATATGAAGGAAAGTCAAGTTCAATGATGTCTGGCCTTAGAGGTTTCCTTCCCAGAGAGCTTGCTCCAAAGAAGGGAAGTAGTGGTGCAAAAGGACTGAAAGTATTTACACCAGTTAAGTGTTGCTATAGTGTGATTAATCACAGCATCTAAACCATAGTACTGTTGCAAAGATTAAGTGGGATCAGGTAGGTATATGAGCTTTAACTCCACTTATATATGGGCTAAATCTAGATAGCCTTGATGCTTGAACTGACTTTAACTCTATCCACTGTTCAGAGAATATACTGTTAGATGGACTTGTTTTAGTAACAGTCATTTGGAATCTAAAAGTGATCTGGATCCTATTATCACAAAAGCTTGAGCTTTGAGTTTCATTGTAAGAGTAGAAAAAGCAAACAAAGTTTTAGAGGGCACACCTGATAAATGCCCCCGACCCTCCCATGCTCCTCTGGTTTCAGAACACACTTAGAGAACCTATGAAGGAGCGGCAGATGAAGCGCCAACATGTTAGCTTTATTATTGATGAAGGTGGAGCTGGGGGTCGTAACTTCTTGTGAGAGCCATGCAGGGCCCAGGCCTGGCCCGAGGGAACTAGGAGGGTGGTGTTCTCTCTGGCCGGCTGGTACCCAGAGGAGGAGAGGAAAGGGCTGAGCTGGGCATGCCCAGTTTATCCTTCCTGAGCTTGACAGGTGGTCAAGTTACTCTCTTTCCCTGATGCAAAATGAATGAAGAGGTGGCACAAAGCCAGGAGTTAACATTAATTGAACTCTTCCCACCTAGAAGGAAACATCTAGCGTAAAGAAGAAGGTTCCCCCCGTACTGTTCATTTTATGGAGGAAAGTCAAGTGACAGGCACTGCGGAGCCTCGGGAACCCGGCACCACCCTGGTGGTTTCCTCCTCCCTCCTCCGCCCCTTCTCAGTCTCCTTCACTGTGTCCTCTTCCTTGACCCCGCCTTTAAGTGTCAGAGTCCCAGGGTCTGCTCCTGGCTCCTCTCCTCTCCTCATACCCAGCCTCCTAGGTGAGCTCATTTAGGACTTTAAATACCAGAAACAGATGGAAAGCTCACCATTTAATTTTCTAGAACTAATGTAACCTTAATATCAGAATCTAATCAAAAGAAAACCAAAAATATTGTCTTCTGAATATAAATGCAAATCATGCAACCTGCTGGCATATCAGTGTATCAGTTGTAGTAGATGATACAGCACACCACACAGATCTCGCCCCACCCCTTTTGTTGATGGAATTACTACCAGTGGTTGGGAGTGTTAGTGGCCGATAGCTCTCAGTTGAGACCCTCTCTGGGCATTGACCTTGACAGGACAGAATGTCTCCCCGAGGTCCAAGGCTATACTCCCTTCCTGGTGGATGCAGGGGGTACAAAGGCCCCACCACCTCGCCTCAATCCAAGACAACTCTGTTGATCCATCAGTCGGTCCCAGCATTCCCTGTGGGGTTAGCTGTTCAACATCCCCTTCCGTCCAATCCGGGTTCCTTCCCTCCCTCTGTTGTTGCTGCACATAACTCTCCACCTAAGAACCTGTTTCCATGGAACCCAACCTGCAGCATCAGTAGACAGTGACCAAGTCCGTTTTAGTCTGAGAAAACAGAGAGAATTCAACCTCAGGAGTTCTAACCTGTGAAAGTAATGAATTACGTGATAAAGGAGGTTAAAAAATTGTATCAATGGCTACCAAATTGACATTTCATACAATTCAGCAGTAATCCTAATAAACATTATGTGTGAAATAGGATTAAATAGAAAGTACGACTTATTAAGGGAATTTTCATTAAAATCTAGAACATTTTTCCATGTTATGTCTTGATTAGACATTATTAAGACTATTCACCAGAAACTATTACTTAATATTTTCAGCACTATTAACAAGTATAATAAGGTACAAAGTAAATGCTCAAAACAAATGTTTGAAAAAGAGAAATCTTTATTTATAGATGCTATAATTGCACAACTATAAATCCAGGAGACCTTAGAGACATAGGTTAAAAAAAAATAAAAAATTTAGACGTAACTTTTGATTTCTTAAGGTGAGGAATAGCAGATGTGTATTTAAAAATAAAGCTTTTCTCTAGCAATAAAAAGCTAGAAATGCAATTGGAATAAAACCCCGTTCACAATAACAGTAAATCTGAATAGGCCCAAAGCTGAAACAACCCAGAGGTCCATCACCTGAAGAATATATAATACAAAGTGTGGTCTGTCCATACACTGGGATTCCACTGAGCAATAAGAAGGAGTGAAGTACGGACCATGCTAGAACACTGATAAACCTAAAAAACGCTGTGCTAAATAAGGGAAGCCAGACACAAAAGACAGCATGTCGTATGTTCCCAGTAATATGAACTGTCCATAATGGACAAATCAATGGAGACAAAGTGGACTAATGGCTGTCTAGGGCTGATGGAAGTGACTCCTTTTAGGGGTGATGGAAACATTCTAAAATTAGATTGCGGTGATTTTTTTTTTTTTGACAACTTATAAAAATACCCCCCAAATTGAATTTTACACTTAAAGCTGAATTTTATGTGGTGCATATTATATCTCAATATGGCTATTTTAAAAAGTCAACTCGTATTTTAAGAGTTCAAGCACACAGAATTGAACATAAATCTTTGGCAAATAAGCTTAATATTTTTAGCTCAGTGAAAACAGAGCTGTATCTTCTCTGATTTGTCAGTGTTAAATCTCCGCTCATCTGTCAGTGTTAAGTATAATACAAGCATATGTTTTTATTCTACTTGGAGATGTTCTTCCTAAACAGATTCAGGTTTACTGATCAAAGGAGCTAACGCTACTCCTACCTGTTTAATATTATGAAAAATGTAAGTTTGCATCTACCTGAATGAATTTATTCTTGTGACGAACTTGTATGTCAACATTGTTTTGTAATTTGTCAGCTTGGAGATAATTTCCAAGATCTTTAGATAACTTAAAACCTTGGACTAATGTTAAATTGAGTTCATTAGTGATACCCATTGGATGCCTGGATAAATTTTAAGTGAAATAGAATTGTGAAGCCCAGATCACAAAGCATGACTTTAAGGTTATGTGATTTTGCTTCTTATTTTTATACACTACAGAGAGGCTATATCTTTGGGTCTGTTAAGAACAGTTTCATTTTGCCACTGAGAATTTGTGCAAGGAACATGTGTGGCTGTAGAGAGCTGTGTTGTGTGTTTCCATGAGCTCTGATAGATCATATGCTGGTGTGTGACACACGGTTCTCAATTACCCCCTAGTTTTCTCTGTAAAATATTACTAACTACTTTGTTTTTAAATAACTAATATAGTTAATATACTAATTATTATAAGTGATTGAGACTAGGGAGCAGTGGTTTCAGAGAAATATAATGACGCACGTGCTTCTGTTTCACAAGGAAGAGTGGTTTTGTCCTAAAGCAGCAGTGTTGAGGGTATTTTTGTTATCCAAACCCCTTTTGCATTCTTCAAAGTTCTTCTGGACTCCTTAGCTAAAAATCCAATCGAGATTCCTTATGAAAACTTCTAGCAAAGCAAGCTTAGGGCCTTTATGGTAAACTAACACCCTTGGTGTACCTATGTACATAATCAGGGCCAAACTAATGAGAATAGCCTTACTCTGTGATCAAGAATAATTTTTTTTAACTTTGAGTAAAAGTGGGGATACAGGGGGAAAAAATATATGCTTCAGTGGAAAATGATGGTATATCTATAGCACTCCCTCCCATGTGTGATTCTGAGGTTATAGAAGCTATTTGACACCTCTGGACGTTGTAGATAACTGATAGCAATGCAAAATCATTCTTGTTGTGAAATGCAAATGAACCCTCCGCTGCCCCCAACCCACCAGAAAAATCCGTTTCTGCTCCATTGGCACATCCCTATCGATATTTCTGATCTATAAATATGTGTTCTTTGGATTCTCCTTTGAACTGGTTGTACCATCTCACCAGTTTTCTCATTATTTAGTTAAACAAAATATTTAATGTTTTATCTTTATACCTGTATGAGAATCATGATCTTACCTTTCTTTGGAAAATTCTGATCTACTGACTTGCGTACCTTGGAGAGCTCACTCTACGATACAGGCTGCATTTCAATTCAATGAGAAAATAACTGTCTAGTGTGTAAATGTTGCTGGAATAATTGGCTCTCCATTTGGAACAGAGCAAAGCCAGACCCCCAAGTCACACCGTATACAAAAATGAGCACCAGGTAGATTAAAAATTGAAGTGTACATATGTGAAAAATAAATGTAAAAATGTAAAGATTTAAGTAATAACAAATGTGCATAATAAAACTCCTAAAAGAACATTTAGGACAAAATGTAATAAGCTTGGTGTGCCGGAGGCCTTCCTGAGCAGGACAGAAAAGTGTGCTGCTTGAATATTACAAATGCTAATTTTTATCTTTCATATGGGTTACATCAGACTCCTACCTATTAAACTGGTGTTATAAGGATAAACATTTCCTCAGGCTCTTATGTCTTTTGACTGTATAGTGCTTATTTTTATTCAAAATTTTAATCTTCTTAGTCAAATTTCTCTTGCTGTCCAGCTTCTGGGTT
The DNA here is from genome assembly GCF_937001465.1 of Orcinus orca. NCBI lineage: Eukaryota > Metazoa > Chordata > Mammalia > Artiodactyla > Delphinidae > Orcinus > Orcinus orca. Next base: position 83,749,652 of record NC_064575.1, read on the forward strand.
TCTTGTCTTGCTTTTGGAAAGTTGTTTTTATATTACTATTTTATATTATTATTTTTATGAAGTTTTATATTATTGTTATACCAAAGTTATTTTCCTATCCATATGTAGAGAGAGTTCTCCATAGATTTTTTTTTAACATCTTTATTGGGGTATAATTGCTTTACAATGGTGTGTTAGTTTCTGCTGTATAACAAAGTGAATCAGCTATACGTATACATACATCCTCATATCCCCTCCCTCTTGCGTCTCCCTCATACCTTCCTTATCCCACCACTCTAGGTGGTCATAAAGCACCGAGCTGATCTCCCTGTGCTATGCGGCTGCTTCCCACTAGCTATCTGTTTTACATTTGGTAGTGTATATATGTCCATGCCACTCTCTCACTTCATCCCAGCTTACCCTTCCCCCTCCCCGTGTCCTCAAATCCATTCTCTACGTCTGTGTCTTTATTCCTATCCTGCCCCTAGGTTCTTCAGAACCTTTTTTTTTTTTTTTTAAGATTCCATATATATGTGTTAGCATACGGTATTTGTTTTTCTCTTTCTGACTTCACTCTGTATGACAGTCTCTAGGTCCATCTACCCCACTACAAATAACTCCATTTCATTTCTTTTTATGGCTGAGTAATATTCCATTGTATATATGTGCCACATCTTCTTTATCTATTCATCTGTTGATGGACACTTAGGTTGCTTCCATGTCCTGGCTATTGTAAATAGAGCTGCAGTGAACATTGTGGTGCACATCTCCATAGATTTTTGAATAGAAAACGCATCTGGACATTTAGACACCAAAGCATGCATGGTGACTTTTTTGTGGGGTAGGATTATGGATAATTTTATTCTCTTGGTTTCTGTTTGCTTATACTCATTAAACAAGCAATACATATTCACTGTAAAAAAAAAAAAAAAAAGCAGCTTAATTTTCTAAGAAAACTTAAGTGCCTTATCTCTAGAAGGATGTTTTAAAAAAACCCCAAACTGTCTACATTGGCTGTCTGTGTGGCTGGGGACTAGGTAGATGGGGGACAGGAGTGGGAGAGAAACTTTCACTGAGTCCTCTTTTGTACCTTTTGAATTCTGAACCATGTGAATAAATAGTCTATTCAAAAAATTAAAACTGTGATTCCTCCAGCGCGAAGGGAAACACCGTAGCCCATGCACTGTCTCAGGCACCGAGTTGCCCGTGATCATATCCTCCCAGCAGCAGCATCTTCCCACCAGATCGTAAGCACAGCCCACCCTGTAGCTTTGCAGCCAGGTCTGGGCATCAAAGGCCTGGACTTTGGAGTCAAACCAACCTCAGTTTGAATCCATGCCCCAGGCCCTTAGGGACAGGACACCAGGGGGAATTTGCTTTTCCCTCTCTGGTCGTTTCCTCATCTCCAGAGTGAAGGTATTAACCGCAACAAGGCTCTGGGTCTGGAGTTGAGATACTGAACGTAACGTGCCTCGTTTTAGTAGATACTCGATAAATGGAGGCTAGGGATTGATCTCTGATCAGATATCTTCTAGAGCAGGGTTTCAGAGCAGGCGTTATTGGTGTTTCAGATAAGGTAATTCTTTTGGGGGGGGGGGGTAGGGGCTCTGCCCTGCACATTATAGGACGCTTAGCAGCATACCCGGCCTCCGCTCACTAGATGCCAGTAGCACCCACACCCCCATCATCCAGGAGCTGTGGCAACCAAAACTGTCTCCAGACTTGACCAAATATCCCTTGCAGGCTAATCAGCCCCAAATGAGAACCACTGATCTAGACGGTCCAGAAAAGTCCTCAATTAAGCGGGCAGGTACTAAGTGTTCATACACAGGCTGGTCCCTTCTCAGCTTCGGGCAGCCCAGCCTTGCATTCCGGGGTGGGTGGGGAGGTGGTGAACAAATGTCTCCATCTAGAGACAAGGATGACTGTTCCCATGGGCCAGGCTGGGCCCTCCTCTACACCTGCCTCATAAGGTGGTTGTGAGAGTATTTCTCCCGTTTTGCTGTGACTGGGCCGGGCCCCAGAACCAGGATGAGGGTTCTGCACTCTCATGCTGCCTGATCGCCTCTGCTTTCCAGGGCTTCTAGGGGCATATGGAGAGAAAGAGCAAAGTAATAAAAATCAAGGCTCCCGCTGCTTCTCTGCTTACATTGAGAGCTTAAAATAATAATAATAATATTGATGATAATAATAATCCTGTGCTTTCACCCTCGCCAACGAGTGGCCACACAGCGTCCAGGATTACACACACCCTGACTTCCTTGGGGAACTGAGGAATGAGTGAACGTCCCTGGACACATGGGGAGGCCGCCTGACCTTCTCGCGGGTCACAGGGGCTTCCCATGCCCACTGGCTTCCTCTGCCATTTTCACCATCCTCAGGTCTGAGGAACAGCTGGGCATCCAGGAATTGGGGCTGCGGTTTGCCTACAAGATCAGGAGGCCTTCCTGAAAACTGCAAAGGGCCAGTGAGGTGGTCTGAGAGGCAAGAAACTCCAAGAAAATCTCTTCCTGGCTGGTATTTCCAGGGCCTCCGTGAAAGCTGTCTTGAATGTGGGTGTTGGTCAGCCTGAGGGGAAAGGCTCGCACTGTGAGGTAGGATCATCTGACGAGCAGGAACTAACCCCCTTCCTCTCAATGAAAGGTCCTTCAGCCTTTGTACAGTGCTGTCCCAGTCCTGAAAATGGGAACGTGCAGGGCTTTGGAGAGCCTTGCCCTCGCCCTCAGCTGGGCAGCCAGGGAAGAGAGGATTGTGAGGCTAGCTCCTGTTGCCTCCTGTCTCCTCCGTCCCCACGAGACAGGGAGATGTAGCCCGAGCTCTCCCTTCAAGAAAGAACTTGCCATTCAGCTGTCAGTAATGCTGTTCCCCGGCAGCTTCCAGCTCTTCGTGTTTTTAGAGTCCATCTCAGCTTTTGATCTGTGTCTACACTCTTCCCAGGCAGCCACTGGGACTGAACAACACGGGGGGTGTGAGGGGGCGGGTCCCAGGGCCTGGCTATTTCTGTCCAACACAGTTTCCTCTAAGGAGCCATGTTTGCTCTGGAGCTCGTGGTCGAGCTGACCGAGACTTTGTAAGATCTACTCATGATCCGATGGCTTCCTCTACCCAGGGCTGCTTCCTCGCTGCTTTATGTCACACACATCATCCCCCATAACCTCTTGCAATCCTCTCTTTGTCTTGTGGTCAGCTTCCGGAAGTCTGCATCCACACAGCCCCTTAGCCAGTGCTGTCTCAGGTGTGTCTGAGGAAGAGGCTGCCCCCTGCAGGCCTCCATCTCCCCGTGTGGAAGTGAAGGCGTTGGCCTTGCAGAGCTCCGGGTCTCTTAGCTTGGCCATCACTGAACTTAGCCTCATTAGGAGGCCGTATTTAGAAAGCTTTACTCATCGTGTGCTGACATCATATCATTGGCTTTAGCACTCCAGGACGACTTCAGCCCTCAGGCACAAACTGTTCCTGCTGTTTTCTCTTTTGGACACACTTTTAAAGCCCCTCGGTTGACCCTTCTCTTCCTCCACAAGCCTCCATGGTCTTGGTTCCCATCCAGGGGGCAAAACCTATATCACCATGGATTTGTGAGAAACGCACAGAGTTCCCCAGAGTTAATCTCTTCATCTGGACAAAGAGAGACAAGTCACACAGCTGGCTGCGGTCGGATATGGGCAAGAGAAGTGTCTCCTGAGGCTCTTGTACCTGAAACATTGTCTGTCCTAAAGAGGACACACTGTGCAAACATACCTGATTTCATTCTCTCTAAATCTCCACTAAAACCGCAGAAAAGGGAATTTTTTTTTTTTTTTTTTGGATTCTGTACTTCAACAGCAAGACCTTTTTTTTTCCTACATCTTTATTAGAGTATAACTGCTTTACAATGGTGTGTTAGTTTCTGCTTTATAACAAAGTGAATCAGTTGTACATATATATATGTTCCCATATCTCTTCCCTCTTGCGTCTCCCTCCCTCCCACCCTCCCTATACCCCCCCCCCCAAGGTGGTCACAGAGCACCGAGCTGATCTCCCTGTGCTATGCGGCTGCTTCCCACTAGCTATCTATTTTACGTTTGGTAGTGTATATATGTCCATGCCTCTCTCTCGCTTTGTCACAGCTTACCCTTCCCCCTCCCCATATCCTCAAGTCCATTCTCTAGTAGGTCTGTGTCTTTATTCCTGTCTTACCCCTAGGTTCTTCATGACATTTTTTTCCCCATAAATTCCATATATATGTGTTAGCATACGGTATTTGTCTTTCTCTTTCTGACTTACTTCACTCTGTATGGCAGACTCTAGGTCCATCCACCATCATTACAAATAGCTCCATTTCGTTTCTTTTTATGGCTGAGTAATATCCCATTGTATATATGTGCCACATCTTCTTTATCCATTCATCCGATGATGGACACTTAGGTTGCTTCCATCTCCTGGCTATTGTAAATAGAGCTGCAGTGAACATTTTGGTACATGACTCTTTTTGAATTATGGTTTTCTCACGGTATATGCCCAGTAGTGGGATTGCTGGGTCATATGGTAGTTCTATTTGTAGTTTTTTAAGGAACCTCCATACTGTTCTCCATAGTGGCTGTACCAATTAGAAAAGGGAATTTTTAATCTCATATCCAGAAGAACAGGAAGAAAAGAGTAGTACACAGCAACAAAGTTCAGTAACAGGAAAGCAGACAGGATAGTTGTACTTATTATCTCAGCCTCTCTGAGAAATTCAAGTACTAATCAGGCCGTGGGGAAAGCCAAGAGCCAACTGGATGTACAGAGTCCTCAGAAGGCTCAGGAATTGATGGTACCAGGTACTTGCAGAGGTGGAGGGTGAAACAGGAGGCTAAAATAAGGAGCATTCAATGATAGCAATTTAGAAGCAGCCTTAGAAACCCCTCTCACCCCACCCCGCTTCAGGGTTTCCCCTGGCTTTAAAGACTAAAAGGGATCACCAAGTTCCCTGCGTATCAGTCCTTACACATCATCATGAAATTAAAGAACAACAGAGATGAAGAAGATTGTATACTTTACTTCCAGGAAAAACAAACTGGCATCAAAGGACCAGATATTAGAATGTCTTTAGACTTTCCAACGTCAACACTAGGAGACAGAATTCTAACGCAATACCTTTAAGAATCTGAAGGAAAATCATTTCCAAACCAAAATTCTATTCCTTTTCAAACTATTAATCAAATATAATGGTAAAATAAAGACAGGTTTTTACAGAAAAGTTCTTCCAAGAATTTACCCCCCAAGCAAACTTTTTGCAGAAAGCTCCTGGAAGATATGCTCCAACAAAACAACGGAGTACATGGGGAAGTGGGATAGAGGAAGCAAGAGATGAAAAACATAAAATGATGAAAGATCCAGGATGACTGCTGTGTACCAAGCCGTTAGTCTGGACTGGAAAAGAGTAAACCAGGGACAAAGTTTTGATAACTGCCTTTACCAAGAGACCTACTGCCAACATTAGTAAGATCCGGGACACACTTTGTCTGAGTTTTTATACTATATCACCACCTATGATAGTTTTGCTTGGTATAGAATTCTAAGTTGTAGTCATTTTCCTTCAGAACTTTATGATGACATATACAGAGCAAGTGTAGCTTAAATTTAAATGTTATAGACACTACTGTGCAAATACTTGCCGAATCTTTTCTTTCTTTCCAAACAAAAGCTGATGGCTGGCTAACCCAGTGCTTTGTATTCTCAAAACACTTGTGCAATCAACTTCATTATAAAAGTTATTTTTAGAAGGTATTCTCATTAACCAATACGTGAATTTTGTGGTCTACGGCTTTAACCAAATTTTAAGATAAAATCAAAGAAACTTGGGGCTTATGATGATACATTTCTACCAAAAGCAAGCACATGAGATTTGCAATCCAACAATTGCCCAAAAAAAAAAAAGATTCATGTCTAAGACGACACCTGAACTCCTAAAGAAGTCAGATACCCAAAAAAAGTTTGGATTTTTGACTCTGCCTACAGACAAGAAGAGCCTACCCCTTCTCTCCATTTTTATGATCGCTGAATTGAAGACCTAAAGAAATTACAGTCTTATCCCACTGGGATTATCTCTGCAGCCTCCTTAGCTGCTTAAGATTATTTAAGCTTTCTGTGCCCCAGTTTCCTCCTACGTCAATTGTGGATAATAATAGTATCCACCTCATAGAGTGGTGACCATTAAATGAGATGACGTATGTAAGGCACTTAGAAGAGTGCTTGGCACGCAGTAAGTGCTATAGAAGTGTTTGCTCTGCAAGAGGTTCTGGAGTGGATGAAGCAAGAGAGGAAAACCCACTTTCTGTAGAGGATGATTCCCCAAATGTCTACATTTCTTTTCCAAGAGGAAGTAGTACTTTATTCATTTAAATCAGCAAACACTTATTGAGAGCCTGCTGTGTGATAGGTACCCTGATGCTGGGCCCTGAGGACACAGCAATGACAATGTTGTAGATTCTGCTCTCAGAGCTGGGGGAGGCATATTTAGTTGTCCAATTATTCGGTTACTGTCTTCTTCCAAGTTTTCACAAGTGCTATGAAAGGAAAGTCCAGGGCATTATGAGAGTACAAGAGGAACCTGAAGTCTATGTTGAGGGGGCAGAGGAGGTATGGCCAAGGAAGCCATCTCTGAGGCCTGAAGGATGAGTAGGAATTGACCAAGCCCCAGGAGGGGGGCCTTCCATGCAGACCAAAGAGTGAGGCCCAGGCCCTGAGTCAGGAGAACACAAGGTGCCCTGAGCATGCCAGGAGAAGGCGACTGTAACTGGAGGGCAAGGAGCAGGGAGAAGGCTGGGCAGGACTTTTGGGGTCTTGTAGTCCAGGGCAAATAAGTCAGACAACGGCCTTCCTCTGCCCAGAACCTATTCATGGCTTCTCATTGGCTTAGGACAACAGTAGCCTACTGGTGGGGCGTTGTCATCAACTAGGGAAGGTGGACACGAGTGTCGAGAGGCTCCGAATTGATTCAGAACAGACGGTGATCAGTGGCTCCCTTCTGAGATTTGACACATCCATGATGGGTGGGATCAGAGTTTGACAAATGCCTCAAAGTCACCCCCAGGCCTCAGGGCCTGGACCTCCGAAGAGGGGTGTCTCCACATGACACTGTTCTAATTGCTCTGGTCCAGCTGGAGACAATGGGAGGGTGACAGGCACAGGGCAAGCCCTGGAACGACTGCTCTGCTCCCTGGTCTGGTTCAGTGCTGTCTGCTCGGCTCCTAAGGAGGCCCGGCAAGGAGTAAGCACTGTATGGGTGGTTTGCTGAGCCAGGGAGGGTGGGCACCAGGCTTACCAGCGAGGGGAGGGATGCCCAGGCAGAGGGAACAACGTGTAAACGAAGGTGATGCAGCCGCATCCCCTGCCTGTCGTCACTGATCCAGCACAAACTTCTCATCCTTCCCTGTCCGGACTTTAAGAGGCAGTGTCTTGGAAGTTGACATCGTCATTACAGCAATTAAGCGTGCCTAGGGGAATACAGACCCCACAGTGAGAGGTCCAGAGGAGAAGCTTATCCCATTGTCTTTTAATTATTATTAAATACTCAGTAATTGTGCTGGACCCTGGGGTTCCGGCTGCCAAGCAATTAGACCCAGCCAGGCCGCAAGGAGAACCGCTGAAGGAAGTGACACTTCCAGGCTGCAAGCGCCCTGGTGAGGCAGGATGGATGGAGGGCCTGCCGAGCTGCCCCTTTCCCTCTGTGCCTCGGTCTCCGCACGTTGAGCTGCTCTCACCTCCTCCGTGGAGCCCAGACTAGGGTTCCTGGGGATGAGTCTGGGCATCTCCCTGAATGGTGATGCCAGTGAGAGTCGTGCAAGGCAAAAGAGGGGTAACTTCACTCTGGGGTGACCACCTGTCCCCATATGCCTGGGACTGGGGGTGTCTGAGAAGGAGGGGACATTTAACGTTAAAGCCAGGAATGTCCCCGGCGAATCGGAATGACTTTGGCACCCTGCTTCTCCCTCACACATCCAGGGGGCCAGACTCAGCTGATCAAAGGCTCCTAAAGCATGTTGTCCCTTTGCAGAGGTTGGAGTGGCCCTGCCCTCCCCCTGCCTCAATTCCTGCAGACACCTTCCATCACCCAAGGTGGGCTGCCAGCTAGCAGTTCCCAGATCTACCGGTTTGTCGGGGCTCCAGCAGGAGACAGATGGGGTGCCCAGAGGTTTCCTTGGAGGGAGTGTAATGAAGGGACTATCGGTAAAGATGAGGGCAGGGTCAGGGGAACCAGGAAGGGATGGTGAGGCCCCAGCGGTCTGAGAGCTATGGGAAACCTTTGCCACTCTGCGGCCTGGAAGGGTCTGGGAAAAAGGAGGTGGGTGTGTTGCCAGGTCCAGAGAGAGATGGGCCACTGCTGGTGCCGTGGCAAGGCAAGGAGGAGTCAAGGTCAGTGTATGTCCTAATCTCTCTCTTCCCACCCTCCCATCTCCTACCAGTATCTCCCATTGACCAAGTCCAGCGAGAAGCCAGAGGGATCCTGGATGATGCAGTTCACGGGGTCAGCCTCCCGGGGCACAGAGCAGGGAAGGGGTGGGCAGAGAATAGGTCTGGAGAATGTCCAGCACATCATCTGTAAGGAAGTTATCCCCGATCCGAGGCTTGAAGCTTGAGTTCAGGAGCCCTGGGGCCAAACCAGACACTTCTTCCAACAATACCAAGTATCCAAGAGGCATAGCCTCGGAGTCACACAGACCTCAGTTCAGCTCCTCACCTTACCTAGGGGAGATGTGTGTCTTCAATGACCACACAAGGGTAATAATGTAGCTCTACAGGGAGGCACCAAGGGCTAGGGGAGAAGACAGGTAAAGCATGCAGTGGGGGCTGCCGCCTGTTTGAAGGAGGAGGCGAGAATGAGTGAACACAGAGTATTTCTTCGCTCTTATCAGATCACAGCACTCTCCTATGTGAAGTGTCAGCATAGCCCCTGATTTAAAATATGCCTTTCTTTGGCTTCTGGATCCTGCAGACCTTAGACTCGGGTTAAGGAACCTCTCTGGTCCATGAGGATCAGAACGGCACCTGCCAGATATGCTCATTGAGAGGATTAAATAGGTACTTAGGATATGCCTGGCACACGGTGAGATTCCGGCTGGCTACAGTTACGTTTTTGTCATTATCGCTAGTATTAGGCTTAAATAAGATAAGCACTTATAAATCACATAGTTCCCCCCAAAGCCCACTGGCCCCACTTTACAGAGGAGCCACTTGTCACGGTCTTCTTGTGTGTCCAACAGTCCCCAGTTTCTCAGCCAAACATTAATCTAGGTGCTGCGGGGAAGGTATTTTTGTAGATGTGAATAAGGTCGTAATCGGTTGACTTCAAGCAAGAAAGGTCACCCTAGATAATCCGGGTGGGCCTCGTTCGGTCCGTTGAAAGGCCTTTAAAGCAGAGCTGAGGCCTCCCTGGTAAAGAAGAAAATCCCACCTGCGGAGGGCAGCTCCCGCCGGTGCTGGAGAAGTCCAGCCTGCCCTTCCTGGTGGCCTGCCCTGTGGGCTCCAGACTTCCTGAGCCGGACCCCGCAATCCCGTAGACCAGCTCCTCGCAGTAACATCTCCTGGTTCCGCTTCTCTGGGTCATCCCTGCCCGACTGCAGCACTGAGCCTTTGAGAGCTTAAGGGACTTGCCTGGGGCTTGCTCAGCACGAAGTGGAGACCCAGGCTGAGGACCCAGGCCCCTCTGACCCCAAGCTCTATGCTTTGCCTTTAACTGTGGAAGGCCATGTGGCCCAGGGTGGGCCCTGGCCTCCAGGACTCAGGGATGAGTGGGTCTTGGTTATACCCCCATCAGCCCCTGTGCCTCATACCTCACTCCGCCTCGTGCCCAGCATTGCCACCAGAACTCCACGCAAGCAGCTGACGTTTGTCTCAAAAATGAAAGGAAGAGCTGCTTGCTGGCAGGACAGGGTGGAAGTGGGCAGCCCTGAACTGGGGGGGGCAGCCAAGGCCCCTGCACCCACTCAAAGAAGTCCCTCCCCCTCAACTGCTCATACTTCTTTCAAGATGCCACCCACCCACCCCACCCCCTTTAAAAAACCATCTATTCCTGGTGCTGCACTGGGGCATTGCCATGGCAACAGGGCAACTCGGGAGGCTCAGTAAGCCGGCTTGCTTCTCTGATGGTTCTGTGGGGACCTCACGGTTCGCAGAGCAGCTGCACAAGCCAGCACCATCTGCTTTGAGCGGTGAATACACACCCTCCCTTCCTACGCCCCTTCAGTGAGCTTGCCTCACATCGAGCCCAGGGGCCAAGGACCCTGGCAGAGGGGCCATAGAAGGGTTGGTTGAGAAATGCAGAAAACCAGGGTCCTGTTCTAGTGCTGAAGCTAGGAGTGGGGCAGGCTGTATGGGCCGAGAGCATGGGAGGTGTGTTCCTCCAGGTAAAAATCAACCCTGTTACCCCGTGAAGGAGAACACTGGGTGGGCGGTGCTCCCTAGGAGAGCAGTAGAGGAAAGATCCCACGTAAGCAGTGTCCTGTCCCTTTAGTCCAGAGCTGGGTTGGAGCTGGCCATCCTGAACCCTGGGAAGTTAGGGGGCAGCTGGACCACTGGGGGTAGAAGTAAGGCTGAGGCTCACCAGGTTGTGCTTCTGTGTCCAAGCAAAGGAAGGAGAGATTTTGTCTTCCATGTCTTCCTGTGCCCACTGCATCTCAGTTTAACAGATATGTCACATGGGCTGGGGAAGCATTATTCCCATCTTGCAGGAAACCCCTGGTCCTCTCCACAGTCCTCCCCCACCCCCTCCCCCATCCATTCCCCCACTGCCAATCTCAGCCTGTTCGCCTTTCTCTTAGCAGATAATAGGTTCTGGTTCTGAAGGAGACATGGCCACACAATCCTGGACAGATGATCAGTCACAATCCTCATGTCCTCATTGCTCATATACTAAGCAATTGCTTTCCTTTCCTGGACAACAGAAGTTAACTTCCCCAAGATCTTTGCCTGGGCAGAGATGTGCACCCAGCTCTCAGGATGAGATGATCCCCATGGTGATGTTCTGTCCACTTAGGCTGAGTCGTCTGGGTGTAGCAATCAGGTAGTGTATGCAGCTGGCGGAGTCTGCCGGACTACAAGGTAGATAGCATACTCACATTGGGTGATTTGAGAACAGTTTAATGAAGGGACCATTTGCAAAAACTTAGAGTATAAAGAAACCATAAAGGGTAGTGCAGTACAAGAAGCTAATAATGTCAGGGCACCATCACCCCTTGTGCCAGGGTAAGAGGGGCAGTTCCGAGCCTGGAAGCAGAGGCTGTGCAGAGAAGGCTACCAGGGAGAGGCTGGGACCCTTGCTTAGGAAACACCCAGACCCCAGGGTCTCCACGACTCAAATGGAGGGAAGAAATGCTCCCCCTCCCTTTCCTCAAACCTCCTGACTTTGTGCCAGAGCTCCCCATTGGCCAAATCTAAGTGGAAGCCACACAGGTTTGTTTCCATGGACACAGAGCAGAGTGGATAAAGGTGGAGAGAGATTTGGAGGGGAAAATAGAAGATTCCCAGCACAGCATTTGTCTTGGGACACTAGAGTCAAATCCAAGCTCTCACTGGCTCACTGAAAGTGATTAGCTTGTACCATCAGCCAGTAGAAAGGGCAAGGGTAGATCTGGTCTCAGGTATAACTTGATTCAAGACTTAAGTGCTCTTAGGCTCTGTGAGATGTGTCAGCCCACCTGCTTCAAGAGGCCACAGACACAGCTCTTCTCTACCAGGTCCTGCTGGGGAAAAAAAGGGAGGGCTCCCACTGGCTGATTTGGGTCCTGTGGTCATCCCTGGAGCAATCACCGTGGTGGCCCAAGGGACATGGTGCTGTAATTAGCCCAGCCTGGATGACAGACCACACCTGTGGCTGAGAGCAAGGTCTGTTACCAGCACAGGGACATTTGCTGAGTGTGACTGCCCAATGATGCAGCCCAGAACTTGAAACAACGAACACAGGATGACTTGGGGGACCCGCTGTGAGACAGACTTGATCTCATTTATCACCTGACCTATATAGGCTCCTACTCTGACGGGGCCACCATGGTGACGTTTTGGGTCTCCTGGAATTAGTGTCAGCTCAGAGCCAGCGTCCAGGTATCCCCCCAAAAGTCTGATTATTTCCCTTTCCCCACGGCACGGTCACCCTGGTAAACAGCCATGGGTCCTTTCAGAGAAGGCTGGGAGAAAGATTAATAATACACACTTTTGGCGATGTGCCCGGGTCCATCCTCAAGGGCACCCGACCTCCCCTTCATTCAAAGGGTTCTGAGTCAGTAATCTGGCTCAAGTCTGGACAATTACCAGAAGAAGGAGCAAAAGGGGGCAGGCACCAGACGCATAGATACACTGGAAGCCCCTTTTCGTAGTAGACACACAGCCCACGGTAGACAAATAGTCAAAGGGAATGTGTGTGGAATGCATACAGTGGAACCAAAAACAATAACCACGAAATCAGGGTCTCAGAACAGTGCTGGCACACAGCTAGCTTTTATTATGAGCATTGAATATATTATCTCAGTAGGTGCCTTGACTCAGGGAGTGATGTTAATAATCATAATTCCTCAAAAGAGCCCTGTTTTACACACAGGAAACCTGTGGTATAGTAAGCTACCTAAGCATTGCTACCTAAGACTGTGGGTGCTGAGCTGGGAGGCTGGCCCCAGAGCTCCCACCCTCCCTGCCACTGTGCCCAGCCCTGCAGGTGGGCCAGGGGAGAGAGCCCTGCATCCTCAGCTGTTTGGGTTTTGGTTTTCATGCAATTCTTGGTCTGCCTGAGGCTGAGTTGATCGGAGCTGCTAAGACAGTTGGACGTGACAGCTGGACATGACAAAGATCCTTTTGAAGTCTCAAAAATGGGACTGGGATTGGAGTGGCTTACGCTTAACTCAGATAAGTAAGACCCTGACGTGGAATTGATTTCAGTGCATGCAGCTGTCTCCAGGAAGATGCTGTGGGCTGATCGTTAACTCATAGATATTCTTGACTGTTACCGAGCCAAACTTGGGTCCACTTGCCTGCAGGCAGTAAAGTCCATCTACTGACACTGGGTCGTGGTGAAGGAAGTTGCAGCATTTATTGCAGGGTGCCAAGCAAGGAGAAGGCACAGCTCGTGCTCAACTCCCTGATGGCTTTCAGGGAAGGGGGTTTTAAGGCAATGTGAGGGAGGGGCTGCAGGGTTGATGATCAGCTCGTGCACAATTCTCAGGTTGGCGGGCATCAAGGTGAAGTTCCAAGTATCATCAGATCTCTGGTTTCAATGGTCTGGGGTCTGTGTGCTTGTGGTCAGCAGTTGTCATCTGGTGGGGGTCTGGTTCCTATAAAAAACAACTTAGGAATGTGTGTCAGGCCTTTATCTATATCTTTCAGAGAACTGGGAGTTTGGCCACTCTGCTGCGTGACGTATTTATAGTCTAAATTGTTACCAGTTTCCCGGCCCAACAGCTATTCTTGGTTTCTACATCTTCACATTTCTAATCATTAACTCTTGAGCCAGCCTTTGAGACTCAGGGGAGCCCTGAGAGACTAAAGCAAAAGCCTTTTATGTCCAAGGACAGGGACATGGCAGATTGTATACGGTTTCAACGGTTAACCATAAACTGGGCAGAGGAACTTGGTTTTGGGAGACTCGGTTTCGTTATGAACCAAACATGTGCCAGGCACCACAGGCCTGAGAAACCAGTGTCCCAAGGGGTGCGGCTCCGTCAGGATATAGGCTGTGGATAGTCCGAACCCCAGCATCTTAGCGGTTTAAAGGTACTTTTCCCCCTCACTTTCTGTGTCCGCTGTGGGCCAGCTGGGGACTCTATGCCCCACCTCTTCACTTCAGGACCTGGACTCAGCAGCCTCTATCTTGAAACCTGACTGTCAGCATGACGTTCTGGAGGGTCTCACGTCGACAATTGATGCTCTATCCAAGAAGGGACCAATGTCACTTCACTCAGGATTCATTGGCCAGAACTAGTCTCATGATTCCACCCACCCAGGGGACCAGGAGCATGGGAAGTGGGAAGAACGGGTGCACCAGTGCATGTGGGGTGGGGTTCTAACTGTTGTAAACAGGTGCGCTGGGGAGCGAGGACCCCTTTACCCATCATGCTCGGGCGTCGCTGGGCCATCAGAGCTCTGGGTTTCTTCATATAGCAAAGGCTATGAGGCGCTGCGGTGTGTTGGCTTGTCAATCTCCAGGGTGGGGACACGGGATACGGCAACGCACATAACCTGTGTTGGCGGGTGGGGCTGGGGACAAGCGTTCCGTGGAATGTGTTTTGGGAGAAGCTGTGCGTTATTACGTGAGAAGGACTCAGCAGATGACTAGGCAGAGCACAGAGGATTTTTTAGGGCAGTGAAACTGCTCTGTATGACACTCTAATGGTGGACACGTGTCATTACACGTTTGCCGGAACCCACAGAATGTGCAACACCAACAGTGAACCCTACTGTAAACTATGGGCTCCGTTACTGTATCACGTGGTTAGATTTTCACCAAGTTTGCTGGGTATGTCTGTGAAGGCCTGGCACTGAACACAGGTATACCCAACATTCACTTTGGGGGGTCCGTGAAGAGGACCCCAGGGGGAAGTGCAGATATACTCCAGTGCAGCTGAAACCAAAGTGACAAAGAGGCCTGTGACTCCTGATTGAGGGCGACAGGCCACAGCATGAAGAGCACACTGGGCAGTGGTGCCCAGGCACAGCCAGGAGGCCAGTAGGGCTGCAAGGGGGTCAGGGGAGCAGCTCTGGGAGGGCCTTGTCAGCTGGGGTGGATGGGAACAGGGAGGGTGGAGCAGGGAAAGTGACCTGACCTTATTTATACTCTAGAAGGATTGTTTTAAGTCCCTGTGTGTTGTCAGGATTCAGAGATCCTACAGCCAGAAAGGGTGACTTGTTTTGTATGTGAGTTATGCCTCACTAACCCTGAGTTTAAAATGCAAAAGCATGCGTTGGCTTCTGTATTGAAAGCAGATGGGAGGAAAGGGGCAGGGGAGGGTGGGGGGGGTGGAGGGCTGACGCAATAATGCAGGCGAGACCTGGTACTGTGGACCCAGGGCGGGTTGGTGGAGGTGAAAAGGAGTCAGATTCCGGATACATGTTGAAGGTAGAACCAACGGGACTTTCTGAGGGCTCGGATTTGGGGTGGAAAAGAGAAGTCAAGGATAATTCCAGAGTTCTTTGGCCTGACCAGCTAGAAGGACGGCACTGACTTACTGAGATGAGAAGCCCTTCAAGAGAAGCAGGGGTCTGGGGAGGTGGGGGGAGGGAGGTGATCAGGAGTTCACGTTGGACCCGCGAAGCTGGAGATGCCCATTGGAAACCCAAGTGAACACGTGTCACAGGCAGGTGGATGTACAGACCGGAGATTTTTAATGAATGGTTGCTGGATGGAAGGGCGGGAGGTGGGGAAGAAAGGGAGGAAGGGGAGAGGGGGCGGGAAGAGGGAGAGAGGGAAGGAGAGAAGGAGGGAGGGGGGAGAGCAGGAAGAATCCACACCCAACTGTTGTCCCATCCGAGACCTCCCGTGCTCTCAGCAGCCTGGCCGGCTGACACTAGATGGAGGTCTGTCGCCGCACACTGAGACTTATGGATCAGAGCGAGACCTTCGTCTCTAAAATGTCAACACAGATTGTAAATCCTCTTCCAGATGCTGCCTGTGATCTTCTTGGGAACCTCCCAGAGGCAGGACGAGGAGACCCAGCCTAAAGAGGCTCTCTGTGGGGCGACAGTGCCAGGGACAATGGCCTGGGCTCCCTGACCTCACCTGGGGGCGGGGCGGGACGCTGCATCTGGCCCTTAACCGTACGTGCTGGGTTCCAGCAGTGTCTTCGCTGATGCGTGATGTTCAGGTGGGCTGGGGTGGCACGGAGCGAGGAGGGGAACCACCGTCAGGGGCGGCTGGCCTGCACTGGCCGGGCTGATGACCTCTCTGAACCCTCCCAAAGGTGGACGTCCACGAAGGATGGACAAAATAAAGCCCCCTCGGACCCGTGAGCTGAGTTTTAGCCCTTGCTGCTATTGTGAGAAACCCCGGCTCAGATGAGAACACTGAGTGGTGAAAACAGTACCAAGCTCGGAGGTCGTGGGAAGATGAAACGAGTCCGTATCTGGAGAAGAGCTTAGGGCAGGGGTCTGCAAACTGCGGCCTCCAGGCTACACCCGGCCCCCGGTCTCTGCGTGGCCCACCAGCTAAGAATGAGTTTTACATTATTAAATGGTGCAGGGGGTGGATACCAAAGACGAAGAATATTTTGTGACCCATGAAATTGCTGTGAAATTCAAATTTCAGTCTCCATAAATACAGGTGTATTGGACACAGCTGCGCCCGTTCATTTCCGTATTATCTCTGGCTGCTTTCCTGCTACAGCAGCAGAGTTGGGGTATGGCATTAAGTCTAAAATAGGTACCGTCTGGCTCTTTATTGTCAAAGTTGTCTAACCCCTGGCTTAGAAGACCCGACTCCTGAAACAAGGTGTCCTATCGAGGAACAAACTGCGGTGATGTGATGTTGATCATTGAGAGTCAAGGTTCTTCCCAGGGTCAGGCCTCTTCCCCGTATGAGCCTCTGTTCTGGGGGAGCAGAGCAGAGCAGGCAGCAGGTACCCCATGAATGAGCGCACTTACGACAGGACCGGTAGAGAGGAGCCTGGCTTCCGTGGGGCTCCACCTGTGGCCATGATGCGCTTTGGTCCAGAATCTCCCCTTAACCTCAGAGTTGGGACAGCACGGAGAAGACCGCGGTCCTCAAGGTGTGGTCCCAACCCCAGCAGCATCAGGACCCCTGAGGCCTTGTTAGAAACGCACAGTCGTGGCCCCGCCCTGGACCCACAGTGAGGATGGGGCTGGCAATCTGTGTTTTCAGGAGCCTTCTAGATGCGGGCAAAATCGGAGAATACCACCCCTTCAGGAAGCTCTGACACTGGCACCCCCAGAGTTCCGTGATGCCCAGGCCTCTGGAACATGAGTGAAGTCAGACGCCCCTAACCTTTCAGCAGCTACTGTGGGTTGCCGGAAGCAGAGTTTACGTTTGACGCAGAGATGACAGAGCATCTTTTATCTGCCTGTTTCTGCTTTTTTCCACACACACCCAGAGACAGGTAGAAAAGGGCAAAAGGGGTTGTCTCATGTTTTGAACTCAAATTCCTCAGCCAGAAAAACAAAAATTGGCCAATCGGGGGTCTCGGTTGATTTGAAGTCCTTGCTGAGGTTTTTAGGGGCAAGGCTTCTTAGCGGGCCTGCCTGCAGTGAGGAAGACCAATGACAATTCTGACTCTGTCCACCTTGCTTGAGAAAGTTTTCCGAATGTGGCTTAAGGCGGGAGAGCCTGGACAAAAACACCTCTTAATTCCCCTTTTTCTTAGTGAAGGAAGACCAAAACACATTTGCAAACGTGCCATAGAGATTTTAATGAAAAAATTAGAAAAGTGCATTATTTTACAACACTACAGTAAATGATTTTCTTTTTTCTGTAAAGACATTGTAAAATATATACAGGGTTGCTTAGTGCATTCGTTACAAAAGAAAGATGCAATCCCTTGCATAAATTACATATTTTACATGGGCTGGATGTCTACTTGGACTTGTAAACATTGGTGATACAGTTTTGTTTTGTTTTTGTTTTTCATTTTTCAGATAAGCTGCGATAGTAAATACCTCTGATATTCATTTGATGGTTGTCTCATTCTGTTAAACTTCAGAACGGCATTCTAAGGCCATTTGTGAAGGCGCCCTCTCCACGGGTGGAGAAGGCCAGAGAAGATAAACAAAAGGAAAACGAACAGGAACAGTAGGCTTCTTTGAAACTGGTTCACTGTGGTCCAGTTGGGATCACTGGTGCGGCTTCCCACCCAAGGTCTGATGCCTTGACCACAGTTGGGCCTGCCATCCAATCCCAAACGCCCACCGTGGGAAGGGAGAGCCCTGCTAGGGGTTCGGGACAAACCGTTCCATCCTCCTGGCCTGGGGCCAGGCTGACCCAGCTTCTGCTAGAAACTTCCTGATCTCCATCACTCCTCGGGAATGTTCTGGAGGCCTTCCAGCAGCAGCATCGCCATCAGAACAAACCCAGGTCCTTTTAGCATGCAGTCATGAAAGTGTCCAGCAATGCCAAGAAGAAAGAAAAAACTCCAGAGACCCAAAGATACCCGGTGAGTGCATACACGCGCGCGCCCCAGATGAATAAGTGAGTATCACACCTTTGTGCCCCCAACTCCCAGAATGAACTCCCTGTGCATATAGGCCAATCATTTTAACGGGTGTGAGTTTGAACCTAATTCAAGCTTAACTTCTTCTATGCCTAGGGTCACAAATGACACTTTTTAAATGTTTAATGTTTGAGGTACAAGGATACACAGTTGGCTAAGTTAAAAAGTGTACATGGTAGAGGGAGTATCAGCAATTTCTTGGCCTGCTGGGAATAGACTAGAAATTCTTCCTTCTTGTTAAGCGGTTCAGTGACTTAAAATCTCATCCTCTTTGACATCTTTCCTGTGTCTCCTCTGTTTGTTTAATTACAAGCCTTCTGATCAACATTATGGACAAGCGAGAGAGCCTCAGACCTTCCAGGTGGGGTTAGTCTGTTTTCCTATTTAAATTTCACTCAGTAAGGCCAACAGCATCACCTAATCCAATGCATTTTCTGTTCCGTGGAGATTTCTGATAAAGCACAGGGTGGACTGAGGTGGCCTCTGGAGGTCGCTTCCAGCCCCAGACGGCTGTCAAAATGCTATTTGTGGGCTGAATAAACAAATATGTAATTAGCCTTTTTCAGGACCATGTTCTTCTCTGAGGAGCCATCAAATTATAGAGAAATCTGGTTAATTGTGGGTTCTGCTTCATTGGATTCCCACTAATCGTGTTTTGCCTTTCATTCGATTTTTATTTTTCTACCCAACTTCTAAAATTCAGCTCAAGAAAGTGCAGCAATAGCTGAGCCAGGTTCTGATTCCAAGAAGTGCTCATCTGACTCTGTTTCTAGAACTTGTGCCTCTTGGGAGCATGTGATCCAGTGGAATTTTAGCCTTATGAGGCCACAGAACTTGACCGTCCAGTTCACCACAATGGCCTCTCACTGAGGCTGACGGCAGATGCCCAAAAGCTCTATAAATAATCGCTGGATAAGTGAATCAATCAGCAGGGAGTACTGCTCAGAGGGGGCCCTGCAGAGCCACTGTTGCAGCTCACATCAGTAGCTGCTTTGATCTCTCAGGTTAAGGAAAGGTAGGACTTCCCCAAGGTTTGTCAGGCAAAGGGGGGACTTTGGTTCACTGGGCAATGCCCGCCCCACCCCCCATTGCCAAGCATTTGGTCCACGTGGGACTGAGCAGGGCCACAAAGGAGAACCCGTCAACAGAAGGGTCAGAGGAGCTGGGTAAAGACATGATTCTTTGGTGCGAGGAGGGTTATAGAACAACTCTACCTGGAAAATGTGACGTTCCCCAGGGGGAAGGAGCTGGCCCCGCTCAGGAACCCTATGCTTGGGAGGACTTGGCCATCCCGCCTCCAAAGCCCCCCCCCCCCAAGGAAATGTCAACCAAGAGCATGGAACATAATGACACTGACCTCCTGTCATCTTCACCAGCATCTTCCTCTCCCCTGGCCATTCCATCCTTTGTCGGAGAGGAAGTGACTTGCCCAAGGCCACTTGGCCTGATTACAAAGAGGAAGGAAAGAAAGCTGTTGCCCAGGTGGGTGCTTACAAAGGCCCTGAGGCCTCCACCCCACAATGCTCAGGAGCTGGAAGGGGCAAAGCTGAGGTTTTATGTTTGTAGTGGTCAAGGCTTATAGCTAAACTTCACAAGACCTCCCTCTTCAAGATCAAGAGCTGCTCTCTGGATGGTAGGGGTCCCCAGGCAACTCGACTGGAGCCTCCAAGAGGCTGAAGTTAGGATCCAAGAGTGATGGGATGATGTGGAGAATAAAAACTCTCCAAGTAAAAAGTTACCTTGCCCTCAAGTGCGTCCTCTTCTCCTCTCTCCATCCCTGATTCCTGGTCACAGGCAGTCACAAAATCTGTTGCTCCCAGAGTCTCAGGAAACAGCGAATTCTTCACGCCAAGGAAGCCCAAGAATTATACATTTTCCTTTTAGTGGTTTCATGCTAATCTTTGCTCAAGCTGTTGGAGGTCTGCACCAGAACAAGCCCCCAGGATGCTTAAATGAAAGACCAAGTAGATCTTATCCAGAAATATTCCCATATGCAAATTAGACCTAACATCCAGAAGAAGGAAGAAAACCTCCACCTGAAGAATAGGACGCCACAGGATTCAAACTGGGTGAGACTCCAGGATCTAGTTTCAGACTTTTGTAATCAGAGGAGAACCCAGTAGGGATATCAGGATGGAGAGCTCCTCCATCAGAGCCCAAGGCTCAGGCTCTGGGTGTTAGAGCGAAGGACCTTGAAATAAAATTTGTGGGCACTGGGGAGCCATGGAAGGTTCTTGAGCAGGAGAGTAGCCTGGATGCCTTAAGGTGTGACCAGCTTGTGAAGGGCCTTGACAGCTCACTGACTCATCTTTCAGGTGTGGCTCTGTGTTAGGGAAGCCACGGAGCACTGGGTGAAATCGCTGCTCCCTGCCCCTTCCCACGCCTGGGCCTCTGCCCATGCAACAGTGCCCACTTGCTCCTTCAAGGCTCTCCTCAAAGATTACCAAAAGCCAATTCCTCCCTGAAGCCCTGCCTGCGTTCCTCCACCAGACTGATCACCTCTTTCCATAGCTGGACTTAGTCAAGTGCCCGGGAGTAAGCTTGCAGGAGCCTTGGACCGGCCTTTAGGAGAAATGCAAGCGGTGTTAAGAACTCTAGCTCGGCACTCTGCTCAGAACAGGCGCCCGATGTTGCCACACGCTGTTCTTGTAGGCACCCTGTGCAGTGGGGTTTATCTGAAATCTCCAACTTCAAAGGCTGGAACACGGAGGCTCAGAGAGGCAAAACCACCACCTGCCTGTGAACGGCAGAAGCCGGTCCCAGGTGTGCATGCAGCTTTATTCCCTCCCGCTGCTCTGCAGAGAAAGAAGAGCCTGCCCTGTCCTGTCTCAGGGCCCCAGAGCGAGCGCTGGGCAGGTGCAGAGCCGAGGCCGGGGATCCTGTCCCTCGCCGTGTGTGCCCCACCCCGCTCAGCCTCTACCGGAAGTACTCCCATGAGAAAACGGTGCTGCCCTGGTTCCTGTTGACACTCGCATCAAGGGCTCACTCACTCCAGGGCAAAATGTCACAAGCGTGCCGCTGGCGTCTGAAGATGTACCGATCACCTGCTCTATGGGAAATGCCCAGCTGTGGACAGCCTGTGGCCCTATTGCACGTGGCCCACCCAACTCTGCCAGGCAAATGCCTCTGAACCGCCGACGGTGGGGTGATGGTTTTCATCCCGTGGATGTGCATTGGTTTCCAGGGATGGAACAAAGTCTGGTAGTGACGTTAAGACGTGCCTTGATGACAGTGACGAGTGGCCATTTAGGCAAGATGCTGGAAGTCTGATTGTCTTTATGCCCTGCTGTGGGCGCTGCCCAGAACCTATAGCTCCTATGGCCGGGTCACTGGAGGTTTGCTTCCCAATGTATTTGTCCATGATAGAAAGAAGGACTGGGGACCCCAGAGGAGGACATCATTGAGTCCCTCATGGAACAAATAGTCAGAAGGAGCTTTTAAAGTATGCTCCCATCTCCACCTCCGTGCTGGAGAGCGGCAGGGATACCCTCCAGGTAGCGGGAACAGAATGGGCAAAGGCTCAGAGGCGGGAATCTGTATGGACATATTTTCTTGATCAAAATTAAAGGGACCGTGCCTCAGCCAGTGGGTTGCTCTGTGTTACCAGAACTGAGAAGGCCATGCTATAGAACTTGCCAGTGCAAACACACATCTCAAACAGAGATGAGAAGCAACTGGGTGCCGAGTACCCCACCGGCGTACGGGCATCCTTCCAACCACTCTACTGGGCTACACTTGCTACCCTTTACAACCCATGAAAGAATGTCTTGGCGCTTTATGTCTATTTATAGCTGCGTCATCCCCACAGGTGTTTAGGGGAAAGATTGCTGACTCTCAGCAGAGAAGAGAGATTCGTGTGAGAAGTTAGAAACCGCAGAGCCTTGCTCGGCTGTGGTGACGAGACCCAGCATCCAGGGGCTCCTGGACACCTTTCCTACAGCTTCAGTTCGTGTCTCCGGCAAAGGAGAACAGCACTTCATATGCCTTATTTATCTGCGACGAAAGAGGTTATCACAGAGGTCTCCAGAGAGTCAGATTTCTCAAACGCGTTAATCGTAACAACATCACCTTTAATTCCTTAACCTGAGGAAACAGAGGCAGGTCGTGGGCCCGCCCACAACAGAACTGGCTCAGACAACAAAGTGGCAACGTCATGACAAACAAAAACGGAGAAAACATCCTAGACTGGGGGAGTCTGGGGTGAGCAGACAAGCAATGTGGGATGCAATCTTGGATTGTCTCTCAGATTCACAGAAAGGCCCTGGAGGACATTTTTGGGACGATGTAAGAAATGTGAATATGGGTTGCACGTAAGAAATGTGAATATGGGTTGCGTCTTAGACAATATCATTGTATGACTGCTAAACTTAAGGGTGATAACAGCACTGTTACCAAAGAGAAGGCTTTTGTTCCTGGGAGAGAAACAATTTTTCCCTTTGGCCGAACCACCTAAAAGTTGCAGACGTCACTTCATTCTCCAAATGCCCCTGGGTATGAATGTCGGGATGGGGGGTGGGTGGTTTAAGCAAATGTGGCAAAGTTCTGAAGGCTGGTGAGTCTGGGTGAAAGGGATATGGAAGTTTTCTGTAAATCTGGAATTTTCACAACAGAAAGTTGGGGCGATAGGGAGGAATCATGGTAATGGGTTTCCCTCCCCGCCCCCCCCCCCCCCAAAACAGCAACCTCTACTAAGGTGTGCTCAAGAAATAGCCACAGAAAATGGATGTATGCCCAGGGCCTTGGGGAACCCAGCACGCACGGGGCCTTGGTTGCACGATGACCACCCTTCCTGACGCCTCTGCCTACTCACTCGCCATCTTCCCAGCTCCCAGGATGCTGCCAAGCGAAATGATTTTGGGTTTTCAGTGTTGTGGCCCAACCCTCAAATGTGCCCAGTGACCAGAACATCAGGCCAGATGTCTCCATCGGTCAAGTTGATTTTGTGCTACATGCTCACAAATTCAGCCCAAATTGGCCCATTGTGTGGATGAGGAAGCTACAGAGGAGCCCCGTGAAGCTGGAGGTGAGGACCGGGTCCCCGTCCTGCCAAACTTTCCTTGCTGGGATCCTTCCGGGGTCCCACACAAACCATGACTCTGTAAGAAACACACGTCAGCCACTCCCAGGCAGCAGGCCTGCATGTGACAGACCCCACATCCCACCCCTTTCAGGGTGAAGATGCAATTCATCGGAGTGTTGGACAGATGCCGCCCGTCCCACCAAGAGAACGGACATAGTCCGGCACAGGCCTCAGACCCCAAGCCTCTGTGGATGCCCTTAACGGGTACCCTAATTAGGGCCTATTATTTAAGAAGTTTACATAAAGAAATAGGGCCGAAAACCTCAGCGATGGGTGGTTTTCCTCCTTTAATCATTTTTACCTCTCTCACCTTCCCCTCCAAACTCAGTGTGCACAACGAATGCCTCCAAACCATTCTTCCCTCCAGCTTCAAACCGCTAGTGACCAGGAATCACTAGGAATCAAGGCTTTCAGATCTGGGGGCAAAGAAAAATGACCTGCCTGGGCTTATCTGCAGGTTTCCAAGTCACCATCCAGATATTCTCCCAGCCGAGGCCCCGTGTGCAGAGACCAAACGACGGTGCACCGAGATTAACCAGTCAACTCACCCTTTCCTACAGATGGGTTTTGACGAGCACCTGCACAGCCAGGCCTCCTGGGCGGCGGTCTGCATCCATCTGCTTCCCCTGCTGGAAGGATGAGGGACCCAGTGGGGATTCCTGGGCTGCAAGTGATCTGCTGTGATCATTCCAAAGTGCAGGTACCCTCCTCCCAATTGGTGATGCACAGTGGAGCACAACAGATGCTTCAGAGAGAGTATTTAAATTTAGAGCACCAGGCAGCCTGCTGTGTTTAAGAGGCTGCTGCCCGAGTTTCAGGACAGAGTGGTGTGGATGGATAGAAGTGCTCCGATCCCAGCTCTGGGGCTAACAGGGTATCTCAAAAGCCAAACAGGTTGGTTCACTCCTATGTAAAGAATCTAGTAGACCAATGGCATGACAGCACCTTCCACCCAGGATGGATGTCATAAAGATCAAAATGGGATGGTCTCTAGAAAGCATGGCACTCAGCTGCTGGGCTAATCGGTACCACTGCCTACCTTCCTTTTGTCTTTGATGGAGGGGATGGGTTGAGATCTCCTAGTTGGAAAGCATTCAAGTGAGAGTCCAAAATCTCTTTGAGAATCTATGTGGCATGTTGATTTCTAGACCCCCACCAGGGACCACGTGGCAGGCCAACCTCCTGTGATGCTGGTGGAACGTGGCTCTTCTTCAGCTCATTCTAACGGAAGTTGGGGCCCAAATTCAAACAACCTGGTGAGATTTCTTCCCCCTCCCTGAGTGGGTGTGGTCAACTGGAAGAAAGGTGTGGGAAAGCTGGGCTGAAAGAAAGAAATCATCAGCTGTGAAGGGGGAAGAGAGACCTGGGTCCGAGATGCTGAAAAGTCCAGCAACAAGGACTGTCTGGAGGGTGTGACAGCAATGACGAAGCAGCAGGATAAACAAGTGGGAAGACCTAAGTTCTGGCTGTGGGGCCTCAGAGTCATGTCCAGCCTTTCTGGACCTCGATTTCCTTTCCTGAAGATGAGGGACCTCAGCAAGGTGACTCAGAGTAAGCTTCCCCCTGGCTTTTGAGGATTCCAATGCTGATGGGATGGGCCAAGCTCTAGGTGGAGATGCCTCAGGCCTGCTTTATCAAGAGACGAGAACCCTGGAGAACTCCTGACTCAGCGCCCCCATCAGAGCACCTCACTGCATGCACCTAGAGGACTCCTTGGCCAGACAGCATGGTAGGGAAGAGCTCGAGCATCTGAGAAAAAGAAGGACATCACAAGGGAAGCAAACCGAGGTTCCCCTCCACCCCCGAACGCTCTGAGCATAAACAAGGATGTTTACCTTTGGAACAGAAGACTCGGTACGTGTCCTTCAGGGGCTGAGCTGGTAGCAAAGGGCAGGGGGTGGGGGGCTAGGATATGGAACCAAGAGAAATTCCAAGTTGCTTCAGACACTTAAGTTGGTGGTCATCCCGCAAACAGGAAAGACTTCATCCTACCAATCCTTAATCCTACAAAGAAGAGTCAGCTCTGTGGAAAGAGAGATTATGGGATGTTTTCTAAACTTCCCTGCGAAAGGAGGAGCTCCCTGTCACTGGAAGCATTCAAGCAGAAGTAGGTCACTTTATGACCACTGTACATGGTGAGGGGACCAGTTCTGAGTGAAGGGTTGAACCCGTGTACCTCTAACTGACTCTAAAAGCCTGGTACACTTAGCTGTGGAGAAAGATGCAGGTTCCCTCATCTGAGGGCTGAATGAGGGTGCCATAGTGTGGTGGGGTCACAGCTCCTTGGACCCTTTTGGGGTCCGGATCGGTCCCCAAAACTAATGTCTCAGTTCTAGCAAAGACCAGCTCTCTGACGTTGAGCAAATCACTCACCCTCTCAGTGCCTCTCTCTCTTTTATAGATCAAAGATTATCCGCGCCTGAGCAGCCCAGCCAAAGCCCATTGCTGTCCAAGAGCTGGAAGAATTTGAAAAAGGGAAGTGAGGTTGGCTGATTTTTAGAAATGGCCGAGACAGTGATGAGGGAAATGAAGGTCCCCCCCGTGAATCTGCAGGTGAGACTTTGCTTTATTCCTGTCGTGGAAAGGGCCTCCAATGTGCTATGTTCTATAGCCCCCCCCCCCCAAGGATGTTAGCAGGCCTTCCCTTTGGGGTCATCCCCTATTGAGAGTGGGGAGGAATTTCTCCATTATTCAGAAAAAAAATCACCCCCTGAGACTGACAAGTTCCCAGCAGGCCAAGACGCAGCTCCTTGCCTCCAAACTCTTCCTGAGACCAACATCAACATTCCCTTATTTACAAATCAAAAGCAGTTAGAGACAATCTTTCTTAAAATACATTATATATATTCTTTAAAATGAGGAATGCCCTGTCGTTTTTCATTAGGAAAAGAAACCACGTCCACTTACCAATACCCATTCTCACCCAAGCATCCCAAACTGTAATTCTTACTCATGTAGGTAGATGCTACACAAGTCATCATCATCACACAAATAAGAGAATAAGATACTCCGTGGTTGCAACAGTTTTCCAGTTTCCCCAACACGTCCAGTTACACGGAAAATCGTTGGAACTAGAGGTGGTGAAATTAAAAATGTCTCTGATAAATTAATATTATTGGCTTTTGATTATTCCATTGCTAGTTTTGTTTTCTTGTGTTGATAACGCATACCAGTTTAACAAAGTGCATGCTTGTTTAAAAAATTTTTGAACTGGCAAGCTAAAACGATCCGTGTCGGCTTGCCCACCCACCCCCTAAAAAGAAGTTAATATAATTTAGAATCTAGCGTTTTAAAAATGTGGTCATGACGTATCTGGGATAAAGACTGCTTGTGGAACATGCATGATTTGGCAAGATGATAAATCAGAAACCTCGTGGGTTTTGTTTGTTTTCCCGTTTTGTTTGGAAGCGGCCGAAAGCAGGCTATTAACAGAATTGTGTGACGGAGAAGAAGGATGAATACCTGATACTTTCCATTCTGTCACATCAGAAGCACACTGGTGTGTGCACTCATTCACACACACTCAGACCACACACATTCGGCCACCCACTGCTTGGGGAGGAAAAGAGAAAGGAGTTGGGTCAGAGACACCACTGTGGGTGGGCACTCGAGGCTCTCAGCCGCGTGTGCAACTTTGGGTCAGGTATCCTCTGGGCTCTGTCTCCTTGTCTGGGTCTCACACCTGTCCTGGGAAAGCCACCCCAGAGGTGGGGCGGGCGGGGGAGAAATGTAAGGCATACTTTGCTGGGAAGAAGGAAGAAATCCATGCTTCATGCTCAGATGCGAGTTTCACAGGAAGACGGGCCTTTCCTTTTTTCCCTTTGGCCTGCTCTGTCTCGCTGGGAAGGTGGGGAAGAAATGAAACCAAGAAAGAGGGAAGGAGAGAAAGAAAAACTGATGACAATAATCATAACAATAAAGGATATAACCATAATCAATAAATAAGACAAGGTGGGCCAATGAGACTTAACGTCAGCTATGACAAATGACTTGTTTGTGTTTCCCTCCCCAGACCCTAGATGGACTTCCGCCGTCTCATCAGCCTGTGGTTGTCGGTAAAGCTGTGTAACCCGGGAGAAACGGAGCTAATAGGGGACGGGAAGAGGCTGTTTTTTAATGTGCTTGGTGAGATCTCCTCGATCTTGTAAGAGATGGGGTGGAAGTACTGGGGGGCGAGCTTGGTGCTGAAGGAGTTCTGCTGCGCCGCCGAGCGGCCACCGTATTCCTGCGGGCGGTAGCAGGTGCAGGAGCACACGGACTGTAGGTCCGCCGCGTCCGCCTTGTACCGGGGCCGGCCCTGCCGCGCCTCCTCGGGGATGTGGATGGCCATGCTGTTGCGGTTGCCGGCGAGGGACGCCCGCTCCTCGGCGTCCCGCCGCTCGTCCTCGCTGTTCATGGTCAGGAACCTGAGGACCACCAGGTTGAGGAAGGCCCCTATGACCGTCAGCCCCACCAGGATATACATAAAGCTAAAGGCCACGTAGAGCGGCTTCCTCTGCAGGGCGCCCTTGGTCTGCAGGGCCACGTAGTCCCCAAAGCCAATGGTAGTCAACGTGATGAAGCAGTAGTAGTAGGCGTGGAAGAAGCTCCACTCCTCGCACTGGGAGAAGGCGGCCGCCCCGATGCACAGCGTCCCCATGCAGGAGAAGAAGCCCACGGTCACCATGTTCTCCATGGACACCTCCGTGTTGCGCATGCCACAGCACCTCTTGATGCGCTTCAGCAGGTAGCGCACGAACGTGTTCATCCGCTCGCCCAGGCTCTGGAACATGACCAGCGTCAGCGGGATGCCCAGCACCGCGTAGAACATGCAGAAGGCCTTGCCCGCGTCCGTGCCCGGAGCAGCGTGCCCGTAACCTGCGGGAGGAGGTGAGAGGACAGGGAGACGGAGTCAGCTGGGGTCTCCTGCGGTTCGGGGTGGGTGTGGATGTGGGCGCGGCCGTGGGGATGGAGCTGGGGGCGGGGCCAGCGCCTGAGGGGTGGGGCGAAGAACAGGGAAGAATCAGTGAAGAAATAGCCTTTGAAGTTTGGGGGGGGAGGTCTGGGGCATTTGGTCACAAGAGGAGCTTGGGGGTCATTGCACTGTTCTTCCAGTAACAGTTTTCTCAAAGAAAAGCAGCATATTCACTCGTAACATTTTGCAGAAAACTCCAAAAGTAGCCAGCCCAAGGGAGAAAATTCAATAACCCAACATGGATCAACATTAAGAGTGAAGAGTCAGAGAACGCTAACTGGGTTTTTTGGTGGTGGTTCTTGTTTTTGACTGCCATGATTCTATTCTTAGATACATGCGCGGTCCAGGGCCAGGTAGAGCAGACAGGTGGGCGGACAGCCAAGGAGGTGTGGATCCTGGCACCTCCCCCGCTGGGAGCTGTGGGGCTGCCCCGGGAGGTGGGGACACCACGGAAGGTAAGAGGGGTGCACAGGGGGGAGGGGATGATGGATTCCCTAGAGTCCTTTCTGTGTGCGCTGGGGAAGGGGAGAAAGAACCCCGGTTTCCACGTTCTCAACGGTGGTGCCAGGAAGCTCGGCATGGAGCAAATCAACTTGCCTTCTGCCCCAGGCTCCCCGTGTCCCCAGCTCAGGCATCGGGGACCCACCAGCCCACGGCCAGTCCGTGTGGACTCCTTGTCATACATCACCTCCTTCTACCCTCGTGACGACCCTATAAAACAGGCGTGACGCATCTGACACCACTGGCAAGGAAACCGAGTCAGTTACTTAATAGCAGGGGAGCTTGGTTTCTTCAGAGTTGGTGGATGAAAACTCTGGGTTCCAATCCCCAAAATGAGGCTTTTTTAAAAGCAGACGTCTTGAATTGAGAGAGGTCGTTGCAGGGTGGAGCATAAACACCACGAGGGCAAAGATTTTTACCTGTTTTGTCCCCTGCTGTATCCTCACACCTAGAGAAACACCGAGCACATAAAATACCGCTTTAACAAAGGACAGAATAAATTTATGCCACTGTGTGAATGTGGCCTTGTCAGAATCGACGGAACGAGTAATCCTTAGCGGCCTCGTGTGTGTAAGCGCTTTTGAAACTCTTCACGCAGCTGCACAGACCATCACTTCGTTGATCCCCTGCATCAACTATGCAAGACCGAGCCTGTATTTCCTCACGTTCAAATGAGGACGGTGGTGCTGGAAAGGTGAGTTACCTGCCGGTGTCACCTGGCTGGTCAGTGATCATGTCAGAGCCAGGACAGGGTCTGCACAACATGGCAGAAGAAACCTAAGACTAGTTCAAGTTCCGGGACTAATCCTGCCCAGAAAAATACCAGGATCATGGGCGGTATTTGGACTGAGCACTTGGAGGAGGCGCGTGGCCTTCCAACGTCTCAAATCCTGCCCCGTCACAAAAGGCTTCCCTGGTGCTCCCCGAGCCACACGCTCATGGTCATTTAACCAGCTGCGCTCCCTTAGGCCCCAGACAACCTCTCCCAGTCTGTTACGTGGGAGGATGATAATTTTGAGGTGGGGATGTTGTGCAGGTCCGCTGAGGTCAGAGAGCAGCTAGCCCAGGGCCTAGGACTCAGGAGAGACCTGCACGCCGCCCACTGTGTCCCCCAGGAAGACAACTGACTGCCCTAGCCCGGGCCTCTCTCCCAGAGACTCATCACTGCCGTTCAGCCTGCCCGCCTTTCCCCTGGCATGAACTGTGCCACATCCTGCCTGCCGCGGGGGCCACACTTTCACGGCAGAGATGACATCACACGTTTGTATCCTCTCTGGCCCTCAGTCCCACTGAGCCAGTGCAGAGCTCTGACCCCTCAGCAACCCCATAGTCCTTACGAAAGAGGAGGAATGGCAGGTCAACGTTGGAGTTGGGCCAGAAAGGACAGAACAGTGAAACAGCAAGAAGAAGAGAACAACAGGCATATCAATGGAAATGATCCAACCTGAAGAGACGAATAAAGATCAGAAATTTATTAATTTTAAAAGCCTCAGAGACATGTAGGACAGTGTCACCAGG
This sequence comes from Orcinus orca, assembly GCF_937001465.1. NCBI lineage: Eukaryota > Metazoa > Chordata > Mammalia > Artiodactyla > Delphinidae > Orcinus > Orcinus orca. The sequence goes on from NC_064575.1 coordinate 83,779,842, forward strand.
TGTCCTAGAAGAAAGAGAATGAGACAAAAAAATTGAAGAATAACCAAAATTAACCAAATTTGGTGGAAGACAAAACCACACGTCGGAGTCAAGCAACGAAAACCACACGTTGGAGTCAAGCTGCTGAACACCAGAGAGGGAAGATCTTGAAAGCACCAGAGAGAAACCGTGTATGAAACCTTGTATCACATACAGGAAAACAACTATTTGAACAGCACTTCCGATCGTAAACAACAGGGGCCAGGAAACAGTGGATAACATCTTTAAAGAGCTTTTTAAAAAGACCGTAACCCAGAACTGTCTACCCAGGGAAAGTATTCTTTAAGAATGAAGGCAAAAGTCAAAACTACAATGAGATATCGTCTCACACCAGCCAGAATGGCCATCATCAAGAAATCTAGAAACAATAAATGCTGGAGTGGGTGTGGGGAAAAGGGAACACTCTTGCACTGCTGGTGGGAATGTGAATTGGTACAGCCACTATGAAGAACAGTATGGAAGTTCCTTAAAAAACTACAAATAGGAGACTTCCGGGAAGATGGCGGAAGAGTAAGACGCGGAGATCACCTTCCTCCCCACAGAAACACCAGAAATACATGTACACGTGGAACAACTCCTACAGAACACCTACTGAACGCTGGCAGAAGACCTCAGACCTCCCAAAAGGCAAGAAACTCCCCACGTACCTGGGTAGGGAAAAAGAAAAAAGAATAAACAGAGACAAAAGGATAGGGACGGGCCCTGCACCAGTGGGAGGGAGCTGTGAAGGAGGAAAGGTTTCCACACACTAGGAAGCCCCTTCGCGGGTGGAGACTATGAGTGGCGGAGGGGGGAGCTTTGGGGCCGCGGAGGAGAGCGCAGCAACAGGGGTGCGGAGGGCAAAGCGGAGGGATTCCCGCACAGAGGATCGGTGCCGACCAGCACTCACCAGCCCGAGAGGCTTGTCTGCTCCCCCGCCGGGGCGGGCGGGGCTGGGAGCTGAGGCTCAGGCTTCGGTCGGAGCGCAGGGAGAGGACTGGGGTTGGTGGCGTGAACACAGCCTGCAGGGGTTAGTGCGCCACGGCTAGCCGGGAGGGAGTCTGGGGAAAAGCCTGGAGCTGCTGAAGAGGCAAGAGACTTTTTCTTTCCTCTCTGTTTCCTGGTGCGCGAGGAGAGGGGATTAAGAGCTGCTTAAAGGAGCTCCAGAGACGGGCGCGAGCCGTGGCTAACAGCGTGGACCCCAGAGACGCTAAGGCTGCTGCTGCTGCCACCAAGAAACCTGTGTGTCACCACAGGTCACTCTCCACACCTCCCTTCCAGGAGCCTGTGCAGCCCGCCACTGCCAGGGTCCCGGGATCCAGGGACAACTTCCCCGGGAGGACGCACGGCGCGCCTCAGGCTGGTGCAACGTCACGCCGGTCTCTGCTGCCGCAGGCTCACCCCGCACTCTGTGCCCCTCCCTCCCCCCAGCCTGAGTGAGCCAGAGCCCCCGAATCAGCGGCTCCTTTAACCCCCTCCTGTCTGAGTGAAGAACAGGCACCCTCCGGTGACCTACACGCAGAGGCGGGGCCAAATCAAAAGCTGAGCCCCGGGAGCTGTGAGAACAAAGAAGAGAAAGGGAAACCTCTCCCAGCCGCCTCAGAAGCAGCGGATTAAATCTCCACAATCAACTTGGTGTACCTGCATCTGTGGAATACCTGAATAGACAACGAATCGTCCCAAATTAAGGAGGTGGACTTTGAGACCATGTGGATGAAAGGCTCTTGGTGCTGCAGCCAGGAGTCAGTGCTGTGCCTCTGAGGTGGGAGAGCCAACTTCAGGACACTGGTCAACAAGAGACCTCCCAGCTCCACATAATATCAAACAGCGAAAATCTCCCAGAGATCTCCATCTCAACACCAGCACCCAGCTTCACTCAATGACCAGCAAGCTACAGTGCTGGACAACATATGCCAAACAACTAGCAAGACAGGAACACAACCCCACCCATTAGCAGAGAGGCTGCCTAAAATCATAATAAGTCCACAGACACCCCAAAACACACCACCAGACGTGGACCTGCCCACCAGAAAGACAAGATCCAGCCTCATCCACCAAAACACAGAAACCAGTTCCCTCCACCAGGAAGCCTACACAACCCACTGAACCAACCTTACCCACTGGGGGCAGACACCAAAAACAACGGGAACTATGAACCTGCAGCCTGTGAAAAGGAGACCCCAAACACAGTAAGATAAGCAAAATGAGAAGACAGAAAAACACACAGCAGATGAAGGAGCAAGATAAAAACCCACCAGACCTAACAAATGAAGAGGAAATAGGCAGTCTACCTGAAAAAGAATTCAGAATAATGATAGGAAAGATGATCCAAAATCTTAGAAACAGAATAGACAAAATGCAAGAAACATTTAACAAGGACCTAGAAGAACTAAAGATGAAACAAGCAACGATGAACAACACAATAAATGAAATTAAAAATACTCTAGAAGGGATCAATAGCAGAATAACTGAGGCAGAAGAACGGATAAGTGACCTGGAAGATAAAATAGTGGAAATAACTACTGCAGAGCAGAATAAAGAAAAAAGAATGAAAGGAACTGAGGACAGTCTCAGAGACCTCTGGGACAACATTAAATGCACCAACATTCGAATTATAGGGGTCCCAGAAGAAGAAGAAAAAAAGAAAGGGACTGAGAAAATATTTGAAGAGATTATAGTTGAAAACTTCCCTAATATGGGAAAGGAAATAGTCAAGTCCAGGAAGCACAAAGAGTCCCATACAGGATAAATCCAAGGAGAAATACGCCAAGACACATATTAATCAAACTGTCACAAATTAAATACAAAGAAAACATATTAAAAGCAGCAAGGGAAAAACAACAAATAACACACAAGGGAATCCCCATAAGGTTAACAGCTGATCTTTCAGCAGAAACTCTGAAAGCCAGGAGGGACTTAAAGTGATGAAGGAGAAAAACCTGCAACCAAGATTACTCTACCCAGCAAGGATCTCATTCAGATTTGATGGAGAAATTAAAACCTTTACAGACAAGCAAAAGCTGAGAGAGTTCAGCACCACCAAACCACCTTTACAACAACTACTAAACGAACTTCTCTAGGCAAGAAACACAAGAGAAGGAAAGGAAAAGACCTACAATAATGAACCCAAAACAAACAATTAAGAAAATGGGAATAGGAACATACGTATCGATAATTACCTTAAATGTAAATGGACTAAATGCTCCCACCAAAAGACACAGATTGGCTGAAAGGATACAAAAACAAGACCCATATATTTGCTGTCTACAAGAGACCCACTTCAGACCTAGAGACACATACAGACTGAAAGTGAGGGGATGGAAAAAGATATTTCATGCAAATGGAAAACAAAAGAAAGCTGGAGTAGCAATTCTCATATCAGACAAAATAGACTTTAAAATAAAGACTATTAGAAGAGACAAAGAAGGACACTACATAATGATCAAGGGATCGATCCAAGAAGAAGATATAACAATTGTAAATATTTATGCACCCAACATAGGAGCACCTCAATACATAAGGCAAATACTAACAGCCATAAAAGGGGAAATCAACAGTAACACATTCATGGTAGGGGACTTTAACACCCCACTTTCACCAATGGACAGATCATCCAAAATGAAAATAAATAAGGAAACACAAGCTTTAAATGATACATTAAACAAGATGGACTTAATTGATATTTATATGACATTCCATCCAAAAACAACAGAATACACATTTTTCTCTACTGCTCATGGAGCATTCTCCAGGATAGATCATATCTTGGGTCACAAATCAAGCCTTGGTAAATTTAAGAAAATTGAAATTGTATCAAGTATCTTTTCCGACCACAATGCTATGAGACTAGGTATCAATTACAGGAAAAGATCTGTAAAAAATACAAACACGTGGAGGCTAAACAATACACTACTTAATAACGAAGTGATCACTGAAGAAATCAGAGAAAATAAAAAATACCTAGAAACAAATGACAATGGAGACACGATAACCCAAAATATATGGGATGCAGCAAAAGCAGTTCTAAGAGGGAAGTTTATAGCAATACAATCCTACCTTAAGAAACAGGAAACATCTCGAATAAACAACCTAACCTTGCACCTAAAGCAATTAGAGAAAGAAGGACAAAACAACCCCAAAGTTAGCTGAAGGAAAGAAATCATAAAAATCATATCAGAAATAAATGAAAAAGAAATGAAGGAAACGATAGCAAAGATCAGTAAAACTAAAAGCTGGTTCTTTGATAAACAAAATTGATAAACCATTAGCCAGACTCATCAATAAAAAAAGGGAGAAGACTCAAATCAATAGAATTAGAAATGAAAAAGGAGAAGTAACAACTGACACTGCAGAAATACAAAAGATCATGAGAGATCACTACAAGCAACTCTATGCCAATAAAATGGACAAGCTGGAAGAAATGGACACATTCTTAGAAAGGCACAATTTGCCAAGACTGAACCAGGAAGAAATAGAAAATATGAACAGACCAATCACAAGCACTGAAATTGAAACTGTGATTAAAAATCTTCCAACAAACAAAAGCCCAGGACCAGATGGATTCACAGGCGAATTCTATCAAACATTTAGAGAAGAGCTAACACCTATCCTTCTCAAACTCTTCCAAAATATAGCAGAGGGAGGAACACTCCCAAACTCACTCTACGAGGCCACCATCACCCTGATACCAAAACCAGACAAGGATGTCACAAAGAAAGAAAACTACAGGCCAATATCACTGATGAACATAGATGCAAAAATCCTCCACAAAATACTAGCAAACAGAATCCAACAGCACATTAAACGGATCATACACCATGATCAAGTAGGGTTTATTCCAGGAATGCAAGGATTCTTCAATATACGCAAATCAATCAACGTGATACACCATATTAACAAATTGAAGGAGAAAAACCATATGATCATCTCAACTTTCGACAAAATTCAACACCCATTTATGATAAAAACTCTGCAGAAAGTAGGCATAGAGAGAACTTTCCTCAACAGAATAAAGGCCGTATATGACAAACCCACAGCCAACATCGTCTTCAATGGTGAAAAACTGAAAGCATTTCCACTAAGATCAGGAACAAGACAAGGTTGCCCACTCTCACCACTCTTATTCAACATAGTTTTGGAAGTTTTAGCCACAGCAATCAGAGAAGAAAAGGAAATAAAAGGAATCCAAATCGGAAAAGAAGAAGTAAAGCTGTCACTGTTTGCAGATGACATGATACTATATATAGAGAATCCTAAAGATGCTACCAGAAAACTACTAGAGCTAATCAATGAATTTGGTAAAGTAGCAGGATACAAAATTAATGCACAGAAATCTCTGGCATTCCTATACACTAAGGATGAAAAATCTGAAAGTGAAATCAAGAAAACACTCCCATTTACCATTGCAACAAAAAAGAATAAAATATCTAGGAATAAACCTACCTAAGGAGACAAAAGACCTGTATGCAGAAAATTATAAGACACTGATGAAAGAAATTAAAGATGATACAAATAGATGGAGAGATATACCATGTTCTTGGATTGGAAGAATCAACATTGTGAAAATGACTCTACTACCCAAAGCAATCTACAGATTCAGTGCAATCCCTATCAAACTACCACTGGCATTTTTCACAGAACTAGAACAAAAAATTTCACAATTTGTATGCAAACACAAAAGACCCCGAATAGCCAAAGCAATCTTGAGAACAAAAAACGGAGCTGGAGGAATCAGGCGCCCTGACTTCAGACTATACTACACAGCTACAGTAATCAAGACAGTATGGTACTGGCACAAAAACAGAAAGATAGATCAATGGAACAGGATAGAAAGCCCAGAGATAAACTCATGCACATATGGTCACCTTATCTTTGATAAAGGAGGCAGGAATGTACAGTGGAGAAAGGACAGCTTCTTCAATAAGTGGTGCTGGGAAAACTGGACAGGTACATGTAAAAGTATGAGATTAGATCACTCCCTAAACACCATACACAAAAATAAGCTCAAAATGGATTAAAGACCTAAATGTAAGGCCAGAAACTATCAAACTCTTAGAGGAAAACATAGGCAGGACACTCTATGACATAAATCACAGCAAGATCCTTTTTGACCCACCTCCTAGAGAAATGGAAATAAAAACAAAAATAAACAAATGGGACCTAATGAAACTTCAAAGCTTTTGCACAGCAAAGGAAACCATATACAAGACGAAAAGACAACCCTCAGAATGGGAGAAAATATTTGCAAATGAAGCAACTGACAAAGGATTAATCTCCAAAATTTATAAGCAGCTCATGCAGCTTAATAACAAAAAAACAAACAACCCAATCCAGAAATGGGCAGAAGACCTAAGTAGACATTTCTCCAAAGAAGATATACAGACTGTCAACAAACACATGAAAGAATGCTCAACATCACTAATCATTAGAGAAATGCAAATCAAAACTACAATGAGATATCGTCTCACACCAGTCAGAATGGCCATCATCAAAAAATCTAGAAACAATAAATGCTGGAGAGGGTGTGGAGAAAAGGGAACCCTCTTGCACTGTTGGTGGGAAGGTAAATTGATACAGCCACTGTGGAGAACAGTATGGAGGTTCCTTAAAAAACTACAAATAGAACTACCATATGACCCAGCAATCCCACTACTGGGCATATACCCTGAGAAAACCATAATTCAAAAAGAGTCATGTACCAAAATGTTCATTGCAGCCCTATTTATAATAGCCAGGAGATGGAAACAACCTAAGTGTCCATCATCGGATGAATGGATAAAGAAGATGTGGCACATATATACAATGGAATAGTACTCAGCCATAAAAAGAAACAAAATTGAGCTATTTGTAATGAGGTGGATGGACCTAGAATGTGTCATACAGAGTGAAGTAAGTCAGAAAGAGAAAGACAAATACCGTATGCTAACACATATATATGGAATTTAAGGAAAAACAAATGTCATGAAGAACCTAGGGGTAAGAGAGGAATAAAGATGCAGACCTACTAGAGAATGGACTTGAGGATATGGGGAGGGGGAAGGGTAAGCCGGGACGAAGTGAGAGAGTGGCATGGACATATAAACACTACCAAACGTAAGGTAGATAGCTAGTGGGAAGCAGCCACATAGCACAGGGAGATCAGCTCGGTGCTCTGTGACCACCTAGAGGGGTGGGATAGGGAGGGTGGGAGAGAGGGAGACGCAAGAGTGAAGAGATATGGGAACATATGTATATGTATAACTGATTCACTTTGTTATAAAGCAGAAACTAACACACCATTGTAAAGCAATTATACTCCAATAAAGATGTGAAAAAAAAAAAAGAATGAAGGCAAAATCCACTTTCAGACTAAAAACTTGTTTCCTGCTTCTCTGCATAGCATGATTACTAAGGAAGTTCTTCTGCCTGGAGGGAAATGGCACCAGATGGAGACTTAGGTCTTCAGGAAAGAATGAAGTGCATCTTGGTAAACAAGTGGGTTTATATTTATACAAAGTGCAGGGGTGGGAATCCCGCGACATCGCCATATAGCTCACCTGTGTGGCTGATATAAAACCCAGATGGATGCTGGAAGACAGTAGATTGCTGGCAACTTAATAAGGCAGTAAATTAGCTAACGGTTCCGGATGGGATATATTTACTGGAGGAAACCACAGCATTTGCTGGCTCAAACCCAGGTGCTCAGGCCCCCCTCCTGTAAAGTAAAAATGATCAGAAGTGGTGTCCCTTCACAGGGCCTGGATGGCAGGATGCCCGTGTATCCTGTCCCGGGGTTGTGTCAATTCTCCCGCGGCCCATCATACTACAGAAAGAACTCCATCATTTTGACATCCCACAGTATATCTCACTGATCTGTTACAGCAATGACATCCCTTAGCAAGACGCGTGCACAAGAGAGTGTGGGCCGGTAACACCCCCAAAGTTCAGGACCTTCCAAAGTTCAGGCCCTAGGATAAATCTCCTAGGGCCCCAGTGGTCCAGGGCACAGGACCATTACCACTGCAGCGAGAAAGAAGCTGCCCAACTTGCAGAGCCTTTCAGGAAGACGGAGGCCTGACCGGGTATCTTCAGTTTCCCCATCTAGATGCACCCATCTCCACCCTGCTCTCCACTGGGGAGGCTAAGTCTGCATAAGCCACCTTGAGGGGTTCTTGGCCCTCTGGTGTCCAGCTGAGTTCATCCAAGGCACAGTCCCAGCAGGAGGTCAGAGGAACGGAGGAAGAGGAGGACCTTGGTAATGAGCTACATCTGCCAGCAGGCTCACGCCACGGAGCAACTCTACAAGTGCTAGCAGCTACATCCCAGGCATGTTGACCGACAGCTCTCCACAGTTGCTCATCCCAGGCTACCACACCTTCCCTCGTTGCTTTCCCTCCAACCTACCCACCCTCCCACACTATAAATAGCCATTAATTAACTGTTCAAGTTGAGAGTGCCACCTCCTGCCAAGACCCTGGCTGATACACCACGTGTATTCTCCACTGCATCTGCTTCCCAGGTCTCCTTATGACGCAACGCGGTGGGCACTGCATGCAAACGGGTCAACACACATCAAGTCTACGTATAGAATATTCATAAAGTATCAATGGAACACACAGACATAGCATGGATGCTTTATACAGATACACATGGTCTATATTCGCTTGGAACTTTGTGAAAGATGGATGTGTTGGGTAGAGGAACTGCACGTGGATGTGAAATGTGGGCAAAAGCCACATACCATATATGTATTAGACCAACACACAAAGCATCTACGGTCTACCCACCGCACACCCAGAGTCACACACTTCGTGCAGGATGTGCATGTGCACGGAAAGTGCACTCAAGACAGGACGTGTGCACCACATGTGTGCACGGGCTGCAGGGATTGTACGTACCCATATCTCAGTAGCATCCATGATATCTACAGATAACAGATATACGCAGTGGAGAACATACAAAATACACATATGCCAGACACACGAGAGAAGACAGCTTCTCCTTCCCAAGAGGAGAATGGAATTAATATACAGAAATCTGTTGTATTTCTATAACAACGAAAGATCAGAAAGAGAAATTAAGGAAACAGCCCCATGGACCAGCACATCAAAGAGAATAAAATACCTAGGAATAAACCTACCTAAGGAGGCCAAAGACCTACTACACTCTGAAAACTGTAAGATGCTGGTGAAAGAAACTGAAGAGGACACAAACAGATGGAAAGATATACCATGTTCTTGGAATGGAAGAATCAATATTGTTAAAATGACTATACTACCCAAGGCAATCTACAGATTCAGTGCAATCTCTGTTAAATTACCAATGGTATTTTTTAGAGAACTAGCACACAAAAAAATTTTAATTTGTATACAAACACAAAAGACCCCGAATAGCCAAAGCAATACTGAGAAAGAAAAATGGAGCTGGAGGAATCAGGCTTCCTGACTTCAGACTATACTACAAAGCTACAGTAATCAAAACAGTATGGTACTGACACAAAAACAAATATAGATCAATGGAACAGCATAGCAAGCCTGTTATAAAGAGGAGAACAAGCTACAAATCTTCAATGCTCTCAGCGAACCTGTGTGACAACTCAGATCCTAGAAGACTGTGGGTGGTTTTTTTTTTTTATCTGTGAGTGAATGAAGGCAGCCTGGCCTTCCTGGGCTGGGAGCCGGATTTATGTATCTACTCATGTGTTATCCACTGAGACTCATCCAGAGCCTTGACTATGCACCATGACCTGTTTCTGGCACAGGGGATCCACGGGGGCTTTTCATCTTCCCCTGAGATCTCCAGAGGGGCACCAGCCAGCCAGTGCTCAGAGCCCTACCCAGTGCCTGGACAAGGGGACCTTAGGTGGAGGGCATGGGTGTCGCAATGCCACTGAGGACTCCCAGGCTGGTGCCTGTTCTCCTGGGTTGCCTCCCACCCCACCTGTGAGGACCAGTCCCTTGAGCTCAGAGCCACATCCCTGTCCAGGTTTTTCCCTTTAAGATCCTGGGCTCCCCCTACCCCCCATCTTCCCAGGCACTGGGAGCCAGTTTCTCCTCCACCGACAAAACCTCAGGAATCCCACCTAGGACCATACTGCTCATCCTTCCATCATCATAAACAATTCATCCTTTTGGCAAAGACACATCTAAAATTGATTTATACGGGGCTCAGGAGGTGTGCTTGGGGGGTGCAGAAGATATGCTGAAACCTCTGGGCTGCTGCTCTGTGACCTCAGCAGAGTTATTCAGTTCCCTGGACAGATGTGAGAAATGAGGCTGGAAAGGGGAGATCAGACCAGCTCACGGCCACTCTGCAAGAGACAGGGTCATCCTTCCCCAGCCCCACAGGAGCCCAGCAGTGACCAACATGACCATCACCCAGACCTCCACAAACTGGGGAACATGAAGGCCACCAGCCACCAGATGCAAAGCTCCCTACACACAGGGGACACAGTGACTCACACTGTCCCTCTGCACCCAGCCCTGCCGCCCCCTTTCTGCTGACTTTTCCACGTGTGCAGAGCCAGAGACTCAGACTTGCTCGTGGCCCCGATGGGCTGCTCAGGTGGCCACAAGGGGCCAGGCCCCTGGGCGTGAGGCCAGCCATGGGGACCACTGACATGGATGGCGACTGCGGTGACAGCCTGAAAAGCCACCCCCAGTGTGCACAAACGGCAGCTGCGTCTCCAACACTGTGCTCCCTGGGCCAGGGTTCTCTTTGTCAGCAGGTGGCAGGGCCCAGGACCAGGCTAAGGGCAGAGGCAGGTGGACATATGGGCTTCTGCTTAGCGCCTGAGCCCGGGACCCTGGCTTCCCCACCAGAAGCGCTAAGGGCAGGGCAGGTGGACATACGCAGTGAAGGAGTTTAGCAGAACAGAAAGGAAGACCGCAAGCCCGGCCCCACATCCCAGCCCGTGCACGTGCACCCACGCGCTAAGCCCAGGGGTGGGGATGGAGCATTCTGAGAGCTGCAAGGCTGTTTGTTAAGAGGAATGCACAAAGTCAGCCCGGCCAACCTCCTCACCCAGAAAGGGCTGCAGAGCCCAGCTCCACACCACAGGCCAGCGTGGCCGTCCTAACCTACAAATCCCAAAAGGGGGTAGAACTGTTCAAGTAACAAGCCCCACCTTGAAAAACTGATCTGGACTCCTAGCATCCTAGAACGACACCTCGGTTTCCTCATCTGTGAAATGGGGCCAAGGACAGGGAGCATAAACAGAGATGCAATGGGAACTGACCTCTTATCAGGTCACCAAGTCCCTGCTATGGACTAAATGTTTGTCCCCCACAAATTCATACGTTGAAGCCCTACCCCCCCAGTGAGATGACATTTGGAGGTCATCCCTCCCTCCTTCCCTCCCTTCCACTGCCTTCATGCCAGACTCTGAGCTCCCAGGAGGGCAGAGCTCACCCCTGTGGACCCCAGAGCCCAGCACGGAACAGGCACTCAGAATTTAAAGGGCAGCCTCACCATGCATATGACCTCCGTCTTCCAGGCCTGCCTTGAAGTCCTAGCCCATCCCCAAGCCCAGCACGGCTGAGGGCAGCTTTGCCCAACACACTGCATCATCTAGCCCGATTTTCATGGCCCCTTTAATATACTTAGTGGGTCTCTTTGATCTGTCTTGGGAGAGGCTTTGCAGAAGAGAGGCCTGCATCTCTGGACTGCAGCTGGCTAACAAATAAAACAAATGAATAGGCTCTGTCTTCCCGGAGGGGAATGAGGCAGGGAAGGAGGGTAATAAAACTCATCATTTCTATTGGGTTGGGGGCTCCCCAAAGAGCCAGCTGCAGCTACAACGCAGCGCTCCCTTGCAAGACACCCTGTGCTCCCCCGGCTCCTACTAGATTTCCCAGAAGCTGACAACTGCCAGGTCCCAGAAGTTCCCAGGCCCAGCTCCTGCCCTGGGCAGCATTTCATTAAGATGTCATGGGTGTCCAGCGGGCTGTCCTCACTGTGAGAAGTAAATCAGGCGACTGGGTAGTGTGGGTCGTAGACCAGCCTCACTCCTGACACTCTGGGACTGTCCATGGCTCCTTCCTTTTCCCTGGGAATCTAGGCCTATGAATAGTTGGCCGTAAAAGCCCTTTCCAGACTCTCACAGCACTTCACAGTTTGCAAAGCTTCTCCCACTGTGGAGTGCCCCTCCCTGAAGCCTGCCCTGATCCCTGTGCCAGAAACAACCAATCCAGCTTTGAATTCCCCTCCAGGACACTTCAGCGGGCGGGACAAGGTTGGCCCCTGGCATCAGGACAACCTGGGTTGGAGCCCTGACTCTGCCCCTTAGGGACCATGGGTGCCCAGGCCTCCTCACTCTCTTCAGTCAAGTTCACAGTGATCCCAACCTCCCAGGGATACTCTGCTGCTCACTGCGCAGAAGCAGCTATCAAGGCCAGGTGCCAGGTGCCAGTGGGCACGGGCATCTCTTCCAGCCCAGAGGCCGCCCGGCCCAGGCAAGGAGATGGCCACCCAGGCCTTTGGGCATCAGGAATTTGCTGCTGGACGACAATGAAATATTTATAAAGGACACACAAGGATTTTGTGCCTGTAGGAATTAAAATAGGCACAAATTCCATTAAAGAATGACTCAAGGTGGCTTTGTGGAGAGAGGTGCCGGAGAAGGGGGCTGCCCTCAGCCCCCCGTGCTTTCTGGCTGGCTCCCCACTTCAGCCTGCAACAAGCATCCCACTCATCCGTCCTCCAACCGTGCTGGCCCGGCTCCGACCCCCGCATGGGCTCCGCATGACTATTAAGACCCAGGTGTCTGCAGACACCAAAAGGGAAAATGATTCATGGGCCCCGTGGGGCATGGGGAGTGGGGGTGAGGGTGGGCAGGAAGGGTCCTCCAGCGGTTCCTGGATGGAAATCAGTAAGTCCCAAGGACTACATCTGGCTCCATCTCCTACTCTACCAACCATGACCTTGGGAAAGCCACCTAGACTCTAAGCCTTTACTCTCTTCTGTAGAGGGGAGTGAGGAACGAGGAGTCCCTTCCAGTTAGTTCCACGGCACTCTACAGTCTGCAAAGCTTTTCTGCATTCATTCTTTCATCTGAAAGGGCCACCCCTTGTGGCAGCCCCAGGTCAAGCCACCCTTCTCACATTATAACCGAACCTGAATTTCTCCCGGGTCCCACCACGGGGGCTTGGGCTAATGTGCAGGACTGCTGTTCAGCCCCCAAGAGGGGATGATGCTTCCTGTGGGCTCCGATTGGGTCTCCAGCCAAGCCCTGAACCAATGAGCCTTTTGTTCTTTCCTGCCAGACTTGAAGGGGCCAGGGTGTGATGTCTGGAGCCTCTGAAGTCATTTCACCACCATGAGGATGAGCGCAACCATGCAGGAGACTATCCTGAGAAACGGGGGCTATTGTTCCACCCCCAGGTCCGAGCCCAGTCTCCAGTCAGCCCTTCTCAGGCACTCCCGTCTGTGTCCCAGTAATCTGGCTTCAGCCAGTGCTCTGATTGCAGTGGCTTAACACTCAACACGTCCTACACCTCAGCACGGCTACAAATAATGAAGAGCAGTTTGGGAAGGATAACAAAGCACTTTGCAATTCACACACCCCTGCACCTCACACGGTTTCTCTTACAGGCCACTAGGTCTGTCTGAGGGGAAGTGGGCAGGTGAGGCCCACCAGGCCTGCGGGCAGCCGGCGGCCAACTGGAGACCCACGTCCCCGAAAGAGCAGCTGCTCCCCGAGCCCAGCGACCGGGGCTGCAGGCCAGAGTGACCCAATGTCCTGCTTTTTAAAGAGAAGCTGGAAACACTGGATATTGAAAATGTGGGATCTAACTGGTATCTAATGAAACATTTTAAAACGTGGCACAGGTCAAACACAGTAAGAGAAAACTGACCATCTGTTTGTCCAACGGAGAAGTCACGATGCTCAAGGACTGGAGGGGAGGGAGGAGAGGACAGAAGGGACTTGAGGAGAGAGAGGGCGGGGGCAGCAGAGGGGGCAGTGAGAGGGCAGCCAGGCCCGTGGCTCCCCACCCCCGAGCCCCATCTCACCCCCCCCCCATTCACCTTCCCCCATCCCAGTGAGGTCCCTGCTGCAAGTCATCTGTTCGTTCCATTTCACAGACGCACAAATAAAGTCCACAGACGCGCCTGCCCCGCTCAGAGCACCAAGCAGAGCCACGGCCAGGTGAGCGTGACCATCTTGGGCACCATCCCCAAGGGGACTCAGCCCACAGGACCATGACCCCATCTCACAGATGAGAACCCTGAGGCTTTCTGTCCAGGGCCGGGGCTTCCAAGGCCTGAGCCCTGGCCCCTCTCAGAGGCGCCTGGAGGCCTGGTGAGTTGCTCAGTCACCAGTTTGGCACTGTGATCCCTGGAAGAAAACCTGGCAGATTTGGTGTTTTATTTAGTGACAGAGCAATTCCCTCATTAATTTCCCGAAACGTTCCCTTGTGGTTTCGCTTCATTGTTTCGATATGTCTTAAGACGGAAAGAAGACCTAAAAATACAGTTTTAAAAATATGCAAGCTCACGAGGTGCAGATTTCTAACAACAGCTCCTGACAGGTCTTTCTCTTCGGTCTGGAGGGAGGCCTCCTGTGAGGACGCCCTGGGGAGAGCCCGGTGAGCCCCTTCCTGGGAGGGCTGGGAAGGCCGGGGTGCGGGGTGTCGGGTGAGGCCAGAGCCTGCTCGGCCTCAGGACCTTCCCACTCGTATCAACCTGGCGCCACTCCCCCCGCTTGTGCTAAATGGACACGGCATCTCTCGCCTGGTCTGTGCTATCACTCAGGAGCACCTGGCAGACGAGATGGCGGGGGCTCCTAGAAACCCTGGTCCAGACTCCAGGTGGGCCTCTTCCCAGCTCTGGGCTGCACCTCCCTGGGTCCTGTTTCCTTTGTGCTATGAGGATCCAGTCACAGGTCATTATCCCTATCTTAACGGAGGAGGAAACTGAGCCTGGGCAGCCCCGTGTGCTTCTCCTTCAGTCCCACAAAGACCTCGGGAGGCTGGCATCAGGAGACCCCTCAGATGGGGGCAGAGCTGCATCCCAGGGGTCCCTGAGGGTGCTGAGAATGACGCCCACAGCAGATGATGGTGACCACCCAGAAGTCAGCAGGTAAGTAAAAGGCAAGACTTTACAGTTTGCTCAAGAATGTTCCCTACTCCTAGCGCTGACCAAAGCAACAAAACATACTTCCTTTAAAAACTCTTTTTAGCAACTCTACTCCTAGTTATATAGCCAAAAGAATTTTAAATAGGTATTCAAATACTCGTACATGCACGTTCATAGCAGCACTATTCACAACGGCCAAAAGGTGGAGACGGCCCAAATGTCCATCAGTGGATGAATGGATTAGCAAAATGTGGTGTGGGACCTAATTAAACTCAAAAGCTTTTGCACAGCAAAGGAAAATATAAACAAAATGAAAAGACAACCTACGGAATGGGAGAAACAATTTGCAAATTATTCAACCAACAAGGGATTAATTTCCAAAATACACAAACAGCTCATACGGCTCAATATCAAAAAAAAGAACCCAATCAAAAAATGGGCAGAAGATCTAAATAGACATGTCTCCAAAGAAGACATACAGATGGCCAACAGGCACATGAAAAGATGCTCAACGTCGCTAATTATCAGAGAAATGCAAATCAAAATTACAGTGAAGTATCACCTCACGCTGGTCAAAATGGCTATCATCAGAAAGTCTACAAATTATAAATTCTGGAGAGGGTGTGGAGAGAAGGGAGCCCTCTTGCACTGTTGGTGGGAATGTAAATTGGTGCAACCACTATGGAAAACAGTATGGAGGTTCCTTAGAAAACTAAAAATAGAACTACCATACGACCCAGCAATCCCACTCCTGGGCATATATCTGGAGAAAACTGTAATTCAAAAAGATACATGCACCCTTATGTTCATTGCAGCACTATTTACAATAGCCAAGACATGGAAGCAACCTAAATGTCCACTGACAGAGGAATGGATAAAGAAGATGTGGTATATTGATGCAATGGAATATTAGCCAAAAAAAGAATGAAATAATACCATTTGCAGCAACACTGATGGACCTAAAGGTGATCATACTAAGTGAAGTAATTTAGACAAAGACAAATATCATGGTATCACTTATACATAGAATCTAAAACAATGATACAAGTGAACCTGTTTACAAAACGGAAATAGACTCACAGACTCTGAAAACAAATTTATGGTTACCAAAGGGGGAAGGGGTGTCAGGGGAGGGATAAATTAAGAATTTGGGATTAAAATATACACACTACTATATATAAAATAGATTACCAACAAGGACCTACTGTATAGCGCAGGGAACTATATTCAGTATCTTGTAATAACCTATAATGGAAAAGAATCTAAAAAAGAATATATATATGCATATATATACATATATATAAAATCTGAATCACTTTGCTGTACACCTGAAACTAACACAACACTGTAAATCAACTATACTTCAATAAAAATTAAAAAAAATAACATAAATGAACGGACCAAACGAAAACAAGCACACAGATACTGAGAACCAGGGTAGTGGTTACCAGGGTGATGGAGGTCGGGAGAGGGCAAAATGGGTAAAGGGGGTCCACAGTGTGGGGACAGATGGAAACTTAACTTTCAGGGGTGAGCGTGCTGTGCTGTGTCCAGAAGTAGAACTATAACACTGTACACATGAAACATATAATGCTATACACCAATTTAAAAAAACTAAATAATTAAAAAAAAAGAAAAGCTGGTGCATGTATACAATGGAACGTTACTCCCACAAAAGAGAAGGAAACCTTGCCATTTGTGACAACACAAATAGACATTACGCTAAGTAAAATGAGTCTGAGAAAGACAAATACTGTATTATCTCATTTATATATAGAATCATAAAAAAAAAAATCAAGCTCATAGAGAAAAGACTGACAGCTGCTGGAGGCGGGACTCGGGGACGGGGGGCAAAATGGGTGCAGGGGGGCAAAGGAGCAAACTTCCAGGTGTAAAATAAATAAGTCCTGGGGACATAATGTACAGCACAGCGACGGCAGTTCATAACACTCTATTGCATATTTGAAAGTTGCTACGAGAACAGATCTTAAAAGTTCTCACCACAAGAAAAAAAACTGTAACTGTGTGTGGTAATGGATGTTAACCAGATGTACTGTGGTGATCATTTCACAATACAAACAAAAATAAAATCGTTATGTCATACATCTGAAACTACTATGTTTTAGTTCAATTAAATCTCAATAATTTTTTTTTTTTTTTTTTTGCGGTACGCAGGCCTCTCACTGTTGTGGCCTCTCCTGTTGCGGAGCACAGGCTCCGGACGCGCAGGCTCAGCGGCCATGGCTCACGGGGCCCAGCCGCTCCGCGGCATGTGGGATCTTCCCGGACCGGGGCACGAACCCGTATCCCCTGCATTGGCAGGCGGACTCTCAACCACTGCGCCACCAGGGAAGCCCAAAAAATGTTTTTAAAAGGAAGGAATCTCTGACACATATTACAATGTGGCTGAGCCTCGAAAACATTATTCAAAGAGAAAGAAACCAGACACAACAGGTAACACTGTATGATTCCACTTATATGAAATATACAGAACGGGCACGTCTACAGAAACAGAAAGCAGGTTAGGGCTTCCCGGGGCTGGGCGAGGGGACGACACGGCAACTGCTCGATGAGTCGGGGGTTTCCTTTTGGGGTGATGGAAATGTCCTGGAACTAGACTGAAGTGGTGGTTTGCAAACATTATTTATGCACGAAATACCACTGAACTGTACACTTGAAAATGGCTAAGTTTACATTATGCCTATTGTACCTCAAGAAGTGGGGGGAAAAAACATTATTTTTAAAGCCAAACGCTTCCCATTTTCCAGGGGTCCCGGCTCTGACCCGAACAGGAGAGACATCAGGAACAGGGCTGGGACAAGGCATACCCAGACCCCAGACCCTCAAATATCTCAAGCTTGGCCCCTCAGAGGCATGGAGCCTCACTGCTGGAAGAGGTTAGAGGCCCTCCATCCGCCAAGTAAGTTTGCTCTTGAAGAGGGTCATATAAAATGTGGCCAATAAGGAGTTTAAGGGGCTGAGATGATGGTTAAAGCCTACAGCTCTCAGTATTTTCAGGCCCACTTGCTAAAGAGCCTCGGACCGCCAGTCAGCGACCAAAATGCAAGGGCGCCCTCTGGCGGGCACACGGACAACTGCAGAGCCGGAACTCGGCCGCATGGGCCACCAGCCCTGGGTTCCCCTGGGACAGCATTCAGAACCAGGGAGTCAGGGAAAAGCCATTCATCTTTTTTACAGAGGACGTGTGTCGCGTGGTGAACTTCTTCTCATAAGTTACCACCAACCAACGGCATCACTGACGAAACATAATAATAGATGATGGTGGTCACAACCACTGTCTACGGAGGGCATGCGCTGAGCCAGGGACCGAGTTAGCATGTTTCACGTTCCTCAACTCATTCGCTCTGCAGGGAGAGGGAACGCCCTTTGCGTAGTGAGTGGTGTTCTCTCGGGGGGCACGCATGAGAAGCCCCAGAGTCAGACGGAGCTGGTGCCCATCCTAACTCCCTGCTCTCAGCCAGCCACATACTGAAGAAGAGGTGTTTTCCTTCTGTCTCCTCCAGCCCTTTGCAAGAAAATCCTCCTCTCTCCCATTCTACTCTCCTTCCCTCTCTGCACAGTCCATAACGCCCCCCTTCCCAAAACAAAAACTGCAAGGAAATCTGGGGAAACAAACTTAAATTTAAAAATTAAGTTCATAAGAAAAATTATATAAAATCGGGCTGACTTCTGAAAAGTCTAGGGTGGAATAAGACAATTTTAAGACAGGCTTCATACCCAAGAATACCCACTCATTCGGTAATCATTGATACTTGTATTTTTAAAGAAGTAAAACCAAGTCACAACTATGTAAACTGCTGCTTTGTTTCTGTTTGAGGTGGAGACGCTCCTTCAGGGCCTGGAGGGCAGGAGATGGAGGGAGCAGGTGAATTCATGGAGGAAAGATCCGTGGGGGCCGAACAGAGAGAGCCCTGGATGCCAAGGTACTCAGCCTCTGAGTGCCAGCTCCCCAAAGCCCCCAGCCCCCCAGGTGCGGCCTGCCCTTCCCTCCCGGAAGCTTCTGCCCCCCTCAGGGCCCGGCTCAAAGGCCACCTCCTCCAGGGAGGCCCTCTTCTCCTCACCCCCAAATCCCAAAGGCGTTCTGGGCACACAGGGACCTAAGAGACACGGCGTTAGGTGGCCTGTCTTCAAGCCTGGCTCCCCTCTCACTTGAAAGGAGCATGACTCACGCCACTGAGGGCAAAGACACGCTGCTTTCACGGCTGAAAATGCTAAAATGCGCACGCCTCTGCCTCTGGGACACACGATGAGCTGAAGTGAAGGTAAAAGGTAGACAGCTCGGCTTCCCAAACCACCCGTGTGCTCACGGGGATTGGCCGCCCCGGGGTCTTGTTCCAGGGCAGGTGCTGAGGCAGGGGGCCCGGGCCTGGGACTCTGCATTTCTCTCCAGCTCCCTGGATCCTCCCACCACCAGGGAGGGACCTGAAGGGAAGCAGGGGCCTGTCGCAGCTGAGGGGGTCAGCGCCCGGCCTCAGGGGATGTCACCAGCCTGGTCCCGAGTGCACGGTGATGGTTAGAACTGAGGGGTCAGCGCCCGGCCTCAGGGGATGTCACCGGCCTGGTCCCAAGTGCACGGTGATGGTTAGAGCTGAGCCCGTGTCGCGCGCACGACTCGGTACCCACCGGGGGTCTGACGGCAGCAGACTTGCTCCACGTGGCGAGAGAGGCTCATTTGCTCAGGCAGCAGCAAAAGCAGGGGGCCTCTAGCCGAGAGCGCTGGTGCCCACCCAGATGTGGGCCCTCTCCTGCTCTGCACACAGCGGGCCACACGGCTCTCGGGCCTCCTGCAGGGCTCCAGGCCTGGCCCGTAAACCCGGCCTCGGGACTCCCGTTCTCTCTCCTCCTTCCTCTTCCCCGCTCTGCCTGAACAGGGAGCCGACCTGGGACCTCGGGGGGGATGGAACCTTCTGCTGTTCAGAGCCCGGGTTCCTGAATGACCGTGCACGACAGAGGCCCTGATGAGCCCCGGTGACTGTGACATGAGGGGTAAAGGAGCTGGGGTCGCACGAAGCCGGGCATGAGGGGAGGTGCTTGCTGCGCCCCCCCCCGCTCACAACAAGCACGTGTAGAGATCAGGGTTTACCAGCACAGGGGCCACACTCAAGGGGCAGGTACGTACAGGCCGTCATCACCAACCCTGCTGTCCAACAGGATACCCCAGACTCGGGTGCAGACACGGATGACCCCTTCTGTACCTGTTTCCACATCTGCCAGGGGCAGGGACGGCCGTGTCCATTTCACAGGTGAGAAAACTTGGTCTCCGGGACATGATTAGCTGCGTGACCTTAGGGTCATCCCATATGTAGTGGGGCGAGGCGTGGGACATGGCCGTGACTACACAGCGCAGCCTGCTGTACAGTGCTGACAGCCCCCGTGCATGTGTATGCAAATACAAACACACGCATGCACACACAGGCATACAGACACCTATGCACACACACATGCAGACACCGCATACACACATGCACACGTATGTGTGCGCGCACCGGCATACACAGATACACAGAGATGCACATGTAGACACACACCACATGCACACACACGTGTGCACACACAGATACACACACATGCACACAGAGACGTACACATATATGCCCACACACGCACACAGAGATGTACACAGATATATATGCACACACATATGCCCACACATGCACACACACACATGCACCTCTGCGGCCCAAGACACTCTGGAGAACAAGAGAAAAGAAGCAAGAAAGGGCTGAGGAACACAACAAGCCCCTCACTCCTTCTCCAGTTATTAACAGTGAACGTGCGTTACATCGAGCCTTACAAAAACCGAGGGGCAATGCTTGGCGCACAGCCTGTCCTCGGCCCTTGTTGGAAAATGGAGTCATAACAGCTCCAGCCTCGTGGAGGGGGGAGGATTCAAGGATTCCAGCCAAGTCACTTGCCCAAGGACACACAGCTAATATGCGGGCCACCGCGGCCGCCATACAACCACCCGGTGTTCACCTCCTTTTCAAAAGGCTGCAGCCAGCACCTGCGGGAAGACGCGCACGCGCACGCATGGCCCGGACCACAGCTCTCCCAGACCCTTGCTCGCACAACGGCAGCCCGAGGTGTCTGCAGGTCGAGTGGAAACAGCCCGGTGTGAGCCACACCAGCTCGGCCTGCTTGCTCGTCTGTGGGACTCTGGGAACGTGCTCCAGCACCTTGCGCCCAGGTCCGTCCTGGAGGCGAAATAAACCCACGCCTCCCCCTTTAATGCTGCGAGCATTAAAGAAGGTGACAGACACAAAACACCGGCACTGGCCTCCCTAAGGGCAGGGGCCTCTCCCTGGACCCTTCTGGCCTGTGATTTTCACCTTTTGGTTTCCCAGACACCCTGCAAACGTTGTAAATGAGCTTGTCCCAGGTGCACATGAGTCTCCTTTCTTCTACTTTATGCACAGGGACTTTGCACGTGCTGTGCTGCCAGCCATGGATGCCGGCACCCTCCTCAGCCCCACCTTGCCTACAGGTTCACCCCTGGGCCCTCAGCCTCAGGCTGGGATGGCTCAGCGGAGGGACCCGGTGCGGAACCAAGGTGCCCCTGCCTTGTGGCTCCCTTAGGCTGGTGGCCTCAAGGGACCGGGTAAGTGCCAGTCCCGAGGGAGCAGGACTTGTCCCAGAGGTCAATGGGAGGAGACCTGAGGAAGGGGAGAGCATGTGGGCAGCCCCAGCCAGTTACTGCTCTGCAGGGTCACAGCCAAGGGGGCCTGACCTCCTTCGCAGAAAGGGAGGCGTCCAGATGCACGGACCGAACGTTTGCAAAGCCCTGCCTCATCGATGTCTTCCCTACCCTCTTGACAAGGAGGCGCTGGTGTCTGGGTGCCCGGGGTCTGCCAGGTGCCCTCCCCGGAGCCCTCACTCCCCTTGGCCCGAGGGCTGCAGGGGAGGCACGTCCACCGTCACTAGCCCTGCAGGACAGCACCATCTCTCCGGTATCTCGAGGTTTCCCACTCCCTCCCACCCCCTGGAGGGGCTGGCTCACCCGTGCTGGACCATCTGTCCTCCCCAGACCAGCAGGAACACCTCAAGGGCAGCCTCTGACTTTTTTCTGGAGCCCCAGGACCAAGCCAGGCATGACGAACGGCCAGACAAGGGAGGTCTCCTCTGGTGCGTCTCTTTCAGGTATGATTCCACTCGGGACCTACACTGGGTGTCAGTGGCACCCTTGGGTGAAGGCAGATGATACAGACATAAACTGGCCAAGGCATGCCTCTCGTGGTGTTCACGGGAATCGCGTTTTACCAAGGACTCTGTAGGAGGGGCGCTGCCTGGGGCACAGGGCTGGTCGGTGGATGAACAGGAATCACCTGTAACGCTGGCCGGGGAGGCAGGGGCAGCCTCGCTCTGCTCCCTGGCTCAGGTCACCATCCGATCATTCCCCTGCGGCAGACAGAGCCCTGGAAGAGGGGGCTGGGCGGCCAGGCTGTGGGCAGAGCTGGGGGCAGGCAGTGTCCCTCACACAGCTCTCTAAAGCCCATCTTATTCACGGCCATAAGTATCCCCAGTGTCTGGTACACAGGACCTCAATAAAACATTTGTGAAACGAATGAATAAGTGAACAAATACAAACCGTCGAGTATATAACATGTTAGCCACGTGCCGGCCACTGTTCTGAACACCCACAGGAGGTACAGTTACTACACCCATACTTTAAACAAGCAAACTGAGGCTCAGGGGCCAGTAACTAGCACAGGGTCACCCAGCTGACAACATGGCAAAGGGGGAATTCAAACCCAGAACCCCGCTCCCTCAAACCTGTCCCCGAGGCCACCTTGCTGCCAGGGTGGGGTCAGATCGTCCACATACGACAAAGCAGCGCCCCTGTCCCATGGGGAGGTACAGGGCAGGGCCTTGGGAAGGAGGCCAGGGCAGGAGGAGGGAAGGCCGCCAAGAGGCAGGTGGGGAGTGGCGACGTGGATGAGAGGAAGGTTGAGGGCTCTGACATCAGGGCCAAATGGCTCGAAAGTCTCCAAGGGTGACACCTGCCTTTATGTGAACAGACTGCCGCAGTGCAGGGTGGGAGCATCTCCTTCCTTCCTGCCACAGCGGGTGAAATGCCTGTGTCTTTCATCTCTGCACTCCCAGTGCCTGGGACATACAGGCACTTATTTCATCCCTTCATCCATCCAGCAGGTAACTACTGAGCACCCCCCATGTGCTGGGCACTGGGAAGGCCAAGAGAGTGATGACAGCAATGATGGGGATGATGACGGGAAGGAAGAGGAGGAGGGTGGTGACGAGGCTGAGGAGGAGGATGACGACAGCAGTGATATGATGACAAGGATGACAAGGACGACAAGGATGACGGTGACAACGGGGCTGCTCTGTGTCGGGCACTGTTCCAAAGGCTGTAAGTCGGTGGCATCACAGAAGGCACAGCAGCCACTAGGGTGTTGTGAAGGATGTGAGACAGAAGGGCTCTCGGATAAGCCTACTGTAGCCTCAGTTCACGCTGTCACTTCCCCAGGACCTCCCATGCCAAGCCCCCCACCCGGCCCCTGGCTGTCAATGAGGAAGCCAGCCCTGGGCTCAGCATGTGAGAAGGGCAGGGTACCCGCCTACCCACCCACCCACGCATCCCCACGGAGAAGAGCCTGCCCAGAACCTCCAGCCCTGCTGCAGGAAGCGTTTACAAACAGAAGCTGGCCTCAATTCATCTCTCCAGAGCCATGGAGCCCTTTTAATTAGAGAGCCTGTCCAGCTGTCTGTGGATGAGGGATGGCCCTTGGACCGTGAGAGCGGCCCCGTATCAGTCTTGTTAGTGGCTTGGTGTCCTGGAGCTGCTCGTGCAGGCCTGGAGACACAGCCTCAACCAAAGGAGCCAGGCCGGAGAGGACCGCCCCATCCTCCTGCCTACACGGCGTGCGGTCTTGCCAGGATGGGCTCTACCCCACTCAGCCCCCAGGGAAAATGAGGACGGGCTCCGCTTCCGAGGCTGCCCTGGGTGAGGTCCCCTTCTGACTGCACTGCACCCCTCTGGAGATCCCCAGATGCTGGCCACAGGGAGAGGTGGCCTTCGAGGGGCAGGCCTGGGAAGAGCACCGGGTACAGGTTACAGGAAGAGTGCTGGCCTCTCTGGGACCCAGTTTCCCCTCTGCCACATGGAACGAGATCGGTCCTGCTGCCTGGGGTGTCTGCGAGGGCTCCGTGGGGTAACCTGAACTCTGATCAGACGGGCCAGGTATATAGAAATTGGGGCATTACCACTAAAAACAACGCAACGTCACCATCTGTTACTGACCTTCCTGAGGACACCGCAGTTGGCGTGACGTGACATTGCAGACACACAGTAGGCCCTCAACAAATGTTAGTGGAAACCCAACCCCCTTCCCATCCCCATCGTTCCCCCAATCAAAACCTGACCCCAGAACACTATTCCTCCAGGACAGTCTGCTGGAAGAGCCAGGTGGGTACTGCAGCAGGAAAGCTGTCCAACTTTTTGCCTATAGGATGGAGGTGACATTCGGGGAGCCCCGCACTGGCTGCTCTAAAGTTGGACTTGCAGTGCTCACGTGGGTAATGTGACTGATCAAGTCACTTAGCCTCTCTGAGCCTCCATTTCCTCATCTGTCAAAGGGAAAGGAGCCCCCCAAATGGGGGGCGGACATGGTGCGTGATTCCTGCCCAGGGCCAGGTACACACGAGTCCCAACGGTGGGTCATCTTCTCCCCCAGCCAGCCCTGGGCCACCCCCACGTGTCTTTCTGCAAAATCCCACATCCCGTCCTCTTGAGGCACCAACCATTCAGGTACTCCCCAGCCCAGTGTTCTGCAAAGCATGGCCACAGACCATTCATGGGACTCCCTAGTGCAATGGTCAAAATGCAGATTCTGGGCCCTGACCCATGGAATCAGGACCCTGGGAGCAGGCCCTAGAATCTACCTTACAGAACTACCCAAACCGGGTTCTGAGAGCCCCAGCCCTAACCTGAGCTGGGCTCTGGGTTTGGTGCCCATTTCTGAGCCTGGTGTGAGGTGGGAAGTTGGATGGATCTCCAAGGGTTTGGATGGACGCTCGCAGGGCCCCCAAAGGCAGTTACCCACTGTTTTAGGCTTCTCTGTACCAGTCCCACAGGGAGAAAATCCTGCCCACCCAGAGCACTGCCCTTAATACCCTTCCCGAAAAAGCCAAGGGTGACAGTCACTGGGGTGGACTCTCTCCTGAATCTGTCACCATCAATTCCCATCACCATCTGATGCTGGAGCATCAGACACCACCAGCAAGCGGAGCAGGCTGGCATCTCTGAGTGGGACTGCACTACATTCGTAATCACTCTGTCATGACTATGAGAGAAGACCCGGGTCCCGGTGCCACCTCCTCCGTGTCTCAGCCATGTGACCTTGGGCAAGTCACCTAACCTTGCAGAGGTCAAACACTGAGATGCAGAACAAGAGATGGAAAAATCCCCACCGACCTAATCCTCCTTAATTTATCTCCTGGACTTCCAGCCACTTCTGTTTTCTACTTTTGAGATCTTTCCATTTTGTAAATTGCTAATTGTAGGAATAATACTTGCTTACCGAAGAGCATTGCAAAGTTAAAAAATAAAAGTCTACAGAAGCAGGAAAGAATTACCCACAATCCCACCACTCAAGAGGCAGCCCTGTGAACATTTTGTTATATTTCCTCCAGCCTTTTCCTAAATACAGTTTCCATGGCTGAGAGCAAACTGTATATAAGCAATTATGTAGCTTTCTTTCTTCCACTTATAAGAAAATGCTTATGCCACTATATTGCCAATAAAAATTTTCATAAACATTGTTTTTAATTCTTCATAAATTTCAAGTAGACGTGCCATAATTTCTTCCCCTAAATAGGCTAAATACGGAATCCACGGATCTCCAGTTTGTCTCTGTTGCTAATAACCATTTGTGTTTTAGCCAAAAACACACAGTTTCCGGCCCTTGGTATTTTACTCACACCACATTAAAAAGACCAGAAACCAAAGAAATGCCTGAACCTGGGCTGAGCACGGCAAGAGATTCAAAGCTGAAAAGGATCCCTCACTGTCCCCTTTCCTGAGGACAGCGTCTAATGAGAACCTTCTTCCCACGGCATGCCCATCTTCTAGGAACAATCACCCCCATTTTCCTGGATGAAGACACATGCTTAGAGAGGTCAAGTGATCTGCGCCAGGTCATACAGCTAGTATGACCCAAAGTTCCAGCTATTCTCGTGCTGATGGTCACAGCCAGGGCTGGAGACATCCAGGCTGGGATGAACAGGGCCGGCCCTGTGCCCCAAGGTAGGGCCAATTCCTGAGCCTCTCACCCGGCCAGATCCAGAGTCTCCCTTTTCCCCTCACTGTGGCCCTTTCCTTTCAGCAGAGTGGATCCCACCTACTGCTGATGAACCCAAACCGTAATGTGCTTTCTGAGGTCACAGAACTTCACTGCTGGACAGCCAGCTTCCAGAATGGCAGAGTAAGGACCTCCAAAAATCTGCTCCGCCAGAAAAACAATGAGAGCCCTGGGAAAAGTGTCAAAATCAACTTTTTCAAATTCTGGAAATTAACAAAAGGCTTTCAATAATCCAAGATGTTTATTTAAGAAAAGTGACTAAATTGCAGTAAGAAAGGAAAGCTTTATGGTATTTTAACTTTTCCTAGTCCCATCTCCCTGTCCCCAGCTCCATGGTAGCCTTGAAAACCAATAGCCCAGCAATCGTGACAGCTGTGAAAACAGCATCCCAGCAGCCATGGGAGGGGGCAGAGGAGGGTTGGAGCTCCCAAAAAAACCTACACCCAGAGAACTGCCACTATTTGACCTGTCTGGCAGCTTCCTGAAAAGTTCCATTCCCATGGCTAGTCTTTATTTGACCTGACTCAGAGCCTGCTCCGTGAGAAACCATATACCCAGGGCATTTGCTGAAAACAGTCAGGGGCAAATTCTTTAACAGTGCAGCTACCTGAAGTGGAGATACCAGTTGGGGCTAACAAGAGGCTGACCAAAAAGTTAAAGAACTGGGGAATGGAAGACTTTGAAAAGCTCTGACATGTTCCTGGGAATCTAGAAGGTACACATTACCAGGGAACACTTTAGATGGCCCTAATCCCCCACTTCTGGATGACCATGAGACTCTACCCAAGCAGGAAGTGAAGGCTAAGATGAAGCGGGAAACTGCCTGCCAGAGCACTGTGTACCCCAACCCACACGTAGATTCCCTCAGCAAAGATGGGGAGACTTATCTGCTCAAGGCATCTAAGGAAATCTCCGTCCAACAATTAGATGACCACTAAGCTAACCAGGCATAGACTTCATGGCCATATGTGACAAAGAATATAGACTTTACAGAATTCATCCAGGAAAGTTGCTAAGCCAGCAAACAGCAGCATCAACAACAACAACAAAATAACAACATTAAATCCTGGAGGTTAAGGAGCAATTTGATTTCCAGAGTTTCCATATTATATCATTGTAAACATCTAGTTTTCAACAGAAAATTCCAAGACACACAAAGACACAGGACAGTATGGCCCATACACAGGGAAAAAAAAGGGGGGGGGGGGCAGTCAGTAGACAGTGTCTCTGAGGAAGCCAGAGATGAGTAGTGATGCTAAATCGGGTTTTATAAATATGTTCAAAGACTAAAAGAAACCATGTTTAAAGAAATAAAGGAAAGCATGAGAATGATGTCTCACTAAATAGTAAAGAGATAGAAATTATTCTTTAATAAAAATTCTGGGATTGAAAAGTACAATAAGTGAAATGGAAAGTCCTCCAGAGGGTCCAACATCAAATATGAACTGACAGAAGAAAAAAAACAGTGAACCTGAAGACAGATTAATTGAGATTACCAAGTCTGAGGAACAGAAACAAAAATGGAGAAAAGATAAACAGAGCCCTCAGAGACCCATGAGACTGTAATGAAAGATCTACCATTTATTTCATTATGGTCCTGGAAGGAAAAGAGAAAAAAGGGCAGAAAGAATATACAAAGAAATAATGACCCAAATCTACCAAAATTTGATGAAAACATTAATCTGCACATCAAAGAAGACTAACACATTCCAAATAGGACAAACTCAAAGAGATCCACACCTAGACACATAATAGTTAAGCTATTGAGTCATAAACAAGGATAGCCTCTTGAAAGAAGCAAGAGAAGAATAACCCAAAATGTACAGGGAATCTTCAATAAGATCACAACTGACTTCTCTTCTGACACCACGGAGGCCAGAAGGCTCTGGTGACATGTTCAAAGTGTTGAAAGACAAAGACTGTTAAGCAAAAATTATATACCCAGCAAAACTACCCTTCAAAAACAAAGGAGAAATTTAGACATTCCCAGATAAACAAAAACTCAAAGAAGTCATTGCTAGCAGACCTACCCTACAAGAAATATTAAAAGAAGTCCTTCAGGATTAAATGAAAGGACATTTGACAGTAACTCAAATCCACAGAAAGAAATAAAGAATGCCAGTAAAGTTAACAACTTTATATAGGTAAATACATGAGTACATATGTGTTTTATTTGTAACCCTTTTCTTCTCCTATCTGAGTTAAGACCATTGAATAAAGCAATAATAATAAAACAGTGTCGAAAGGCTTATAATGTGTAAAGATGTAATTTTTTTTTTTTTTTTTTGGCCAGGCCGCACAGCTTGCGGGATCTTAGTTCCTCGCCAGAGATTGAACCCAGGCCCTTGGCAGTGAAAGCGCTAAGTCCTAACCACTGGACCTCCAGGAAATTCCCAAAGATGTAATTTTTTTTTACAATAATAGTGCAAAGGAAGAGAGAGGGAATGGAGCTATAGTGAAGTAGTTTTTATATACCATTGAAATTAAGTGAGTATCCATCAAAACTAGACTTTTTAAAGTTAAGATGTTAATTATAATCCCCAGGGAAACTTAAAAAAATAATTCAAAAAATATATATAGTAAAAGAAACAACAAAAAAATCAAAATTATATACTAGAAGATATCTATTTAAACACAGTAATGGAGGAATCAAGGCACAAAAAAGCATACATACAGAAGTAGCAAAATGATAGACTTAAATCCTACGTTATCAATAACTACATTAAATGTAAATTTACTACGTACTACAATTAACAGGCAGAAATTGGCAGAATGGACAAAAAACAAAAACACGATCCAACTATAGGTTGTCTATGAAAGACACACTTTAGATTCAAGGACACAAACAGGTTTAAAGCAAAAGGATGGAAAATATCGATCATGCAACTTGCTGAAAGAACTGGAGTGTGGCTATACTATCAGACAAAATAAACTTTAAGACAAAAATTGTTAATAGAGACAAAGAAGGACATTTTAGAAGCATAAAAGGTTCAATCTATCAGGAAGGCATCATAATTATAAACATATATTTACCTAATAACAGAGGCCCAAAATGCATGAAACAGAACTTCACTGATGTAAGGACGGGTTCAATTTTTTTCCCAGTCCACTGCCGTCAACCACACCCTGTCCCATCAACCCTTCATGATACCTGGGGAAGATTCCAAAACTGTCCAGTCCCTTTCAGTTATTCAAATCTCAAGAAAGTCTACAGTGCCATCTCAAACTCAATTTAAATCTTGTCTCCTCCTCTACTTCCAGTGCAGAATGGAGCTGGGATCCAGACTGGGAACAGGGAGAAATGGAAGGGGACCCACAGCCTGGCGAAGACACCTGCTCCCATCCCCTCGTAGACTCAGTCTTGTGTGAGTGGCAGAGCAGGGGGAGGGGAGTCAGCTCCCTCCTGTGGCCTCAGCTGTCTCCGACGACGTATTCTGGGCACTTGCTCCCACGCTAACTGCACCCAAATATCAAAGCCCAGTATTCACGTGGAGCTCTACGATTGATAGACGCATACCATATGTGCTGCTAATTAACATAAGTGAGAGGGGCACGGAGAGGATGAAACCTGAGCTTTGAAGCCTAGTAGCCAGCTGTGCCACCTTGGCCACATGACTTCATCTTTCCGAGCTCCACTTCTCTCATAAAATATTAGCTGCTAATATGCACTGAACACTTTTTCCCATGCCAAGTGATGCTAAGTGGATAAGCCCACTAACTCTCATCACGGTCCCCTAGCAGGTCCTAGTGCTACCCCCATTCTGTAGAAGCAGAAATGGAGGCACAGGGAAGGTGGAGGACCTTACCAGAGGCCAGGCCACCAGCAAGTAGCAACACTGCGGTTTGACCCCAGGCGGCGTGACGACACGCGTTTGTTCATTTTGCAGGTGTGTCTGGCACCATGCCTGGCATATAGTAGTTGACCAATAAATGCTAGCTACTCTCCCTTCTCTGTCCGAAAGTGCCAACGAACCCCAAGGCCACGGGGTGAATAAACGCCCTGTGCCAAGCAACTGGGAAGGATGAGAACCCAGTTACAGAGCAGTTTGCCCTGTGTTGGCCTGTGGCTCCACCCCCACAGTTCTGAGTATGTGGAACCTGGGCCTGGCCACGTGGCTCATTTTAGCCAAAGGGACAGTAGAAAATGCGATGCAAGGAAGGCTAGGAGGGCTTCCCTGGTGGCGCAGTGGTTGAGAGTCCGCCTGCCGATGCAGGAGACATGGGTTTGTGCCCTGGTCTGGGAAGATCCCACGTGCCGCGGAGCGGCTGGGCCCGTGAGCCATGGCCGCTGAGCCTGCGCGTCCGGAGCCTGTGCTCCGCAACGGGAGAGGCCACGACAGTGAGAGGCCCGCGTACCGCAAAAAAAAAAAATAAAAAAAATAAAAGGCTAGGAAAGTGCTTCTGCTTCAGGGCTGGCCTCTCTGACTGCTTTTGAAGCCCAGCCTCCGTGTGTGTGACAAGACCCCAGCTTCCCTACGGGAGTGAAACCACATGGAACAGCCAGCCCAGCTGAGTCCCCCAAACCAACCAGCCCCCGGCTCGCCAGCACCGCACCAGCAAGCTGTGGCCAGACCGCAGGGCTGCCCAGCTGGGCCTCAGACATAACCTCTCTGAGGTCAGCGTCCACATCTGCAAGAAGAGGTAAGGACCCCAGCTCTGCCCCATCCATCCCAGAGATGGCATCAGGGGACAGCTTGCCTGTGCCAGGGCTGAGTGGCGGCCTCATGCCTCACCTGCTCCCTGCACGAGCCCCCAGCGGGTCACGAAGCCTCTGAGCCCGCTAACCGCACCTCCATCCATCCCGAGCCCAGCGTCTTCCTGCTCCTCTGGGCAAGGCGCAGATGGTGGGGCCTCCTGTGCTCGGCACGCCCCCCAGCCCCAGAAGAGCGGTCAAACCAGCCGAGCTCGGCGAACGCTGAGGAGTGGGCCTCAGGCACTGTGCTCAGCTCCACACGGCACAGAGAGGCTGTGTGCAGCTTAAATGAAATAACGCCCATGGCCTTCGCATCTGCAAAGCATCCCTGCCTGAGCACGTCAGTAATCGAGCTGGTGACCTGAACCCTAGTCTGTCCCTAACCCACCTCCTTGAATGTCTTTCTCCTTTGCTCTACCCCAGAGTACCCGCCAAGCTCCTGCTACGCTGTACACTTCCCACTCCCAGAACAAGTCAGGTTGTTGACAGCCACTGGATGATGGACGGGCTAGTACCCCAGCCTGTGACACCTCACACCTCTTTCTCCAAGACGGCAGTCAGGGCTCATCTGTGGGGCCCTAATAACCTGGTTTGGGGTCCTTCCCGTGCTCCTACAGTCCCGTGCTGGCCACGGTCAGAGCCCTCAGTCAGAGGATGTATTTCTTCAATGCCGTTCATCCTGGCCACAGACCTGCACCCAGAGCCACTCGGGGCTCACCAGGGCCTCCTCGAACCATGAGCCCATCTGCCCTCGGGGCTGCCGAGGACAGCCTTGGACAGGGACCCTGAACCCTGCGGGGCTGGGTCTGTGGATGGAATTCAGGGGCGTCCAAAACTTGGATGTGGAAAAATACACCATCTTCAATTTCACCACCCTCTGGCTGAAATTTAGCAATTCCTTCTATGACACTCATGAACAACAAACCAAAGAGGGGTCAGTAGTGGCTATTGCTGTGACGTCAACAGAAATGAGACGTGATTCCCTCCCATGTGTGCAGTTGGGGACATTTTGAGACATCGCAGACACGCATCATCGCTGGGGGCCCATGGTAGTAGGCGGGACCCACCATGGTCCCCGTTACTGAATGCGTCGGTCAGAAAGCACACTTATCAGTGGGTCACCCACCTTAAAAAATTAGTTTCATGCCTGCGTTTCAGTTTTACTGGTTTCTAGAGAGGATGAAGGGAGATGACTAGGGAACCGCCCTGCCCAGGGCCTGACACCAGGTAGGGGCTCTGTCTCTCCTGGTGGTTTGGGGCACCCTGTGACCTGTACTTTTGGGGGTGGCGGTGGATGCCTGGACCACTCTGCAGGTAGAGTTCACCCACTCCCTGAAGCTGCACCCCAGCCCCACCCCAGGGTGCCCTCGGGGCACAGGACACTCAGGGCACTTCCCTCTCCATCTTCTGTCTCCTATAACTACCCAGCTTTCCCCAGCCTGTGGCAGAAAGGCCACCCATCAGCATGCCGAGCTCGGCACGGACCACACAGCCTGCTGCAGATTACCCGAGGGACACTGGGCCCTGGCATCCTCAGACCGCCTCAGCCTCCAGGAAATGGGCATCGTGACCTTTCTTCTCCTGGAGGTGGAGTGGCACATGAGGGTCACCCCAAATAACGGTGTCCTCACCCACTCTGACCCACACCTACCTCTCCAGCCTGCCCCTGGCTGCACACCCAATTCTAATACACCACGTTACCCCTTCATCCGTGAGCAGGCGGAAGCCCTCCTCACCAGCAGCCTTGCCCCTGCCATGCCCTCTGTCTGGTCTGACCCCCTATCATAGGACGAGCTGACCTCGGCCGCCCATCCATCGCAACTTTCCTGATGCCACTTCTGCCCAGTGCCCAACCTCTGCGCCCGGTCAGGGCCATGATCCCCTGGTGATATGCTTCTCTCCCCTCCTCGCCCATCCCCCCAGCCAGCCCACACCTGACCAGGAGCTCCCTGAGGGCAAGGCCTGTGCTGCAGGAGATGAGAGATGAGAACTCTGGAGGGGCCCACTGGAGGAGCTGTCCCGCTGGCAGGGCTCGCCCTGTGCAATGAACAGGTCTCCTCCCAGACTCTGCCAGACAGATGTCCACTTCCGCTCTGCAGCAGGGACCAGCCATAGCCCGGTGAGGTAGTGAGGTGCCCGTGGCTGAGAGTATGAAGCCAGGGCTGGACCACCACGCACCCAAGGTGGCTCAGAATGGACCCTTGCATCAGAGAAGGAATGCTGAGGTGTCCTTACTCCAGCTCAGGTGCTCCTATAACCCCAAGTGACATCCATGGCTCGGGGACAGCCCTTTCCCCACCTAAAATTGAAATCAACTAAATCCCATCCCCCACCAAGAGCAGGTTTTAGTGCAAATTTAGCGGCTCCTTCAGAGACAGCCGCCCAGACTCAGGAGATGTTAAGTACGTGGCTGGAACCAGAGGTCCTTGAACAAAGGCGATTCAAGCCCTGCTGAAAAAATTGGGAACAGCACCAAAACAATTAAATTGATTGAAAAAGAAGAGCTCGAATTCACTCGTTTGCTGTAATCAAAACCAATAAACAATTTTAGTGAGCTTAAAAGCATGTTTTTTTAAAAGTCTGAGTTTGGTTTCTTTCTGTTTTTTTTTTTCTTTTAAGTGAGCCTCTTATAGAATGCCATGGGTGTGAACTAGCCCCCAGCCTTGTGAAGTGACAAGTGACTTTGCAAGTCAACGTGCCCTCCCTGGGCTCCACTGGGATCTCTCCCCACCTGGCTTAGCCTGGTGGCCAAAAGGCCCGGAGCACAGACAATTCTCGACAGGTCGCCCCCCAGAAGGGACCCTGGGAGAAGCTCCTTTCTCTGGGTAGAACCCACCCCCTCACAAGGCTTTGAGGAGCGAGGGGGAGGTCGGCAGCCCCAAGCTGGATCCCACACCTGAGGGACACAGGACGGGGGGCTGGGGGTGAGCAAAGAACATTCCAGAACCCGGACCCCAGAGGCCAAGAGGTGGTTTCTGAATCTGTTGTGTGATGGTGATGCCAACCCCCGAGCTCCAATTGCTCCCCCCACCGTGAGATCACCAAGTAGGACGCCTCCTCCAGCCTCCTTCCTTGCCGTACCCACTCCCCAAAGAGAAAAACTAAGCCCCTGGAGTGGCACCCCCAGGTGGGCAGAGGGCGCCGGCCAGCTGGCTCCGGGCCCCGGGTGAGTATGTAATCCACGCCGGGACACCAGGATCCTCTCTGTCCGGTAGGAGAGCAGGTTTGGGGGTCGATGGCTGATGAGCGTGAGCTGTGTACTGTGGTCAGAAAAGGGACAACTACCATCCCCCGCCCTGCTCAAATACCCCTGGGGACGCCCCAGACACTCCACCCAAGCCCAGAGCCCTAACAGTCGAGACCTCTCCCAACCCGCCCCAAACTCGTCTAGGCCTCCAAGAGCCCCCCTACGCCCTCGGCCTCATCCCTCTACCTGTCATCCTTGCAGCAGGCGAGCCGGCTTGCCAAGGTCACAGGTGTTCTCATCGGGCAAGTGGAGAGCCTAACGCCCCCTCATCCCACCCTGTCACTGCCCCGCAAAGCAGGGACTTGCTGCCGGCGCCGTGGTCAGCAAAGAGTTCAGAATCCATGGAACCAGCCACGCTGGATCCCCTCCACCTCTGTGTCTCCAAGCTGCTCCCGTTCCACAAACCCCCCCTGACAGGAAGTCCTCCTGATTTTCCAACAGGAAGCACTTTGGAGAAGGTGGGGGAGAAGCATCCCTTCCCTCACTCATTCATCTCACAGCTGAACACCCACCCTGTGCGGGTTTCATGGGAGCCCAGAGAGCTTGTGGAGGACAAGTCGGGCTGATCAGGGAAGAGCCAGGGCCCCCCACTCCGGAAGCCAGGTTCAAGGTCCACCCTGGTCAGTCCCTGGGCTGTGGGAGGAGATGAGGAGACCCTGGGAGCCGGCAGGAGGTGTCCCTCACCCGGACCAGGGTCCAGAGAGGCCCCCTGGAGGAGAGGACTTCAAACCTGTCCCCCTGCAGGACTCAGCTGCAGCTGGACAAAACCCTGTACATGGAGGGGCGGAAAAGAGTGGGGAACTGGGTCCCGGACAGAAGGACTGCCTGAGCCAAAACCTGGGTGAGACCAAGCGGGTGCTTCTAAGAAAGGCCCTAGAGAGCCGGGGCAGGGAGCGGGGGGCAGGGACCACACCCTGTGCCCCCTGAGCTGGGAGCCTAGGGAGGGAGATCCCTGGAGGAGAGGGCTCGCGTGGGGAGCCGGGGCTCCAGGGGCTGAGAGGGCCTAGCAGGGAGGAGGGACACAGGGGCCCTGAGAATTCTGACAACACCTCCACCTGGCACCGCGCATCGTGCAGCAGGCAGAAAGGTGAGCCTGGCCTCCAGCTCTCCGGGCCTGGGGTGTTCTCGGCATCAACACGGGCCCCAGCCGGGCGGTGGCTGTGGTCCCCACCCTCCCATGGCATCTTCGCTCGCGAGCTAGTAGCTGCTGCTGAAGTAACAGTAATCCCAGCTTTAATACTCTTGCCATTAGGAAGGGCCAGGGCCGTGCAAAGCGTTCTGCAAATAAAGGGATTTGGGGGGACTGTGGGGTGTGGGTACTATCATTACCCTTATTATCCTGTCTGACCGATGAGGGACAGAGTGGGAGGAGCTAACCGGCATCTCCTGCTTGCAGGTAGCAGGGCCAACAGACCCAGCCAGGCTGAACCCCACGTGGCCAGAAATGTATTTAACGCAGTGTGGCAGCAGCCAGCGTGTGGAGCTGGGTCTCAGAGCAGGCTCTCCTGACAGCGCGGCTCCCTCTCTCTATCCTACTATTTGATTCCCTTCTATTCTAGTCTGTGTTTTAATATGCTGGCTGTGACCCACTAACTTGATTTCATGACCCATTAATGGATCACAGCCCACGGTTCAGACGATATTCCCGGGCAGGGTTTTGCAGCCTGAGGCGGGCGGGGTGGGCTTGGGAGCGAGCGGCTGACACTCAGGGGGGTCCAGAGGCTCAGACTCCCATTCGTCCGTGGGCATCACTGCCCCTGATTCGGAGCTGAGGCCACAGGCTCGGGAGGCCTGCTCCGCGGCCCCAGGGGGCACGGGGTGCCTACCTGGGCCCATACCAGGCGGGAGGAGGCTGCAGAAACAGAAGGCTGGCACCAGACTGAAACACGAGGCTGCTTCCCTCCCCACACCGTGGGCCGTTTTGTCGTCTCAGCATTAAGAACGTGGAGTGGGAACCATGGGCCATGGCTCCCCAAGCAGGGCCCCCCGAGGGCTCCAGAGGGTCCCAGGGAAGCATTGCACAGGTGCCCACGGGCCCCGAGCATCAAGGTCGAGCGGAAGACTGATGCTGTGTGACGTTAGGTGGCTCACTCACCCTCTCTGGGCTCCTGTGGAACCACCTACCTGAAGAGGTCAGGATTCTTTCACCTTCCAAAGGCTGGGGCTGCCCCGTAACCCCAAGGCCCGTCCCACTCAAGGATTTGGCTGCAGAGGGCAGAAGCCCCTGCCCCTCCCCACCCAGGCCCACCTGCCCTCAGCACTGGAAAGGGCAGGGGTCATCGGAGTCCAGCCTGGGCGCTCAGGAGGTTGGCAAAGCCAGGCAGTGGAAGAGCTGGGAGCCTCCCCAGCTCTGGGCTTCCCTGTCTGTAAATCAAGGCCTGAACTGCCCCCCGCACAGGGTGTGTTAAACGTTACAAGAGAAGGTATCTCAGAAAACACTGAACTCGTGTGATGCCCAGAGCAGGTGCTCCGGGGAAGCCAGCCCTCTGCCCTCCTGCCCATCCCCCAGCCTCCTGGCACCTGGGACCCGCCACCGCCAGCCTGGTCCACGTTTGTCTCAGGGACAGCTTCAGCCAGACACTCTCTCACATCACCTGGAGCCAATTAGGCATCCATTCTGAGCACCTGCTTTTGAAGCCCCGAGGGGTATATGGGGGAATTTGTTACCACTGCCTGGGGCCTCCCACACCTCCACCCACTCCCCAGCCTCCCCCAGCGACAGCAAGCGGGGCCTTCTGAGCCTCAGACCAGATGCTGCCCTACCCCTGCAGGAGACCCCAAAGACTCCCCCAACACTGCTTAGCCCCCCACTGCCTTAGGCTGGCGCCCCAAATGCTCACAGCTCTTACCCACCTGCCCCTCCTGGCACGCTCAGAGCTCCCGGGAAAAATCTGCCGCTTCCCCACTGCCCATCACCTGACACCTCCACCCCGTGGCCCTGCTGCTCACCACAGCATCCCTCCTGCCCCCTTCTCAGGTTGGAACCGGACCCAGTGCTCAAGGCCCAGGTGGATGTCACCTCCCCTGGGAAGCCCTGCCTGGGCCCAGCAAGCAGGAGGACCCCCGGGGCCAGCACCTATCGGGAAAGGCTGTGAGCATGGCACGTCGGCAGCCCCACTGAGATGCAGCCCTATGGTACACACGCCTTGTGGCCTCTCCCCTGCCGGCCCTGTGCGGGCTCCTGCAGATGTACAGTGCTGGTTCGATTTGCAAAGACCAAGACCAATAACAAGAGACATTTTGCCAAATTCAGCAGTTTCTGAATCTCTTCCAGTAACCTGTGGAGAAGACGGGTGACCATGTGCAGATGAGGGGGCAGTGGCATCTGAACTTCTGTTACTAATAGCACAACAGGGCTTCTAGTGACCAGGTCAACACGGAAGGAGGTCTCTAGTGGCTGGCCACAGGGCT
The DNA here is from genome assembly GCF_937001465.1 of Orcinus orca. Taxonomy (NCBI): domain Eukaryota; kingdom Metazoa; phylum Chordata; class Mammalia; order Artiodactyla; family Delphinidae; genus Orcinus; species Orcinus orca. The sequence continues at coordinate 83,817,601 of NC_064575.1, forward strand.
CTATCTCGGACTTGACCTGAGCAATATTTTTCATTAATGACTCAGATAATGACCCAGAAGAAGCCCCCCACACAGAGCAATGAGGGACGGCCCACTGTAAATGGATGGGTGTCCTCAAGGACGGTACCATGGCTTCGTGTCAAGCGGTATCTGAGACATGGGAATAACAGGTATTCCAGGGATGTTTGCTAACTAACTGAATGAATGAATGGTATTTTGGATGGTAGTTCTGGCCGTCTTTCCAGCATTTTAAAATCTTGACCCTAACAAGATAAAATAAATCGTGATAAACAAGAATTCCCAGAAATGGGCTCTAAGTTTATGGCGCAAACATAGACTTGACATTAACGGGTAACTCTTAGTTGAATACAGTAAACTGACGTGACCGCCCCAAAAGAGATCTCTGACATCTCTAACAGGGGGACCCTGGCTCACTGCCCTGAAACTGGTCACCAGCCCTAACACATCCACATAGCAGGTGTGCTATGCATGTAAAGGAGAATCAGTTCCTCTGCGCACTGGGCACACAGGCCCCTAACCAAGCATCCCCTCCCACCCTCTGTTGGCAGTAGGATTCTCTGCAAGTCTGAGGTTCAAAGGCACGAGAAGGGGTGCTAGGGCTGTACCCCGGTGAGCGTGCGTTTTCGAGGGGGCACTAACACAGTGGGATGGGCCCAGGGACAGAAGTCTGAAGGGGGGGTCCTGGTTTCCCCAAACCTACAGCCCCGAGAAGCTGGCGGGAGGTCTAAGGAAAAAGCTCATCTGTGTAATCACCTTCATTCATTCACTCAGGAAATATTTACTGAGCGCTTACCCGGTAGGCACAGCTGTAGACATTTGGATTCTTTTGTGGGGAGAGGAAGAAGGGAGACAGACAATGATTACCGAACACAATAAATAAGTAAATGATACAACAGGAGAGAGGGTGGTAAGGGCACATGTCACTGTCTTCTGCAGCAACCCCCATGGCTATGGGATAGTTGTGCAAAGGCCCTGAGACACGGGCATGCCGGCCACTGGAGGACAGCAGAGGGGCCAGGGTGGCTGGGGAGGGGGAGGAGGGAATGACAGGGGCGGTCGCAGGGACCCGACAGGCAGGGCTGTGGACCATTTTAAGGGCTTTGTTTTTCCTCCAAGAGACACAGGAAGGTCTAGAAGGTTCTGAACCCACAGTGTTCTGCCCTGGCTTCCACTCTAAAAGGTAGGTCTCCAAGTCCTACCTTTGCCCCCTCTCCAGAGGCTACCGCAGAATATAAAATGGGGCGGCCATGTACAAATAGTTTGGTGGTTCCTTAAACCTACAACGACCACGTGAGCCAGCAATTGCCCTCCTAAGTGTGTATGCCAAAGAACTGCCGACAGAACTCAAACACATGTTCATAAGCGATGCTATTCACAACAGCCAAAAGGTGGAGACAACCCAAGTGTCCATCACACGAGTGTGTATGTCCTCAGGATGGCACATTGCTCAGCCGTGGACACACGCTACAGAGAATGAAGGTCTGACACAGGCTGCAACGTGGATGAACCTCGAAGACATTCTGCTGAGGGAAAGGAGACAGACACAAAAGACTTCGCACTAGATGATTCCACAGATTTCCAGAATAGGCAAAGCCACAGGAACAGAAAGCAGGTGACAGGCACGCCTCAGAGGGACTGTGGGTTGGGTTCCAAACCATTGGAACAGAGCAAATATGGCAATAAAGCCAGTCACACGAACTTTCTGGTTTCCCAGTGCATGTAAAAGTTATGTTTATATTATACTGTCGTCTATTAAATGTGCAATCACATTATATCTAACAAAATGGACGTACCTTAATTTTAAAATACTTTGTTGGACTTCCCTGATGGTGCAGTGGTTAAGAATCCATCTGCCAATGCAGGGGACACAGGTTCGAGGCCTGGTCTGGGAAGATCCCACACGCCGCAGAGCAACTAAGCCTGTGCGCCACAACTACTGAGCCTGCGCTCTAGAGCCTGCGAGCCACAACTGCTGAGCCCACATGCCACAACTACTGAAGCCTGCGCACCTAGAGCCCGTGCACCGCAACGAAGAGTAGCCCCCGCTTGCTACAACAAGAGAAAGCCTGCATGCAGCAGTGAAGACCCAATTCAGCCAAAAAATAAATTAATTTAAATTACTAAAAAAAAAATCCAAAGGTATTTAATAAAAATAAACTACTTTGTTGCAAAAAACAAATGGTCAGTTATCACAGAAACGCCAAAGATTGCTGATCACAGATCACCGTAACAAATATAACAATGAAAACGAATGAAATATTACAAGAATTACCGAAACGTGACACAGAGACACGAGTGAGCCAATGCTGTTGGAAAAAATAGCACCAACAGACTTGCTTGACGCAGGGCTGTCACAAACCTTCAACATGCAACAACCAGTATCTGCGAAGCACAGTAAAACAAGTTATGCCCGTCTAATGGTTTCGACAGCTGGGAGGAGTGGGGATGGAGTTAGTGTTTAATGGGTACGGGGTGTCCTTCTGGGAGGATGAAAATGTTTTGGAACCAGATAGAGGGGACGGTTACACGACACAACACTGAATGTACCAAGTGCCACTGAATTGTACACTTTACAGTTACTGATTTTATGGGATGTATTTTACCTTAATTGGAGATGGGGGCCACACAAGCCCGACTCAAGATGGTAGCGGCTGCAGTGTCGACCCCCACTTGGGGCTCCTGCCTCCTACACCCTCCCCCCACAAGGGGGAGGCCACTAGCTCAGCACACAACTTCAAGAACTCGCTGTCACCAGCCAGTGACCATAAACACCCGCTGGCATCAGCCCATCCAGAGCAGCGGTGTTTCAACCCAGAGCCTGGTGCAAACGGGGTTACCCAGTGAAAAGCACATGCTGGCCTGCAGGTAGGTAAGGACAGGGCACCTGTCCGCAGGGAGCCACCCCCGGGCTATGCGTGGATGGGAGAGACAGACGCCCCACGGGCTGCCCCACTGGCCGGAGCTCTGTCCTGGGGACTGGGCTGGGGGCGGCTGCTGCCCCGCCCATCTTTCCCAGTTTCAATCTCCACCTCACGTCTCCCCTGTGGCAGGAAGTCATCTGCCTATAAGAGGGAAGGAGCCTCCCGAAGCCTAAGGACTTCTTTCCGTGGGTTTTCATAATTCACTTCTGTGAAATGCGCCCCCCGCCCCCCCCCAAAATAATCAAAGACGACTGAGCTGCTCTTTGCCCTCCAAGAAGTGCTCTCTTCCCTTCCACACCCCGCATTTCAGGTCCTTCAACTGCAGATGGGGTCCAATTGCTCACTTGCACTGAAGATGGATGTGCTCCGGTTAAATTCTCCTTTTTCACTGTAACTCAGTTGGTGGAAAATGACAGGATTTTCAAGTAGACACGATCTGGAAAATTGGCCGGAGTGGCGTGTCAGAAGCGTGTGTTTAATTATGCAAACGCTGGCGCTGGGGGCGCAGGAGGCCTGTGATGAGCTCGCTGTTGGATTTGGGGGTTGGCAGCAAGTGGACATCGTGGGTGTAGAAAGAGGGTGGGCTCAGCCAAAAGAGAGTCACAGGTAGGCCAGATCCACCCCCCACCGCGTCCCACGCACAGGCCACGCTCCCGGGGTTCCGGCCGTGGACTCTGCATCCCACCCTGGTCTAACTCCCACTCCCATCCTCCTCCTGCACTGTGCCCACGGGGGCACCCCCTGCTCAAGTACCTTTTATGGCTCCCCAGCACCTGCAAGGCAACCGGGGTCTGGTTCCAGGGCTGCGCTGCCTGGCTTCCAATCCCAGCCCTTCCACTTCTCAGCTGTGCGACCCTGGACAAATTACTTAACCACTCTGCCTCGGTCACTCATTAAGAGAAAATTCACTGAGCACCTAGCATGTTCTAAGATCTGGGGATACAGCAGAGAACAAAGCAGCGCTGACAGGCAGTAAAATAAAGTCTCCCCACCAGCACGGAGGATCCGAAGAAGCTGAGCGGAAACTCTCCGTTCACTGGGGGAAGAGGTAGTGTGGGGAGGGCCCCTCTATTTCATCTTACGAAAGGCAGTGAGAGAGCAAGCCAGACAGATACCTGAGGGGCGGTGAGAACGGCATGTACAAAGGCCCTGGGGCAGAAGCAGCCAACCCAGGCAAATTAAGGTCCCGAGGCCATGGGAGGAGCTTGACTCAAAACTCCATAGTAAGGTAGATAGCTAGTGGGAAGCAGCCGTATAGCACAGGGAGATCAGCTCCGTGCTTTGTGACCGCCTGGAGGGGTGGGATAGGGAGGGTGGGAGGGAGGGAGACGCAAGAGGGAAGAGATATGGAAACATATGTATATGTATAACTGATTCACTTTGTTATAAAGCAGAAACTAACCCACCATTGTAAAGCAATTATACTCCAATAAAGATGTAAAAAAAAAACAAACTCCCCACGGCTTCTCATTTCACCCAGAATAAGCCCCAGAGTCCTGAATCTGAGTTCACTCTTCAGTGGATCATTCTGGCGACTGTGTGAAGCGTAGACTGTCGAGGGCAAAGGTGGGGCACCTTTGGTTAATCATGTCTCCCCCATGGCAGCTCTATGAGTACCAGTAACTCCCCCCACCCCGCCAGCCCAGCCTCAAGTCTCACCGTGAGCCCTGAAGCAGTCCGGCGCACACACCGCTGGTTAATTCAGCGCTTATTACGATTGTTAACAGGGCACCGAAGAGCCCGAGGGTAGGCGGCGGAGGCAGACGCTGCCTTAGGACAGGGGAGGGGGCTGAGCCGAGGTGGCCCTGTGCCCACCCTGGTGCTTGCGGCTGCTCTGCCCGCCCCCCCCCCGTCCTCCCCACTGAGAGGCGACCCCCAGGAGGGAGGGGAAGGAGGGTGAACAGAGGATCCACGTCCCCTCCCCACCTCAGGTCCTTGCCATCTGACCAGAGCAGGAAGGGACTGGCTTTGGACTGGATACAGACTGAAAGTTTGCAACTGGCCCAGAGTGAATTTCAACAACCAGAAGTCCCTGGGAAAGGCAACACTCTGCCCAAGATGTGGGTGAGGGGTGGCCTGCACCCAGTGAGGGGTGCAGCCCTGCCATAGCTGGTGCTGTCGCAGGGGAGGAACGAAGCGGCCTCCCATCAGCCCTCAACGGGCTGGGCCCAGAGACTCACCGAGACTCCCCCAGCCCCTCGTCCCCTCGCAAGTGATGCTGGGTGGGGGCCTTTGGAGCCCCAGCCAACTGCAAGAACATCTGCTCCTACTAATATCGAGAGTTCCAGAATCTCTGGGTGAACGCAAAAACAAGAACGTTAGGCTGCGGGTCAAGAGAACGCGTTTTAAATTCCATTCCACTTCTTCCTGGCTGCAAGGCCAAGGCTGGATGACCCCTGAGCCGTTCACCAAACGTTCGAGGAGGGGCTGGAGCCAGAGGGAGGCCTGGAGGGGGTGTGAATGCGGGATAATCTGCTATCGCAACTCAGCCTCTATCAACAGGTACCAATGACCACACAGTCAGAGACACAGGCATCTGGTCCACCTCCAGGATCAACACCACACCATACACCCCACACACCCAGTCTGTGGTCCTGGGCAGGGGGGCTTCCAATCACAGCCCCATCCCACCCTCCGCCCGAGTCTTTCCCAGGAGTTGCATATAAGGGTGCTGTCTCTGCTCCGGCTAATGCTGCGGTTTGAGCCCCACTCATCCTCTGCGTCCTCCCCCTTCAGTGAGAAACACCTGGGCTCCTCTCTTAGCTCTGACAGCATCACCTGAGCCCTCAGAGCCCCAACCAACGCACCTAAAATCCGTTCTATGCCTGAACTTCCCCATCTTGTGAACCCCCCATGTCACCAGTTTGAGTCTCAAATGTCCTTAACTCTCAACCCCCCGTGACCTGGGTAACAGGATCCCAGCTTTCTGCAAAATTAAATGAAATGGTAGGATAGGCGGACACAGGCTAGCGGCCAGCAGATGAAAAACACCCACAGCAGAGGTTCCACACGGCGCCGAGCCCTCCCAGTAGACCAGCGACAAAACCACCCAGGATCAGACACACAGGATGTTTCAGACCTGATTCAAAGGCACCACCACGCTGGAGTCATCCACAGCTCGCCTGGCTTCAAGCCCGACACGCACTTCTCAGCCCACAACGGCTCCAGGGCTCTGCGTCCTCGTTTGTGAGAAAATGGGCGCTTCTCCACTTAAATGCATTTAAGGACCGAGACCTGAGCAACCTGGGCGTGGCGAGCTGACCACTTGCAGGTGGGGCGGCCGATTTGGGAGAACCGCCCTCCCTACCTGGTCCCTCGGCTGTCTCAGGGGCTCAGGGTTCAAGCCCCTGTCCTGCCACTGGCCTGCTGCCTGCATCAGCACCCTCCCTGTAAAAAGCTGGGGGGAGGCGTCCTCTGATAGGCATCAGGTGAGGGGCGGGAAGAGGTGGAGGCTGCCGGCCCTGGAGTCCTCCAAAGGCACGATTCTCGTGCCGGGAGCTGGGGGTTAATTAAATGGTTATTTGTTCTGCCTTCCAAATGGGGGAAATACGCACCCTAAAGAGCTTTCAGGAGAAAATGTGCTGCGTGATGATTATTTAATATTTTATGGGTCCATAAATACACCAAGCGCTGTCAGCCGCTGGCTGCCGGGAGCACCCGTCAGCAGGTGGCATGCTCTGGGCGCCCCTGACACCCGGCTCCCGGTTGGCAGCAGCCTAGGGTCCCTCTGAGTTCAAAGCCGCCGAGACCAGGCAGGGGCTCCCAACCCCGGATGCATACTCACCCTCCCTCCTGGAGTCGGAACTTGGCATCCTGGGGGCTAGGGATGGTACCATGTGTGCCGTGGTAGCAGTTTGCTGCTGCTCCCTGGGGGCTACGCAGGGGCCCTCCTTCCACATGTGGAAGATGGGGGTGCAGAAGCGCCGGCCTGCCTGTGCCCTGCCGCCCAGCGTTCGCCACAGGAAGCGATGGAGAACCATCACACGAGCCACCAGCCCTGTCGGCCTCTGACCCCAGACCCGTTTCCAAGCAGCTGAGACCACTCTTCTAAAAAGTATTTGATGATCAGAGATCACAAATACCTGGCCAGGAATAAGAAATGTTTGGACATACTTTATACACATGGGCTTTACCTTAACATAATAAAAAAGAGCACCTGCAATGTCTGCCACATCTGCTTTGAATCAAATTGAGGTCTCCCACCCCGAGACGCTGCCTGATCTAGTCCCCCTGCCCCTCCCCCCGCAGATGACCCTCCTTCCAGTCTCAGGGTCCACGGTTCCAGTGGTCTCCACTCAGAACCCCCCACCAGAGACCTACTCTTCCTCCTGCTCTCTCCAGAGATTTCTGGGGTGGGGCTGGGGCCCCCGTGGGAATGTGAGCCCCTGGGGGCAGAGCCATCCCACTGCCTCTCGGACCCCGCAGGGCCCGGCTTCCCCTTGTCCACTACGTGCAAACACTTGTTCGGCAGACACTCAAAACTCAACTCAGAGGACACAAGGGGAAGTGCTTTTAAAATCCATAGATTGCTCTACAAACACAAGGCGGTATTATCGGCTCAGAAAGAATCCGCCTTCCACGCTGTCCAGAGGCCCACAAGCTCTCTCCTCCCCACGCCCGCCCGGCTCAGCTCTCGGCAGCACCCTCCCGAGAGTGTCTGCTCTATGCTGCCCAAGGCCTCACGGCCCCCAGGTCCCCCCACCCCAGCGCCTCAGAGCAGAAGTGGCAGGCTCTGATCCCCACGTTCCTTTCAGCCAGGAGGAAGTGGAGGCTCAGAGTGGGCAAGTGGGTGCTCGGAGGTCACACAGCAAGTCAGTGCCCACGCCAGGACGCTGGGCCCCACGCCCAAGGCCTTGTCCACTCAATTTCTTCAGGAACAGAGCTTGCCAGGTTAACACACCTGATGAGAAAAAGGAAGATGCTTTCACTTAAGAAAAAGAAAACTCTAAGTCCAAGCATAACCTAGGAATCGCTGAGGTTTGTCTGAATTTTCAGCTTGTACAGCCAGGGAAAGCTCGGGGAGGGCTTTTAACACTTACTTGTAAAACAAGGCGCCAAATCGCTTGGGTGCCCCAGTGTCCAGCTGCCCCCGCCCCCTTCATCTGGGGACAGCTCTGGTCTGATCAAAGAAGGCAGTTTCTGAATAGGAAGCTGGCCTCAGAGCACGTGCCCGTGCGTCCAGGCCCGTCCAGGTGTGCCATGGACTATATCAGATGGCCAGACAGACAGACGCTCTCCAGCCCTCAGGGCCCCTCCCCCTCTCCCTCGCTGAGCTGCAGACCCTCTGGCTCCCTGACAACAAGCCCCTCCCACCTCGGGGCCTCGCTGGCTCCTCACTCAGCTGAGTGTGCTGGGCAGAGACACCTGGACTCTGCCTGGGTGGAAGCTGGGGCACCATCCCTCCAGGAGCCTTTCATTTTGGCCCCCAGTGGTTTCCTCACACAGTACCTGGTTCAAATCTTCCAGACCCCTCGGGATACTGTAAGGTCCAAAAACATAAGCACTAAATGCCAGGTTAGTTGTTTAATCATGGCCTCTAGTGGGGAAGGCGGGCGGCAATAGTGTGTCCTGTTTACCATTCTATCCTGGAGCCTCGTACAAGACAAAGCACAGGTTTATGGAGCACCTGTGGTATCTGCTGAAAAAGGATGGATGGGTGTGTGGATGGATGGATGGATGGATAGGTGGGTGGGTGATTGGATAGGTGGATGGATGGATGGATGGGTGGATAGATGGGTGGGTGATTGGACAGGTGAATGGATGGATGGATGGATGGATGGATGGATGGATGGATGGATGGATGGATAGATGGGTGGGTGATTGGACAGGTGAGTGATTGGATAGATGGATGGATGGATAACTGTTTCAATGAAGAGACGGTTCATATGGACAAATGGGTGGATGGGTGGGTGCATGGTTGGGGGATGAATGGGGTGGTAGATAAATGGGTGGATAGGTGAATGCGTAAGAGGATGGTTTGTTGCAAATGGACAGGTCAGTGGGTGGATGGGTGGACGCACGAGCAGATGGCAGAGCTGGAAATAAAACTCTGGTGTGGCAGCATCTGAGTTCCCTGCTTTTTCAACCCTCCCCTCCTCCACTCCTTTTCTCTCAGACACTGCTTGGGGACAAGATGACAGTGACAAGTGATGGGGGCGAGGCTGCAGACCCATGTGGCCTCCAGTTGTCAGGAAGTCTGACAGCCCATCTCGCTGAGAGCCAGGCCCTCCTTCCCTTCCCCATCCCTCGCTCAGCCCTCACTTGGTGTCCAGGGGAGGAGAGGCAGAACTCTGCCACCTCTTGTAATCACAAGGAGCAAACAAAACAAAACACTCCTTCCCCGCTCGTTCCCAAAATAGCCGCTCTCGCCACCCAGACACGCTGGCTGGCTGGCTCTCCCTCATTCAAACCTGACTAGGCAGATTTTCTAGAGCCCTGAGCTGGGGATGGGGGAGGGAAGGGGCAGGAGAGGCTGGACTCCCACCAGGTCTAGAAGGGAAGCAGGAAGCTGACTGGTGTCAAGCCCTGTGCTGTGGTGTCACGACATGGAGAATCCCCAGTCCACCCTGCCAGGAAGGCACTGTGACCCCCATTTCTCATACAAGTAAACTGAGGCCCAGAGAAGGGAAGTAACTGCTCAAACTCGCATAAGCAGGTGTGGCTAACTCCACCAGCCTGCTTCCCCCACACCCTGAGCCTCCTCATCCAGGGGCTCTGCCCAAGAGTTGGAGGGGAGAAAGCAGATGTGGCAGGCCAACGCAGGGTAATCAGGGAGGGCTTCCTGGAGGAGAAGGCAGGATTCAAAAGAGAATTTCAACCTACAGCAAATGAAAGGCAGAGCAACACTGGGGGACCTTGGGAAAGTTCCTGGAGCCCTGTTAGCCTCAGCTTCCTCATCTGTGTAATGGGAACAAGAACCCTGGGAGGGAGGTGGAGTGAGGTTCAAATCAGCTAAAGAGTTAGGGCCGCCCTCTGATGGGCACTGAGCCACATGGCTCGGTGGACATTCAGGTGACTCAGGGCCCCTCTGCTCCACTCTTCTCACAGGCACAGCGAGGGAGGTTCAGAGGGGCCAAGGTCTGGGGCTGCTGATGCCCCCAGGTGCAGGTGAATGAACCCCACTGGGGCTCTGACCTGAGCTGAGAGGCAGTTGTCAGCTCTCCCGGCCGCCAGCCTGGCCCTCAAGAGCGCAGGAAGCAAAGTGGGAGCAGCCTGAGAGGGGAGCTGGAAGTGGCTCGGCCCCAGGCCCTGACCTTCCAGCCTCCCCCAGTGCACACCTCCCTGCCACGCCTGCTGTCCAGAGGCAACAAGCACGTTCTCACCTCTGGGCCTCCGCCCACGCTGTTCCTCCTGGCCAAAGCGCCCTTCCCCATTCTCCTTGGTATGCTCCCCCCACACCGACATCTCAGGTGGGACCACACTGACTTCTCCCTCACCATCTCAGGCCGGTTCTCCCCAAGGGAGCACCCGAGGAGCACACAGATAAGCAAGCGGCCGGGTGCACGGAGCCTTGTCAGACGGCCTCTCCTCCAGGAAGCCTCCACCCTCCTTGCCCTCACCTTCCCGGAAACAGCTGATCACTTCCTCCTTTAAGCCAAACTTTGGCGGGGCTCAAACTCACACAGTGCTCCATCTACTGCCGCAGAGACTTCCTGAATAATCATGATCCTTTCCCAGACCCGTCACTTCTCTTGGGCTCCACGCACTGGCCAGGTACAGGCCACCGTCATCTCTCACCTGGACACAGGCCACAACCTCCTCACGGCCTCCCCATCCCTGGCACAAGGGATGGAACATCCAGTGGCCAGAGCGGTCCTCTCCAACACAAATCGGATCATGCCCTAGCCCTGCTCGACCCCCCCCAGTGCCAGGGCTCTACCCCACCCCGACCCACCCCTGCACAGTCTGTGCCTCCCCCTTCCAGCCCCATCTTCCTGCAGCCTTCCTGGCCTCAGGATCCATTCTAAACCCACCACTTTGCCCCTCCACACCACTGCAGGTGCTGTGTGCTCCAAGGAACAGCCGTCTCCATCCTGCTAGGTCCTCCTGACTAAGTCCTGCTGCTCCCCAGGGCTCAGCTCCAACGTCACCACCTCCAGGAAGCCTGCCCTTGTGTTCCCAGGGAAGCCAGGCTGCACTGAGCAGCAGAAAGGCAGGCACTGGTTTGAGCTAGGACTGAACTCAGGCATCCTGGTGCGCCTAACCTGCTGTGCGACCTCAGGCAGGTCGCTGAGCCTCTCTGAGTGTAATCCTCTTAGGAGTCTAACCAGGAAACGAGGACCCACTTGAAAAATGCAGAACAGAGGGAATTCCACCCAGTCATGGGGGTGACAAGAAAACTGAAGCAGCCCAGAGTGGGGACCAGAAGCTGCCACCAGGCTTGGGCAGTGAGAGCAGGCAGGCCAGCATCAGGTCATTGGCCAGAGCAGGAGCCATGGCACTGTCCTCCAGTGGAGCCGCTGCCAGGGATGCGGGGGAAGGGAGGGTGCAGTGTGCACCCTCTCATCACCCTGCCGTTTGAACTTCTGCCTCTGCCTGCCCTGGGCTAAAGTCCCCCAGGCCAGAGCACAAGGGAGCCTGGGAACGAGTTCCCTGCCATCCGCCGCAGGAGAAGGGGGCAAGTGGGTCTGCGAGCACAGCCCTTCTCCCACCTGCCAAGCAGCGCTGACGGCATGGTCACGGCTAGCAAGGCCAAGGCCGTGTTCCAGGAGCTCTGCGTGACTTAGCTTCCGTCTCCCCGCAGAGTCCCAGGCTTGTCAGGGCCCTGGACCAGCCCTCTAGGTTCCCGCTGACTCGGGCGCTGTCCGAGGTGCTGAGACCCCCAAGTTCAGAGGGTAACACAGCGTGGAGAGAACTAATGTTTTCTGGGGGGTTGTGGAGGGGGTGGTCCTGGGAAGCTCTCCGAGGGGACAAGATCAGAAGTGATTTTAAAGTAAAAATTAAAATACTGAGGCAGGGCAAGTTACCGAGGGAGGCATTCCCGGGGGCGAGGAACAGCACGTGAAAAGACACTGGGGGCCCCGTGGGTACGAAATGAGTTCACAGGCCAGAAAGTGCTTGTGCCCCAAGGCACCCCATGTGGATGGGCGCCCTGACTGTCATGGGGGACTGGCCCAAGGCCCCCCACCTCCTAGGGACACAGCTGCAGACTAGGTTTTCCTTACTGGTCCCAGGGGTCCCCCTTCAAATTTCTGAAGCAAAGCTCATGCCTAGGATTGAGGGCACAGGCTGGATTTCTCTCCTCTTTGCCCTCTGCCTCAGGCACATTGATTAAAAATGGAGAATGCTGCCCTGTCCTACCCTCTGGCACTGGGCCCCAAGCCCCTGGAAGCTCAGACCTGACCCCGGTGCCAGGTTCGAGGTACCCGCCTGCTGCCTATCCAACAGCAGTGGCTAAGTGATCAGCAAGGGGAGAGGGTGGCCTCCTTCCCTGGGGGCCTGGTTCTCAAAGGTTCCCCCTCCTCTTTTTATTATTATTCCCCTATTTCTTCTCAAGTTCTGGAGAGCTGGAATTTGAACCTGGGGGTGGGGTTCAAAACTGAGAGCCTGGGCAAATGACACAAAGAGACAATTTCCTGAGGAAAGAAAACCCACAAATAACCACTCAACATAGGAAAAGATACTCAACCTCACGCTCAAGCTACACCAAGCTACCGTTTCCCACTAATAGGTTGCTGGTGGGCAGGCACAATAGTACAACCCCACGGAGGGGAATTTCTACCTCTACCAAGTTTACAAATGCATTTGCAATTCCACTTCTGCACATTTATCCTAAGGTACACCTGCATACGTATGCAATGATGTTGGTAAAAAGTTATTCATTCACGAGTTGTTTCCAGTCCTTTTCTATCAGGAAGAGAACATCAATTAGTAGAGGCCTCACTGAATTCTGGTACATTCGCAAAATGGAATAGTATGCCTATGTCAAAAAAAAAAAGGAAGAAAGAGGAAGTTATGTACTGGTATGCAAAGATCTCTGGGATTTATTATTACAAAAAAGCAAGAGACAGAACAGTGATCGAGATGCTGCCTTTTGTGTAAGAAAGGGGGGATAATAATAGATATTTGTGTCTCCATCAGAAACACAAGATATTAATAAAAGTGATTCCTACTTTATTAGTAAGAACATGGAAAAACAGATGCAGATGGGATGAAAAGAACAGGATGGGAGTGAGTTACTTCGATGAACACCTTTGTATCTTGTATGGAAATGTATCAATATTACCCGCTGGATCAAATAGCTGGTCAGAGTGGTTTTATTTATTTTTATGTGACCCTGGGCGAGTAACACATTTCTGAAGGTGCTAGTGTTAGCAATAAAACTGAGCCTTAGCCTCTCTGTAATATTATTATATGGATGAAACGTGAGAATCTCTAAAAGCACTTAGACCACCAAATCGCAGGTAGCAATCACTTGGTAATAACAACTGACAAGGAAGAATGGGGCTATTATGACCCAACTCCTCCATAGAAAGCACAAAAATGACTGGGTAAAAACTACATATTGGATATATTTTTCACTCAGTTAACAGACGTTTACTGATTATCAATGATACACGCTGCTTGCCATTAAGGGGCTTAGCGCGCGAGACAGTCGCTCACACCCAGGCTGTTTTGAGACTTTCTGTGTCTGACCATCCCCATATTCCAGATGGAAAAACTAAGGCTTAGAGAGGTCAATCCATCTGCCTAAGGAGGTCTCAGAGCCAGTCAGTAAAAGGAGCCCAGTTCCCTCAGCTTCAAAACCCCCATTGCTGCCCCACTGCCGGCGGGGGCAGCATCCTCCACCCCCAGCTCCCAACAAGCACCAGCACCTTGCATGCATCTGTGGTAGAAACGCAATGAAAATGCTCAGCTCCAAATAACTTTCCTGGGGCCCCAGTTAGAACGCGGCAGAGCCGGGGCCGAGGGCGGTGGATGACAGAGCCCCAACCATGCCCGGGCCTCCAGCCACACAGCAGGGACCACTCATGCCACAAACATGCCCTGAGCTCCTACTACATGCCAGCCCTGTTCTACCCACTGTGGACAGTGAGTTGGGGACAGCCTCTCTCCCACTGGAATGTGAGCTCCCTGAGGAGGGGAGGTGACCATTTAGTTTGTGAGACAGAGTGAGGCAGGGCCAGGGCACCGGTGATAACACAGGAGGGGTGTCAGGGCTAGGAGAGAGAGGGGCCAGGCAGCCAGGTGGGCTTTGAGCAGATCTCGGAGGACGTAGAGGTGTCCAAGGGGGCAGCCTCTCTGCTGGAGGAAGATGAAGTCCCAGGGAGCAGGGTGACCGAATTCCTGCTCTCCTCCTGCTTCCTGCAGGGAGTACAAGGCGGGGCAGGGGACCTAAGGCCTTGTGGTCCACTGTGAGGACTTGACTCAAACCTTCCAGAAGTTTCCATCTCCTTCCAAATGGAAGCTGGAACCATGCAATCAGACCCCGTCTTTAGCGGATCTCCCTCAGTCTAGCTGTGGTGTGGGGGATGGAAGGGCCAGCGGGGCAGCTGCAGGGTGAGGGGAGGCCAGGCTAGCATCAGTGGCCTGTCCAGGGTGTGGCCAAGGTGACAGGAGGAGGGCTGGATGCTGGGTCGCTTCTGCAGGTGGGCCACAAGCCTGGGTGTTGGGTTGAACGGAGCCGAGTTTTCTAGCCTGAACGACTGGAAGGAGGGAGGACCCAACACCCAGGCAAGGAGGGAGCTGCTGGAGGCACTGGGTGGGGCAATTATGAGGATGACTGCTAACAGCACTCCCATTTTGCAGATAAGGAAACCGAGGCACACAGAGGTCAGACTTGCCCTTTGCAGAACCAGGGCTCAGCAGCAGTCCCCCCACCAGGCTGCTGCCTCAGCCCCCAGACGTAGGCACAGCCGCTTTCCGTCACGGGGAAACTGAGGCTCAGAATGGCGATAGACCAGCTCCCCAGGTCTTCCTTGGGATTGAGGCCTGGGCCCCACCGCCCAGGCAGGCTGAGCCCACAGACTCCAGACCTCTGGGAGCCCCCCACCACCACCCTGCTTCCCCATTGCCATGACAATCACCTTATAATTCCTCACTGCCCAAGTGGCAGGGTGGACACAGTGTCTGGAGTATCCCAGCCGAGGTTACCAGGGCCTCAGCTGGGATACTTTGCCAGTATCCTTTGCCCTCCTCCAGCGCCGGCCCAGGGCCTGCCGTGCTCTGAGCCCCCTCTCTCCCCACTGCTGGGGCTCTGGACCACGGAGCTGTCCCACTCCCTGTGGGCCTGTCTGGTGTCCTCCTTTCTTCAGGCCGGCCCGGGGCCTCCCCCAGTCCCTTGGCTCCTGAGTTCCCACTGCGGGCAGGAAGGCTTGAGTGGGGAGGCTGGTGGTCCCCCCTCCCAGCCCAGGGCTCAGCAAGTGAAGCCAGGAGGAGGACTCGGAGGGGACAGAGGCACAGGTGTGGCCGAGTGACACAGGCACGCGGTCAGGGATGGCCTTACCCTGAGTCTCCAACCAAGGCAGGCCCAGGGGGCTGTGTGCACACATCTGGCCTACGGCCTCGGCCAGTGCCCCCCACCCACCCCAAGCCCTGCTCACCCAGCTGCTCCTGGCCTTGAGGAAGGGTCAAGCTCGGGTGGCCGTAACTGGGCACCATCGTTCCAGCGACTCAATATCTCACGAGGGCCTGCGCTGAGCCAGACACGGTGGGCACGGACTTGCTGGCGCAGTGGGAGGAGAGGGGGCCAGGGGACCAACCGCAGGCCGGGACTGGACCACAGGGACGGGGCGCCATGGCAATAGGTTGGGAGCCAGCAAGGGTGGGGTGACCCCTCGGTGTGAGGAGTTTAAAAGGAAGCTCCCCTGCCCCCAGCTTCTCACCAGGCTGCCCCCGCCTCCCCACGCCCAGGGGTCTTCGGCAGTTCTACCGGAGGAATTTGGAGGATGTCTCCTTCCCAAAACAAGGATGGGCAGACCCCAGTACCAGCACAGTTCTACACAAAGTACTCAGGCGGACGCAAACTATTATATAGAGAATAGATAAACAACAAGGTCCTACTGTATAGCGCAGGGAACTATAGTCAATATCCCGGGATAAACCATACGGAAAAGAATATGAAAAAGAATATATATATGTATAACTGAATCACTTTGCTGAACAGCAGGAATTAACACAACACTGGAAGTCAACTACACTTCAATAAAATTTAAACAACAACAACAACAACAAAGTAATCAGGATGACGTCTGCTCTGTATCGGCTTCTTACGGCGGCTGTAACGATTGCCACAAACGTGGTGGCTTAAAACAGCACAAACGTACTTGTTTGCAGTTTGAGAGGTCAGATGCTGAACAGTGTCTCGTTAGACTAAAGCCAAGGCGCCAGCAGGACTGCACTCCTTCTGGAGGCTGTCGGAGGCCACGGCCCCTTCCTCCACTTTCCAAGCCTCTTCCCACCTCTCCCTCTCTCACCTCTGCTCGCATCACGACGTGCCGTCTGTGACTCTGGGCCTCTGTCTCGCTCTTTCAAGGACCCTGTGATTCCACCGGGCCCTGGACAATCAGGACACTCTCCCATCTCAGGGTCAGCTGGCTAGCAACCTCGGCCCCACCTGCTGCCTTAATTCTCCCTGCTGTGCGAGGGAACATATTCACAGGTGTGTGGACGTTTCTGGGGGAGGGGCACATTCTGCAACGGCCAGGTGCCCACCCCACCTGGAACAGTTCACAGGAGGTCCCCCAGAGCTTGGATCCTTCCCCCCACCCCTCCCCTAACAACCTGCCCTTTTGTGACATGGGACGAGGAGGTGCAAAGGGGGGCGAGGGGCACTACCCCAAGATGGACTCCAGAACAACCGAGGCGGAATGACCCCCAGCCCACCATCCAGACCAGGCTTCTCGAACCTGAACGTGCACAGTCCCCTGGCGGGGAGGGGGATGGGGGTCTCATCAGAAGGCAGCCTTGGATGCCGAAGGTCTGGCTGAGACTCCCCTGTCCGCCCAGCTGCCAGTGAGACCAGCGCTGCCGGCCCCAGACGACACCGAGCGCGGCCAAGTGGGAGGATTTCGGCTCTACCCCACGTCATCGGAGCTGGGCTCGTCAGTGCCCACGTTCTACTCCATCACCACCACACCTGGGACGCACTAAGCGGTCGTAACCCAAAGCTGAATCTTGCAAGGGAAGAACCGGGGACCCACCTGGGATCTGATCCCAGCTACCTGGCTGCCAGCCGTGCACCGTGGGGCAGTTAGGCCTCCCTAGTCTAGAGCAGAGAAAACTGGGGGCCGATAACAGTAACTAATAGGAACAGAGGTGCAAATCCTGCTTTTACCAAGTGCTGCCTGCATGACCAGAGGCAAGTTCCTAATAACCCTGAGCCTTGGTTTCCCTATGTGTAAAATGGGAATAAACCCTGCTGTGTAGGGTGGTTAAAACAATATGCAATGGTACCTTAAGCCCTGCTACATGCCCTTTCTATGAAGTGCGAAATAAATATATACACGTGAGTACCTACCTCTCAGGTGTTAGCAGGTTTGAATGGGTCAGCGCCTCGCTGGCAATCTCTACAAGCTGGATCGTCCCATTTTACAGATGAGGAAACTGATGCAAGGGAGGCCCCATTCACCAGCCAGCTCTGGAGGCCGACGAGCGGCACAGCCGGCCCTCGAACCTGGCAGCCGGCCCGAGTCTGTGCATACAGCCGGTGCTCAAAAGGCTCCACAGAAAAGTCCAGATGCACATCAGACTGTATCTGATAACTGAAAGCCCACCACCTCTTCACCAACATGCAGCGTGGTTTTTATTTCTTCCCACTTAGGTCTCCTCCACCTGTTCTTCGACCTTCCGCCACGTGCCTCCTTGGGCATTGATGCCCGTGGCCTTGCCCTGGCCTGGAGGGCTGGGTCTCGCCCTTGAGCAAAGGCCCCCCCACCTCCATCCACGGCAGCATCACTGTGGCTGCATCTGAGGCTGGTGCAACACCCCCCCCCCCACCCCAGCCCGGCACCCGACGGCTCGGTGGTCGAGGGCCCAGTGGGGACGCGTGGCCTGGCTCGGGCCAAGGCCGCACAGCCGCAGAGGCGCCTGAGTGAGACGGGAGTCAGGCCCCAGGCCTACGTTCCACAAGCAGCCCTGCGACATGAGAGAGAACACAGCACACACCCGGCACGCGATGGTTCCCGCACTGCTGCTGCGGAGACCGAGGACTTTCAGACACGATGAATCTATAGCAGAGGGGGAAGCACCCACCGACGGAACACCCACCTCCAAACCTTACAACACCTCTAGGCAGCCTGTCCACACCAGTTAAAACACCTCTAGGCAGCCTGTCCACACCAGCAACACGCCACAGCTCCTGAAAGGTCTCCAACGAGTCAGGCGAGAGGCGAGGAGACACGGCTGGGGTCCGGCTGTGCAGCCTCTCACTAGGACTCGGCTCTCCGTCCTACACGGGGTGAGTCAGAGGCCAGAGGTGGGGGAGGAGCCCAGCCAAGGGCGATGGAAGCTCCCAGAACGAGGGCCACACTGTACCCCATGTGGGACATGTGTTCTCTCTCTGAATTCTGGCCAGGACCTCAGAGGCCGGGGCCGCCGTACACACCCCACGACTGGGAAAAGCCGAGGCCTCCGAGGCCAAGGGCTCGTCCAAGGTTCTGTGCTAAGCGTTCAGGGCAGCCTGACTCCAAAGCCAAGGCCAGGACCTTGGAGAGAGCTGCTCCCTTCGGACGCCGCCCCTGGAGAGTGTCCACTGACTTAAAAAAATAAACGAATAAAGGTTCCATCTTTAGGATGTCTTCCCAGTTCGGCTGGGGTCTCCGTGGGCATCTGGAAGGGGAGAGGGGCCGGGCGGGGAGAGGCCTGGCTCAGCAGAGCCTGTACCAGAGACCCACAGACAATGGCGGCGGATGGAGAACCCATTTCGCGGTTGCGACCCTCATCTTTTCCTGATCATGGAAAAGAAATGAAGAGAGAGAAGAGATGAGAGGGGCAGGGAGAGGAGGGCGGAGACGAGGAAGGAAGGAAGAGAGAAACAGGTCCAGGGGCGCCCAGCGCGGCTTGGGTGGCACCATCCTCCTTGCTTCACGGAACTGTCAGTTTTCCAGGAGAGAGGGGGGCGGGCGGACAGGTGCTGGGCCACGGGGTAAAACGTGTCCCTCACCCCTCTCAGCCTGCTGTCTCGCGAGCCACCGGCTGCCCGTCCATTCCCTGCAGGCAACACCGAGGACACACAGAGGGTCCTGCCCACAAGGCCCCCGGCCAGGGGTGGCCGAGACCAGCCAGCACTCAGACCCTGGCTCTCCCCACGCCGGCCCGGACCTGCGGATAAATCAAAGAGGCCCGGGCTTCCCTGGCGGCGCAGTGGTTGAGAGTCCGCCTGCCGATGCAGGGGACGCGGGTTCGTGCCCCGGTCCGGGAAGATCCCACATGCCGCGGAGCGGCTGGGCCCGTGAGCCATGGCCGCTGAGCCTGCGCGTCCGGAGCCTGTGCTCCGCAACGGGAGAGGCCACGACAGTGAGAGGCCCGCGTACCGCAAAAAAATAAAAACAAAGAGGCCCCGCGGGGCCGGCAGCCCTCCTGCCCATCACGTCCCCCCACCCATGCCTGCGCCAGGCTGATGGACGACACACACCCGCTGGACAATGCGCCAGCCGAGGCGGTCCCAATGCCAACCCGCGGCAGCCGCCTGGGCCACCGGGTTCCTCCTCAGGAGCCTGGGCTGGGGTCGGGGGCGTGGGGACAGCGCCACCTCTGGATCACGCGGGGCGGCAGGTGGCGCCAGGCGGGAGTCGATGGCCATGGGGCCCTGAGCACGATCCTAACGTAACCTCTCCGGCTCCACAGCCCCGAAGGGAGCCAGGAGGCCCAGAGAGCTCTGGAGGTGTCGCCCAGGGAGACAACGCGACCACATTCAGCCTGCGCCCCGCCTGCGTGGATCCCGAGACACTGGCTCCGCTCCGGAGGATTTTCCACCAAGGCCCAGGCGACCTGTGAGCAGCTGCTCAGGGAAACCACTCCCTTGGGGACGCTTCACGGCCCTCCCCGCTCATCCCCCTGCCCGGAGCCAACGCAAGCGCCTCCTCCATCGCCCTCAACGTCCCTCTGCATCTCTGCCTGCAGCCCTCCTGGTGGCCTCCCTGGCGCCGTAACCTGAGCGGGACAAGAATTCAGCCCAGGTCCCAGGAGCGGCAGCACGTGGACCGACCGAGGCAGGCGACGCAGGCCCAGGTCCCTGGCCTCCGCCCAGCATCACCCCGAAGCTGCCTACACCCCTTCCCCAAGGCAGGGCTGCGACTGGCATCAACTGAAAACAGTTCTGGCCCCCAAAATCACAGCTGAACTGCCTTCTCAGGCACAAGAACGTCCACTGGTGCCCAGAGCCCCCTTCCTGGGTTTGGGCAAGGTAGGACCCAAAGACAGGCTCACAGGGGGGCAGGATCACGTGAAGGGCCGCCAGCCACCGGCTGGGGAGGCCGAGGGAGCGTGGGAGCCACGAAGCCCTGCCGCCTGCAAGGCACATCCCACCTGCCTCGACACCCTTCCCCTCTTCGGGAATCGCTAGGCTAACAGATGAAGCCTTTGTCAGGACAACCCCCAGCCCACTATTCCCACCCGAAGGGGGGCTGCTCAGAGACCCCAGACACACCACATCCCTCAGTCTGACACCTCTGACCCACCATGCCGGAACTTTTTTTTAGCAATTACGCCAATCACTCACCTGGACCCCATTTCCTCTCCTCCCTAAACGACCTGCAGGAGACTCAAGGGGCCCTGAAAGTGGCAAAGGAGGGCACTGGCTCCCCCGCCCCGTTCATGCCCACCCCCACTCTGTCATCCGTACAAAACCCTGTCCCTTTGTAAAATTGATCCTCAAAACCACGGGCCCCAGAGAGTGAAGTGATTCACTCCCAGGTAGGTCCTGCTGACGTGTGCGGCTCCCCTGTGACCTCGCCCTGCCCAGGGATGGAGAGAATGAAGACCCAGATGCCACCCGGCCAGAGGCACCATCCGCGCATTTCCTTAGAAAGGCCAGCGCCCGACACCACGAGGGACCCGGTACCATGAGATTTCACCTAAAGGAAGATCCAGAGAGGTGAACTGCGTTATCCCCGTTGCAAAGATGAGAAGCCCGAGGCTCTCGGTCACGTGCATAATTGCCGTGTAAGCAAGGAGGGCTTAGCAACTCTGGGGGAGGGGGAGGGGTGTCCTGCACAGTGCAGAGCCCCATATGTCAGCCGCCGTCCACGCCCTCCAGCAAGGACCCCCCCAGCACGGGCTCCACCTTCACAACCCAGGCAGCTCTTGTGAGGATGGAGCAGAGTGGGTTGTAGATGACGACACTGCAATTGTCCTCACAGGACTGCATCCTAAGGGGACAACTGGACAAGTGTACAAAGGACTGTGAACAAGACAGTCAACACAGCGTTCCTTATAACAGCAAAACTTGATCTGAATCTCCAACACCGGAGAGCAGTTCATTATGACTTATTACGATTCCACCGCACAGATGGACCAAGAAAGCAGGGCTAGAGATGTCCACGATTATACTTATGTCCATGAGAGTAGGTTCTGGATATACTAAATGGCAAACACCAAAGGTCCAGGAAAGTCAGTGTAGTACAATCCTGTTTCTTGCAAAATAAATAAAAATAAGAATAAGAACGGGAAACAGATGCCGGCTGCATACATATTTGAAAAGTGTGGACCAATACACTAGAAACCGTAGATTCAGCAGGTGGGAAATCAGACCTTTTTCCTCACCTGTACTTTCTAACGTTGCTTTACAATGACCAGGTATTGCTGACCTGATTATAATGTTTTGCTTTTTAAAGTTAGAAACACCCGCAACAGGACACGTTTGGGCGGCCTGACCTCCCACTGAGAATCTCCCCAGCTCCAGGATTGGATGATGGCCCCGGGGACGTCCCCATCACCGAGCAGGGGCTCTGTGGCCGCATCATCTTGAGCCCGGCCCCCGCCCAGCCACGTGGAGCCGGCGTGCGAGCGTCCCCTGCTCATCCCGTGGGCTTCCTTCCTGGACCCACGTTTGCTTTCATCACAACATCACTAAGAGATCCGATAAGAGCAGCAGCTGGCCCGCACGCGTGCAGGCAGGTCACCTGCCAGGCCCCTCCTGGGACCAGAGGCAGCAAAGAGAGCCCACATGCAGAGGATGTCTGGGATCCAGGTGGCCTGACCCCAAAGACAGGCTGTCCACGGTCAGCACGTCCCTCCCTCCCCTTCCTGGCTCATCCCTCCTAGGGGTCACCCTCCCGGACCCCCTCTGGCCGACGTCCTCAGGTCTTTGCTCTGTAGCCCCAGCGGCAGGACCCCGAAGCCGGCCCAGGGGAGGTGACAGGCCGCCAGAAGCTCCCGCAGGCAAGAGGCCTGGCCAGCATGGAGCCCCTTCCTGAGGCCTCTCGCTTCATCCATTCTCTTATTCACAAGTATTTATTCACGGTTCCCTTGTGCTAGGCACACCGCGGGGATGGCGGGAGGGGCACAGCCCCCGGCTTTCCCCTTGGGGCCCGCAGCCCAGCGGGAGAGGCAGACGTTGAGTGAATACACTCTCCGCTCACAGTTCAAGCTCTGATGCATGATGAATGCCATGCAGGGGAGGCCGGGGGCCCCGGGAGCCAACAGTGGGCGAGACCCCGCATCAGGCCAGGCCGCAGCTGACGCTTCTGCCCTCCTCCCAGCCGCTCATCACAGTACCGGCCACAGCCAGTCCCTCACCCCCAGCCGGGCTCCCATCGAATTCCCAGAGCCCGGGGATGACTCCCTCCTGGGTTCCTCATCTGTCCCACACGGCACGGGCCCTGCCCACTGATGCCCCAGCTGGCCAGAGGCTGGGGGAGGGACGCCACGTCGCGTCCTCTGAAGGGGGTCCTCGCAAGGCCCCTGCCCCACTGTTACTAATTGCTCAGACCGTGCTCTGGGCAATGCCACAGCCAGAAACAAACCCGGCCCAACCTACTGGCCAGTCAAAACCCGCTCACTTGGGAAAAACATAGAAAAACCAACAGCCAACACCAGGCGGTAATAAAAATCATGCTACAAAATGGTCTCAAAATAGATCCCAATACACAATTCCCATGGCAACTGCCCCACGCCTGAGGGCTGCCTCCGGAGGAGTATGGACATGGGGCAGGTGGGCTCAGGCGCTCCGGGACACGGCACACCTCGGGGGCCGAGGGCCCGGCCCCCTTTCCAGTCCTGTGTCTTCTCCAGTGACAGGGTGAGTTAGGAGCTTGGGGCTCCAGCAACAGCCTAGAACGTGTGGACTGGGATGGGCCACAGGAGAAGCTGCCCAAGCCTGCAGGACCTTCACAGCTCCTCCCTGAGCCCAGGTCCCCAGCACCACCTCCCACGAGGCAAGGTGCCAGGCCCCACAGGGTGGGAGAGGTGGGCAGCGGCCAGTCCAGCCGGGCGACACGACAGGAGGGAGAAATAAACAAACAGCCATGGGTCCAGCCACAGAGTCCCCGCCTCAGCCCCTGCAGAATGGAGTGTGGGCCCAGAGAGTGACAGCGAGGAAGCCCTGGGTCCTCGGCTTCAGGACCTAAACCCCCCTGAACGGCCAAACCAACACCCAGGAGACACGAGCCCAAAGCCTTGCCTGAAAGAGGCAGCAAGGCGATCAGCGGTTGCTTCGAGCTGGTGGAAAGAGGACGGGGTGATGGTTAAAGGGCACAGGGTTTCTTTTTGAGGCGATGAATGGCTCTAAAAGTGACCGTGAACAGTTGCACAATCTGTAAATATGCTGAAAACCATGGAGTTGTACACCTTGAATGAGGAAATTGTACCGTCTATGAACTGTATATCTCAATAAAGCTGCTACAAAGAAGAAAGGAAACCCCGCCAGACCTGTGCCAGCATCAGGAGGGGCACCTTAGCAGGACCTGGCCGATGCCAGGGAGCAGCGGGGACACCAAACATTCCACCGATCACCTCGACAGTCAATGTCTCACTTGACAGCCCTGATAATCTGACCTGCTAAACGCCAGTAGCCCACTTTTCAGGTGGGGACAGTGGGGTTACGAGAGGTTCCGGAGCTCACCAGGGCCGCAGAGCTGGCAAACACAGGCTGGAGAGAGAACTCGTGGAGACAAGCGAAAAGACAGCCGTCCATGTTTGAGACAGTGGGCTAAACACCTCTGCAGGTTGTGAAGATACCACCCAGGAGGCGGCCCAGCCTCCCATTTCCTTCTGTGGTGGTGGGACCTCAGGGTCCCACAGAGAGAAGAGAACCCATTCCAGCATGACACTGAGTGCACAGCCCACCCAGTGCCCCAGCTTCCTCCAAGGCTGGATTTGGGGCGCCCTCCTCCCAAAGCTGGGCCCCACTGCTCCAGCCCAAGGCAGCTCTGCCCTCCCTGCCGCCTCAGCCGTCTGGGCTGTCTTTGGATCCTTCCAGCTCTAGACCACTGTGCCCACCAGGGAGACAAAACCCCAAGCTTGTTTCCCACGGCCCGTTTGGGGTGTGTTATGTGCTGAATGTTTGTGTCTCCCCAATGTCCATATGTTGAAACCCTAGCACCCAAAGCAATGGTATTTGGAGGTGGGGCCTTTGGGAGGTAACTGATTATAGATGGGGTCATGGGGGTGGAGCCCCATGATGGGATTCACGTCCTTATAGGAAGAGGAAGGGACCAGAGCTCTCTCTCCAACACAGAAGGATACAGCGGGGAGGCGGCCATCTGCAAAGCAGGAAGGAGGCCCTCACCCAACCAGGCTGGCACCTTGATCTGACTTCCCAGCCTCCAGAGCTGTGAGAAATAAATTTCTGTTGTTTAAGCCACCCAGCTTGAGGCATTTTGTTATGGTCACTGAGCTGACCAAGACAGGCTGCCAGGGCCAGGTGGACAGACAGCAGTGCCCCCAGTACTATGTCTGTGAGGCAAGGGACACGGCGCTCCCATTTCCCGGATGAGAAGGCTGATGTTTTTTCTCATACAAAGCACACAGCTGTGGAGCAGGGAGCCAGGACTCGAACCCAGGACCTCATGCCCCAGCGCCCAGCTCTGCCCAGAAACCTGTGCCACCCCCCCGCACCCGGCCAGACGGCCTCCCTCCCCCACTTCTGCTCTGCTTGAGGCCCTCCTTCGCCGACATGTTTATGGGAATAACGACACTGTGACGGGATGCGTGCGGTCAGGGTCACAAGAGCTCAGACACCCGGTGGCCCTGAGGCCAAGCAGCAGATGGGGATTCAGCACAGGGCGGGGCCTCCAGAGGCCCCTGTGCACGGAACGCGCTTCCCTGAAAGCCACACCCAAGGGCCATGTCCCCTGGCATGTCAACCCAGAGACGCGCTCTTCCTCCCCCCAGAGGCTTCCCCACGCTGGGTGCTCGTGTGCACTCCTGGCCCGGTGACACAGATGCCGTGTGGAGCACCAGAAATGGCACTGGCCACGGAGTCAGACACACTGGGATTCAAATCCTGGCTCCACGCTATTTGTCTGAGTGAGCTATAGGAAAATTACTTCATCTCCCGGAGCCCTGGGTGTCCACCAGCCCCAAAGGGAGCAGAGGTAGAAGGACTGAATGAGGTAATAATGTTCACGGCGGGGCCTGCTCGGGGCACGGGCACTGCCTCAATTGGAAATGAACACCAAAACCCTCAGGGACTGGGGGATGAGGGGAGACATCCCATGATCCCCTGCACGCCTTTCCACACACCCCATCCCCTGGGCTTCCTGTCTCCCCCAAATGTGCTGGGCTCTCTCAGCCCTCACCCAAGCTGCCCCCCTGCCTGGAGGGCCTGTCTCCCCTCCCTACTCCCAGGCATCTTCCACGGCCCGGGCCAGCCTCAGCTTCTCCCAGAAGCCTCTTGGGACAGACCCGCTGGGGCTCGCCAAAGCTGGCAAACCTCACACTTCCTCCCGCACACAGCTGGACTACATCTCCCAGACTTCTTTGCAGCTAGGCAGGATCACATGACTGTGTGCTGGCCAATGGGATGTGGGCAGGCATGAAACACACCAATTCCAGCCCTGTCTCTGCACACACCTCCAAGCTCTCTTTCCCCATTGGCTAGTTGAACGGAGAGCACTCCAAGGACCTAGAAGAAGGCACAGCCACAAGATGGAAGAAGCCTGGGGCCCTGAGTGACCTGGTGGAGCAGAGTCTCTAACCTGCATTAACTTGAGCAAAAGAAACTTGTACTGTGCTAAGTCACTGGGACCTGGGGGTGTCTGTTACAGCAGTCAGCCTATGCTGACGAATACACAGCCCCAACTCCTCTCCAACAACAAACATGTCCAGTCGTGGCTCCCTCCTCAAGCCCCCTCCTGGCCCTCGGTCCTCTGCACCACCACTAGTCAGGCTCTTGTCTGTCTCCCACGCTGGTCTATGACCAAGGTACAACCTGTCACTTCCTCATTTCCATTTCCCTAGCTGGGGCTGGTGCAGAGTGGGCAACCATAACTTTTGCCTGATGAAGACACCAGAATTCCTCAGAATAGGACCACCTGGAAAATAAGAAGTTTGTTCCCAGAGGGCCTTCCAGCTTAGCCTGTGCCTGATTCTCCAAGTGTGAGCAATGACTGTGGATCAGCCTCGTGTAGGCACCGTCCTAAGCTCTTCCCAAGTACCTGCTCACTTTACCCTTCCCAAAACCGAGGTAAGTCACTTGTCCACGGCCCATGGCAGGCAGGTTGCAAGAACTGGATAAAAGCCAGGCCGTGGGGCCCCGGAATGTACATGCTTCCCCCAGACGCAGGCCAGCATTGTGTTTGTCCCCCCTCCGGCCCCACCTCCTGCTGAGGACACAGATCCAGGCCATGACAGTCTGGCCTGAGGGTCAATCGTCCCCAGGGCTGCCCTCGTGAGCTGCTCACCCTCAGATCAGCTGAGTGCAAATTCCAGGCACTCAGGGCAAAGGAGTCAAGAGGGACAGACACTGTCCCCCAGCTGAGCGGAAGTGAGGCATCAGAGAGGGACAGTGGCCCACGAGAGTGGGCCTCCCTGCCCAGGAGCCTACTTGGGCTTGAGAAAGAGGAACCTATCCTAGGGGCCCGGAGACCAAAGGGAACCAGAAGGGACACTGCACTCCACACATGAGGTGCCTCACAGACACCACCATCCCTTGCGAGGTGGGCACACATGTCACTAGCACTTCTTACCAACACAGGGAGGCCACGTTGCTGAAACACCGCCATTCTCCCCACCAGCTGGACACAGCCACTCCCTGACTTGCCATCCTGTACTCCACTGCCCTATCCCTCACATCTACCAGCTGAAGGCTGATGCTGGGCAGCGGGCCCTGCAGCAGCTGTGCCGGGTGTCAGATGCTTTCCCTGTCGCCTCTGGGTGTGCGAACCCCATGTGGCAGATGGGGAGACCGAGGCCGAGACACTGAGTCACGCCGGGGAGGAGGGACAGCGCTGGGCTCACGAGCAGGCCTGCCTAACCCCAGGGCCTGTGGCTCTGTGCACAGCACTTGTCCTGCAGGCTACTCTGACCCCGAATGCCAAGAAGTGTTCGTCACCCAGCCCGCCTGGCCTGCTGGTTTGTTCAAACCCCAAGAGACAGCTCGGGGTCAAGAGAGAACATAATTCCTCTAAACACTGAGCACTCAGCAAAGGGGGAAACGTGGGTCGCAACCACTGACAAGAAGAGAAACAAGCGGGGTGCTCCGAAGTCCAGCGCATTACCTGGCGCCCCAGCCCGAAGGCCCAGCGCCCTGGCCAGCCCAGGGCCGCCCAGCTGCCCCCCTGCTTGGCCTGGAGCCTCCTGGACTCGAGCGCCCAACCTTCCTCCCCAGGCTCTGCAGGGCTGCAACAACTCCTGGGAAGTTCTGGAAGCGGGATTCCGCCCAAATGTGGGCCCCCCTCTTTCAGGTGGAAGGATTTCACAGGGTCGCGGAGAGGCCTCTCCTGGCAGGTATGCCTCTCGGGCCTCCCCTCTTGGATTCAGAATTTGAACCCACCTCCCCTCTGTGGGCTGAGAGCGCCGAGGTCTCTGTCCCTCTGGAACCACCGCCCCGTGTTCACCCGGGCTCTCCGGACACCCCTCGCCACGTCACTTCAAAGTGCGTCTGGATCTTAGTCTGCAGCCAGCTTGGCCCTTCCACAGGGGCCTCCAGCTCTGCTGGGATGAGGCTCCGGGGAGCAGGGTCCTCACATACCCGGGACGTCCTCTGGTGTCCACAAGGGCGTCCGAGCCCGCTGTTGGGAAGGTCACTGGTTCAGCTGCACGGCCACTTCCAACGCGACACAGACACTATTCCCTTTGGGAGTCTGGGGCCTGCTGGCTTGGGGGCTTCGTGGCCAGGCTGAGGGCCATCACTGGGCCTTTAGGGACATATGGGCTCCCGTTCGGGACCCAGGGCCTTGCTCTAAGATGCAGCAATGAACAGCCTCTCCCCAGGCATTAAGTGGGCAAGAAAGCTGAACCCTCCCTCACGGGGCATGGCCACACCCCGCGTTACATTCACACAGAGGCAGAGACGCGGCAGCTACTGCAGAGGCCCGGGTCCACACTGACCTGAACGACTACCCCTGACGCATTTGCAAGTTTCTTCTTTTTAAGCCCATTTCAGAGTAGTAAGCGTTCAATTTGCACGTGGGTTGGCCACTCCATACCGTACCCCCTTTCTCCTCATTGAGAGAACCCCAGTTTTACTTGGAACAGCCATGGGCCCAGCTAGAAACACCAGGGGTGGGCACGGGCCCCTGATCTGCCCAGTGACAGCGGAAGCGCCTGCCGACAGGGCTCTGGGGGAGCCCGTGTCCCCGATACACAAGGGCAGCCCCAACAGACATCCGCTTTCACTCCTCCCCTTACTCCTACCAAGGAGGCAGGATAAAAGCTGCTCGCTAAGATGGGGGGCACAGGGGGCCAGAGGGCCTGGGTCGTGATGACTTCCCCAAGGAGCTAGTCTGTTGACACCCAAACTTCCTGTTCTAGGGAAAATCCCAAACTGGTTAAACTGCTGTGGTCAGATTTTTTTTTTTTTTTTTTTGCGGTACGCGGGCCTCTCACTGCTGTGGCCTCTCCCGTTGCGGAGCACAGGCTCCGGACGCACAGGCTCAGCAGCCAAGGCTCACGGGCCCAGCCGCTCCGCGGCATGTGGGATCTTCCCGGACTGGGGCACGAACCCGCGGACTCTCAACCACTGCGCCACCAGGGAAGCCCTGTGGTCAGATTTTTACAAGAAGTCAACCCATTCCTCACTGACACAGGTAGCAATCATTCAACCCAGGATCTCTGGGTACACACATGCCTGGATAAGACTGAGGGACTGTCAGCAGGAACCAGCCAAAGTCACCAAGAGCTCACCACGCACCAGCCTTTTCTCCATTAGTCCTCACACTGGCGGTCCCATTTTACAGATGCGAAAACTGCTCAGAGAGGTCACTGAACTCGCCCAAGGTCACACAGCCTGTGAGGGTACAGGTCAGGATCTGAACCCAGGTCTTTTCCCAGACGCCCAGTTTCCTCCTTCACAGAAGGGGAGGTTGAAGCCAGAGCCGGGAAGGAGCTCCACACCTGGGGGCAGAGCAGGACTCTGGGCGGACTCACTCGTTAACAAGCAAGCACTGAGTTAGGATATGGGGACAAGGATGAAACAAGGACAGAGGCCGCAGCCCCACCACCTTCCCACCTCCGCTCTGGCCCTGGAACCCACACTTCGCCCGCAGCCGGAGGCTCAGCCTCGCTTTGAGCCATGTCACAGCTGTTATTATTCACCAAGTGATGCACTGACCCCCGCGGGGTGAGCCTGGGGCACATGGCCTGGGGGCCCGCAGCTCCTGGGTCCTGTCCTCCGAGCACCTGGGCCCACCCATGCCTGCGGGGACTTGGGGAGTCATGCCCGAGGCCAGCAGGAGCTGGCAGAGACTCTTCCGGCTGGCACAGCCTCTGCCCAGGGCCAGCCAAGTGCGGGCTCCTGACCTGGCCTGGGCCAGCAGCGGCAGAGGTGGAGGGACCGGAAGTTCCAGTGCCCAATCCTGCAGGGGCGTCACAGGGGGCAGGGCAGGTCCCAGCTTCAGGAAGGAGCCTTCCCGTTCAGCTGCCCACCCTGACCTCCTGCTTCACTGGCCTCAGGAATCAGCAAGGGCCTCGTCCAGGGCCTGCAATGGCAGCTCCTGAGGCCAGCTGGGCCCTGCATACCTCCAAGGGGCTAGAGTTGGACAGCACTGAGGGCCACCTCGGGGACAGTCCTCGGGCTGGGGGAGGGGCAGAAGGGAGGGATCCTCCCCATGGAGGAAGCTGCCCTCCTGCCACTTCAGCATCTCAGGTCTGCACCCCCCTTCCCTGAGGCCACCACCCTACCCAGAGCCTCCCTCTGCACCCAGAAGGCATGAAGGCTGCAGCCCACCGCTCCCCCCCTCCCCTCCACACCCTGCAGCCCACCCTTCCCCTGCAGCCAGAGGTCCTTCTCAAGTGCACCTTGCAACTCCTTGCACTCAAGTGCATGCAGTGGTTTATTTAGCCGAGGTAGTGTCTGGAAGTTAGTTAGGTGAGCTCTCACTGTGTGCCGGGCTTGGCACTTGTACTCTCTCTCTGAATCTACACACAGCCCTTTGAGGTTGACACTCACGACCCCTACTCTGGAGTTGAGAAAACGAGGGCACAGAGAGGTTAAGTAACGTGGGCAAGAAAGCCACACACTAGCAAATGGCTAGGCCAGGATTAGAGCCCCACTGGCCCAATTCTCCAATTCCAGAGCTCTGCCACCTCCCTCAACTCTCCCAGGTCTCACCCATCCAGCCCAGGGCACTCGCTCTGGCCTCATCCCCAGCCTTCTTTCAGTCCCTCTCCTGCCACAGGGCCTTTGCACATGCCACGCGGTTCCCTTGTCCTGGGCAAGTAACTTCTCCCTACGTCAAGTCTCAGTTTAAATGGCACTACCAGGGGACGCTGTCCCTGACCCCCTAATCGGAGTTTAGTCGCCAGCATTCACTCTCATAGCGCCCACTTCTTGCCCTTCACAGCACATCCCACGACTTGGAGCTTCAGATTTGTGTCTTCCTTGTTTAACAACTATCTCCCGGAGCAGACATGTGGCTTTCGTGTCTGTTTCATTCGCCTCTGAGCCAACCGCATCAGGCAGAGTCCAGCACATCAACATCATCATCACAGCGTCCACTGTCCATCCATTACGGACCACATTCCAGGTACCAGGCCAAGCACTTTACCCGCTTTATCTCACTTAATTCTCAGAAAACCTCTCAGAAGCAGACACCTGTCTACCCATTTTACACATGAAAACACTGAGCTGCTCAAGAGAAAGGCCAGGACAAGCACTGGCAAAGCCTGAGTCCACAGTGGTTCTAACCAGGGAGCAGGGCTCCTCTCACCAGCAAGCTGCTTCACGCATGCGCATTGGATGAAGAGACAGCAGGGCAGCCTGGAAGGATGTGGGCCAGAGGGACCAGCCTGAGCCAAGGTGGGAAGCAGGAGGCACAGACCACAGTGTGAAGGAGAGAGGATGCTGGCAGAGATGGGTAGAGTTGTGGGGGGAGGTCCACACATCTCCGAGGTTTGGACTTGACCCTGCAGACTTCCCAGAGCCCCTGAGGGTTTGGGGGCGGGACAAGGGCCACAGGCTTTAGGAAGCTCACCCCACACCACAGGGGACAGCAGGCTGACTGCTCCCTTTGCTGGAAGGTACTAGAGTCCCAGAGGCTTCCGTGGTGAGGCCAGTGGTGGGTTGATCCTACGTCAGGGGGTGGGGCACTGGCCACCTGCAGTGGACGCCTGGACCCAGCACCCTACTTAGAGAGGTCTGCACGTGGACCAGTGCACAGAGTGACGCTGTGGAGAAATTTAACTGACTGGCAGCTTGCCTGGCCCGTGGTCAGAGCCGCACTCAGGGCTCAAGCCACCTGGAAAAGTGGCCCAGCCTCAGGTGGATGAGGGAAGGCCCCCTTCCTTCCCATGGCCTGCTCATCCAAAAGCTCCCAGCAACCCCAAGGGAACCAGACCAGGCCCTGCAGGTACCCTGGGATTTGGAGGAAAAGCTGCGAAATCAGCAGGCTCCTGAGTGAGCCAGGAGGGTGAGGGGTGCAGGGAGAACCCCACTCCCACGGAAAGCGGGGCTTCCCTCCCAACCGGACTGCCCACCACTTCGTGCAAACACCTGCCATTCAGATTCGTGGCCTGTGGTTTTTCCAGGATTTGCTTTTCTGAAAGACTTGGAGAATATTCTAGAACAATTAAATATGGCTCCTGTGGAAGCTGTTCCATTTCCATGCCTATATTCATTCAACAAACATTCTCCGAAGGCTTGCTCAGTGCCAGACACTGGCAGACACATGCCTCAGTCCCTGCTGGGGAGGCAGAGGGCAGGGGAGGAGTCAGACTTGGGAGGAGCTGGGCATGACACGGGGTGACAGGGGCTGAGATGGCGGGGGCCCCGGAGCTACAGGGACAACAGGAGGGACACCTAACCAGCCAGAGAGGAGCAGTCTTTAGTGGTTAGGGACTCCATCTACATGGCATAGGGTGCGGTGCTGAATGGGGCTGAGTGGTAGGCAACAGCTCAGACTGCAAGGGCCGTGGCGGGCAATGCCTGTGCGCTGCAGGCAGCTGGGAGCCATCGACAGCTTTGGAGCAGGGGAGTGACTCGATCTGATTTGATGGCCTGTGGCCAGCTCGGTGCATATCAGCACAGGCCTTGAGCCATCGCAGAAATGCATGCATTGGGACAAGGCCGAGTGGGTAATGTGGTCTCAGTGCAGTGTTGCATAATGCCCCGTGGCCCCCCGCCAGCCCCTTAAAAACAAATGCTTAGGTCATCCCCAGAGCAAGCCAAAAATCAGAGAGGGCTCCTCTGTGTGCCCAGAAAAGACTGAGGCTGAGCTGGAAAACAAAACCCAAAGGAAAAAACCCAGAACATTTCCGATGGCCGGGTCTCCTGGGTCTGGTGGGAGGCACGACTTCAGCCAGGGGCATCAGGGGCTGGGCGAGGGGACAGTAACAGGACAAGGTCCTGGCTGATGGCCAACGCCCCCTGGGTAGGAAGAAGTGAGTACAAGGTACCAACAGCACTTAACACCCCACCTCGTAAAGGTCACTGATGGGCCTTGCAAGACGTAAGACGAGGGCACCGGCCTGCCAGCATCTCCCCTGCCAGAGGGGTGGAGAGCAGGGGTCTGGACACAGGCGTGAGCAGAAGGTAGCCAGGGAAAGCATCACCACCCGGGCCGCAGCTTCCTCTGCTCGCCTCTCCCACCCGTGCTCCTCCCACACGAGGTGATGCCCTGCCGCCAGCATTCCCCATCTCAGCTCCATCTTCTCTTCGGATGCCTTTGCCATGGGACTCTCGGGACACCCTGAGAAGCAAACAAAGCAGCCAGTGGCCTGTGTCTTCAGCAGCAGGTCCAAGGGTTTCCGTCGCCAGCCGCCGGAGACCTCAGAGCCAACCTCGTCCGCGGACTCACTTCCCACTCAGGAGTTAAAGCCCAGACAGGGAAGGGAAACCTGCCCGAGGGGTCGGAGCTGACCACGCGGCTCCAGATCACACACCAGGACGTGTGGTAGCTGACCATGGCCGAGGGCTCAGAGAGCTGTCCCTGTTACAAGGGGTGGACAGGCGGAATCTGCAAGGCCTCTGAACAGGCTGCCAGGAGGTCCCTTCTACCCCAGAAGCCTGGGCTTCATGTTCCCTAGGCCTTCAGGCACGTGTGAAATCGGGCACGCAGCCACACCCCCTTCTCCATCATCTTCCAATGACTGGTCTAAGTGTGGCCACAGGATCCACCCCTGGCCAATGAGGGAGAAGCAAAAGTTGCTGGGTGGGGCTTCCAGGAAAGTTTGTTCAAAGGGCAATCTCAGCTGGCATACCCCTTCTGACCTTTAGCCCACCCTTCTTCTTCCTGCCTGGAACATAGATATGATCAACATGGGTATACATGACAACACGTAAAGAAGACCAAGCGGGAAAATCAAAGGAACTGGGAGCCCAGATGGCCCTGGACAGAGTACCGCAGAGACTAGCACGGTCACTCCCTGATGTTCCACCCAGACATCCCCTGGGAACTCCACATCCCCCGGTTGTCTCCAGGTCAACCACCTCTCAACACAGCCCACATCGATGCTCGTGACACCAACACATTACTCAGCGAGCCCTTCTTGTGCAATTTAGCGCCAAACACTCTACAATAGGAGTTATAACATTTGACATGTTTTCTTTTTGTCCTTTATCCTAGGAAACTCCATGTAAATTTGAACTTCTATCATGGCCATCATGAGAGTTAATATACGTGAAACACACGCACACAGCCCAGATTCCCGGACCTTTGTACCTTATTTTTAGGCATTCTGTTATAAGCAATATCAAAATCTTTCTAGAAGAGAGAGGGTAAAAATAAGCTCAAAACATGTGTGTATACATACACACACACACACACACACACACACACACACACACACACATATAACAAATGCTAATAAAAGAAAGCAGGCACAGAAATAATATCAGGAAAAAAAGAACCCAAAAGGCAAAAAATATCAAACACAATAAAAAAAGCATGTTTTATAAGGGCAAGCTTATCTCCACACCAAGAAGGAATGAGAAACACGAACCTTTATGCATCTAACCAGATAGCTTCAAAATACATAAAACTAAAATTGACAGAAATACAAGGAGAAAGTGACAAACCACAGTGATGAAGGACTGAAAGAGACACTAACAATCTCTTTCAAAAATAAAGTAGACCTAATAATAATGACAATCAGATGATTATAAGGCAAGGGCACAAGCAGAGATGTCTACAGAGCTACAGGCAGCTGAAGGAAATGAGTGAGGTGACCTGATGTGATGGTGGGGACTGTGGCAAACCGGACAGAGCATGTGCTCCATTAAAGGCATGAGAATTAACAAAATAAGGATCATTTAAAACAGTATAGAAGCACAGGTGTGCAGGCTGATTTAGCCAATAATCACTAGTTTCAACACTTGAAAGGCTGTGAACAACATAATAAACAAGTTTGACTTAGATTTATACAGAACTTCATGCACAACAAAGAGATAAGTTCTTTTCAAATATACACGGAACGCTACAAAAAGTAATCATTGAGCTACAAAGAAAAATTATAGTAAATCTTAGAATATAGAAATTATGCTTTAGAAATGTGCCTACAGACAGTGAACACTCAATAAACATTAGCTCTCTTAAACTGTCGGAATGCAATAGCCAACAATTTTCTCAACAACTTGAGGGCAATTATTATTATTATTTATTATTCCTATCATTATCCTCAATTTTATAGATGGGAAAAGCCCAAGGTCACAGTTAGCAAATGCCCAAGAAAGAATAATACCCAGGAAGTCTGGTTCCAAAGCTTATAACCAACTATGCTAACTTTATGTGTGTGTCTGCATGTGTGCATAATTTTAAAACACATACACACACTTCAAATAATTCTTGGATTAAAGAAAATACTAATTTTCAAGTTATTTACAAATAAGTGATAATGAGAGACCTATGGGATATAGCCAAAGTGGCATGCAGAGGAACATGTATAGCCTTTGATACATTTATTTAAGAAACAAACTGTCAGTGTGTGAAGGGCGGAAAAGAAAAATAAAACTAAAGAATGTAAAGTAAGTATTTAATAAATACAAAAGCAAAAGTCAGTAAGATAGATAACCTTACTATACTATAATAAAACCAAGAGCTGGTTCTTTTGAAAGGTCAATATATGTTGGCAACTAAGTCAAAATATTTTCAAGCAATGTAACGGCCAAAGGGAACTTGTGAGCAGGCCAGAGCCTGCACAGGAGCCAATTTATTCTCTTCTACACAGCAACCTGCTGGCAGCTGTTACCTGGAAGTGGGGCTAAGGGGCTAGACTGTGACGAGAGACTTCTACTTTTACTTTATGTTTTGTTCAAATATATACTAAGGTAGAGATTAGAAGTATAATAAACCCCCAAACACAAATAATCAAACTTCAGTAATTAACAACCTATGGCCAATCTCATTTCATCTAAACCTCCACCCACTTCCCCTGCAATTCAGATAATTTTGAAGCAAATCCCAGACATCTCATCTCATCTCTAAACCTTTCAGTATATATCTCTAAAAGATAAGGACTCATTTATTATATATAACCATGATAAAATAATCACACCAAACACTTAACATTAGTATGTATGTGTTTCATTACAGAAGTATTACATGCTACCTGTTAGAAAATTCAATTAAGAAGTTTAAACGAAGCACAGTAGACCTCATATACCCCAAAACATGCTGAAGGATCACCCGGAGTGTACAAATGGGGACACTGAGGCTGAGACCAGTGAAGGGGTTTGCCCACCGTCTCCCAGCCAGTAAGAGCTGGAGCAGGGATTTGAGCCCGGGCCTCTTGATGACACATCCCAGGCTGGGTCCGCTCTACCGTGGTAGCCTTTTGACCCAACATATAACCAGATTTTGAACATAATGATAGGATAATTAATACATCGGGGCAACAGCAGCTCCTTGGCCGTAAGGATATACGCTCACACTCTTACATGTGATAGGGCAGAGACCAACGTTTATGGAGGGAATTCTGCACGACAGGCCTGGATAGGTACTTTCATTTCCATTGTTCTGCTCTTAGCAGTCCTAGGAAGATACTATGGGCTGAATTGTGTCCCCCAAATTCATATGTTGAAGTCCCAACCCCCCACTCAGAATGGGACCAAATTTGGAGATGGGGGTATTTAAAGTGGTGATTAAGTTAACATGAGGTTGGTAGGGTGGCCCTAATCCAGTGTGACTGATGTCCTTATAAGAAGAGATTAGGGGCTTCCCTGGTGGCACAGTGGTTGAGAGTCCGCCTGCCAATGCAGGGGACACGGGCTCGTGCCCCGGTCCGGGAAGATCCCACATGCCGCTGAGCGGCTGGGCCCGTGAGCCATGGCCGCTGAGCCTGCGCATCCGGAGCCTGTGCTCCGCAACGGGAGGGGCCACAACAGTGAGAGGCCCGCGTACCGCAAAAAAAAAAAAAAAAAGAAGAGATTAGGACACAGACGCCCATAGAGGGACAACCACGTGAAGACACAGAGGAAGCAAACCTGCCAACACCTTGATCTCAGACTACTGGTCTCCAGAATTGCAAAAATATAAAGTTCTGCTGTTTAAGCTACCCAGTCCATGGTGCTTTGTTATGGCAGCCTGAGCTCGATACAGAGGTAGATGGTACACTGTCTATTTCACAGATAGGAGAACGGCACATCTTAGAGCTATGAAATGGGCAGCATTTGAACCCAGATGAGAGTCCAGAGCTATGCTCTCTCCACTGCGCCAGGCAGCTAAGCACGGAGAGCAGGAAAGGCTCAGCAAGGGGCGTGGACAAACTGTTGGTCAGCCAAGAGGATGAGCAGACTGCACCCCTGCCTTGGCCTCATCGTGGGCAGGTGTATCTCCTGCCCTTACGCTCTGGACTTTGTCATGTGACTTGCCTCAGACAACGGTTACGTGGAAGAAATGACAGCACGGTAGCAGGGTCATGGCATAAGACACCTCACTTGCTTTCACTGCCCTCTTGCACCTCTGCCATCACCAAGAGGAAAACACACAGTGGCTTGGAACAGAGCTGCCCCGTCAGCTTCAGACCAGCAATGAGAAAAAAGCTGCCCAGCTGAGTGCTCTGGAGCGGTCAAGCCCATCTGAGCCACAGTCTGTGAACAATAATAAATGGTCATTGTTTTAAGCCTCTATATTTGTGGGTGATTTGTTACATGCCACTAGCTAACTGATA
Source organism: Orcinus orca (assembly GCF_937001465.1). NCBI lineage: Eukaryota > Metazoa > Chordata > Mammalia > Artiodactyla > Delphinidae > Orcinus > Orcinus orca. The sequence goes on from NC_064575.1 coordinate 83,855,187, forward strand.
CAGAAGGTCAAAAGAAGCAGTATATAATGAAACAGTAACAAGCACAGGCTCTGAAGTCAGACTGCCTGGGTGTAACTCCTGACTCTGACATTATTTTGCTGTGTAACCTTGGGGAAATTGCTTGACCTCTCTGATCTTCCATAGCCACATCTGTAAAATGGGAATACATGAAAATATCTACCTGATAGGGTTGTTGAGAGGATGCAGTTAATTGAGATGGTTATCTGTAGAAAAACAAAACCCCATGAGTGATAGCTCTATTGTTGTGACAGGGACTAGAGATTAAGCTTGTCCTGGGGTGCTCTGGTCAGCCTGACCAAGATGACAGACCTTTCGTCTTCTTTTGTTTTAACATCAGTCCCACATCTGCCTTTCCCTACTAATTTAGTGAGGCAGTGAGCTCCCTGTCACTGGAGGGTCAAGCAACGATGCCATCCTGAAAGGGTAGAACCTGATGACCTTTGAATCCTGTCAGACAATAATCACCGAGGCAGGTCTTCTGCCCTGTATCCAACCCATGATCCCAGGAAGGTGAACAGTGGTATAAAGAATAGAACGTTGGGCTTGAGGGCAGAAGACCTGGGTTCAAGTCCCAAACTCCACTGTGTGACCTTGGGAAGCCACTGGACGTGTCTGGCCTCGCTGGCATAACAGAGTTAATCCTAACCATGCCTATTTCACAGGGTTGTTATGTGGATGAGACATGGTAGTGGATGGGACCCTGCTTTGTGAACTAGATAACAGCAGGGACAAACGATCCGTATCCATAGAGTCCTCTATAGAGATGTCACTCCAGGCATATTGAGGGAAAAGCCCTCCACCTCTGAAGTCACATCTTTCGCTAGCTTGGGGTGGGCAGGTACATGGCAGGGATACTGCCATTGCCCATTCTATACCCATGGCACACATGACTAATCGATCACAGCACTCCTCCCCACTGGAGCTGCTTCTCAGCTCAGAGTCCCAGTGACGAAGCCAACTGGCTGGACCAGAACTGATGAGGCAAAACCTCTGGTCCTGGGAGCCAGACCAAGGCCCACTGGCTCCCCTGCCTCCACCTGGTTCCGGGGTCTCCAGGAGATTGTGGGTTCCAGGTGTCAACTGCCCCCACAAGACTCCCTTGGACTAGCTGAGTCTGGGATGAGGATGGGTTTTCACAGCTGTGGACACCGTCCCTCTGACCCCACCTGACCTGGTCCAGGCCACATAAAGATTGCTAAGAGGATGTTCTAAAATAGTAAGAACATCCAAAAAATGTCTTCAACACTGCTGAGGGCTGCAGAAATTGCAGTGAGACTAGAAGCCCTGCACCATATGCTGTTGTTTACAAGACAACACACAACACTGCCAGGTGCTCGTGCCCTCTGACCTGGGAATCCCACCACCACAGCAAACCCTTAAGTAATAACCCAGCAGAATCTACACACACACATACACACACATTCAATAAAGCACTACCTATAATTGGCAAAAAAAAAAAAAAAAAAACGAAAGACACATTAAAACACTATAAATAGAGAAGTGGTTAAATAGATGATCATACATTCATTTAGTGGATATGGAGCTGTGAAAATATATTTCCCTTAAGGCTGCGGAAACACAAGGTAATGTTTGGTATAAACTTAAAGAGAAAAAGACTCTGAGATGCCTAGACACCATGGGGGCCTACCAATACCTATCTCTACTCCTTCCCCACCTTCAGAACCCATTTGGCTTGAAAAGCAACATGCTACATTTTCCCAGACTGCCTTGCAGATAGAGTTGGCCATAAGACAAAGTCCTGGCCGATGACGTGTAAGTAGAAGTCCTTAGGTGGACCATACAGGCAAGCTGTTTAGAAAGGAGCAGGCTCAGCTGATACATGCCTTTGTCTTTTGTTCTTTTTTCCTGCCAGGAAAGGATGCCGGAGGTGATGCTGGAGTTAGGGTAGCCATCTTGGAACCATGAGGCACCAGCCTGAGAACTAAAGCCAAGCTAAGACGGCTGAGCAGAAAGATAGAAGGAGCCTGAGTCTCTGAAGGCATCGTGGAGCCACCTGTCAGCCCATCTACCTGCCCCAGACTCCTTCATTGCTGTTTGGTCATTGTTACCTGGGTTCTCTGCTACCGGCAGCTGAACCAAGTCCCTTACAGATTCATCCTGATGAAAGGATAAAAACAGTGAGCACAGTTGGGCGACGAGGAGAGTGGGAACATGAAAAGCTAAAGCCATTCCTGCATGTGACCACGAGCCCACAGGGGAGTGGTGGGGACTGTTCTCCCCTCTATAAAACGACCTCTGCCACGGCTCACTTCTTCCCCTCTTCTGTGATGCAGGAGCTACTCTGCGAACCAACACACACTGGGCATCCACTGCGTCGGCGAACACTTGTCCCAAATGGATGCTAGACCAACTGTGCTAACTGCCAGGGCCCCTCAGCACTGGGGGCGCAAAGAGGTCTTTATCTCCCCGGAAATGGCGCTCACACTGGGAAACCCTTCATTACGACCAGACTCAAAGGGAACATTCCCCCGCAGCCTGCAGCAGCCCTGGGCGAGGCCCATTCCTGGGGCGCAGACGAGACTCGTGGTTAGAGCCCAGCCAGGCCAGCCCTGCATCACGAGCAGTCATCTCCCACCAGAGTCCAAGAGAGAAAAGGTCCCGACACTGCAGGTGCAGCCCGTGGGACACCGAGCTGCCTCCAGACGTACCTGGGGCCTCGCCGCTGGGCTGGAGCAGGAACCACACCCTCCGTGCTCCCTGACACACAACAACGCTGCCTAGAGCTTCTGCGTGAGGTGGGGAAGCCAAGCGCCCTCCTACGGTTTCCCCCAACACCTCCAAGCTCACCCCACCTGCCCAGAGTGAGCGAGCCCGCCTCAGCCCCACCTGGGCTCCCACCCCCCATCCACATGGGACTGTACCTGAAAGCTCAACGCCAGAGTCACCTCCCTCCCGACGTGTGGCTGTGAGGCCACCTCTGGGCAGGAGGAGGGGGCAGGGAGAGGGAAGGGACCCACCTCCCAGGCACTGACTGCGCACACGCACACGCCACACCGCTCGGCCCCCTCTGGCCATGATTCGGAAGGTGGCTTTTTCTCCCAGTCTGCAGAAGAGGCTCCGGGAAGGGAAGTCACCAGGCCAGGGGACATTCTGCACTTCGGGGAATATCTGGCAACGTCTAGAGACATTTTTATTTGTCACTACTGGGTGGGGGAGGGGGGTTGCCACTGGCAACCAGAGGATGGAGACCAGGGAGGCTGCTCCGTGTCCTGCGATGCACAGGACAGTCCCCACTGCAAAGAGGTATCCAGCCCCTAATATCAGTGGTGCACGGGGAGAACCCTGCCCCAGCCCGAGGTCACCCGGTGACCAGAGCCAGGGCCCTGCGTACAGCCCGCGGTCTCTGCAGCCCTCATGCCAGGATCCTCACTGCGGGCCATGAGCAATCACGGTCTCCTGCTCGCGGAAGTGGGGACACTGCCAGTGGGCACCACGGAAGTACCTAATGGAATCCCCAAGAGTCAGCAGGTAGGTCCTCACCAAGCTCCCCTGTGCACAAAGGTGTGGGAGAGGGACAGCAAGGGGGGCCGGCGTGCACACGGGGCAGGTCCAGGGAGCAGCTGTGCCCAGCCTGGACACCTCAGGGCTGCAGCTCCCAAAGTGGCTGCCGGCGCCCGGCTCTGCCCCTCACTCCCAGCAGGCCTCACCCGCCCCTGAAACCCACAGCACCCCAGATGTGTGCCAACCTGCACGCCTCCAACAAATGGCCAACAGGGACCAAAGACACCACTGCCGCGTGCTTCACGTTTACTGACATTTTGGTCCCTGAGTATAACATCTTGTTCCTGACGGGCCATCGTGGGGTCAATCATCAAACACCTTCTGGGGCCCGGTATGTGCCAGGCGCTCGGGACACTGGGATAAAAGGCCTGACCCCAGCCCTCAAGCGCCTTTCATGTGAGCAGACCTAGCACAGTGCAGGATCCTGCTGTCACCTACTGACCAGCGTCCAGAGGACAGACACGAGTAGTCTCAGCATCTTGTGAGTGCACGGGGCCAGGCTGGGTGGAGGGGACAGCACGGGCAAGGTCCCAGGTGGGAACTGCCCGGCAGTGGTGTCCCAGGGGGCGTGGGGAGAGGTGGAGGGAGGTCTGGGGGCCCACAGGGCGGGAGGGGCAGGCAGGGCGCAACAGGGCGGAGGGCTGGGTGCCATTACAACACACTGAGCGCCTCAGCCCCGGGCAAACGCCTGGTGATGCTGCCCGCTGGGAGCCTCTCGCCTTCCTGTACCTCACGTCTAGCAGGGCTGGTGACAGCCCAAGGCTGTTTCACAGGTGGGTGTCTCTTCCCGCCAGGTGCCGGACAGACTCGCACGAGCCCGTCACTAGCGATGGCCTTGGGGACCGAGATCACACATCTAAGGCGTGGGAGTGAGAAGCTGCCCATTTGGCGAGACGGTCCCTAACCTGCTGTCCTCCCTGAAAACCAACAGCTGAAGTTCAAAAGGCCAGGCCTCTGCCTGCACCTGCCCAGTGGCCCCAAACCACTCAGTTCAAAGTCCCCCCAGCTCTCAGGGCCGAGTGCGTACCTCGGCCGCCAGCAGGTGCCCTGAGCGGCCCTGGGGACTCAGTTGCCCCCTGTGGAGGCTGTGGAACAAACACATGCCCGGGGCACCCTGCAGGAGGCGTGGTGGGCCTGGCTCTGACCCGAGAAGTTGGGGGTGCAGGGGTGTCGGTGGCAGAGGAAGATGGTGGCATGGGCTTCAGAAAGGTCACTGTGGCTGCAGGGTGGAAGGCGGCCTCCCGGAAAGCCGTATTTTCTCAACAGGGCTGGGTTGAGAAAACCTACTGCCCAGGGTTGGACCCCACGGCTCCAGAGGCCCCCAGCCTGGCATCCCACCACGGGAGCTTCCTTCCGCTGGATGTCAGAAGCTTTTCCATCTCCGGGGTTGCTCTCTGAGTACAGAGTGGGCATGAGGCAGCCCCCCAACGAGGGTCAGGGCCACGGCACCCAGCAGGGACGGGGGCTGGAGACAGGCAAGGGATGGGATGTCCCCCGGGGGGGAGGGCGGGAGAGCAGGGCTGGGAAGCTGCAAATGACGACTCTCCAATTTGCCGAGAGCCGGCGGAGTGCAAGGAGGTGCGAGGCACCTGGCAGCCACCGTCAGCACAGCAGAGCCCCGGGGCTGTGGCAGGAGGCCTTCCACGGTTGTTCTGGCACGTTCTCTGATGCTCGAGAGCCACCAAGCTCTACGTCCCCATTTCACAGATGAGAAAAAAGCCCCAGGCTAAAGGGACGTGCCTAGGATCAGGCCTCCAGGACAGGCAGACGTGAGCAGTCCTGCCCACGGCTACGGGACCGCCGGTGATCTGCCTGCCGCCCGCGGCCCCGAGTCCCTTGGACTCAGGCTCTGGAGGCAAGCAGCACCATGACCCGCTCCTGCGGATACAAGACCAAGGCCAGAGGTAGGGCCTGGCCCCAGCCCCCTCCGCTCTCCATGCGCCCAGCCCAGCACGCCCCTTGCCACCCAAGGGCACCTGCACCCTCACGCCAGCCACAGCTCATCCACAGCTCCATCCTTCACCTCATTGCCACCCAGTGCTCTTCCCAGGGCTGGGGACACGACGAGGGTGAGGGCAGTTCAGGGCAAGCCCACCGCATGGGGCAGCCCTGCCTTTGAGCAGCTGTTTCCCGGCCAGGCCTGTCATCGCTCAGGACCCCAGGAAGGAGCACGGTGGCGGAGGTGGCTGAGGGCTACAGCCGGTCATCAGCTGGGGACCCCCTGCTTCTCCCGGGCCCAGGGACAGACATCTCACAGCATCCTGGCAAGCCGGGCCAATGCATTCACAGACGCTCCTAAATTTTCTCATCTTCCCCTGCTGCAAATTTTTCCATCAACCATCCCTTCTTCTCTGGGTCCACAGCACAGAGCTGTTTTGCGCTCCGAGATCAACGTCAGGGCCTGGATTCACCCCAGTCCAAGACAGAGAATATGAGAAGTTCACATGAGCCAGAGGCTCGAAACGTGTCAATGCAGGGAGGGGGCTGCCCAGAAATGCTGGGGTACTGACTGGGGGCGTGAACAAAAGTACAGTGCAGACCAGCGGAGGTGAGAAAATTCTCTGCTCTCCCTGCGTGATCAGACCCGATGGGAGAGCACACTGAGTGCACCAGAGCTGCTCAGAGGAGAGCGGCCAGCTTACAAAGGTGTTATCAACAGAAATGCAGGGGCCCTGGGGCCATCTCCAAATCCCCAAGACTGTTACAGGACAGGAAGTGAACCACGCTCTGCTCAGCCCTTCTGCTGGAGAACTGTAAGCCACAGGGTGGGTGCCTGCAGCTTAGAAGGGAGAACCTTCTACAGACGGAGGTCCCAGAGTTGGGACAGGCAGAAGGGAACTTTGAACAAAATCCCTTAAGGAAATGAACACCAGACCCCGCCCCCGCTCCCCGCCCATGGGTGGCCTGGAGGAGGATATCCGCGGGGTGGAGGGGAAGGATTCTCAACCAGACTCTCTCGTCCCAGATTCCACTGCCCATGGACTCTTTTTTTTTGGCTGCATCGAGTCTATGTTGCTGCGCACGGGCTTTCTCTAGTTGCGGTGAGCAGGAGCTACTCTTCGTTGCAGTGTGTGGGCTTCTCATTGCGGTGGCTTCTCTTGTGGAGCACGGGCTCTAGGCGCACGGGCTTCAGTAGTTGTGGCTCACAGGCTCAGTAGTTGTGACTCGTGGGCTCTAGAGCGCAGGCTCAGTAGTTGCGGCGCACGGGCTTAGTTGCTCCACAGCATATGGGATCTTCCCTGACGAGGCATCGAACCCGTGTCCCCTGCATTGGTAGGCGGATTCTTAACCACTGCGCCACCGGGGAATTCCAGGGTCCTTGCCTCCTAACTCCCTCCCAGAGCACTGCCAAGACCAGGCGTTACATTCATCTCCTCCGGCATTTTCCCTGGTCTTCTGGCGTGGCTGGTGTGAAGACAGTGCGGGGCTGCTCTGTGTTCTGACTCACAGAGGCAGGTGCCCGGGGCTGCCCACCTGTCCATCCTAGCTCCCCAAGCCCATCCCACCCTGGACCACTCCACACACATCCCACTCCAGACTCACCTGCACTCTATGTAATGAGTTCCCTCTCCTTTCCTGGGCCCCCGAGTTCCACTTTCTAAATGGAGACCTTCAGGCCGCTCCTCAGGTGACCACCATAGAGACTGGCCAGCCCTTTAAGAGAAGACCCCCCCCCCAAGTACACACACCCCCTTCCACATGGAAGCCCACAGGTCAGAACTTCACACAATAACCTCAACGTTCATCTAAGCACACACACTGCATCACATGTGAAGTGATGAGCTCCCTGTCACTAGAGGCGTTCAAGAAAAGGCTGGCTGATGAGGCAGGATCGTGGGTGCTGGTAATGTTCTGTTTCTTGATCTGAGTGCTGGTTGCATGGCAGGGTTCGTTTATCGGAATCACTGAGCAATACACTTGTGACACGTGCGCTTCTCCACACGAACATTCTACTTTCTGAAAAATTAGAAGTGACTGGGATCGGCTGACCATTTGGCAGGAAGGAGATGAGGCTGGAACAACGTGAAAATCGCCTGCCATCGAGGCGTTAACACTCACTGAGCCCTGCCAGGGGTGCCGTGCACCCACCCTAACCTGCCCATGGGAGGAACTGGGTAACATCCCACTGACGGAGGAAGGACGAACAATGCACGGAGCCAAGTGAGTGCTCTGAGCAACGAGGAGTGAGCGACTGAGCAAGTGGACGACAGCACAGAGGGAAGAATGGACGGATGCGGGGACGTGTGGAGCCTGACATACACGCGCAGGGAGGGCTGGCTGAGCGGCAGTGTGGGGGATGGATGGGTGCAGGTGCGAACGCAGGTCCACAGGGGAAGACATGTACACGGAAGCCTGGCTCACCTCCCGCTCTGACCTCCCCGGACTCAGCAGATGAAAGTCCAGGCCATCCGGAGAGAGCAGGTGAAGGCAACAGATGTCTGCACACGGGGTCTCCTGTGATCCCCGCCGTCTCAGAGCCCTCAGCGGGGTGTCTCATACGCCTCGGGAGAGCCGTCTCTCTCAGGTCACCCCCAGTCAAGTAACCCACCCCTTTGCCTCCCCCGGGACATCTATAAATAGGCCGTGCTTGCTGGAGGGCCAGGGCCACGTCGAGCAAGGCCAGGTCCGGGCAGGCCTGGGAGGAGCTGAACACGGCACCTTGTGCTCCTGCACCCGACCAGCTGCCATACTGAAAGTCACAAGGAGACCCCAGCCCTCCCGTCCAGCCCACGGTGTGCTGGGCGGCCGGGTCCTTCACCTGGGCCTGGCTGAGCAGCTTCCCTGAAGCGTGAAGGTAAAGGGAGAAGCAGAAAGACACAGATGGAACATTCCACAGGCCCATCCCTGGCTCCTGGGTGGAATCCATCTTTGGAGCCTGCGGTAAGGAGATCCCGACTGCAGAGTTCCAGGCCCTCGGCCTCAGTGGGCACTGCCTCCTCTGGGCCTCAGTTTCCCCATCTGTAAATTGGGGCAACACCTCCTCCCGCCTTGGGGGTGACGTGAGTGCGTGTGCGTAGAAGTGGTGCTTCCATCCTCGGTCCTTCTGGAGGTGACCACTCTGTGCGGGGCTCTGTGCGGGTCCCGCCGGTGCCGGGAGGAGACATGGTTCCTCCAGGGGCAGAATAAATGGCAGAAACAATGCTGGAGCTGGGGGAGGTGCAGAGGGCAGGGGGCACAGCTCGGGGGCAGTGAGGGGCAGAGGGTAAGCCGCGCCCAGCCCCTGGGCTGTCTGCCGGTGGCTCAGGAAGGGTTAACTGAGCTTAGCTGTCCCCACGCTTCACGCTGGACTGCACCCAACTGTTTGGGTTTCCAGCTCCCCTCCTGCCTCAAGGCCAGGCCTTATCTTGTCATCTAGACGGTCCCCAGAGCCCCAGAGGCAGCACAGGCCAGGGAGGGTCTGGCACGCAGCGAGAGTGTAAACCGTGGATCGAAACCTGCACCCCAGAGCGCGAGAAGAGGACATGGGAGACGCTTTCCACTTGGTGAGAAGTCTGTTCAAGGTCCTGCGGATGAGCGAGAAAAGGGGGTGCCCCACTGCATTCTGGGGCGGGGGACCTTGAGCAGGGAGCCCGCAGGAGCGCAGAACCTTCTGGGACTGTGCCCCACCCCGAGCCGGTGCCCTGGAGCAGCCACCCCGCCTTCAGCCGGGCCCTGACGTCAGTCTGTTCCTCCTCCAAACAGCAGCAAAAACAAAACGCAGGGCCCTTCCTTCCCTCCTTCCCCTGTGAGGCCCAGGTTTTAAATCGGCCTCTTAGATCCTCCAAATGAGATCTGAATTCTAAGCAGTTTCCTCTTTAATGATCCCGAAGGTGGTAACTACTTAGAACACAGATGTTAGAGTCGAAAGAGAAGTGTCTGGAGATTCCCGCTGTTGTCAGAAGTAGTCACTGATGGCGGGACACAATTTTGGCCTCAAGCGCCTCCTGTAGGAAGAGCCCCCGTGTGCTGGGGGTTCCTTCCCACCCAGGCCTTAGCCCTGAGCAGAGCAATTCGGAGCAGGCGCTCTACAGCCCCTGGCCGCGGGGACTCCTGACTGCCACCACTCCTACCAACAGCTCAGGAAGGCAGGTGGGAGGGTTTCCAACCCGCCTGCTAATCAGATGGGCACGGCAGGGGATGCAGAAGGAGTTTTCATCTTGAACACGATGGAGAGTTCCGAAGGCCTCGGGCTCGCCAAATTTAGAACGCAACAATACCATCTCCTGGGCAGCAGCTACAAGTGGCACAGACATCAGAAGCAGAGAGCAGGGACGGATGGCACCCAGAACTGGAGCAGCGATGGGAGTGAATCTGCCTTCTTGGAGCCTGTGGGACCTGTGCTCGTCCCTCCTTAGGACAAAGGTGCCTGTGCCCGGGCTCCCGGGAGAGCTGGCCGGCGGTCAGTGTGAGAGCCCGACAAAGGCTCTGACGACAACGGCGGCCACAGGTCCAAGGCAGAGTGGTAATTACATATGTTCTTAAAATCCCGTTCGCCGAGTGCGCTACTAACTGCATCCGGGAAGCGGCGTACATTAGCAGAGGGAGTGAGGGTGGTTCCTGCCCCACCTTGGAGACCCGAGCTCAGAGTTGAAGCATGCACACTCAGGAAACCGCTCAAGGTTAGATTAAAAAGAAGAGCGCCCCTGAAGAGGCACCCGACTCATTAATATCACTGTCCGATAGGAGGCGCTTCCTTGGAGGGCCTGGCTTGGGGCTGGGTTTTGGTCTAGGCCTAGGAGCACCTTAATTTGCATTTATATTAAAATAGAAGAAAACAAACAGAATTAACTAGATAGGTGCTTGGTTTCCCGTAAATTCGAGCTCTTCAGAGCTAAACAGCTTCCTAGGGCAGAGTCAGGCTTAGCTGATGTCAAAATTCATGGATTCTCACCTACGAAGTGCACACAGCGCTGTACCAGGCGGCTGCAGGCACGAGGGATCCCACTGGCCCTTCAGAGTCACCCTGGCGGGAGGTTACAGCGTCACGCCCCTTCTACAGGTGGGGAACCAGGCTGGGAGTCAGCACACCACCCTGCCCTTCATGGAACTCACGTTCCAAGCCCGGTCAGCGGGCTCCAGGCTCAGCATCTTTCCACCACAGGGCGGCTGAGTTAGGACACTCTTTTTTTCCTAGCCTTACACATATATTCCACCCTCTCTTTCCGGAAAATCTGTTGAAAACTCAACAAAAGAAGTGAGGAATAAGCCAGCACGGTCATCGGCTGCCCCTCCACACGCTCCACCTGGCCACCCTGCTTTGCCCCTCCCTCTTTGGAGCCCTAACCATTAGAGGCATATGCCCAGAACTGCCAATCAGAATCAATAAACGCAATCGATAAGAACCTTATCAGGTAAGTGGAACATCTCTAGGTTTGATTTTAACTCCAACCGTCTCTTCAACGTTGCAGTTCAACTCTTGGGACCGGCCAAAGGCTTCCTGTGCTCACTTCACTACTGGCGGCCAGCACGCTTGCAGCTTTCATCTGACTTGGGTCTACGTCACTCAAGGCACTTTAGGGAACGATGAGTGCTTCCCCTCCCCAGGGGTGATCAGTTTTGGAGGCATATCCCCGGCTCTCTGGCTCTCCCGCAAGCAGGCCCCTGCCCCGCAGGATGGACGCCCTGTGCATGTGTGTCACGGCCACAGCTCACACTGGAAGTGTGAAGAACAGGAACGATGGTTATGACTGGCTGGCCCTTTCAGGAGCTGGAAGCACAGGGTAGGCAAGGAAGGACTCTACTGTGTTTTGGCCCCTGGGCCAAGGACGTGTGGCAAGAGGAGCAAAGCTGGTTCCACAGACAACAGAAGGACAATTTTCTCCTGAAAACATAAAAACCTACACCAATGAATTAAACATTTCAAACAAGATGACTCTCTTAAAAACTCTTTTCAACCAAGAAGGAAAGACAAGCCGTCCTGTGCTGGTGCTTCCTGTTGCATATGGCACTGAGAAATCCTGTTTTTTCGGCACGCAGAGCTTTCCAGAGAGAGAAAAATATCAAGGGGAAAATCAGAGAAGGAGGTCCAGAGAAGTCAGGCAGGAGGGACGGAGAGAAGGATGGGGAAGACGAGGCCTCTTCTCAGGGCACAGGGGCACAGAGAACTGGAGGGGAGCAAACTAGAGGTGGCCCCGAGCCAATACAGTGGCCCTGACAGGTCCACGGAGGTAGCCATGAGAGGCCGGGTGCCGCGCTGGGACAAGGTGCACACCACAGAGACACCACCCTGCCTCCTGCGGCGTGGGGAGGGCAGCCCCAAATCCACTGGGATGAAGTGACCTGCTCTATTTCCCACAGGTCTCCAAGGGTGATGGACGCAAGTTGCCTGAACCCCTTGGCCTCAGTGGGGGTCCTGCCCTAGGTGCCCACCAGAGGCTGCTTCACGGGCAGCACCTTCGGGCTCAGACCCACAGGAATCCCCAGGGTGTACCAACTAGACTCTCTCCCTGGACCGGAGCTGAACTTCCACGGCTTCTGGGCAATACGCACACGTGCCTTACCCACCGGCACAGCCTGGGGGTGGGCTGGTCCTGCCCCCCCACGGGCTCTCCACCGCGCTCCTAGAGCCTCTCACCAGGCCGCCACCGCCCCGCCCCCGCCCCCATCACCAAAGAGCAAACCCTCTCCTCCCAGGGGCCTGGCACGACCAGGTTCCAGCATGGAAGAAGAGGAGCCAGGAGTCAGGAGAACTGAAACCTGGGCTCGGAGGAGGCTGGAGGCTGGCGAGGGTCAGCGCCTGCCTCGCTCCGAGAGCCGTCCGCGGCCACCTGAGTCGGTCTCCGCGCCGCAGGTGCCAGGCCAGCCCTCTCCAACTCCCGGAGAGGTAGTAAGTGTAAGGCTTGGAGGCCCGCGCAGCCCAGCCCGCGCCGGGGCGGTGGGTGGGTGGGTGTCTGCTGTGGGATTATTCTTAGCGCTCCACTCTCTTTGCAAAAGTGGCGCCTCCGCCCTCCAGGCTCCGGCACGCTCGCTCCGGGCTCGCACGCCCGGCCCAGACACCGGCGCGGAGGAGGGCACCGGGTGGGGTCCGCGAGGGGTGAGACGGCGCGGAGGCGCAGGGGAGGCGGGGGCTCCCGGAGAGGAGGGGGCGCTGCGGGAGGGGCCCCGGCGACAGGCTGCGTTTAACCCTCGGCGCCCCGCACCCAGCCCTGCGCCGCGCGCTCAGCCGCCTCCCCGGACTCCTCCCGGGACGCGGGGAGCCGGGCGGCGGCGCGCCCAGACCTTACCTATGGTGGTGATGACCGTGATGGCAAAGTAGAAGGAGCCGGCGAATTTCCACTGGACGCCAGCGCGGTGCGGCTCCGACTGCAGGATCACCAGCTCCAGCTGCCGGTAGTCCTCGCTGCTTATGTTGTACTTGCCCTTGATCCGGACCTCCTCCGCTTTGAGTTTTTCCTCCTCGCGCATCTCGTGGTCCGACTCGAGGGCGTCGAAGACGGCGGCGCCCACCAGCAGGTAGGTGAAGGTGCAGACGATGAGGGACAGAGTCCGCACGTTCTGCCTCTTCATGGCCGCCAGCAAGGAGCCGGCGCGGGGGGCATGTCCCGCAGGCTCGCAGCCGCGCGCGTCCCACTGCAGCGCCCGGCGGCCGCCGCCGCCTCCTCCGCCGCCGCCGCCGCCGCCTCCAAGTTGTAAGCGGCGGCGGCAGCAGCAGCAGCAGCAGCAGCAGCAGCAGCGGGGAGGCGGGGGGCGGGGAGGCTGGGGGGGCCCCCCTCCGCCGGGGCCGCCACAGCCGCCGCCACCGCGAGGCGGCTGGCGGGGCAGGGGCGGCGCGGGCCCGGGCTCGGGCGAGAAGGCGGACAGGCACAGAAGGCTGCTCGAGCGCCGGGGCCAGGCGTCCGGGAGCCCCGACACCCTGCGCCAGACCCGGCCGAAACAGCCCGCCCCACTGCGCAGGGCCATGCACGGCGGCCCCGCCGGGCACCGCGCGGGCCTCGCTGCCCTCCGCACCCCGCCCCCAGCTCCCGCCGGAAAAGCAGGGGCGGGAGCGGGAGCCGGAGCGCGGCCGCCGGGGCCCGCGCCCCTCCGGGTCGGCTCCGGGGAGGCGGCACCCAGCTAGGAGACCACAGGTCCGCACGCGTCCCGCGGGACCTCCTGCCCCTTTTACCCCTCCGCGTTCCCCTTTGAGGGGGGTGAAAAAGTTTGCGAAGTGGCGGCGTCTCCGGAGTCCCCAGCGAGCGGGGAGGGGGCCGAGCAGGTGCAGCGGTTGGGGCGGCCGGGTGCCCGAAGGTCCGAGCGCGCTGCGTCCACCCGGGCGAGCCGGGACGCGGCGGGGTCCCAGCCAGGCGTCGGCCGGTCCACGAAGTTTGCTCGGCTCAGCCCCCGAGGCGCGGGAGCGGGGCGCGGCCCCCGGGTGGCAGGGCCCGCGGCGGAGCGGCCTCGGGGGCGGCCGGGAAACGGCGCGGCGGCGGTCGCCCAGCCCGCTCCTCCGGGGGCGGCGGGCGCGGCGGAGGCGGCGGCGGGAGGGGTCCCGCGGGCCTCGCGGAGATGCGGGGTGGGCGCGGGCGCATGAGCCGCGCGGGGGTCGGGGCCCTCCGGCGTCCGGGCGTCCGGGGAGGCGGCCGCAGCGCCGCTCTGCCTGGAGCGCTGCGTGCGTGCGCGCCGGAGGGAGCCCGAGTGTGTGTGCGTGTGTCTGTGCGTATGTGTGCCTGTGTGTATGTGTGCGTGTGTGTGTGTATGCGCGCGCGGGAGCGCGCGGGTGTGTGCGCGCGGGCGGGCGTGTGTGTGTGTGTGTGTGTGTGTGTGTGTGTGTGTGTGTGTGCGCGCGCGCGCGGCAGCCCCGCTCCAGCGGGTGGGCCACGGGTGGCGGGGGCCGGGCTAAGCCGAGGCCCGGCCTCCCTCCCTCCCTCCCTTCTTCCCTCCCTTCTTCCCTCCCTCCCGCAGCCTCCCGGGCGCGCCACCTCCCGCCTGGTCACCAGCCAGCTGGCGAGGCTGCCGCGGCGGCTCCCGCTGCAGACCGAGCGCGGCGCAGGGCGCACGCGAAGGGAGCTCGGGAGGGGCGGCCGGTGCAGCCGGGGAGGGGGCGGAGGCGGGCCGAGGACTGGGTGTCGCCCGAGAGGGGGTGGGGGGCGGAGCCACCAGCAGGTTTTGGCGGGGGATGGGAGGATAAATGAGGCTGCTTGGGCCGTTCTAGGCCAGCTCCCCGAGAGCACATGCAACCACGAGAGGCGGAGAGTTTGAGGGACCCGGGGTTAGGAGAAGAAACGGGATGCAGCCCAGCCGGAGAAGGCAGACAGGCAGCTTAAGGGAGAGGGGAAATCCGGCGGAGGGTGGGAGCACGAGGGGAGGGTCGGTGGGCTCCCGGGAGCGCGGCGGCGCACGCGGCTCCCCCAGGGTCAGCCACCTGGCCCGGGCGCGGGTGCATGTCACTGGCCTGGGGCGTCTCCTCGTCGCGTGCTGGGGTCCCAAGGGCCGCGTCAGACCCGGAGAGCATCGCCGGCCGGTTGGCCCAGCACCGGCCGACCTGGAAGGGCGCTGACGATGGCAGGAACCGCCACTCTTGGGATCGGGGCCGCTGGGGAGGGCGCCGCATTCCCCTTTCCCTGTCTGCTTCCTGTCGCTTTTCCGAGAAACACTCCTTGGTTCCCCGAGGTTGGGCGCGGGGTGCACCCAGAACTCAACCCTGACCCTCCCCCCTGCTCCCCGCACCGCGCGACGGCGCCTCTCGGGACCAGCCTGGGGAGGAAACCCGAGGCTCGGCCTGGCCGTAGCTATTCCCTGAGTCCAGACAGGGGTCCTCGCTCGGCTATACCCCCTTTCTATTTCAGCCTCCTTTGCCCTCTTCCCCCCATCTCCCTTCAGGTCGTCGAGGGGGTTTCCCTCAACCATCGGCCCCTTTAATTGCCTCTTGAGCAATGGAGCACAAAAGGGGCAAGCGCAAGTGGCGGAGACCCCCGGGCTCCACTTCCCTGGGTCAGGCGATCTCCCTTGGACCCCAGCCAAGAAAGAGATGGGAGACTTGGGGAAAGGGGCGCCCTCCCCCGCTGGCGGCGGGCTGTAAAACGGGGCAGAGGCTAGCCATGGACTATGAGGCGGGTAGGCCAGGGAATTATACTCAACCCTCGCGCAGCTCGCTCCGGGAGCCCTGATCCCTCTGGGTCGCCCCCTCGGGCCGTGCTTGGGCTCCCCGCCCACAGGATTCTGTCTGGGTCGATCGAGTCTAGGGACCCACGGAGGCTCCCCGGCGGGGATGCTTTCCATCACATTTTGGGGACTCGCGGGTGCTTGCGCCCCGGGCGCACCAGGGAAGGGGGCCCCCGCTGTGGGCGACGTCTGGGCCGCCCGGTCTCCACGGGGTCTGAGCTCGCCCGCGGGGGCGGGGAGCCCCACCCCTAGCAGCCGCTCTCCCCAGAATTCGTTTTGGAAACCGAGGCCCCCGCGCTCGGCGAATGAGCCTGGCCGCCCGGTGAGTCACCGCGAGCGGGCGACAAGGATTCCCAGCAGCTGGTAATTAATTGCGCCGTGGCTCGGCCCACGACGGAACCCCAGTCGGGCCTCCCGCCGCCCTGCAGCGGCGCCACCCCTGAGTCACAGCCGTCGGGCCTACGCCGTCCGGAAGCAGCCTGCCCGCCTGGACGCCACCAGGGGGCACTGGACTCCGACCCACAGGTCGCCCCGCTTTGAGTCAACGCCTCGTAGGAAGGTCCAGGCTGTCCCCGCCGGCAGGTGCGGGAGCGGGCATGGGGTGCTCTCCACCCACAGATTCCAAGCTTTGTAGGGAGCCACTTTTATTCAGCTTACATACAACCTTTCAGGAAAGCGGAGCAGCTTTGCGGATTGGAAGGGACCTCAGAGATAAACTAGTCCAAACCGCTTGTTTTACAGATGGGAACACTTCCAACGGGAGAGGATCACGTGCCCAGGGACACAGGCAATTCGGATCCAGAACCAGCACTGAACCTCCTCCTGGCTTCTGTCCTGCGTTCCTTCAAGGACCCAGCTGCCTTCTGACCCCAAGTTCACAGTGCCACGAATAGCCACAGACCACTCCCAAACGCCGTTTCTTCCTTTACTTCCCCCCCGCCCCCCCCCCCCACATATGGCCTTTGGACTCAAGAGAAACAAGCCTGGGAGCCGGGCCTCTGGGGGGCTCTTGGTCGGGGAGGGGGGTAAAAGGAGGGTTTCCTGGTCTGTCCATCCAGCACCCACACTCCTCTCCTCACCCTACACTCTCCTTCCATGGTCTTGACCTGCAGGTGGAAGTGAACTCGTTGAAGCAGAGCCTGGGTCTTGACATCTTCCCTGTGTCCCCAGCACTCATCCCCAAGGCAGGTGCTCAGCTAGCACTGCGGGTTGCTGCCGCATGACAGTCCAGGAAGCGGTTAGGCTGGTGGCAGTGCGTCTGGGGAGACCACCTTCCCTCTCTGCCCCTGTGGTCTGGGAGCACCAACTCCAGCTCAGCCTAGAGGTGGATTCAGAGCTCAGGTGTGGCCAATGAGAGCCAGGTTTCCCCCAGCCACGGTGATTGGCTGGGCGTGGCTCACCTCTCAACCAATGAGAACCCTGGGAAAGAATTTCTTTGAGGAGTGGGAGGGAGGCAGGTACTGAGACTGCAGGTTCTTTACACACAGTGGGCGTGTCCGTAGCCCCTGGGGCTAAGAATCACTACCCAGAGAGGCCGACCAGCTTATGCGGGCCCCTCAGTGAGTCAGTGGATCTCACTCCCAGTCTAGTGCTGCTTCTACATCAGCGCTATGCGTCTGTGAAAGACTCAGCTGCGGGCGGGAAGCGGGGAGGTACCGTGCTCTAGGCCAGCCACCCAGTGCAGCACGTCACACCTCCGTGCCTTTGCTCACGCCGTTCCCTCTGCCTGTATACCTTTCCCTGTCCTCTTCAGGCTCCCGTCTCCTCATCTTTCAAGGTTCACCTCTGGCAGCATCTCCTCCAGAAGCTTCCCCTGTGCCCAGCCTGGATGAGGCGCCTGTGTCTCTGCACATACTTCTATCCTGTGACCCCTTTGGTGCCAGTCACACCTCCCCTGCCAGACTGTGAGCTCCTTGAGGGCAGGGGCCATGCCGGCCTCAACTTGGTCATGCAGGACCTTCCACACAGTAGGTGCACAATAAATGTTTGTTAAAAACTAAAGAGCAGAGTTGAGTTCACGTGCCAGTGCGTCTGAAGTCATCACCCCAAGTGAGATCTCTCAAAGGAAGGCAGGAAGAGGTAGATGTAGAAGAGTGAAAGAAAAAAAAAATAGCTGTGCAGATGGCAAAGGTGGTTGCCTGCCAGGACCCGGAGAGTCTCTGAGGTTTAGGCCTTGACTCTGATGTCCCTGGGGGTCGAATGCAATGAAGAAGGAGGAGAAAGAACACGAAATGCAGAGGTGGAAGAGAGGGCAGAAAGCAACAAGAGCTCAGACAGTGGAAGGAGTGAGGAGTGAGCCTGGAGAGGGGAGTGGGTCCAAGGGTGAGCTCACCAATATTGGCACACAGGCTGCCTTCCCTTGGCCTGGGCCCACAGCAGACATTGCTAATCAATCCCAGCCCTGTCTTTGGTCGAGATCTGTTACAGCCTGAGAATCTTGAACACAGGGGTCCACACAGGGCTCGTCCTGGGCTCAGTGCTCACCTGTTTCCTTTCAAGGCCATCACCAACCTGGACCCAGCTGAGATGGCATTGTGAGAGGACGTAGGGAGCCGCGAGCAAGTGGCACCGTGATGGTGGTGTATGGCGCCCTGGTGGGCTGGTCCTGAGTGAGCCTTTCTTGAGCACCTGCTGGGTGTTCAGCCTGAGCTGGGAATAGAGCATTCATGATGACTCTGTGAGGCCATCATCATCCCCTTGGCCGGTGATGAAGCCAAGGCTCTAAGCTTAGGACAGTGACCATGACTGCAGATCCTTTGTGGGGTGGGGTGGGAGCTGGGGGGCTGCATCCTTCTCTCCAGGCACAGGCTACCAGGCTGGACCAGTGTGATGGCGAAAAGGCTGTGAAGGAAGAGGGAGAGTCAGCCCAGTCCTGGTACACGGGAGGTGCTAAAAGTTGTTTCATTGGCTCCATGATTAAATCCCAAATATGCTAAGGCTGGTCCCAGGGCTGATGTGGTGAGAGTCGGGGGAGGGGAGCAGGAAAATGGCCCAGGGCTCCCAAGACACGAGAGGCAGAGCCAACACCAGAAAAGGGAAACTGAGGCTGGCCAGGCTCAGTCTGCCCAGAGGATTCCAGAATGTCATGTCTGGGGCAGGGGAAGTAGTTCATAGGGTGGACAGTCAGAGCCTGTGACCTGGGGCTGCTGGACCTGCACCTGCCCCAAAAGTCCATCAACAGGTGATGTGAGGACACAGAGCCCCAGATGGGTGGGCTCCTCCCTGAGATGTGAAGCCCAAGGGGGGTCTTACTTGGAATTTCTGAGCCCCAGAGTTCTCCTTGTGCGGTGATGTCTCCAATTGTGACCACGTGGGCAAAGACGCCTGGGAGATTCACACTCTAAACTGTTGCAGGAACGATCGGTGTGCAGGTTCGAGGCTCAGGGAGGATCTGATCTGCCCCCGGAGTTAGAGGACTCTTAAGAGTAGGAAGTTCATCTAGCAGGTGAGGAGCCAGCCAGCCCTCTCTGGGACTCAGGGTGACATGCGAATGAGGGCAGAGGCAAGGCCAGGGGCCCCTCCTTCGAGCCAAGGGCGGCCCCCAACCCCACCCCCCCAACACACACACAAGCCCTTGCTTTACTGCAGGAAATATGATCAGTGGATTTCAGGCTTCTTAACGCGCAGCCTGAACCACTGCCCAGCTCCACACCTGCTCCATAAATAGCTCCATCGTGTTCCCCACGGAGCCCCAGTGCTGCCAGGATCAATCAGGCCATCGGCAGAGGCTTCACCAGCTGACAGCTCCTGAGGGGGGTTGCTGGAGGGGCACGAACTCTGTGCCCAGCAGGAGGGTCTCATTAACCGAGGCCGGAGCGCCAGGGCCAACCCCTGAGGGAGGCTGTTCGAAAACCAGGCCCAGGAGATGGGAGGGCAGCATGTCCACGCCCACAGCGGGACTCCTGGGCAGTGGGGAGGGCATCCTGCCCTCAGCCTCCGCTTCTGGGTACGTGGGGCTTGGCAGAGCAGAGGCTCCTGGGCGTTTGCTGACTAGATTAATGAAATGGATTCAAGAACGACGTACCGGTGGCCAGGAAATGGCACTGGTGACCTTTCTCTCAGTCACCTCCTCACCACCCAGTGCGTAAAATAATTAGACACCCATAGAGAGGGGACATTTGTTGAACCCAGCTCTTCTCCTTCGTAATACTAATGCTGACGTAAATAAGAATAATTAAAAATAAAAAATCTTCCGCTCTTAAAAACAAACAATAGCTTACGGAGAACGCTCTAAATGTGGGACGTGGGGAAGCTTGCGCTCGGGTGTGAGACGGGATGCCCCGCGGTTGTTGATGTGGCTGTGGACAGGAACACCTGGAAGTTGTCCAGCACGGGCACGGGGCAGAGCCGGGGCGTGGAGGCTGCTCTGCGGACCCCACCCCCCCGTCCGAAGCAGCGTGTCCCCAAAGCGCACACGGGGTGTGCACAGGCTCTCCATCACCATCAGATCAGTTCTCCCAGACGGACCCCGACTGGCACTCGGGCTGTGGGATAAGTACCGGCTTCTGAGTCAGGCGGCCGGGATCCAAATCCCAAGCTTGTCGTTTCCACCCGGCGTGACCGTGGGCGAGTGGGCGACCCGCTCCGGGCGACCCGCTCCGTGCCCACCCCACCGGTTGGTTGGCAAGGGCAGAAGAGGGCTCTCCATCCATCTGGATGAAGCGCGGGGAGGCGTGTGCGGCTCGCCGGCGGAGGCCTGGCCCGCAGGCGGGGCCACGCGGTGCGGGAGCTCATCCCGCCCGCCCCGCGGAGGACACGCTGCCCTCCTCCCTCCACCTCCCTGGCCGGGGAGTCAGCTTCCTCCGGTGGGAGCTAACTTTAGTCCAGTCACATGGCGCCATCGTTGTCCCCGTGCCGAGAGTTTACAGATCCCCGCGGAAGGTGTTTAAATATTTTCCCTTTTCAGAAGCCTGGTTCTCGCCTCTGCCATGTTCACCTTTGTGCGGCAGAAGGTATTTCTGCAAATGCAGCCGCGGTGGCAGCGAGACAGGCATCCCTGTACACACTGCTGCTATTCTGGGACTCGCAGGTGTATCGTTTGTATAATCACGGGCCTGTCACCTCCCGGCGGAGGGAAGAGAGGGTGGGGTGCTTCCAGAGGCTCCTGTTCCATGGGAGCCTTCCCCTGGAAACCCTTCTGGCCCAGGTGGGGTCTGGGCCTGGCCCACGTGCCCCGGTGCGAACAGCCCCTGTTCCGGTCCAGGCCTCGAGATTCCTAGGACAGGGCCTGTCCGACCTGTCTGTGTCCCCAACACAGAGTAGGGATCAGGAAACATCCACTGAGCTGATGGGAGCTCTGCAAGGGTCTGGGGCTTCAGAGGGGCTTTCTCTGCCCCTGAAACATCACCTGCCAGGCTCGGGGCCGCCGTGCCAGGCAGGGGCTGGGAGTTTGTGACACAAGATAGATGGGAGATGGCCATGGCAGGTCTGGAGCTGGAGACCCGTGGGTCACAGGGGCTGCGGGAGCCCAGACCAGTGTAGACGGTGGGACCCCAAAGGGCTTCCTGGCCAGTCCCCAGGCCGTGGGATGGGCTGATCCCAGCTCTCTGGTTGCTATGGGCGTGGAGAAGGCACAGCCACACTCTGAGGATGCACGCATTGTAGGGCCCCATCCGGGGTTTAAGTCTCTTCCCACAGGGCCGGAAGGTACACTGGCAGTTAGGTCTCCTTCCTCGTTCGATGAATAAGGAGACGGCAGCCCGGAGAAGTCCAGGGACTTATGGGAGGTCACAGAGTCATCATCGTCTGCAGAGCTGGGACACCATCCACCTCCCAGGCCCCCGAGCCCAGGTCCAGGGCCCCCCAGAGGGTCTCCAGGGAGTCCACATAGCTTGGAAATCCAGCCCTTGCCTCGAGGAGTATTGGGGGGCCAGCTGTCTCTGCTGTCACGGAGCAATCGTCCTGCTGGGAAAGTGAACAGTAAACCGGTTAACCATCAGGGAAAAGCCAGAGACAGGTGATTGCAGGAAGATGAGAAACACAGGACGGTGAAAAGTGTACTGGGCAGAGAGAGATCTGAGGTGCAGTGGTCAGGGATGGCCAGCCCGTGGAGATGACACTGGAGCTGAGACTTGAATGACACGTTTGGGCCCAGGAAAGGGTGTCTAAGCAGAGGAACAGCCTGTGCAAGGGCCCTGGGGTCAGGGGAGGGGCGCTGGCCTATTCAGGGAAGAGCCAGAAGGCAAATGTGGCTGGGATGCTGGCCCAGAGGAAGTTGGCACAAGATGAGGTCAGAGGTCAGGGCTCCGAGCCCCCCCAGGAGGACGGGAGGCAGGGCCAGATCACGGAGGTTCTCGCAGCCCACGGATGGAAGATGGATTTCACTTGCGCATTCATGGAAGTCCACGCGTGCATAGTGTGGGGAGGGAGAGAAGGCACATCCGCTTCATGGGACAGTGTGGGGCACCCACATCCTGTAGAATCAGCACCACAGGGCACCTGGGGAGCTCTCCAACCTGGAAGAAGAAGGGTCCCCAAGAAATGGGTGGTCAATTAAAACAATGACGACTCCAACTCTGATGACTGTGAAGGGGCTGGGCCTGCAGTGCACACAGCCCATGGCCCCAGCCTCCCAGAGGCCACTGCTGAGCGTCTCTTGTCGGGGCCGGGGTCCACTCACAGGGGACCAGGCACCCCGGGGGTGAGTTGGGTGAAATCACTGCAGCTTCCGATGCTGTCTGGTCTCCAAGGACCTAGGACAGGCCTGGTGGATAAGGTGCGATTTCCGCAGCAACAGGAAGAGTCCCCAGTTCCTCAAATCCCTCCCACACCTCCACTCAGATGCCTAAAATCTCTTTAATGGCGGCAGGTTGAATTACTGACTCTTTATAATCATTGTACCCTTTTAATTTATTTATTCTTGATCACAAACAATACTTTTTGCGTAAAATATAAAAAGTAGAGAGAAATATAAAGAAACAAAATCCTAAGGATTTTCCCCAGGGAAGTTAGCACCATTTCAGCAATGGGGCCGGCCCTGGGCAACACTGACTTTTACACCCTAAAGTCCACGGATGCTGATGTAAGACCTTCCTTAAGGGTCAAGTGCAAGGGAGCAGGTGAGAACGCAAAGGGGATGGATGTTCAAGAAGGTTCGAGGATACGGTTAGAGAGGAGGATGCCCAGGAGAAGGCTGAGCTGAGAAGGACCACATCACAGGTTGCACTCCTGTTTTTCTCACACTCCATTGCCGCTGTGCAGCTTGGATGGAGCCAGGCAGAGATTCCATCCCTTGAGTATGTGACAACCGTGCAGTCCTAACACAGCGCAAGTGAACAGCCCCGGACCAAGGCCGGCTGGAGCATGGGTGCATCAGGACCACGATGCTGGGGGTGGAGGAGGGCTGGAGGGGACACCTCGTGTGAGGAGGTGGCCCATAATGGTCAAGGACTCAGTCTGCGTGTGCACTAGGGCCGACCTGGCTCAGATCTGGGCACCGACTTCCTGGGTGAACCCCTGGACTTCAAGCCTCAGGCCCGTCCCTTGCAGAATGGGTGGAATGAGGGCTCCTGGCTGATTGGATGGTGGTGAGGGTGAAAAGCCAGGTACCACACTGGCACCGTCTCCGAGCTTGGGGTGGAGGTAGTGCAAACAGGTGGGCTTTGGAATCAGATGGTCCTGAGTTTGAATCCTGGCTCCACCATATACTGGCTGATTGACCTTGGGCCTGTCACTTCACCCAAGTCTCAATTTCCTCATCTGTGAAATGGGGACGCGGTGTGTTTTGTACTTAGCAGAGCGCCTGGCACAGGTAAGCACTGAAGGAAGGTGAGCTGGTTGTGTTTGTCTCTGTCCCTAGCTTTGAACCTCACTCTCTCATGAGCTCCTGTTGCTTCTCCAAATGCAGGGGCACCAGAGACTCCTGCACAACAGTCCTGAGATTTTGAACCCAGCAGAGCAGGGGCAGGAGCGGGAGAGTTGGAACATCGGAAAGAGGAAGGGAAAGTGGAGGACCAGAGAGAAGGATGGAGAGACTGGGGGATCAGAGAGAAGAAGGAGAGATGCAGGAACCAAAGAGGAGGGAGAATGTGGGGTGCAGACAAGGTAGAAGGGGGCAGCGATGACGGGTGGGGATGAGACGATCAGGGTAAGTTTCCCTGACTCTGGTGCTGGTGCACACCTCCTTGGTGCTCCCACCCAAAGTCTCTCTCTCCCAGACTATGTCTTAGAACCTGAGACCAGAGTAGAGATACAGGTCTTCATTCTTTCTTGAATGTCTGTTAAGCATGTACTCGGCCAGTTCCTGGTCCAGGCCCTGGAGGCTGCAAAGGTGAGGTCAGGAGGCTTACACACCACAGACCGATGTACTGTGTACACGTTGGCTCCCACGATCCTTCATCAGCAGTACTGTCCACAATTCAGTCCCCAATGCACCCCACACCCCTTTCTCTCCTGTGCAGCCCGTACTTGGCCATACTGACCTGTGTTCTGGCCTGCACCTCAGCTACCATGGAAAGGAAGTGTCAGGCCAGACTCTGGGGCCAGGCCTCACTTCACCTCCTGTCTATTTGCCTTTTCTGAGCAGTAGCCTTTTGGCAGCTAAATTTAACTGAGTATTTGGTTTCCACCCTACCATCCTTCCTTCCCTCCCTCTTTCACTTGGGTCAGATCACGGTGTGATGGCTCTCCCAGCTCCCTCCCCGTTTCCTCTCTTAAGTGTCCTCCCTAGTAAATTTCTTGTGTGTTTAGTTGCATCTCAACATCTGCTTCTTGGAGGACCCAGATCAACACAGGGGCACTCAGCTATCAGATCTGAGCCTCCAAAGAGCTGACAAAGAAAAATCATGGCATCTAGGGGGGCCCAGAGCCAGACACGACGGGGAGAGTTGTACCTGGAGAGTGAGAGCACCCCGCATCCTATCGGTTTCTGAATCAGTCAGGATGGGATAGATTATACAGCATGTCATGGACTGAATGTCTGTGTCCCCCACGTTCATATGTTGAAACCCTCAGTGTGATGGCATTCGGTGGTGGGGCCTTCGGGGGGTGATCACGTTTAGATGAGGTCATGAGAGTGTGGCCCCGTAATGGGATTAGTGTTCTTATAGTAAGAGGAAGAGATCAGAGCCCTCTCTCTCTCACTATCTCTCGGCCACGTGAGGACACAGTGAGAAAGGGCATCTGCAAACCAGGAAGAGGGCTCTTGCCAGGTGCCGGATCTGCCAGCGCCCAGTCTTGGACACTCCAGCCTCCAGAACCATGAGAAATAAATGTCTGTTGTTGGTCACCCCCCACCCCCAGCACTGTCTGCAGCATTTTGTCACAGCAGCCTGCGCTGACTGAGACATAGCAGAACTAGAACATTGTTTAAATAAAAAACTCAGTGGCTCAAATTACAAAGGCTTATTTCCTGCCCATGTTGAGTTGATAGTAGCTCTGTTCACTGGCCCCCTGAGACCTAGGCTGACAGATGCTCCCTTTCCCTAGGCTTCCACCATCCCAGACAGGGAGATGGAACCTGACAGATTTCACCGTGGTCCCAAAAGCTTCTGCCCAGAAACATCCTCCATCACTTCTGGATGCACTGTGTTGGCCAAAGCAGGCCACATGGCCAAGCCTGGGGTCTTCTGTCCACCCTCATACCTGGCAAAGACCTTCACCCAAGAATCCTGTCCCTAGGCAAGTTCCCACTCACCCGTCAAGGCAAAAGGAAGATTCTGAGAGTACACTTCCCAAATTCTCTTCTATCCCCTGCATCCTTCATTTGAAGAAAAGACTCAAGAGAAGACCCAAACCTGAAAATAAAGAAGACAGAACAGAGCCAATGAAATGAAGAATGATGAAAAGGGAAAGATGTAATGGTGAGCAGTGGAACTTGCTATGTGGTAAACTGAATAAAAATGAATAAGGATAGACCTGTCCCAGACTGTATCATCTAAGTGCTAAGTAAGGGTTCCTAAAATTGAAGGTCCGTACTGAAAGGAAAAATTGTAATGATAGTCTATTTATAAAAGTCATAGCTCAGCAATAGCTACAAGTTATGGCCAGGAAGGACAATTATAAACTTTGCAAGGATCTCATCTTGGAGAGGGAGGGGAAAGGAAGAAAATAAAAGATGTCTAGAAGTGTCATCTTATTGGACTGGGGAGGAATAATCAGGGGAAAAATAGAATATCTTATTGTGTGGAATAGGTGGTATCTTATTTTCAAAGTAGAGAGATCTGGGAAACAGGGAAGAGAGAATGGCTATCAGTGCAATGGAAGGGGTCTTAGGGTCTGTCTGCTTGGGCGATCATAACAAAATACCACAGTCTGGGGGGCTTACACAACTCACATTTGTTTCTCACAGTTCTGGAGGCTGGAAGTCCAACACAACATTGTAAAGCAATTATACTCCAGTAAAGATGTTCAAAAAAAGACATTACAAATAATAATAAAATAAAATAAGTTGCTGGGAAAATAGCTACAAGGATAAAGCAAATGAAAATAAAGTAGGACGGGTAGATAGTAATCTCAAAAAGGTTTAAAATATTTATATGTGATAAATTAGAATGTTATACAATGAAGTGCTATACAGTCATAAGCCTGTATTTAAAAAGAAAAAAAGAGTTAAATATGTAAGCAAAACCTATTAGGAAAGGAAAGAGAACTGGATAAAAGTATAATTATAGTGAGAGACCATTGCACGATCTCCGTAAGAAATGGACAAGAGTATTAGAAATTAAGAAACTGTTAGAAGTTAAGAGGCAATCAAATTCATTGCATGGCCATTGATTGGATCCTAGTTTGAGCAAATCAGATTTTTAAAAGCTGTCTTAGGGACAATTCGGGAAATTTGAATATGGATGGAGTTTTAGAAGATTATAGAACCTCACTGTTATTTTCTCAGGTGCAGTAATGATATCATGGTTAAGTAGGGAAGCATCCTTCCTTAGTAAAGAGATAAACTGAAGTATCTAGGGGTGAAATGCCATGAAGCCTATAATTTAATTCTAAATACCTCAGTAAAAAACAAACATAGCAAAATGTACACAGCTACTGAATCTTGATGATGGATGTATAGCATACGTTATCTGTCTGCTTCTATGTATATCTGAAATTCAAAAACAACAAAGTAATAACACCAGAACTGAATAATGCAACCAATAACTGTGAACATATATATAATATAGTTTTATATATATATATATATATATTTTTTTTTTTTTTAAAAATAGTGAATCCCTTTTCATGTGCCCAAATGTCACCGAGGAAAATCAGTATATAATAGGCTGACAATAAAACATTACCAAATTCAAGAACCCAAGAATGAAGTTTTCACAGGCCTCATGCTCCAGCCATATTCAACACACGTAGTAATTAATAATAAAATGGGAGCCAAACACTTTACTTGCAAATTTAAAACATTCATGCATAACTTTCGGATCAAAGAAAAATCAAAGAAGAAGTTATATATCATCTGGAAAACAAAGAAAAAGCTTCGTGTCAAAACATATGCAGTAAAGATAACAGCTTAGAAACACGCCGCCTAAATGCCTTCATTCGAAGGGGCAAAGGCTAAACATAACATCATTTTTAGTACTTGTCTCAAGCCATTAGGAAAAGAAACAACAAAAGGGGAATTCATAAAGAACTGAAACTGATGAAATAGAAAAAAACATTTAAACAGTGGGAAGAATATGTAAATGCAAAAGCTTATCCTTTGAAATGGCTAATAAAATAGAAAAAACCCTCGTGAGTCCAATTATGGAGAATGAAGAGAGACAGTAAAATTAGACAAGATTAGCAGTAAGAAGGCAGACATACCAACATAACTACAGATACAGGAGAGATAAAACTAATTATGAGAGAATATTACACGCAACTCTGTGATAACAAATTGAAAACCTCAGGGAAATGGATGATTTCCTAGTAAATTACCAAAATCAGTCCAAGAAAAAATGGAAAATTTTAATAGACCAATTACCATAGAAGAGATTAGAAGGTGACTGGAGATCTATCAGTGAAAAGACAGCAGAATCAGACAGGCTCACAGCTGAGTTTTATCTAATTTCTAAAGAATGAATCATTTTAATACAGTTTAAACTATTTGAGGCCATAGAAAAGGATAGGAGAGAAATGCCCTTATTCATTCTATGCATCTAGAATATCTTTAATACAAAATAAGGGGAACTATAGACTGATGGCACACGTATAGGTGAAAATTTCTAAATAAAATACTAGTAAATAGAATCTAGCGACTAATCAAGAGAACAATATATTACCCTTCAGGTTCAATGTGGGAAAGCAGTGTGTGGTTGAGGACCCTTAGCCTTAGAGACATTTTGTAGGCATATTTTCACCCCTCTTCTCTGAGCATCTCTTGGCATGACAAAAAGTAAGGACATATTAGGCAACGATCAGGGGCCTCTAATGAACCAGACTGGACAAAGCTAAGACATCGACATCTAAGGGAGCCTTAATATCTGTTAGCAATGCCAAGATTTTATACGGAAATTTTGTGGGGTTTATTTCCAGAACAGCCTCTAGTTGTTTCAGCATCTTTGAAATGTTCCAAAGAACCAATTTTTTTTTTCTATATGAAATCCACTGAGGGAGAGGGAATTTTCTAGGTTTTAAATGCACACCAGAGCACAAGATCTAATATTACTGAATTCTCGCAGCAACTCTGTGGGGAGTTGATATGACTGACACTGAGGCTTGGAGAGGTGAAGAGACTTCCGAGGGCACTCAGATGATGCAGGCAGAGTCAGATCTCAACCCTGCTGAGACTGACTGCGAAGCCCAAGGCTTCAATGGCATGTGTGAAAGCCACATGTGGAAGGCCCCTGGCAACTTCTTGGTTCAGGGAGGAGTTTCAGTCCATTTAGCCAAAGCCAGGAGCAATGGAATGAAGACTAGATTAGGTATCAGGAGACCTGGGTTCTGTTTCATCCTCTGCCTCCTGGGCCATGACTTTGAAGGCCTCTGCCCTTCTGCAACATTCTGAATCCCTACATAGCTGGTCTCAGAAGGGCCAGCCGTGGGTTGCTGTCCATGGTGCTGAAGGTGCTCTTGTCCGAGGGCTCCCACTTCACCTATTTTCAGAGGAGCTGGTCTGGGCGGCTGCCAGGAACACACTGTGATTAATCAGCAGGTTTGAAATGGCAAAGTAAAGGTGGAAGGAAAGAATTTCTTTATTGGTTTGCTGAATCTGTGCCAAAGGAGCTTTTTCTTTTTTTTTTTCTTTTTTTACCGAAAGCCATGTCTTTGACAATTCTCATCACCTGGGCCTGAACTGAACATCTCAATTTTTGGACAGAGGCATAGAACTAAGTTTTCACTGCCCAGGTGAATAAATGGGACATTACCTGATTCCCAGAGCCCCGTTTCCCCTCTCAGGTCCCATGAGAGTTCTGAGGGAATCCAGAGGGAATCTATGCTAAATTTTGTGTCAGTTACTCACTTGTTTGTCTGTATTGTCTTTTTTTTTTTTTTTTTTTTGTAACAACTTGGTATGTATCCTTAACAAATACACTGATTTGCTTTTTGGACTTCAAGTAATTAGAATCATATTGCATGTGCTTTTCTGTTGCCTTTCTTCCATCAACGTTATGTTTTGGAAGTGGGTCCACATTGTTGCATATTCATCATTGTATACTATTCTGCTATATGAATATGCTGAAACGATCTGTACATTCCATTCTTACTATGGAATGTGAACTTATGTCCTTTTTTTCCCTGCTATGAACAATTCTGCTGTAAACATTCTGGCACACAGCTCATGTTACACAAGCTACTGTACATTCATCACGTTATGTACATGACAGTAGAATCGTTGGGTCTTCGGGTAGGACCAGTTCAACCTCACTAGGTGTGGTAGAAACTTCTGGTGCTCATTCTTCCCTCCTCCCTAAAAGAGACATGCCTCGTTTGCAGTCAGGCGAGGCCATTTCCAGGGTGAAGAATCTCATTACGGTGTAAGACCCTCTTCATATTTCTCCCAGTTTGTGACTTGTCTCTCCACTTTCTTTATGGCCTTTTGATGAATGGAAGTTCTTAGTTTTAATATAGTGAAATTGATCATTTTTATGGCTTGTGCTTTCTGTGTCTTATTTAGGATATCTATCCCTACCCCAAGATCGTAAGATATCTTTAATGTCTTCTAAATATTTTATACTTTGCCTTTCACGTTTAGGTCTTAACCTAGAATAATTTTTACATATGGTGTGTAGCAGGGCCCAGTATCTCTCTTTCCCTATGGCTACTCATTTACTTTCTGAGCACTATTTAAGGAAAAGTCCATCCCCTTCCCACTGGCATGTGACAGCAATATTTCATACATCATATGTCCCTATATGCACAGGTCTGTTTCTGGGCTTTCCATTGACCCATTTTTCTATTCCAGTGTGTACTTGTTTAGCTTTATAATACATTTTGGCTTATTCTTCAAGAGTATGTTGGCTATTATTGGGCCTTTGCATTTATATATGAATTTTAGAATCACCTTGCCAAGCTTCACCGCCCCACAAAAAAATTAAGATTTTTACTGGTGTTGCATTGAACCTATAGATCAATTTAGTGAGAAGTTACATCTTTATGAAAGAGAGTCTTCCAACCATTTACTTAGATCTCCTTTAATGTCTTCCAATAAATTTTTACAATTTCCTCCATAACGGTCTTACACATTAAAGATTTATTCCTGGATTCTGTGTTTGTTTCCTGTTTTTAAAATTTTATTTATTCATTTTTGGCTGCATTGGGTCTTCATTGCTGCACAAGGGCTTTTCTCTAGTTGCGGCGAGCAGGGACTACCCCTCGTTGCAGCGCGTGGGCTTCTCATTGCGGTGGCTTCTCTTGTTGCAGAGCACAGGCTCTAGGCACACGGGCTTCAGCAGCTGTGGCACACGGGCTCAGTAGTTGTGGCTCACGGGCTCTAGAGCACAGGCTCAGCAGGTGTGGCTCACAGACTTAGTTGCTCCGTGGCATGTGGCATCTTCCCCGGCCAGGGCTCGAACCCATGTCCCCTGCATTGGCAGGCGGATTCTTAACCACTGTGCCACCAGGGAAGCCCCTGTTTCCTATTGTTTCTGTAACAAGTCACTACAAACTTGGTGGCTTAAACAGCACAAACTGATTATCTTACAGTTCTTGAAGTCAGAGTGCAAAATGAGTCTTGCTGAGTAAAAGTCAAGGTGTGGGCAGGGCTTTGTTCTTGCGGAGGCTCTGGGGGGAGACTCTGTTTCCTTGTCTTTCCAGCTCCTAGAGGTTGAGGCACCTCTTGACTCACGGCCCCTTCCTCCATCTTCAAAGCCAGCAACATCGGGCTAGAGTCTTCTCATGCTGTCATCTCTCGGGTTCTCTTTTGTTTCTCTCTTTCCCTTTTAAGAAACCTTGTGAATATATTGGACCCACATGGCTAATCCAGGATAATCTCCCTATTTTAAAGTCAGGTGATTAGCAACTTCAATTTTATCTGTACCCATAATTACTCTTTGCCACGAACCCATCATTTTCACAAGTTCTGGGAATTAGGACGTGGACATCCTTGGAATGTCATTATTCTGCCTACCACAGATTCTTTATATTTTTCGTAGTTCTATAAATGGTAATGTTTATGATTTTATTTTCTAGCTGGTTTTTGTTGTGGTACCAAAATGCTGTGGATTTTCTGTATTGATTTTGTATCCAACAACACTGCTTAAGCACTTACTAATTCTGATAAACCTGAAGATTCTTTAGGATTTTTTAGTGTAATTGATGATATAATGTGCAAATAATGACAGTTTTGTTTCTTCCTTTCCAGGCCTTATGCATTTTATTTGCTCTTGTATCTAAGTTTCTGTGCTGGCATGGACCAATTATACAATGTTGAATAAAAGTGGAGACAATGAGCATCCTTGTTTTATTCCTGATCTTAAAGAGAGTGCTTACATTTCAACATTCAGAATAATGTTTTCTGTACCACAGTGTTCATTGCAGCTCTATTTACAATAGCCAGGACATGGAAGCAATCTAAGTGTCCATCAACAGATGAATGGATAAAGATGTGGCACATATATACAATGGAATATTACTCAGCCATAAAAAGGAACGAAATTGAGTTATTTGTAGTGATGTGGATAGACCTAGAGTCTGTCATACAGAGTGAATTAAGTCAGAAAGAGAAAAACAAATACTGTATGCTAACACATATATATGGAATTAAAAAAAAAGGGTCATGAAGAACCTAGGGGCAAGATGGGAGTAAAGATACAGACCTACTAGAGAATACACTTGAGTACACGGGAGGGAGAAGGGTAAGCTGGGACAAAGTGAGAGAGTGGCATGGACATATATACACTACCAAATGTAAAATACATAGCTAGTGGGAAGCAGCTGCATAGCACAGGGAGATCAGCTCGGTGCTTTGTGACCACCTAGAGGGGTGGGATCGGAGGGTGGGAGGCAGGGAGACGCAAGAGGGAAGAGATATGGGAATATATGTATATTCCCATCAGTGTATAGCTGATTCACTTTGTTATAAAACAGAAACTAACACAGTGTAGTTATACACTACACTAAATCAGTGTATAGCTGATTCACTTTGTTATAAAACAGAAACTAACACACCATTGTATAGCAATTATACTCCAATAAAGATGTTAAAAAAAATTTAAAAAGTACCCTAAAAAAAAGAATAATGTTTTCTGTATGTATACTTTTAATAGATATCCTTTTATTAGGTTAAAGAAACTCTTCTAGACCTAGATTACTAAGAGGTTTTTGCGGGGTTTTGGAGTTTTTTTGAAAGTCATAAGAGGATGTTGACTCTTATCAAAGACTTTTCCCACATCTGTAAGAATGATATGATTTTTCTTCTTTAATTTGTTAGAGGGGTGGATTCATTACTACCTTTTCCAATTTAAAACCAACCTTGTATTCTCTGAATAAATACAGCTTGATTATAGTATTCTTTTTTTTTTTTTGCTGTGAAAAATAATTTTTATTTTATTTTTTTAACATCTTTATTGGAGTATAATTGCTTTACAATGTCGTGTTAGTTTCTGCTGTATAACAAAATGAATCAGTTATATGTATACATATATCCCCATATCCCCTCACTCTTGCGTCTCCCTCCCACCCTCCCTATCCCACCCCTTTAGGTAGTCACAAAGCACTGAGTTGATCTCCCTGTGCTATGCAGCTGCTTCCCACTAGCTGTCTATTTTACATTTGGTAGTGTATATATGTCCATCCCACTCTTTCACTTTGTCCCAGCTTCCCCTTACCCCTCCCCGCGTCCTCAAGTCCATTCTCTACGTCTGCGTCTTTATTCCTGTCCTGTCCCTAGTTTCAACACAACCATTTTTTTTTTTAAGATCCCATTATATGTGTCAGCATACAGTATTTGTTTTTCTCTTTCTGACTTACTTCACTCTGTATGACAGACTCTAGGTCCATCCACCTCACTACAAATAACTCAATTTCATTTCTTTTTATGGCTGAGTAATATTCCATTGTATACATGTGCCACATCTTCTTTATCCATTCATCCGTCGATGGACACTTAGGTTGCTTCCATGTCCTGGCTATTGTAAATAGTGCTGCAATGAACATTGTGGTACATGTCTCTTTTGGAATTATGGTTTTCTCAGGATATATGCCCAGTAGTGGGATTGCTGGGTTGTATGGTAGTTCTATTTTTAGTTTTTTAAGGAACCTCCATACTGTTTTCCATAGCGGCTGTACCAATTTACATTCCCACCAACAGGGCAAGAGGGTTCCCTTTTCTCCACACCCTCTCCAGCATCTATTGTTTGTAGATTTTTTGATGATGGCCATTCTGACAGGTGTGATGTGATACCTTGTGGTTTTGGGGTGTTTTTTTTTTGACATCTTTACTGGAGTATAATTGCTTTACAGTTTTGTGTTAGTTTCTGCTGTATAACAAAGTGAATCGGCTATATGCATACATATATCCCCATATCCCCTCTCCTTTGCGTCTCCCTCTCACCTTCCTTATCCCACCCCTCTAGGTGGTCGCAAAGCACCGAGCTGATCTCCCTGATGAATGGATAGAGAAGATGTGGCACATATATACAATGGAATATTACTCAGCCTCATTGTGGTTTTGATTTGCATTTTTCTCTAACGATTAGTGATGCTGATCATCCTTTCAAAATGAAGCAACTGACAAAGGATTAATCTCCAAAATATACGAGCAGCTCATGCCGCTCAATATCAAAAAAACAAACAACCCCATCCAAAAATGGGCAGAAGACCTAAACAGACATTTCTCCAAAGAAGACACACAGATTGCCAGCAAACACTTGATGATGGTATTCTTTTACACGTATCACTGAATCTGTTTGCTAACATTTAGATTCAAATTTTTTGCATCTACGTTGATGCAAAATTTTAGGATTTAGCCTAAAATTTTCTTTTCTTCTGCTGTGTTTGTTAGATTTTGATATCAAGGTTATACCAGCCTCATAAAATATACCTGAGTGTTTCACCTCTTTTCCCATGTTCAGAAATATTTTGTGTAGCATTAGAATTTTTTGTTCCTTGAATTAGAATTCACTGGTAAAAAGCCATCTGGGCCTGGGGTTTTCTTTTTGAAAAGATTTTTAACTACAGATTTGATTTCTTTAATGGTTTTAGGATTATTCATCCTATTTATTACCAGAAATTTTAACTATTATATTTATTAGAAAATGTATATTTCATTTACATTTTCAAGTTTATTGTTATGAATTTCTTCATAATTTCCTCTTATAACAGTCTCCTATTATTGTCTGCAGTACCCGACGTCCCCTCTTTACTTGTAGTGTGGCTATCTGTGCCTTTTCTTTTTTCTTTATTAATCTACTCAGAGGTTTCTCAATTTTATTAGCCTTTTCAAGAAACAACCTTTGGCTTTTTGTTACTGTGTGTCTCTTTTCTATTTTATTAATTTATAATCTTATCTTTATTATATTCTTCCATTTTCTTTGATTTCTTATGCCATCTTTTTTAGCTCCTGGAGATGGTGCTTTGTTCATTAACTTTCCCACTTTCTTCTTTTGAATATAAGCATTTAAGTTTATAAAACCTTCTTCTAAATACTGATTTATGTGCATCACACAAGTTCTGATATACTTTTATTAATTGTTCAATTTCAGAATTTCCTACTTTCCATGGTTACTTCCTCTCTCAACTCTGAGTTACCTATAAGTGTTTACTAGATTCCAAATACATGAAAATTTTATAATCATCTTTTTCTCATTTCTAAGTTAAGAATATTGGGTTCAGATAATGCATCTGTAGGATAACAGTCCTTCAACTACTTACTGGGCCATAAAGCAAATCTTTAACATATGCCCTTGATAAAAATGACTTTCTAAGCTGCTGAGTATTCTATATAAATCCATTAAATTTAATGACGGAATTTTACAAATCTTGTATGTCTTTAAGAATTTTTGTCTTCTCGATCTTTTAGTTACTGTGAGAGGTTTATTTCTCCTTTTAGTTCTACCAAGTTCTTCTTTATGTATTGAAGGCAGTATTATTGGTTGCATACATATTTGGAGTTATTATAGGCTTCCTGATGTTATTACTTTTATCATGATGTTATTGTTTTTATTTCTTAATTTATTTTTTGCTTTAGACTTACTTTTAATTAGGATTTTTCTGGTACATTTTTTCCAACACTTCATTTCAACCTACTATATCCTTAGGTTGTAGTGTCTCTTGTAAATATCATAAACATGATTTTGTGGGTTTTCTCTAGTCTTCTATCTGGGATATTTAGCTTAATTTACTCTAAGTATGATATGCTTTATTTCTACAACTCATTTTATAACCACTTCTAGGTGTTACTTAATTGCTCTGTGCCTCATTTTTTTCACCTGTAATATGGGGATAATACCACTATGGTTGTCATTTTCTTCTATTTGTTCTGTCATTACCATTTATTTCTTTGGTCATTTTCTTTCCTTTCTTTCCTACTTTTTGATTGAATAATTAACTTTCCTTATTCCATTTTTTTGGAGCATCTAGATTAGAAGTTGTTCATGTTATTTCTCATTTTCTTAGTGCTTATCCCAGAAATGGACACTTCCATAAACAAAGCACCAAAGCTTAAGTCTAAATTACTCAATATCTTTACCCTCCTCCTGAACCTTTAAAATTGAAATTGAAGCATTTTAGAATACTTTAATTCCAATCATCCCCTTACCAACACTTATGTGTTATTTTGCTATATGTCAATTCTGTTTTAATAATTATTACTATACAGTAAATGTTTGTTTAGATTTACCCGCATGTGTACCACTCAGTCTGTTGTTACTTCTTCCTCGCATCTCTGACTTTCTATCTGGCATCAATTTCTTTCTGCCTGAGATTCATTCTTCAGAACTCCCTTCCATGAGGTTTTGGGGGTGGAACCCCTGTTTTTTGTTTATATGAAAATATAATCATTTCACCTACTGAAAAAGATTTGCATCACTCAGCACATTCTCCGAGACTATACCACCGACTTCTGGACTTTGTTTTTGCCGATGGAAAGTCAGCTGTCAATCAATTTGCCACTTCTTTGAAGGTAATCTGTCTTTGCTTTCCAGCTCCTTTTAAATCATCCCTTTGTATCTGGTCCTTGAAATTGTATTATGACGTGTCTATTGTGTCTTTTAAGTGTTATGCTACTTGGAATTTATCAGGCTTGTTAAAATATGTGGACTTTTGTCTTTATCAGTTCTGAGAAGTTCTCAGTCATTATCCCTTCGAATACTGCCTTTTCTCTATTCTCTTTACCCACTTCTCCAGGAACTTGATTAGATGTATGAGAGAGTGTCTCACTCTGTCCTCTGTGTTTAAGTCTCTTTCATATTTTTTGGTCTTTCTGGGCTGCATTTTTTTCCTTAACATCTTCAGCTCTATCTTTCATTCACTGGTTCTCCCCCAAGCTGGGTTTAATCTGCTTTTCAACCTATTTGTTAAGTATTTAATTTCAGCTCTATTTTCCAATTATGGGAGTTCCACGTGATTATTTTATGATGTTCTAGGTCTTTACCCATTTTAATCTTCTTCTTCGTTTCTCAAAACATATAAAGCACACGTATCTTGTAGTCTATGTCTGATAAAGCCAATGTCCGATTCCTTTTCAAGCCCAAGTTTGCTGCTTCTGTTTCTTCTGGCTCTCACACATGATGCATGGTTTCCTTGTGTATTTAATGACTTTCTTTCTTTTGAAACTCTGAATTATTCATTTTCCTTGTAGAAACCCTTGGAGCTTGGGACAAGAGTAGATTCCTCCAGAAAGGATGCATTTACTTCTGTAAGACGTCTGGTATGTGGTGGTAGGGGTGTGTATATTTAGGGTCATTTTCAAATTAATGAATGACTTGAAGTTTGGGGGCGGATTTCAGGGAGTGTGCCTTGGGACTGCAGATTCAAGGGAGGGCCAATGTGGGTTGGAATCAAAGGGTTGAGACAGAGAAGTTTTATTTCCACTCTCTAAGTATGGTAGGCCTCCCAAGTTATTGGGGAGTGGCCTTCTATTAGACTTCCCACCTGATGGGCCCTAGGATTTGTCTTCCTCCTTCCTGTTTTGTGAGACTGCAAAAAACTGATGCTCCTGCTTTGGCAAAAGCCCTCAAAATGAAAGTTGGCATCAGTTCACTGCTTGCCTTTTTGGATTCTGCCTACACAGGTACTGGACTATTTCTTACTCCCCTGCCAGCTTTGTGGATGCACTCACAAATGTGTTTTTACATAATTACCATCATTTTTAGTTATTTTCAATAGGAGCTTAGTCTGGGCTCCTACTCCTTCATGTTGACACCCTCTTTTGATCTTTACTTATTATTTGTCGTAATCCCTTAAGACACAGCTCAGAGGCCCCAGGAGCCAGGCAATCACATGCACCCCACTCTCTTCTCTGCTTCCTGGGACCAGGCTGGCTCTTAAGACATCTAATGACAGTGGCTTCTGGGCTCACAGGCCTCATCCGACACCTGCATCTTTTGACACCATCCACAGTTCCAGCTTTTGCTTGACTACAAAGAGTCACAGAGCTCACTCCTTTGTCAGACAATCCCTTTACCATTTGAGCATTTGTGTTAGAAATACCTGCCTTATATTATTTCATGTTACCTAATAAATTAACCTGTGCAGGGGTCTAATGGGAAACAGCAATATCCCTTGTTAAGCTTCCCAGGGGAATGGTGGAATTCCAGGCATACGCCGGGGATGTGGATGGGAGCACACGGGCGACGGGAGGGGTACGAGGAGGGAACCAGTATTCACGAGGAGTTGCCCTCATGTGTAGGAATGTTGAGGAGATCAAACCAAACTCTTAGCGTAAACTGCCCATGAAATAAGTATTTTTATCTCCATTTATTCGGATGAAAAGAAATCGAGTCTTAAGTGACATGTCTGAGGTCGCAGAGTTGACCTGTGGCTGAGTTGGAGTTCAGTTCCTCAGACCCCCTCCCATGGATCCGGGCTCTGCTTGGTGAATTGCAGATGACAAGAGTGTGATGGCTGGGTGATTACGGGGTCATTGCGGGCCTGTCCTGGCCAAAGGGAACAGTGTCAGGAGGCAAAACCAAGCCAGCTCAGCTAGTGAAATGAAAAGGACAGTCTATTCTGGGCTTAGCCTCCTCTGGCCTTGGGAGGGAGGAGGGTTCCAGACACAGCAGCTGTAGGACTGTTGTGCTCAGGAGCCGCCAGCACGGGACCTGAAGGACCAGGACGCTGAGCTGTCACCCAGACACCTGCGCCTGGGTTCTCTGCCTCGACCACACACCTCCACGCTGGAACCATCCAGCCATGCCAACGCCAACAGTAACACCCCTGCTCTACGTGGCTCCTGGGCTCCCGCTGACCCTTCGAGAAAGCTCCAAATGCTCACAGCCCACACAGGGCTGT
The DNA here is from genome assembly GCF_937001465.1 of Orcinus orca. Lineage (NCBI taxonomy): Eukaryota > Metazoa > Chordata > Mammalia > Artiodactyla > Delphinidae > Orcinus > Orcinus orca. The sequence goes on from NC_064575.1 coordinate 83,893,602, forward strand.
CCTTGGGCCGGATGCAGTTCATCTCCTCTACCGTGGGGGGCACTTGGGACACAGGCCTCATGTGGGTCACCTTTCAGGGTGCCTGGGTTAGTTCCAACACCCCCTCCCCCAAGAAGCCCTTTGAGACTTCCCTCTCGGTGCATTCAGTAACTTCTCTGGCAACTGTTGTATTTGTTTTGGAAACTATAGAACACATGGGGTTCCCATGACCCCCTCCTCAGGTCTGATAATTTGCTAGAACAGCTCACAGAACTCAGGAAAACACTTTACTTACGGCTTATGCTGACCAATTGATTATAAATGACGTTATGAAGGATACAGATGAATGGCCAGATGAAGAGGTGCCCAGGGTGAGGTCTGGGAGGATCCTGGGTGCAGAACTTCTGTCCCCGTGGAGTTGGGATGCACGACCTCCAGCTTGTGGGTGTGTTCACCAACGAGGAAGCTCTCCACACCCCACAGCTGAGGGAATTTTACGGGGGCTTCATCTTGTAGGCATGATCAATTAACTCAACTTCCAGTCCCTCTCCGCTCCCCGGAGGATGAGGGTGGGAGAGAGAGGCCCAAGCTTCTGGTCATGCTGGGCCTTTCTGGTGACCAGCCCCCATCCTGAAGCTGTCTAGGAGCCCACCCAGAGCCGCCTTTTTTCGAACAAAAGATGCTCCTGTCACACAGGAAATTCCAAGGGATGCAACAGCTCTGTCAGGAACTGAGGGCAGAGACCAAATACCTACTGTGTTACACTCAACCAGTCCCAGAAAACGGCTGTGGACGAGCCCTCACTCCCAGCCCCCAAGATTCCTTGCAATGTCCAGCATCCCTGGGGCTCCCAAGGCTGGCATCTGACCTGTTCAGGTCTGAGAACAGCTGGCATGGCAGGAATGAACCCCCGAGGGGTGGGGGACACACGGGCCAGCTCTCGCCGCTGGTAGGAGGAGTCTGAAGCTGTGTTCTCACTCCCCGCAAGTTCCCCGAGGATTTCAGCCCAGGGGCCCGAGAATGCTTCCGCCCCGGCTCGTCCCCGCCCCTGACCCCTCACTCCCCCGCGGGGGACCCCCCATCTCCCAGAGGAACTTGTGCTCAGATTCAGGTTTGCTATGGGGCACTCAAATGAAGACCGTCCCTGGGCCAGCCTCTGCGAGGAACCAGGTGTGTGCGCCCTGGGCAGAAGGGAGGGCGGCTAAGGGCAGGGCTCTGGGAGAAGCAAGGTCCGCGAGGGTGGAGGCCGATGGAGTGGGGGGCATGGGCCACCCCAGGCCACGTGGCAGCTTGTGCAGTTTGAATAAGCACCCCCTGCCCAACCGAGGCGACACAGCCCCACGAGGGGCAAGACGGCTCTGGCCCTCGCTCGAAGCAGCCTGCACGGCCACGGGTGGCAGCCTGGCCCACGAGGCCTGGACTCGGGCCCTGAGAGCCTGCGAGGGACCTTACGCATCGTCAGAGAGGTGGAGTGTGGGAGAAGGCGGCTCCTCCCAGGTGTCTCCTGGGGTGACCCCGCCAGGGCAGAGGGATTCTGCTCAGCCGCCCCTGGCTCTGTGCTCCGGGCACCTGGAGACCCAGTCCCCCAGGCCCTGTGATGGGGCAGTGCCCCAGGGCCCAGGGGGCTTGAGGACCACACAGCAGGGCAAAGTCCCGGCACTGGGAGGCGTGCCAGGAACACGTCCAGCCCATGTGAGGCGGGCCTGGGAAGTTCTTCGCTGCCCTGAGCCCAGAGCTTTCATTGAGATGTTTTCTAATCGGGGTGTGCCGCTACGCATGGAAGGGCACCCATCTCTGAAGCCGTGGGGTTCCCACGGGCCATGCGCCCCAGGCCCATGGCAGCTCGCTCACTGCCCATCCTCCTCTGTCCCTGGGTGTGGGCTGGCCATGTGCCTGCTGCCCGGGGGCCTCGTTTAAATGGGGTGACCCGGGAGCCTTGGACACGTCCGGCTTCACCGCACCCTGCTCTGTGCCTTGGGACCCTCGCCCTCTCTCTGGCCCCAGAACTCTGCTCAGCAGGTGGAGTTTACTAGACAGGGCCTGAGGATGCCTGGGCAGAGGTGGTCTGAACCTCCAGGGCTGGGAGTGAGGCTGCAGGGGGGCAGCAAGCTGGGTGACCCCGAGAGGAGGGAGCAGGGGCGAGGCAGCCCTCGCGGCGGGTGGGTCCGAGGGTGGCTGCAGGATGCCCACCTCCAATCTGCACCTCGACTTCTGGACACCTGTGTCACCCCCAAACATCTTCCCGAGTGTGCGTGGACCTCAGGAGAGAAAGTGAGAGGCCGAGATGGCCAGAGCCATTGCGGGGGCTGAGGACCATGGTGTAGGACTCGAGGCGGTGCTCTGAGAGGGGCGGCATAGAGGCCCAAAGAGCACACGCAGGGGAGGGGCCTGGGGGGGCCACAGGCACAGACAGACACAGGCCCAACCCTGCTGGCCACCAGCCGTGTGTGCTGCGTGGGGTCGTGCGAGTCCCTACCTGCGCCGGGGTCTGACGAGCTGGTGGGTGGCCCCCTGACCACACTGGACAAGCAGAGGCAGGGATGCAGGTGGACCAGCAGAGAAGTGAGGCAGGCCCTTTATTGGAGAATCTGTCAGCGACACGCAGACGCACACAGGCCGTGGCCCCCCACAGCCCAGCCTGGAACCAGCCCAGGGGCCAGAACAGCTGGCACAGGTGACCGTCTACCCACCGGGGGCAGGTGGCTCCTCTTGGGGTCAACCATGGTGCCACCTCTCCTGGCTGGGCTGCCTCGGGGCCCCGGGAAGAAGAGCCAGCCCTCGGGGGATTCCAACGGCCGAGGGGGCCGAGGGAGGTTCCCCAGACCCACCCCAGCTGTGCCCCTCCCTCACGCTCACCTCTTCTTCCTGCTGGCTGGGCTGTGAACACCAGGTCACAGGGAACAGGTGCAGGGACCCAGGGCCACACTTTGGGGTTTGGTTAGCATTCACCCTAGCAGCGGCCTCTTGCAGGGGAGCCCTGATGGCCAGTGTGGGAAGGGGCACGGCTGCCAAGTCTGGGGGCCCCTGCAAAGCCCAGAGAGGACGGCGCAGGTAGGAGGGGAGGGGAGGGGTGGGAGGAGTGGACAGGAGTTGCAGCGAAGGCCTGTCCCCTGCCCGGGGGGCCCTCTGGTCATCTCTCCCCGCGGGAACAGCGGCTCAGGCCTGGGCCCCCAGGGCGCGCACGTGCACGCTGGGCAGGCGGAACCAGGAGGGCGGCAGCCCCTTGCTGGAGCTGTCCTCGTGGAAGCGGATGCGGAGGAAGAAGTCGCCCGTGCAGAGGAACAGAAGGGCCCCAAGGCAGGCTGACTGGCCCGACGGCCGCACCTGAGGGGAGGAGGGGCATCAGCCAGGAGCAGCGCGGACCCCCAGAGCCTCTAGGAGAGCCCTGAACCTACCTAGATACGGAGGCGGGGGCGGGGGCGGGCGGGCCCCCAGGACTTGCTCCCGTGGCCCTCCAGGGCTTCCCTGCTGTGCTGCCCCGGCGAGTCACTGCACCTCTCCGGGCCTCAGCTCCTATCCTAGGATGGCGCTAATCACACTTCCCTCCCTGGGCCGTTTGGGGGTCAGGGAGTGTGGGGAGCGTTTGGGGCAAAGGCGCCATCTCAACAGGTAAGTGGAGCTTGAGGACTGTGCCTTGTGACCCCATCAGTCCCTCTGGGCCTGCGTGCAGCGACCGCGAGCAGGGAGGAGCCGGCCACGTGGGGCAGGGCAGCGGTGCCAGGGGCACAGAGATCTGATGCTGTCTTGCCGCTCCCCCAGCACACTCGTCTCAGCTCTTTAACAACCCTCGGGGCCAGTATCCCCATCCTAGCTCTGCTCCTGGGACTCAGGTACAGAGACGTGAACTTGTCTGAGGTCTCAGGGCGAGTCAGGGGAACAAGGGTCAACGCAGAGAGGCCGCCACGTCTACCAACCCCTAAGTCTGCCACTGGGGGAGGGGTGGGACAGGGGACAGTGACCGGGGGCTACACGCACCTTGTCCAGGTAGAAGGTGCCGGAGCCCACGAAGGAGACGGCATGGCGCAGGTCGTAGGTGTGCACGCCGTTCTGGTGGTCCTGGAAGGGCACCACGCCGAGGGCGAAGGGCCCCACGCTGCGCGGGCTCCGGTTGGTCAGCCTCACCTCCAGGCGCACGGGGTCGCCCACCCGGCAGGCCGCCGCCTCGCGGTCACAGGGCTGTCCGTCCACCAGCACATCTGCGAGGGACATGGGGCACGAGGCTGTCAGGGCACCGCCCAGCCGGCCTCCCTCCCTCCATTCATTCATTCATTCCCCGCTCCTTCACCCACCAAGGCTGCCTCCTGGAAAACAGAGGAAGGGCCCCGGTTCCTGCTCTCCCGACGTGCAGGCCAGCAGAGACAGGCGTCGGGGCCGGAGCTGTACCCCAGGGGTACAGCTGCCACGCTGGAGAGGCCGAGAGGGCCTCAGGGTCACTGGGGGGTCCTGAAGGGCCTCCTAGCTGCCCCCACCTGGAAGGGCTGAGCTCTGGCCTGGACCCCAGGGGCTCCTGCAGGTGGAGGCCAGCCAGGGGAGGGGCTGAGAACTGGCGGGGCCTGTGCACAGGCCGGGGCCGAGGAGCAGTGGCTGGGCCTCCGTTGAGCCACCTGCAGACCGCCCCGCCCAGACTGCCGCAGTGAGGGCCGGGGTGGCCCTGGGGCACCACGGAGGCGGGACGCTAGCTGGGGGAAGGTCTGGGGGTCACGGAGCAGGGCGCGCGCCCGCCAGGCAGGGAACAGGGAATGGGCAGCAGCAAGGGGGTGGGGTGATGGGGCAGGTCGACTGGAGAGGCTGTGCTGTGATCCCCACTCTCCTCAGACCACCAGACGTCCCAGCAGGACGGCGGGGTGGGTAGGCTGGGGGACCCGCCTTCAAGCATGGGTGCAAGGCAGAGGCTGCCATTTGAGAGTGACAAGTGTCCTTAAAAGAGGCAGAAGAGGAGAAAACTGACTCAGCGGGGAGCCCAGAGCCCAGAGGCAGCCCTCTGTCTGTGAAGACAGAGGCAGAGGCTGCAGTGATGCAGCCGCGGCTCCAGGAGCTGGGAGAGGCGGGGGATCCTCCCCCAGAGCGCTGCCCACACCTTGAATTCAGACCTCCAGCCTCCAGGACAGTGAGAGTCAGTCAAGCCCTGTTGCCTCGAGGCCCCCGGTCTGTGGTGATTTGCTACGGCAGTGCCGCATGCTGATACGGTCAGGAAGGGTCCTTCCTGACACCAGAAGGTCACCGGCTTGCTGATCCGGCCATGGAGGCCAGGGAAGGGGGTCCTAGACCTGCAGTGGGACTTCACACCACATGGTACTGGCCGTGGGGCTACCGAGCGCCGACCCTGAGCCCTGGCCTCGTCACATCTGCAGGCCCAGGAGTAATGATGTGACAGTGTCACCTGTGTACTTCCTCATGCCTGCCCGCCTTGCTGTTTAGGGACTCGTCACGTGTGTCTCAACCTTGACCCCGCCATTACCAGCATCCCGCAGTGGAGGCTAGTCGGGGACAGCCCCTGGGTCACTGCCACTGCTCCTGACACCAGGCAACCGCATGGAAGACCCTCCTGCCCAACAGCTATGGGGCCTCGGTGCCCACGGGAGGAGGCCAGCGCCTCACTGGGGTTCCTGGAAGGCACGGCTCTGGAGAGTGGCCAGCACTGGACGGGCCATGCAGACCTTCCCTCCAAGGCAGCAGCACATCCAGGACTCGGAGTGAAAGAGTGTGTGTGTGTGTGTGTGTGTGTGTGTGTGTGTGTGTGTGTGTGTGTGTGTGTGAAAGAGTGTGTGTGTGTGTGTGTGTGTGTGTGTGTGTGTGTGTGTTGAGAGGATATATCAGGAACGAGACACTGGCTTCTGTCCTGGGCCTGTTTCAAACCTGAGAAGTGGGCGTAATGACAGTCCTGGGTCCCTCTCCTGCTCAGGCCAGGCCCCGGTGATGCGTGCCGAACAATGAACCCAGCCAGGCAAGTCTGAGCCTCATGTGGAGAGAGCAGGTGTAGGAGAGCCTCGGTTGATGGTTCCATTAAGGGGAAGACAGGATTCTCTGCAAATCAGCGGAGGGTGGCCGGCTCGCTGCAGCTCTGCCCTCTCTGTTCTCCCTTGTAGAGAACCGCGTGGGCCACAGGCACTGGCCTATGGCTCATCTGCAGCGCAGCCCCCAGCTCACCTGGTGGTGCCCATTTAACCCTTCCCTGATGCCCAGCTCTACTTGGCCCCTGGGGCAATGAAGAGGGGAAATGAGGCTGTGGACACAGTTCCCAGTGGGACTCTTTCCTTGGCATTCTCTAAATGGGGGGAGGGGCATGTCCCGAGGTCAGGTCAGGGTGGCAGGGATGGGGGACGGAGCTGGCCCCTGGCTGAGCAGCAGGCCGGGCTGGGATCTTGGCTTTGCCCTAACCCTTCATCCTGGAGGAGGCCCTTTGCCGAACTGAGCCTCCTTCACCTCATCTGCAAAACCGGGGTAATGACCCAGACGCAGACAGAGGACCCAGCCAGGCTGCCCTGCCCCAGTCTGGGGAGAGCTACTTGCTTCCTTGTCTGCCTCCCCAGGGAGGAGGGCGACCCTCAAGAGGGGCAGGACCCGCCTGTCTTGCTCTCTGATGTGTCTCCAGTCACAGGTGACACTGACTGTCATGGTTCATCCATGCTGGCTTTAGTTCTGAAACTTCTGCGTCCCGGGAACCCCTCAGGCACACCGGGCGGTTGGTCACGCCACACCCATGCCTGGCACCCACAATAAGTGCCTGCCAAACTCACGACTTTCTGGGCTCAGCAGGCAGCTGTCTCCTCCCACCCTGCCGCTCCAGCACCTCCAGCCTGGGTCCGAGAGCACCAAACCTTCCCACGTCACTCACTGGGAGGAAACAGCAGAGGTCCGTTTTCTCTGAGAATATGACACGCTTCCTGAATTGAAAAGGATGCCAGGGCTGGCCTCTCCTGGGACCCACGGGGTACTGTGCGAGAAATCTAGTGAAAATGCACCTGAGATAACAGTGTTGATGGTGACCGTGATGGCTGTGCTCAGGTCAGGGGTTGTAACTCCACTGGCACTAATGTCCCAGCATACCCCATTGCTGTAGTGAATTCGGTTCTGACTCTGGACCGGGGTAGCTGTGCCCCATGCCGGGGAGAGGGGACCCTTCTCGCGTGGAAGCCCTGCTGAGCAAGGCTGGAAGGAACAGCTGAGACCAGCCATCCACCAGGGAGTCACAGAACTCACCAGGAAGGAGCAGGGGAGAAATAATTAAAAATTTCTCAAAGGCAAGCTGTGCTGGAGCCGTTTCTAAATTGCCCAGAGGAAAGAGAACCACCTCGCGGCACTGCCGGGAGCTCAGCCGCCCTGCTCGTGCAGGGCTCAGCTCAGCTTCCCGCCCACCGTCCCTGGGGGCCACCTGGCCCAGCCCCTCCGCCCTCAGGTGGGGAAGGTGGGCGCCGCGTCCACTCAGTCGCCAGGCCGGGGGGGCCACTGTCAGGGACGGCGGGTTAGCACTCCCTCTGTGTCCGCAGCAGACTGGCCAGCTGCAGGGAAGGGGTGGGCACACCAGTCCGAGTGTGTCCCGTGCAGCTGGTGGCTCCCCGCCCCGAGAATTCCTCACCATCACCTGGGAGCCTTCCCGCGGCATCCAGGGTGGGCTCATTAAGACCCCCATGGGAACCCCAGGTCTGATGTCCGGGTGTGCGGGGTCTAGTTGCTCCCCTTGGCCGCCAGGGTCGGCCCGTCAGGCCGCTGCCACTATGCACTTCCTGGGGTGGTGACCCCCCTGCCCACCTCCAGGCTGGGGTAGAGGGATTCCTGCTGCTGCACACTTTTGAGTAGTTTCTCCTTGACTCCTCCCCGCTTGCCCTCTCCGAGCCTCAGTTTCCTCACCTTTAGAAGGGCTGATAGGAAAGCCCACCTCAAAGAGGTTTTGTGAGAATTGGAAACATGCACGCAGAGGGGGCGGGGCACACAGCGGCCGCAGCGGGACGGCTGGATCATTGTCGCCATCATGCTCACATCCACCCTGGGCAGTGGAGAATGCGCGGGGCGGGCCAGGCCCCTGACCAGCTCTAATCCCCAGCCCAGGAGGACACTTTGCATTTATATAGCTTCTCCAGGGCCGCTCCTCACCCGCAGGCTGGCCGTGAATGCTGATGGGGAAAGAGGACCAGCACGGCGCTGAAGCGCTGGACAGAGAGGACCGAGGCAGCAGGACGAGCCCCTTCAGCCTCTCCTGGCCACTCTGTCCAGACCCCCAGCCAGCCTGCAGGTGGGCCACATGGCGACCTGGAATGCCCCAGCCTCCCGGGGAGGCAGGGAGGGGGGTCCCAGCCTGGAAGCCCATCTCCTGACCCCCAGGCTGCTGGGGAGCTGCACACGGGCAACCTCGACCTGGGGGCTCCTCGGGAGCGGTGGGCGGGAGGCACAGAACTCTGGCTCTGTGAGGTCTAGCCTTGTCCCCGAGAAGCTCCCGGAACCCTGAGTCTGTGCCGCCAGAGGGGGTGGTGTGGTAGACAGAATGACACCCCCAAAGATGTCCACATCCTAATACCTGGACCCCGTGCAGTGTGTTCCCACACACGCTAAAGGGACTCTGCAGGTGACATTCAGTTAAGGACCTTGAGACGGCAAGTATCTTGGAGTATATGGGTGGGCCCAATGTCGTTACGAAGGTCCTTATAAGGGCAAGAGGGGGCAGGAGAGAGCCTGGAAGGCTGTGTGTCCATGGCGGCGGAGGGAGGCTGGGAGTTGCTGCACAGCTGGCTTTGAAGGCAGGACGGGGCCAAGGGGTGCAGGCGTCCCTGGAGCCCAGAAGGCGGGAACCGGGGTCTCCCCAGCCCCCAGCCTGCCGCCACCTCTTAGACTGGCCTACAGGACTGTGGAGTAGTAGCTCGTGTTGTTCTCAGCCACTAGGTTGGCGCTCACTTGTTAGAGTGGCTGCCGCTCAGCGACCAAAGAGCTGCCGCCGCCTCCCAGGCCCAAGGGGAGGGCGGGCAGAGCCCGGCCTGGAGCTGGACCATGTGCGCAGTCTGAACTCTGCCTGTGTCCCTCATCTGGAAATGCAGCGAGTGTCACATTCTCTGTGCAAAGTGCCAAAGGGAAGTGCTCAAAGGTTCGGTTCGTTTCTGCCCGACCTGCCCCCAAGCCCCCAGTTTCTGAAACCCGAGGCCCGAGGCCAAGGCCACAGCACTCGTTATCTTAACGAGTGTCTGTGGAACATCCTGGATGTGGCCCTGCCCTCAAGCAGCTCCAGGTGGGAGGGACTCCTGGACAGGAAAGGTGGCCACCCTGCAGGACCAAGCAGGAGGGGCTCAGGACCCACTGAGGGCCGCAGCCGGGCACCGGCTCCTCTGGGCAGCCCTGACCTCCTCGCCCAGGTGTCCAGCGGGGTCTCACCCTTAACTTGGCCCAAACGAAACCCTCCCACTTTCTCCCGGAAACCCTGCCTCCCCAGGGTCTTCCGTACAGAAGTGGCCCTATCCGGCAGGCCTGCCTGGCGCCGGGAGGTCACACCAAGGTGTTCCCCGGGCACCCACACCCAACCCCCCGGCCCGCCCGGAGGCCATCCCCATCTCCGCCCCGACCCACTCTATCTTAGCCCAGGCCAGCTCCCCACACGGCAGCCAACGGTTCACAGCGGCATGAACCATGGTTTCACCTTGTCACGTCCTCGCTTGCCCCTTGCCCGGTCCCAGAATAAAAGGGAGTTTTGATCACATTACGGCCACTGACCCTGGTCTCCAGGGCCCTGCACGGCCCTGAGCCAGGTTCCCCCATCCCCGCGCTCCTACCACGTTGCCTCCCTCCTCCCTGTTCCGCCAGCAGGCCCAGCGCATCCCTGCCCCAGGGCCTTTGCACCTGCTGTTCGCACCACCTTGGCCCTCTCCTCAGGGACGCTGCCTCTGACCACACAGTGAAGAGCCTTCCTGCCCCGTCACTCTTCCACTCTCTTCATTTTCTCGTGACCCTCAACATCTTATCTGAAGTTCTTCTTTACCCATTTGTTTGTTAACCATTGTGTGTCCCTCCCTCCTCGCCCCAACACCCGGGCCAGGCAGGCACTCTTCTGGTTCATATTTGTTGAGTGAATGAGTGGATGAATGAAAGAGTAGGTGAGTGGGCTTTGGGGCAGGGGTACCTGGGCTCAAATCCCGGCCGTGCCCTGCCCCCTTCGGGCCCCCTGGGCCTCGAGGGGACTGGGCCACGCCCCCGAAGCGCCCCTGCAGAGAGGACGTTAGGACCAAGCCGCCACTGCCCGGCTCTGGTCCTGACTCGCAGACCCGGCCTTCGTGGAGGACATTATTTATGCGGGAGAATCTCATATCGTAAGAAATCTCCGGGGAGCAGATTAGTCTCTTCCCTCAAAGCGTTAAATTGGGCCACAGTCCATCTTCTTCCGCCGCCCCCGGCCCTGCTTCTCCTTCACTTTTAATACCAGCCAGAGTCACGGACTTAATTTTATCTGGCCCAGAACGGCTCCTGAAACGGCTGCCACGTTTATGCTATAGCACGTTGACAAGCTCTGGCAGGAGCCCATGCTATAAATAGAAGGCACGACGAGAGAAGGGCCTGCAGGGCCCAGGCTGGCGAGGAAGGCACTGGGGGAAGGCGGACGGCGGTGCCAGCCTGCGCTCTGGCCAAGGGCAGCCACCGTGCGGACAGCGGGCAGGGCTTCACGCAGTGAGAGTGCGCTGAGAACGGGGCGGTGCCCACACCCCAGGGCGCCACCAGGTCAGGTGGGTCTTCCGTTGCTCAGTCCTTCCCCCCCACCCTCTCAGGTGCCCGGCACAGGCCAAGCCCCTCCCCCCCACCCTCACGTGCTCCTGGAGGGCAGAGAGAACAGGGGAGGCTTTAGCGGGTTTTGAGCAGGGAGGCTGAGGTCCGGGAAGTGATGGGGCTGCCGGGGCCCGGGGCCGCTGGCCCGCCCCAGACGCTGCCCCAACAGAGTGCCCGTCGTCCAGGGCTTGGCATCGGCATGGCGGCTGGAGTCCTGCTTCTGGAGGGGGCGGCTCTGTCCTCCAGCCTAGGTCTCCCCTCTTGCTCCAGGAGGGGCTGCAACAGCTCCGCTTTCCCATGAGGGGCCGGTTTAGAGCCCCGCCTGGCCTCGCCAAGTGCTGCCCCTACTGCACGCTGCGCCTGGAGGGGGCCGGCCTTTCTTGGTGCCCAGGACACAGGCAGACACCGCCCTTGGGACCTGCCAACCTCTCATGCCCATTGCACTCTAGAGGGTTCCGGGCCCACAAAAGCCCGGGAGCAGGTGGAGAGCGCAGTGGAAGGGGCCCGGCGTGGCCCTCTGCACCCAGGCGCCCCCCTCGCCCTCCCCCGTGGGCACCAGCCCGCTGCACTTCTCACTGTTATTAGTCTTGTGAGTGACAGGAGCTCCCAGTGGCACCCTGGCCACTGTTGTAAGGCTTCACAGGCACCGCCTCACGCAGTCCTCAGACCAACCCCATCAGACTGGCGCTGTCACTGCACCACTTTACAGGTGAACCTACCCCGGTGTGGAGAGGCTCGCAGCCGGCCCGAGGCACCCAGCTAAGCGCCCGGCTCCCACCTGAACTCTGGGCACAGGGGCTGGTGTTATTTTTTAAACAGCTTTACCGGGATTTAGTTCACAAACCACACAGCTCACCTACGAAAGTGTACAATTCCATGGCTTTTCATAGATTCCCAGATCTGTGCAACCATCACTACGGGCAATGTGAGGGCATTTTCATCACGTCAAAAAGAAACCCCATACGCCTTCACCATCCCTGCCTCTCTCCCCGTCCCCCAGCCCTGAACAGCCACGAACCGAGTTTCTAGCTCTCCAGACGCCCCAGATCTGGACTTTCACATGAGTACCATCATATATATTCGGTCTTTAAGGACTGGCTTCCCTCCCTGAGCGTGACGCTGTCAAGGTTCTGCCCTGTGGGAGCCCGCACTTCCCTCCTCTTCACGCTGGAGTGATGTTCCGGCGTGTGGCCACACCACAGCTTGTCTTCATTTGTGGATGGGCCCTCGGGTGCTTCCACCCTTGTCTGGCGTAAGCAATGCTGCTGTGGACACTCCAGGACAAGTGTCTGTACGGACTCAGGTTTTCACTTCTCGAGGACACACACCTCAGGGCAGAACTGCCGGGTCGTGTGGGTCTGCGTTTGACCTGCTGAGGAACCCCCAGGCTGTGTTCTGAAGCAGCTGCGTTATCTCACAGCCCTACTCGCAGCGTTCAGGTTCTCCACGTCCCTCCCAGCGCTTGTAGCGCCTGCCTTGCTCTGTCCCCGCCATCCTAGTGTGGGTGCGGTAGCGTCTCCCTGCTGTGCCCACGCCCGGCCAGGCAGCTGCGGCCCTCAGTGCCCCACAGGGTGGACGTGCGCCTCTGCCTGCCGGGACAGGAGTCTGCAAAGGCCCTTCTGTCCGGTCTTCTTTACTCATCCATCCCTCGCTGAGAACCTTCTGGAATCCCAAGCCCTTAACCCCACTCGTCCTCCTGGAGACTGCGGCTGGGCAGAGGGCTGGGGCATAGCGTGGGTTCCTCTCCCCTCGTGCATGGCAGAGAATAGGGGGCTGGGCGAGTCTGAGGCCAGCAGAGAGCATCAGGACCCAGACTTCAGAGGCGCAGGTGGGAGCAGGGCCTCTGGGGCCAAGACGAGGGCCGGGTAGAGAGCGGAGCCTGAGGACGAGCAGGTCACGGATGGGCCAGTGGTCAGGCCGGCCCTGCGGCGTCCACAGCCGTCTCTCTAGTCTGGTCCACGGAGTGGGAGGGCGTGAAGGTCAGGGGCGGGCAGATGGTCCTGGCACTTGGGAGACACTTGCCAAATGGCTGTGGACAGCCCAGCGGTTCTAAACCACTGTGGACTTTTCAAAAGGGACCTGCCTGGCGGCTCCCGGGAGTCTGGCCTCCTAGGTCGATTCTGACGTGTGTGTGTGTGTGTGTGCGCGTGCACGTGTGCATATCCCGGGCCACGGTCTCGCTCTGAGAGGCAATGGAAGACGGGTGAGGTGGGACTTTGGGTGGAGGCTGCACAGCACAGTTCCCTTGGGGCTGAAGGAAACACGGAAAAAATCAGCAGCCCCCCCGCCCCAGCCAAGGTCACGCGCAAGTCGCTTTTCAGTGGCAAGGGGGGGTGAGTCGCGGACGGCCTGCTCGTCGCTTCTTCAGGACACAGCCCCCAGGGTCGGCAGTGGAAGGCTGCTTCCTCCCCGGAGCCCAAACCCCCAGCAAGGACACCCTCCCGGCCTCACCCCAGAGCTCCACCTTCCTTGCCTTTCATTTCTTTGATAAAACTGGACGACTAAGCAGACTTTGGGTCTAATTTTGGACAAAACATTTTCAAGACTTGGGAACAATGCGGTAGGAATTAATGAGGTGAAGCCTCCAAAACTGCCGGAGTGAGTCAAGTTTTCGAGGCTCTACCAAGCCTGCCTCAGCTGAAGCACATTTAAATTTCAAATTTCACAGGACACACATTTCTCCAGTTGACATGAATCTCGGGGGGGCCTGAATTCTAGAGCCAAATTTGATTCAGGAGAGGCTAGGTTCGGGAATTGATCAAGGAGCTTTGTCACCCTTTAAATGAAGCAAAAAAGAAGCTCAAGTGGGAACAAAATACAACGGCTGAGGCTCGGGGATGTGGAGGAGAACCAAGGCCTGGGGCCCTGGCCCGGTGGTGCTGCCCGCTCCCCCCAGCGCTGGCTGTGCTCTGGGAGAAGGCACAGGCAGGTCCCGCAGAAAACCCTGTAATTCCCGACTAGCCAGTAGAAAGTGGTGAACTTTCTCTAATGCCAACGTAGCTAGTCGCCAGGTACACAACCAAGGCGGCAGGTTTTCCCTCTCTACCGACGAGAGCCAAGTAACTTGCCTTTTCTCTGTGGCTGTTAGGGAGCTCAGAGCCAAGAGTGTACCAACCTAAGGCACCACGCGGGCCCTCAGCGGCCGTATTTCAGTCTACACACACAGGCGCACACACACGCACGCGCACACGGACTCTCCTGCATGCCCACTCCTCCAAGTCTTGACCAACTGTGCCAAATACGGTTTCCCTTAGTCCAAATGTTTCAAATCTTATTTTGCTCCTTTATTGACAGAGAGTTTGCAAAAGAGGTCAGGAGCACGGAGATGCCCCGGAGGTGGGAGTGATGGTGTTCTGGGCGAGTGTGTTACACGCGAAGAGGCAGTGGGCATCTGGGGAGGTGGCATCAGGCCCCACAGCCGCCTCCTGCCTCCCCCCACCTTCCGAGCCTCCCGCACCGTGGGGGAGGGGGTCTTTCTGTCGGCCGCGCTGGCTCCGGCTGGGGGACACGAGCGGAGAGTGCCGGGCTGGGAGAAGGGCTGTTCCCGAGAGCTCGGCTCAGCTGCGCAGGCTCCACCGGGTCCCGGGCCGGGCGCGCATCAAGGTGGCACCGCACAACGCCTGAGCCCTGCTCCCAATGTGCTAAATGGAGCGCGTTTTTAACAGTTACTGAGGTAGATAATTAGTTCATAAGCCAGGATGCCTCTTCCCAGCATCCGGGGAGGGAGAACGCGCAAGACACACACGTGTAATTACCCTCAAGTCGAGAACAGCTCCTGAGGGGCCGTTTGTCTCTCTTGGGTAAATAATTTACTTTTACAACTTTTCATTAAAGATTTAAGGGAATTAGATTAAAATGAAGGAGAGCTGGAGTTGGAGGGGAGATGCGTGTGGCTTGGAGCTCACTCGTGGAATGTCCCCTAGCTTCCCGGGCACATCCACCCGGGTGCCAGCACCTGTGGGGCGGGCGGGGACCAGGCCGGTGGAGGGGAGCCCCCGGCGGCTGCATCCTGTGGCCCTGTGGACTGTGCAAACCTGCTTCAACGACGGGGAGAGACGCACACGGCCAACACCACCCACCAGGTCAGGGGTCCCCCTGCCCACGGTCGCCCTGGTTCTCGGGCCAGGCGAGCAGGGTGGCGGAGCTCAGACCAAGTCCAGGTTCCGGGAGAGCCCCTTGAGAAGCCGGAGCCTCTGCTTCCTCGCCTGCAAGGGGGTGATGCGGCCAGAGGGCTGGTGTGCAGAGCCGGGGCAGAGAAGTGCCCGATGAACGCGAGGGCTCACGACGGGGACCAGAGGCAGCGGTGCAGGCGGAGCTACAGGGTCGGTTCAGTTTGAAGAGACTGAGTTCGGGGCGGCCACATTCGAACCCAGGTCTCGCCTGAGGGTTCCGTGCTGGTGGCCGCCCTCTGCTGTCCTCTCCCTAGCAGTGTCCCCCTGCCCCAGGTCTCAAGGCCCCTCCACCCAGGGGCCCGCCCTGCTCTTCCCTCATGGAACACTTGAACTCGGGAGGTTCTGGTGGCAGAGGCTGGCCGCGTGTTCACCAGACCATTCCCTTGCCTCCCGGGCACACAGCCAGAGTGCAGTGCCCACAGTGCTGAGGCGTGAACACGGGACTGAGTCCCGGCCAGTGGACAGCAGTGGGGAAAATGACACCTCCCAGAGCTGGCCCCCACACACATCCCTCCTACAATCCCCCATCTGCCTGCTGACAGAACTAAAGGAGCTGAGAAGGGTCCGGGGGGAGCCGCGGGATAAGGGAAGCTCTGGGACGGGCAGGGCCCCAGGGTAGGCGGGGCCAGGGTCCCCCAGTGGGCTCCAGACAGGCCCCACCACCACCACCACGAGAACATAAAGTAAGGCTGCCGTGTTGGGCCCCTGAAACTTGGGGCTGTTTGTTATGGCATTTAGCTATGACGTTTACCGGCCTCCAGGGCTCGTCTCTCCAAACTGCTCCCTTTCAGAAGCGACACTGGAACCCAGTGCGGAGCTGACGTGCTCAGGACCATGGTGTGAATCAGCGGTGGCGTGGGTACTGGAGCCCGGGTGCCCTTCCCTTCCCAAAGGGACCGGAACTGCTTTTGCACGGGGAGCACTGTGCTTAGTGGAGACAATGCCTCTCTTAGGCCCTCTGCTTCAACCTTCTGTTTTTGGACAAGCACTTCAGACAACTGAAGATAAACCAGGAAAAAACGGAAGAATGAAAGCTGTGCGTGCTGGCTGGTAGCATTATGCAAAGACATCATTCTGAGAACAGCAGAGAATTTGAAATGACTTCTCTGTCTCCGAGCAGTGTCCCTACATTCTCAATCTCTCCGTTTTCCTCTTCACTCAGGACTTTCTAAATAAAGATTGCTGCCCCCCAGGCAGCCCCTCCGCCGCTCCTGTGGCTCTGCGTCCAGGCAGGTCCTCACCACACAAGGCTGTCCCAGTCCCAGCCCCAGCCCCACAGGGTCAGATCACACGCTGGCACTGTTGGCACCAGGAGGATATGCAGGAACCTAAGGACCCTCCTTTCCCTAGATGAGGAAGCTGAGGGCCGGAGGGGAAGGAGCACGGGAGGCCCCAGCGGACACGCGAAGGGGCCGTGCAGTTGGTTTCATGCCACTGGACCTTTGCACAGGCGGCTCATTGCCTGGGCCTGGGAGCCTGCCCTGTTCCGCCTGTTCAGCTCAGCCTCCCCTCCCCGGTGCCTTGGGGGCTGCACTCGGCATCCTGCATTTACCTGGGGTCCTGCCACCACCACGGACTCGGGAGGGCAGGACATGGGCACTCCTCCCTCCATCCCCTGGCGCCCAGCAGGGCCTGAGTACCTGGGGCGGCCCCCAGGATTTGCAGACCTTCTGCTGACCGGTAGTGGGGCCAGGCCTAGGAGCCAGGTCTCTGGACTCCGGGGTCTGTCCAGGCAGGGAGACAGCCAAGGAGAAGAAAAAGGGTTTCCAGAGAGAAAATGTAGAAGGATGTCGACATAGGATTGGTGCCCTCCACTGCTCCTCCAGAGTTTTCTAGACCGAATTGAAGGCCATCTGCCTCTCTCCTCTGCTCACTCTTCCCCAGCACCCTGTGACACCCCTCCCTCCATCCATCACCCGCTCACAGCCACACACAATGCCCCTCATACTCTCTGCCTTGCCAGCTCCTCTAGGCCTTTCCAAAACTCAGCTCGAGCAGCACCTCCTCCAGGAAGACTTCCTGAATCATACCCAGCCCCGCACAAGCCCCCTGTCATATCATGTACAGCCTCATGCCGGAATTTTCCGTTGACAAAATGTCTCCCTGATTGAGGCGAGCTCTTCTGAGGGCAGGGCTCAGGGTTCACTCACTGAACTAACCGACGAATGAACAGGGCCCAACTATGGCTTGCTGTGTGACCTTAGGGAAATCACTTAACTTCTCTGAGCCTCTGCTTTCCCATCTATAACTCGAGAGGAACGAGCTGGATGATTTCAGAACAGGCTACTACTTCATGGTGCCCGTACCTGGGCTCAGCCCTCTAAGTCCATACTCACACTGCTCTTTCTACTGATCCAAGGTGGCATGTTGGCTCCCTCGGCGTCCTGACACTGTGCCAGGACCGTCCCCTCACCCCGCCACACACAGCCCAGGGCCTGACACCTGCCTGGTGCTCGGTCAACGTTTACCACGTCAAACAGACTCTTCAAGCGGTGGCAGCTGAAGCTTCCCGTAGATGTGGAGCACCCCAGAGCAGCTCAGATCACTCAGGAAGGACACGGGCCACGAGAGAAGCTTCCGAGCGGCCCACGCGCCCGAACCACGGGAGCCGGGCAGCTGGACAAACAGGCTGGAGATGAGCCCGCTGCCCTGCACTTAACCGGGGTCACTCCCGGCCATGAGAAAGGGCACCCTTTGAGCCCCCAGAGAGCGCTGCCCTGCCGAGACTTTGCCGCTGGCCCTTTGGAAGGATGCAGTAAGGGGGCCCCTCACGGCCCCTCTGCCCTGGGCGAGCACCGCGCAGCAGGCCCCACGGTGACGCTCACGGCACGGGGTAGGGGTGGGGCAGAGGCCCGCACAAACCCAGGACGGAGTGAGGAGCGGCCCCCGCTGCACCCACCCTGGGCGCAGGGCGTCGGATGCGGGAGGGCGGCGTCAGAGCAGAGCGGCCTCAGGGAAATGGGCCCCGGCTGTCCGTGCGGCGCGGGCTGTGCACTGGGCCCACAGACCCTCACCAGAGGTGACCCTGCTGAATGAGACCCCCACCTGTGCTTGAGCGTCGCAGAGGCTCCAGGGGGCCCGACCCACACGAGAGTCCAGACTGTCCCGGGCTCAGGCGGGCTCCCTGCAAACGAGTGTGGACGGAGCACCTCCTGGAGGACCGCCTGCCCAGGGCCTGTGCCAGTGCCCGTGTGCTGCCCTCCGTGCTGCCCTCTACCTGAGCTGCCCCTGGCACGGGGGACGGGTGCCCTCGTGCCGCTGCCTTTGCATTGGCTGGATCCTCTGTTTGCAGAGGAAGAGCTCGGGGCGAGGCAGCAGCCCTGCACCGCACGGTGAGTGTGAAAGGTGCCGGGGCGGTGCCGGGCACAGGCTGAGGGGCTGTCTGGGCAGCCCTGAGCCAGAAAAGAAGGCCCTTGCCCAGGGCTCCGCAGCTGGCTTGTAGCCTTCTGCTCTTGGGGACGGGCCTCTTGCCTCTCTGCAAGGACTGGTGGCTTCTCTAAATGTACTTTCCAGCCCGAGAGGGCCAGATCGAGGAGCCCTGGGATGAGTCCCCAGGGGCCACTCAAACCGCACGTGTCACCCAGGTGCCTGTCCCCTGCAACCCTCGGGCAGTGTGCCCCGGGGGGGGCCTGTCCTAACACACGAGGTGTCTGCTGCATGTCACGCACTCCTGTCCTCCCAACCGACACAGAGCCAGCGAGAGAGAGCACTGACCCCAGAGCAAGCACGGAGAATCCTTCCAGGTCGACCTGGCTTCCCTAACTGAGCCTCCTGCAGAGACATCAAGACTGCCCCAGCTGTCCCTCGTCCTGTGACTGTACAGATGACACACCCGAGGCAGGTGCAGGTTTGGGGGGAACGCTCAGGAGGAAAGATGCACCGCGAGGGCCCAGGACTGGAGTCGGCACAAGGCGGGGAGGCTGGCTGACGGGGCCCTGGGGACAGAGGGCTGCCAGGCCACTAACTCGTGGGGCCCTCACCCAGCCTCAGTCTCCCACCTGTAAGATAAGACGGTGATGCCTGCCCGGCAGGGATGCTGAAAGACAGAAGGCGCAGGAGTGCTGCGATGTCCCTTGTGAGTGCGCTGTGCCGCGAGCTCGGGTGGCACACCCTCCTGGAAGACCTCAGCTACGCCTGTACCCAGCCCGGAGCCCCCTGCGCTGTCACTACCTGTCCCTGCTGCTCCCCCATGCGCTGGGAGCCCAGAGGGCAGGGGCTGAGGTCTATCTGTGTCTTGCCCAGTGGGTGTCTGTGAATGAATAGTGTGCGGGGTGAGCGGCGGTGGCCCCTTCTGTAGCGACACTGGGCCTTCCAGCTCCCAGCGACCCCGGGCACCCGCAGCGCCAGCACTGTGAACTCCCCTCCCCTGAGCACCTCCCACGCGCCTGCACTGTTCTCGGTGCTTGGCGCGCACGGGCCCATTCCTCCTCCCCAGGGCCCTATGACAAAGGGTGTTACTGTCCCCACTTTGTGGACAAGGTACACAGAGCTCAGGTCCTTGCCTAAGCTGGGATTTGGCTGCAGAGCTCACACTCTTAACTGCTTCCTTCCACACAAGTTCCTTTGTCCCCTGCAGTAGCAGCAAGTGACATCGGCAGGATGGATGACCCCAGCGGACACGGAGAAGCCAGGCGCAGCTCCAGCCCGGGGGTCAAGGGCCCAGGGCCCCCTTGACGGGCCCCTGCCGCTCCACCAGGCAGTCCGGCCAGGCCGCTGCCTGCTCGCGGGCTGCAGAAGGCCGAGTGCGAGGGGCGGAGCCTCCTGAGGAAGGCTGCCCTGCTGCCCGCGGAGCCGATCCATGTGCCCTTTGAAACAAGCCCAGCCCGGCCCAGCCCAGGGGAAGGTTAAGGGCCGCCCACCCAGTCGGCCTACCTGGCTGCACATCTGAATCTCTGGCCCGATTCTGTCAGATGTTCGATGGAAATCACAGTGGAGTCCTCAGCCCTGAAGTGACCAGCAGCCAGAACTGGACAGAAGACATCCCTGCGACGGTCCAGAGGCCAGGGATGCTCAGGGGACATGGACCTCTGCCTTGGCTCTCAGATAAACCCGGCCCTTCCGGAAACCACGTCTCCCGTAAGCATCCATGCTTCAGGTACCAGGGCCACGCCCTGGCCCTGACTCATTTCTCTGTCTCTGCACACTGCCCGCCTGCTTCCAACCCTAGCTTGTAACCACTGGCAACAGGGGCAGGCTCCCCCGTTCCACTTACTCAAGTTGGCGATGTTGGCTTCGTGGCCAAGGGTGGTGCCCACAGTTCCTAATCTGCCCACCTATCTGGGCTCCCGTGCCCCAGCCTCGGAACAGGGATCTAGATACTTCGTCTTCTGCCGCCACAAACTCAACCAACACTGGACGACACATCACCCATCCAACATCCATCCGTGTGTCTATCTACCCACGTGCTCACCTGTCCATCCATCCACGCATCTCCCATCCGCCACCTGCCCCTCCTTCCGCCCACCCCTGCCCCCCTCCCTCCCTCTATTCGCTTTCCATACAGTTTCTCCATTTTGCCTTTTCCCACTTTGCTAATTTGCCCTGTTCCTCCTTCATGGTGGGACAGCCCCGGTGCCTGCGGACTTCTCGGTCAGCCTTGGAGGCCTAAACCCACGAAAGTCTTCACTGCAAGCGTCTTCCATTCCTTCCAGATTTCCCCACACTTCCTGGGGGCCTTGACCAAACTTTCACTCAGCTGCCGGAGTTAAACAGGCCATCTGAAATGGTACCTCTGCCATTTATGAGCCGTTTGCCCCTTGGCAACCCACTTACTTCGTGAGCCCCAGAATCCTCCCTTGGAATATAGACTATGGTGACTGAAGATTAAAGGTCACGGATACGTAAAGGGCCCGCCCTCGGCACATGGGGGAGTCAGACAACATCAGTCCCCTTTCCTCGTGCTGTGTTACGGCTTATAGGACGGTTCCTTGTGGGCCAGTCCATCTCCTCGGCTGGAGCACAATCATATGGTTTGCATGTCCCAACCCCATCTCCTGGCGCTTAGTAGGAATTCAGGAAATACTTGCTGCACTGAACTGGCTTCATCATGGCAAGTCTGAACCCTTGAACCTAGAGCTGCAAGAAGAGAGATGCTCTGGAATACTCTCAGTTCATCCTGGCTAACCTGACCCTCAGCCGCGACAGCCAAGGCTGCCCTGGTGCTCTCTGGACCTTAGTTTCCTTCTCGGTAAAACAGGGCAGTCACACCAGAGACCTCCCCTTCCACTGCCTAGTCTCAGCCACCTAATCCGCAGCAAAGGCCACCAAGGACTGGTTGATGGCATAAACCCTGGATGTCCGCATCTGCCCTCAGTGGAGACAGGACTGACCCCTCCAGGGGTGCAGACGGTCTGCCATGGACGCTGTGATGCCTGCTCGGGGGGCCGCTCCTGGAGTGAGGCCTCAGGCCCCCCAGCCCTTCAGAGGCTGCCTCGCCCAAGGTCACAGCCCCTTTCCAGGGGGGCCCACATCCGGTGACCGGCTGACACAGGGCATCAAGCCCCAGACCCCTTGTCCCAACGAGCCACCCCTGCTCTGGAGCTCCTTCACGGGGCCTGCGTCGCAGCCCGGCCTCCCCCTCCTCTCCCTCTCCCAGGGGCCCCAACCTGTGGCACGAGCTGAACGGTACACCTCCCTCCCTGCTGAAGAGGCCTCCTGCTTCGGGTCAGAGAGACGTAAACCCTGGCTGCACCACTTACAAAGCTGGAGGAGGTTCCGAGCCTCCACTTTCCCATCTGCAAAATGAGCTTAAGCACTGAG
Organism: Orcinus orca; assembly: GCF_937001465.1. Taxonomy (NCBI): domain Eukaryota; kingdom Metazoa; phylum Chordata; class Mammalia; order Artiodactyla; family Delphinidae; genus Orcinus; species Orcinus orca. The sequence continues at coordinate 83,915,249 of NC_064575.1, forward strand.
CACAGGCAGCGTGGCTGCAACGAGTCAATGAGATGAAGCCCGAGAGCTTCCTGGCACGTGGTGCTGTCACTGCCTGGGGTTCTGGGGAGGAGACTGAACCCGAGATGCTGCGCGCTCGAGCGGGGCCTCTTTCTGCCCCGACTCTGAGCGAACAGAGCTGCCGCTGCCCGTGACAGCAGCTGCGTTTACCAGGACCTTCCGTGGGCCCGGCCCTGTTCTAATCTTCACAGCTACCTTCTGCATTACGAGCCCTTACTGCCCTCATTTTACATACAGATGAGGAAACTGAGGTTCAGAGAAGTTGGTCACTTGTCCAGCCTGCACAGTAAGTGGCAGAGCTGGAGGCTGGACCCAGGCGTCTCTTTAAAACCTTCGTAGCAGGCTGGGGCATGGGGAAGGGAAGGAAAGATGGCGGGCTAGCGCTCACGGAGTATTTACGGTGTTCCTGGCGCTGCACTGGGCGTCTCCATGTCTGGGCCCGTGGAAGCCACGCACAGTCATCTGAGCTGGGTTCTGTCTTCGTGAGGAAGGTGAGGGGTAGAGGCCGAAAGGCCAGCTGCAGGCTCGTGACTCCAGGCCCTTGATGGCCACCCTGGCAGTGCTGGGATGCTGACAGCAGGAACGCTGGGACAGCACACTCGGAACTTGGCCTTGCCGGCCGGCATCCCCCACTTCTGGCAAGAATCCTGCCCAGTCGGTTCAGCAAGAATCCCCGCCCCTGATGTCTGATCGCCTGGCCTGCCTTCAGCAAGAATCCGCCACCCTTGATGTCTCCTCTTAGTGACCTTCCACCCACTGACCCCTCACTCTGCTCGTTGGCTCCAAACCCCCAGCCGTCTTTGCTGCATTTACAGCAGAGTCTGACCTCTCTCTGCTACTGGACAGGCTTGACCCCTGTCACAACAGTCCTGAATAAAGTCCCCTTACTGTTTGAACAAGTGTCAGAATCATTTTTTCACAGCACAAAGCTTCCCGTCCCCACCACAGACGCTGGTTGAAGGATTAATGCATGCTGTCCCCAGGCCTAGAGAGGACACGGAGCCACTCTGGGATGCTGGGAGGGGGTCCAGATCCCAGCCCAGCCTCTGCACATGCAGGCCACCTGGACCTCCACGCTGCAGGGCTGACCTCGGGTCCTCCTCACAACTTGAAGCCTGCACGCGTGTGCGCGTGGGCAGGTGTGTGGGGTGAGTTCACATAATCTGCTCCAGAGGCTTCTGAGGCTAAAGGAGGCCATGCCTGCGCGGGAAGGGCAGGGCCAGGGCTTGGGACTGGGGGTCAACATGGATCCTTTCCTCCTCTGTCCCTGCAGTACCAGATGGAGAGAGCAAAGAGCAGGGAAGGACGGAGATGATGGGAGCAGGAAGCCGGCCCAGGGAGGGCCCACCCTAGTGGGGGGGCTCGGGGGGCTGGGCGCCCTCTCCCCGGCCCCTCCCTCCCCAGGGTGATCTGTCTCAAGGCAGGCACGACAGTGGCCTTGTGCTCAGAAGGCTCCCACGGCCCAGCACCCAAAGGACACCAGCTTCTGGGCAAAGCTCCCAGGGTGCCCTTAGAGACCCCATAGGAAAGAGGGTTTCCTTCCTCACCCTGCAGGCCCCTGTGCCCCTGCTCCCTCCTCCGAGAAGCCCTCCTGGACCTGTGCAAGTAGAGCAGGAGCCCCCAAAGCCCCCTCCTCCCCATCTCTGGCCCTGTCTCTGAGCACAAAGCTCTAAGCCGTGACTTTCTTTCTCAGCACCAGGCAGGGCGTGAGCATCTCCAGGGTCGGCCAGGGCACCGTGAACACACACTGGGCCCAGCGACCCCCGGGCTGGGGGGAAGCTCCTGACCCTCAGTCCCTGCTCAGACCTCCAGGTGGCCTTGATCAGTGCCTGTTGATGGAATGGACGAGCACACAAATCTCTTCCGGGTCACAGTGCTTTTCAACTTTTTGCTGGGACTCCTGCAGGTGTGGCCCGGCCACGGAAAGCAGCAGGCCTTTCCCTAGCTCCAGGCCCTGCATTTAAGTTTGCGGTGGGCAAGCTGCTCGTTCCCAGGCTGGGGCTCCTAAGAGAAGTCCTCTTGGTACAGTAAATAAACGGGGCTGAGCGCGCAGTAAAAGCCGGTGAGGGCCTCATGGCTGTTTGCCCAGTGGTTTCTCATTAACTGAAAATAAAAATTAAAGACAAAACGTCCCCAGAGATGCAGGAGGGGCAGGGGTGGGGATGAGGGACTTGCGGATGCCCCCTGGGGGCTGGGTCCCAACCACTCCACGGAACACAGTCACCTCCTTATACCCGTGCCAGGGTCCACAGCCGGGGTGGGGCACGGCTGGAGCAAGGCCAGGCCGGTGTGATGCCCCCAGACTCCACCCCTGCCCCCTCGCACCGGGCCGTGTCCCTCCTCAACCTTCACTACCCACCAGCAAAGGCCCAGCAAGGTCGGGGGCGGGTCTGCTTGCTCCTTTGTCCCCGGGACCCAGGGAGGGCCTGGCCCAGCAGGGGCTCAGGAAATCCCTGCTGATGGGCAGCAACCCGGCCCTCCCTGCCCTGCAGCAGCGGGTGCACATCTGCCCGCCTGCCAGGGGCTCGCCAGGCTGCCACCTGCCCAGGGCCACTTACCCTCCCTAATCGGGCTCGGGAGACAGGCCGGGTTAGTGGAACAGCCTACTCTGTGGGGAGCTGCGGGGGGGTGACAACCAGGAGATTTAATTAGACCTCTGAGCTCCTGCCGGTGTCCTCTGGGGCTCACACCTCACCTGCAGGGGCTGTCAGATTCCTGTCTCCCTGGGGGATCTCTGGTCTGGGAGCTGGCATGGGGGCGGGGGGGGGGGCCCTTTGTGAGCTCTGGCTGAGCCTGAGAAACTCCACGTTCACTGGTTCAGCGGGTGGCACCAGCATCCCGAGGTCGGCACAGAAGAAACCCGGGTCACTTGCTCTCTCTCTCACCCCTCACCACCAGGGCCTGCGGCGTCTACGGCCTAAATCTCACTCCAACCGCCCCACGGTGTGAGGGCCCAGAAGCTCAGGGTGTGGGTCCAGGGACCCCAGGCCTGGCTTCAAAGCCCCATGCCAGCCCTCGCCAGACGGGTGTCCTGGACACGTGCCCCTGCGCTCGAGAGTGTGGATAGGCACGCATGGCTCAGCCCCAGAACCCTGGGCCAGTCCCCAGGAGTGGGCGCCGCCCTCCACGGGGATCCCCATGGTGCCTCTGCCCCGCCAGCTCCCACCCCGTCCACGCAGCAAACCTCTCTGCATCTTTCAACCCCCCTCGCGGCCCCAGCGCTCCCCTCTTCTTCGCACGCGTCTGCCCTAGGTACCCCGGGAGCCCTGTCTCCCATAGATGGTAGGTGGCGTCTCTCAGGGCCAGGCCCGCCGAAATCAGAGCCCGAGCCCCTCAACCCTGAACAGCAAGTCTGCGGACTCACAGCCCCTCAGCCCCAAAGCCCAGAGACAAGCAGCTCCCTGTGCTTCCCGGCTCAGCTCACTGTCTAAAGGGCCAGAGACCAGGAAGCAGTTGGGAAACGAATTCGCTCAGCACTGGGTGTTGGGGAGCCCTGGAGCCCGGGCACTGGTGATCGGTCCGGGTGGCGGGGAGGGCACTCAGCAGAGCTCGCTGTGGGCTCTGGAGACCCCGGGGCTGACGTGCCAACTACCCTGGCGCTATTCCTAGTGTGGTGTGGTTCCCTGTTCACTTCCGCTGCTCCAGGCGCCTGTTCGAAACTCGGGGGCACATCGTGCATGTCCCTTTAATCCCGGTCTCCGTGCTGCAGAGAAGGTATAAATGTTGCCATTCTGCAGATGAGAAAGCTGAGGCTCAGGAAAGTTAAGGAAAGGCTGACATCACCAGGTACGCAGCCCTGGGTGGCCCCCACCTGCGTCTGTGCTCGGAACACCTTTGCTTAGTCCCGGTGGCCCATCAGACTCAGCACCCCTCTGGGAAGTCTGACCTGGCCTCCGCACTGGGCTCTCAATGCTCTCCTGAACCCCAGACAGGGACACGGCTGCCATGTGCTCGCAGAACCCCCTCCTCTAGGCTGTAAGCCCCTCAGCCCGTCCCCTCTGAAGCCTGGCCTCCACACCAAGCTCCTTCCAGGAGCCCCCGTTCTGCTCAGCTCATACAGCCCGCCGCCTCCCTGGCAGCCCCACACGGGCGTGTGATGGACCTGCAGACATGAGCAGACGCTCCTCTGCACCCCCACCTGCACCCAGCCCCACTCCACGCCACCTTGAGAGGCCCCGATGATGGGGGGTAAGTGCAGCCCCCAGGCTGGGGTCAGGGCCGGGTGGGGTAAGTGCGGTGGGAGAGGAGGCCGTGCAGGGCGTGGACCCCTGGCAGGAGGACTCTGGGGGCGGCTTTCGGGGAAGCACGGAGGAGGTGACTTCCGGCCCAGTGAACGCTTGTGAGGGAGTCCGTGTGGGATCCTTGAACCGCCGAGTCGGGGAGGCTGGGGGTTACGTCAGCCTTTCTGCCCCACCCAGCACCCTCCCGGTTTGGCTGATGAGCCTTCTACCGTCACGTGAGAAGGAACACATACCTCTCTGGGCCAAGAGCATCGCTTCCAGGAGAAAAATGGAATTTTTAAAAGCAACTCGGAAGCCGATTGCCTGCCATGTTGTCTACTTCATGAGCAGGAGAGCAATTCCAGTCACAGAGCAGCACCTGGGGCAGGGGGCCAAGGCTCCGGACACGAGGGAGCTGGCCGCGGCGGCCTCTGCTGGTGAAGGCTGGGGAGAGACCCAGCCAGCCGGACCCACCCACGTCCTGAGCTGTGGGACTCAGGAAGGGAGCACAAGCGGCGACCGCCTACCACAGGGCCGGATGTTCAGGAGCCGTAGACCAAGCTAACAAACAAGGACATAAGACACGTTTCATCCTCCCAGCGTGACAAACACACCTCCATCATGGCTGGGAGGCCGAGACCACATGTAGAATTGTGGCCCCTTGGAGTTCCGGGCTGGGATGCGATGCCGTGAGAGCACCTGGCGGTCCTCCTCCCTGCTCACCCTCACAGGGGATTCATTCCCTCCCATGCCTTCCACCACTTCTGGGGCTGGTGAGCCCCATTCTGAGTCCAGACCCATGGATCCCGGGCCTCTGGACCTCCGCCAGGTGACTTGCTGGCCAGTTCTCAATCCCCACCTGCTCTCTGGGTGGGGCCGCCCCTCGGCTCCACAGGGAGGCCCCGACAGTCACCCTGGCCCTGAACCCAGAGCTGCTGAGCTCCGCCCTCGCTCCCATGGTGCACGGCCCCTCTCCAGGGCTGGGGGCCACCACCCCTGTGGTTTCCAGCTCTAGGCCCTCCCTCCCCACCCTGCCTGTCTCCCCTTCCATGCACCTTTGCTTCCTTTGCTTGTCTCCCCTTCCCACCTGCCCCCTCTGCCTATGCTCTGGTACCAAGTTCAGATGGAGGTTCCTGACTGATGGAAGCAGATTCTGCGGCGGGCACAAAGCCTCGAGGAGCCACAGACGGGAGGCTCCTGGCCGCACCCTGACACAACGCTAATCGGAAGGGGAGACCCAGGTCTGAACAGGCTGGGTTACGGCTGAGGACACCTCTGCGGTACCCCTACTGCACACAGGGCAGCCCCCTCGAGGGCTGGCTGGAGGGCCGTTGCTTTAGAGAACCCAGAAGAATGGTTGTAATGAGCACATTAGGATCTGGTATGCAAATCAAGGCGCTCAAAACAGTTTGTTCTCTTGAATAATTTAATCATCTCCACCACCATCTCCTTCTCCTTCTAAGCAGCCTGTATTTGCTTAGGAAGTGGGTGGGTAAGTCAGGACAGGGTCCCTGCGGCCAGAAGCCCCGGGGCGGCCCCTCTTCTCTGTGGGACTTGGCCTCCCCTGCAGGCCTGAGCTGCACCCCACCTGGAAAATGGGGATGAGAACCCCAGCCCCAGGCTCCTGGGGTCATGGGGCTGCACAACTGGGGCAGACCCCTGAGCCCACCAGGGGCCATCCCAACACCTGGCTTTCTGAAAGCAGGACGGGTCTCAGTAACGGGACTGGCGGAAACTTTTCTTCATTCCTTGATCAAATAGGAAAGAGAATAATATTTACTGAGGGCCTTGATCTGACACTAACGGGGCGTAGACCTGTGGCAATAGGCATATTTCAAACAACTCTTTTGTCTTCTCAGTAACCCTGTAAGCAAGGCTTGAGAGAGGGAAACAAATCAGGGCTCAGAGAGGTTAAGTAATTTGATTAAAGCCATCGAGTAGTGCTGGGATTGAAACATGGCTCTGTCTGAGCACACAGCTCATGATCTTTCACCAAAACCACACTAAGGCCTGGTCTCCCAGAAGAATGAGAAATATCGTGGATTCATCTAGGAAGACGACTCTTCACCGAAATGCCCTTACAGCGTCCTGAGGAAACAGAATCTGATGGAAGCTACAGCCTGTCTTCCCCACCAGAGAGCCCTTTAGGTCCATCCTTCCACACATCCGTCCATCCAGCTCAGATGTTCTCACTGAGCACCCACAGGAAAGCAGCAAACAAATGAACACACATGCACACATGTGCACACACACGCGTGCATACACACACGTCTCCGTCGGTCGCAGGCGGTCCTGAGGCGTGAAGGATGAGGGCGGGATGGGAGGCTGTTTTATGTCGGCCGTCGCGGACGGTCCCTGCGTGGTGGCATTTAAGTCGAGCCCCGAAGGAGCCAGACAGACACCTGGAGAGCAAGTGCCGGCAGGGCAAGCAGGTGCGGAGGAGCCAGACAGACACCTGGAGAGCAAGTGCCGGCAGGGCAAGCAGGTGCGGAGGAGCCAGACAGACACCTGGAGAGCAAGTGCCGGCAGGGCAAGCAGGTGCGGAGGAGCCAGACAGACACCTGGAGAGCAAGTGCCGGCAGAGCAAGCAGGTGCGGAGGAGCCAGACAGACACCTGGAGAGCAAGTGCCGGCAGAGCAAGCAGGTGCGGAGGCCTGCGGGACCAGGCAGAGACGTGCTGGGAGACCGCTCGGGCTGCATCCGGGAGGTGAGGTGCTTGGCCTTTCCCTCGGGTGAGATGGAAAAGCCCCGGAGGGCCCTGGGCAGAGAGACCGGGCAGCTGGCCTCGGCTTTGCGGGCTCACTGGGGCTGCTGGGGAGCAGGCAGTGAAGAAGCGGGAGGTGAGTGAGTCGGGAGGCTCCCGCGGGCGGCCCAGGGAGAGGCAGGAGCAGTGGGGATGTCAGATGCGGTGCAGTCGGGCCCGGCCCCACGAGCCAGGAGCAATGAGGCCTTGGGTAGATGCCCAAGTTCTGGGAGCAGGAGGGAGGGAAAGCCAGGCAAAGTTGGCAAGACTCCATGGGAGGGAGGCGCTTCCGAAAGCTCAGCCCACCTCCGCAGGGTCCTGGACGCCCTGAAAGGACAGGCATGTTGTGTGTACTTATGTGAGTTTACACTTTCCAGAACAGATGGTTCGAAGCTTCCACTGGATCCTTGAGACACTCTGGGGCCCCAAGGGGTTAACAGCCAGTAACTTAAAGGATGGACTGGACCCAGGCAGGAGGAGGAGAGGTGAGGGAAAGAGTTTCTGAGTTAAGAGAGAGAGACAGGAAAAGAAAATGAAGGAGGGCTCAAGATTCGTTCATGGGTCAGAGTCCCCATCCAGTGCTGGCGGGAGAAATGGCGGATACTGAAGGCCCTGGGGAAGGGTGAGGGCAGGCCCTCTGTGCTGAGTCGGGGGAGATGCTGGGAGCTGCATGCAAGAGCTGCGGGCATGGGTACGAGAGGCACGTGTCCTCGAGATGCAAAGCCCACACCGATCTGCTTGCGAGTTACACCCAGAAGCGCTCTTTTCCCACAAGTGGATCTGTACCCACAGGATGAAGACGACCCGCCTGGATCACACTCCTCCCTGCGCTGCTCCCAGCAGGGACCCCAGCAGGGCCAGGAGTGGGAGACTCGCGTAGCCGGGCTCTCCGGCATCTGATCTGCAGCTTGGAAACTGCCAGTGGCCCCCTTTAAGGACACAGAACTCTTTATCCCCAAAAGGGTTACAAGTACGAAAATAATCACGGAGCAATTTTCATAGACACAACATCTAACGCACAAAGCAATTCAACAGCGGAATGTTTTGCTTTTTTCTTCTTTTTCACAAGGCCCCAGGGAACCTGCCAAATCCCTTTGGTCCCAAACATCAAGGAATAGCGATGGGAAAGAGGAGGAGCTTCCCTGCCTTACGGGGGGTGGGGCCGCGGGGCGGGGGGCAGTTATCCCTGGGCAGGTGGCCTCTCAGGCTCTGCCCCCAGCTGTGAACCGGGGGGGCCAGAGTCCTAAGGGCCCCGCCCCGCCAGACTCCACCAGACTGGGATTGGCACCTGCAGCACTCCGGTGGCCCCTGGCTGGGCCAGGCCTCCTCCCCAGCCCACCTCTGAGCTCCCGTCCCCACGGTGAGCGTGACGGCTGTACGCTCGTGAGTCCCCAAAGTGACAACTTCTCCAAATGCAAACTAAATCCTTCCTTCAACAAATATGTACTGACTCCTGGACGAGGGCCTCTGGTATCAGACAGACACTCAAAACAGGGCTCTCATATTTACCAACAACTGGACTTTGGAGAGGTCAGGCCACTCTGGGGCACTTCCATTTCCTTCTCTGTGACATGCTTACCTGGCATTGTGTGGGGACTTGCAAGCTAGTCCCTGCAAAGGCACTCAACCCACAGTGTTTGTTCTTGGGGTCTCAGGGCTGGGGCTCTGCCTGGCCCAGCGTCCCCACCTGGCTCCTCCCAAGAGCACCTTCCCCAAGGGGAAAGGCCGAGCCTGTGTCACATCCTCGGGGAGGGTCCTCTTCTCCAGAAGGGCTTGCCTGGGCGTCCCACGCGCCCGCTGTTCAGCACTGTCACATGTCCTGAGTCCCTACTCCACGTGTGTGTCCCCTACACGACTGCAAGACCCCGGCACAAGCCTGCCAACAGTCACAGCACTGTCCCCACTGCTGCCGCCTCTCCTGAGGCCGCTGAGGACCACGGTGACGACCACAGTCTCAACTGCCTCTGGGGCTTTACACATCACCCGTCTCACTTCTCACAACAGCGGCACGAGGTGGGAAGGACGAGTCCTCAGATCACAGATGGAAGGCAGCCTCTGAGAGGCTCCAGGACCAAACCACACAGCGACACCTGCTCTGCCCGATTCCATAGCCCTGGTTTCCCCACTCCGGCCACGTGTTCTGAGGTGTGCGGTCAGTCAGCTCCACACAGGGAGAAATGCAAGGTGTCACGAGACGAAGGCTGGGCTGGACAGACAGACCCAGGTGGGAATTCGGGCAGGTGCGGGTGGGAGGACGGGGAGAAGCTTCCATATGGAGGCGACGCAGGAGCCGAGTGCAGAGGTGGGCAGGTGGTAGGAGCTGGCCAGGCCCAGATCCCGCACAGAGATGGGGACAGAGCAGACACGACGGGGCTTCATCCAAGAAGAAACGCAAGCAGCTGACGCGCACACAGCGAGAAGCCGAGCCTGGCCAGCGATCAAAGAAGCGAAGTGGAGGCCCGCGGAGCCCTTCCTTGCTGACCCCGTGGACTGGCACGGGCTTCTGTGGAAGATGAAAGCCGCTGCTGGCAAGGGTCAAGGGCAACGGGTATTTACATACACGGCTGGTCACCACCTAGAAGCTGTAATGTGGATGCAGGGCGACCTTGAAGTAAGTAGCAGACAGACACACTCTGACTCGGTGATTTCAGTTCTAGGAGGTTATCGGTGAGGGTGGATTTGGATAATAACACCGAGAAACCAGAAACTACCTCCAGTCCAAAAACCTGTCCTGCCAGTCTCCGAGGCCTATATATAGCCTCCTCATAAAATCACTTGGGATCCAAACGGAAAGTGACCGTTGATCAAGTCAAACGGCCCTCGTGCGTGTGCACGAGCACAGGTGAGCACGGCCGCGGGTAGGTCTGTGCACTCGGGCGACAGGGGAGAGGACTCAATGGGGCACCCTCACGGGGCCTGGCATTGCGTGTATGTCACCTCCCCCCACGGGGACCCAGCCTGGCAAAGGGGCTTTGAGGAAGTGGAGGCTCAGGGTTCAGTGACCTGCCCACAGGCTCCTGCCCTGCCAGAAAGTGGCCGAGGAGAAGAGTGGATAGCCAGTCTCTGGGAGGAGAGACTCGGCCCAGCCACTCCTGGCTCTAGAAGGGGGCCGGGGGCCCAGAGGGGCCTTGGTGTCCTTCGTGGGTGAAGGACAGGGATTGGGCGCCCACGGGGGGCTCAGGGACTCAGCACGCGGCGCAGTCCTTGCCCTCAGGAGCTACGGTCGTGCTAGAGAAGAAAGCGGATGTCGGGAAAGACAACCAGGCAGCCTAGGCTGGGGCCTCATGAGGGGTCCACCCGACAGTCCCCAAGCCCCTCCACTCCAGCCATCTCCATGGCCACCGCATCTCAGCCCCATGCTCCCAGGGTCCCGTGAGCTCCGCTGGCATCTGTCCCATGTCCCGATGACGCTCGGGGGGTCCCAGGGCCACAGCCGAGCCCAAGTGAGTCTCTGCAGAGTGGCGTCGTGCAAGAGGTAGGGCCGGGGCTGGGGTGACCACGTCTCCTCCAGCCTGAAGTCTGCGTCCCCAGTATGGCACGCCCCAGGAGCCCTGTGGCTACGGGCCGGGGTCCGGCTCTGGATGGAGCGCTGGCTCCCTCAGCAGCGCCCACGCTCGCTCTGTGCCCACCTGGCAGGCAGCACGATGAGGTCGGCCATGCCAGCCTGGGCCTGGCACAGTCAGGTTTTTGCCTCTGTCTTTCCACATGCTGGTGGCTTGCATAGGTTTTAACTAAAATCCAAAGTAAACGCTAGACAGTACTTAGTGCTAATTAAATGAAGATAAAGCTCCCCACGGCAGCCGGAGGCCCTGACTACAACTGGAGGCGTTTGTCCTGAGGGTAAATCGCCCCCTGGCATCCAGCAAAGCAGCCGATGGAGGCCGATGGGAATCAGAGACCCGAAAGGCATCATCCACCAGTGGGAAGTGGAGGTGGGGATGGGACACGCTTCCCGCTCACACACCCCTTTGCCCCGTGGTTGCCCTCTCCCAGCTCAGCCTTGCCAGTGCCCCCAGGTGCCCGTCACCACCCACCCGGCTGGATGCCCGCCCTCTCTGTGGACCTGTGACCATGGCAGCCCTGTCGCCTGCAACCAAACGATTAATGCATTCATTCTTCCGATTACCCTTCACTCAGCTCCCCCAACCTGTCAGGTAGTCTTCTAGAAAGGAAACAAATTTCTAGAAAGAAATAAAATAGGCAAACCAAGGGCCTGCTTCCCTGAAGCACAGGTTCTCATGGGGAAGGAGGGCGGAAACACCGCGCTAGCACACCCCGCATTGGTGAGGGATCAGCTCTAGGAAGGAGATGGGACGGGTGAGGGGGAGACGGACGTGGGCTGTGCTGGAAAGGGTGCTAGGGGAGGGCGGGCAGCTGCAGGACGGGCTGCAGGATGGGCTGCCGGACGGGCAGGCGAGGGCTCGCCTGGGCAGGCAGGACAGAGGAGGGCAAGAGGTGGCCGGAGAGGCCTGAGGGGGGCTGGAGGGAGATGGGAGGTGACTGGGGGTTTCAGCAGAAGAGTGACAGCCTGATGAACGGGTGTAGAGGGTCACCCGGCTGCCGTTGAGGAGAGATGGTGGCGGTGATGCGAAGAGGCCAGAGGAAGGCCTTAGAAGGGGCCCAAGAGAAGCACGATGCCGGCGACCTGGACTTGGCGGGGGTGGGGGGGGATGACGACTGGGAAAGCTGCCAGCCTTGGGGCCGCACGTGTGTGCACGCGCGCATGTGAGCACGTGTTTGCAAACTGGGTGCCTCTCCCTCTTGCCTGCACAGGGCCCCATCCGGCGTGACCTTTGATGTCCACTCAAAGATGTCACCATCCAGCTGGGCACCGCCTCCCCCCGGGGCCGTCAGCAAGGCGGGTGCTTCCCCCCTCCCCGGGCCCTGACCTTGCCCACCTTGGGACAGTACGGCACTCCCCCGTCTCCCCAGGCCAGAAACAGGCAGAATGCTTCAGAACATTTACCGAAGGAACATGGTCTTCCTGTCAACCCCAGAGTAGCGGCTCACTACCATTAATTATTGAGAAGATTATTCCCGATAAGGACATGGATGGCTCGGTAAGGGGAGGGGATTTGCCTGACTGACAAGTGAGGGGCAGAGCTGGGAAGTGACCTCAGCTGCTAGAGCCCAACCCCCATTCCCGTCCATGGCACACACTCTGGGGATCCTGGGAGCGACGGAGAACACGCAGTTAACAGCAGAGTCCGCTGGGCACGGAGGGAAACGACCCAATGGCATCGTGCGGCCTTAGGGGAACGCCTGGTGAAGAAGCAGGTTGAAGGCTGTGATCCAAGGGCCAACAGGGGCTTTGTCCCTGACACACCCAAGGCCAGAGTGGGCCCAGAGGCATCTTGGTGGCCACCGCGCCTGGGGCTGGACTCCTGGGAGAGCTGGGATTCCCCCCATCCTACAGGGAGGGCCCCTTCCCACCCCTCAGCCCAGGAGTAGGGGGGTCGGTTCCCAGCTCTCTAGAGGAGCTCTCTCTTTGGTTCACTTTTCTAATAAAAGCGAGAGGCTAGAATATGGGTCTCTGGGGACCAGGATGGGGCTGCAATTATTCATTCACTTTGCGTCTTCCTTTCCTGTAAACATTTCCCCTTTTCACGAGCTGATAAATTTGCTTTTCCCAGAAACTGAGAAGAGGGCCTTTGGCCCAGGCTGGGCACTGAGAATGTCACGCAGGCTAGAAATTACCAGCTGCCCTCCTGGGTGCTGGCAGGTCGAGGGCCGAGGTCACATCTTAGAGGGAGGGCGCAGCTGGCGCGGGCAGGGGGTCACCCTGAGGGCAGTACGGCCCGGCCCCAGCCGGGAGTGAGCACAGCCTGGGCTGTGAGTCTGACAGGCTGGGTCCCCCTGCCCGCCTTGTGGGACCAGATGGAGCCCCAGTCAGGACCAAGCGCTCTGTCTTGCCCTCCATGGCTGTCTGTCATTCTGGCCCTGGCGCCTGGGACTCGACATGGTGGGGCCCACGTGGAACGTCCTCTGCATTCACGGCCCTGACATTCGGCTCCGCCTTTGGGGTCTACCCAAAGGCAAGTGTTTCCCTGACCCCTCCCTACCACAGTGTCTCGGCGACACGCACCCAACATGCAGCCACCCTGGCCCCTGCCCCCCGAGTTACGCTGCTCCGGTCCCCTGACACGCCCGCCCCCCCCCCCCAACCAGGCACTCTCAGGGGACTTGGGCGTTTTTTGGCCACCAGCCTGGTCACTGCCTTACTGAGTACAAGAGGACCAGGCTGGGAAGACTCGGCAGGACCACAGTCAGTTCAGGGGGGACTCGGGATCCAGGCATATGTCCTCGGCTCCCAAGTGGAGTGCCCTCTACCCTACGAGGCTACTGGCCTGCACGCCCATGCCAGGCCCGGCCGGCCAGATGTCGGAGTACACGATCACTCAGCTGCACGAGCACGTGGGGCCAGCAGGCCAAGCAGGGGAACTAAACTGCCAGGTGAGTCACCCCATTTCCGCAACACAGCGCTGACCAGACTGCCCCCTGTGGCCCAAGGAGAGGCGGGGCTGCTGGAAAGGATGGTGGCACGGAGGTAAGGATGCCAACACGGCTTGCGTACAGAAAGGGGACGCATAACCGCTTATTCGGGAAATAGGATCTTAATTACCAGATCGATCACCTGATCAGGAAAGCGCTGCTGACCACGCAGCAGCCAGGGTTCCAGGCTGCCTTGCCCTCGGCTTCTCCCTGAACCCGGCCTCCAAAGTGGCTTCCGTCAGGCAGGCCTGTCTGCCGCATACGTGGAAAGGCACGTGTCTGTGTCGTGGAAAGGCACGTGCGGTGCTGCCTTCAACTAAAGTAACTATAAATTTTCCATAAAGAAATTACCATAAAGTTCCTTTAGGGAAACCAAAAATGATTTGGTTTTGGTTTTGGCAATAAAACCAAAAGTCCATCATACCTTGGAATCCTTATGAAATGACGACACAATAACGTCTTCCTAAACCACAGATCCGGTATGCCTTGGGCCCTCTGCAGCTCCTGCAACGCCAACCCCCAGCCTGCACGTGACCCCCACCAGCCTCGCCGCTGAGCCCTGAATGCTCCGCTTCCACCACCTGAACATGCCGCCTTGATCCTTCCCCTTCCAACGCCCCCGCCTTGACCATCTTTCAAAATTCAGTTCCACCGCCACCTTTTCTGGGAAAGGTCCTCTTTCCCCCCCATGGTCGAAAGCAGCACCTTCACCTTTTCTCGGGATTTCTGTCTCAGCGTTCAGCAGACTGTTTTCCGATTGTACATCTACTACTCAGCCTACGTGCTCCTTGGGGCTGCACCGAGATGGTCTGGCAGATGCCAGGCACTTAGTAAATGTCAGCTGAATGAATGATGGAAGGCTTTATGCTGCTGAAGTTTTCCCAAGGCAGTTGTTAAAAGTGGTTCCAAATAAGCTCCACAGGTGTGCCTGTTTTCTTCCTGGGTCCTCCTCCCGGCCTTGCAGGGACCAGGCAAACATTTCCTGAATGAGCAAATGAATGATTTTCTCCTTGATAATAACAAATAAGTTATCCACGCTGGCCATGAGACTTCTTACATATTAACGTGCACTTTGGTGAAACAAAATCACATGAAAACAGCTAGAGTGAAAGAGACTTTCGCTTCCAGCCAAGGAACGACAGGGACAAGTTTACCCTCCCCCAGCACAACGCGGCACAACAAAAACTGGACAGAAGGCATGAAACCATGGTTTTCAACACGCTGATCATTAAGCAACAAAGTACAGTGACCCCTGAGAGATGAAGTGAGCCTACGATACCTCAGCTTACTGCCTGGAGAGGTTTCTGGGTCAGGACACAGGGAATGGGGACCTTAGGGGGACCCTGAAGATCCTGTGAGTTGAGAAGACGGAGCTGAGAGTCCAGGGAGGTGAAGGCAGCTGGAGCTTATCGGACAGAACGCTGGCGAGAAGACAGCAAGGGCAAGCGAGAGACTGCGGAGGTCCAGGGGGGCCCCTAAGGAGTCAGCGACATCCCGAAAGTACCCAAGGCTGGGGAAAGGAGCACCTAAAAGGCTCGTAGGGAGAAGTGTCTGTTGCTCACATAGACCCAGGAACAAGACCTGTTCCCACCTGTCAGACAACAAAACGTCAGAATTCATAAGGTGTTAGCCTGGTTGGAAAGTCCTTGCCTTCGTAGTGGGGGAAAATTAGCTCCAGACTAAACGCTGTTCTGGTCTTGCCTAAAAGGTCTTGAGAGCAAAAACCTAGATGATATAACCTTCTCTAAGTAATAAAACTGTGTCCCAGCATCTCAAGGGTATTTATATCCTGCACCCGAAAAGGCAAAATTGATCATGTTTGCCACCCAATGGAAGATTACTAGGCATTCAAAGAAGCAGAAACGTATGACTCACAATGAGAAGAAAAAAACCCCAACAATCAAAACATGTCCAGAACTAACACCAGAATTAGCAAATGAGGACATTAACACAATTGTAATAATCCCAGATGTTCAAAAAGTTAAGCAATGACATGGAAGGTACAAAAGAGACCCAATTCAAACTTCTATTGATGAAATGTACAATATCTGAGATGAAAATATACAGGATGGACTTCACAGCAGACTACACGGCAGAAGAAAGAAATAAGTGTACTTGTAGGCACAGCAATAGAAAAGATCCAAACTGAAATATGCAGATTAAGAAGTTTACAGAAAGAAGAGCATTGGTAAGTTCTTGGAAAATTTCAAGTGTCCAAACCTATCCGCAGTTGGCGTCCCCTGAAGGAGAGGAGCATATGGAGGGACACAGAAGAAGCAAATGAGAAACAATGGCCAGTTTCTTCCCAAAACTGATAAAAACGGTGAACTCCAAGACCCAAGAAGCCAAACAAGCACAAGCACAAGAAACAGGAAGCAAACGACACCAAGGCGCACTATAATCGTACTGCTCAAGCCCAGTGATAAAGAGAAGAATTCTTAAAAGCAGCCAGAGAACAAATGCTACATCTAGAGGAACAAAGGTAAGGATGACAGTGGTTTCTCACCAGAAACAATGTAAAGGAGGAGACGCTGCAGCAACATCTTAAATGCTGGATGGGGTGGCACGCAGAACTGCTAAACTAGAATTCGAAACCAGGTAGAAAACAACTTTTTCAAAAACTAAGGTGAAGACGAAGACTTTCTCAGAAAAACAGAGAGCAGAAAGAATTTAGCAGAAACAGACCTGCATTTTCAGAACACGAAAACAAAGTCTTCCAAGTACAAAGAAAATAACACCAGGTGGAGACGTGGATTGATAAGAAACAAAGGCACAGGAAAAGGTAACTACATGGGTAAAGAGATAAGATTTTGTTTTTATTGAAAACTCTATAAAAGAATAAAAATGCTTTGTGGAGTTTATAATTTACATACAAATAGGATGCATGATAATAGTGGTATTAAAACTCATAGAGGAGAATTGGCACTATGCTATTATAAGGTCCCTGAAGTATATATAAAGTTTATAATGTCACTTTAAGATAAGCTAAAGATGTATACTATAAACCCTAAACCAGCCACTAACATAATACAGTAAAAGGGTCATAGTTTTAGCCAAAAGAGGAGGTAAACTGTCTTTGTTCACAGACGACACGATCATCTATGTAGAAAATCCAAAAAAACCAACCAAAAAACCTCCTGGAACCAAGTGACTATAGCTAGGTTGGAGGATACAAGGTAAACATACAAAAGTCAATTAGCACCCCCCAAAAATGAAATACTTAGATAGAAATCTAACAAAATATGCTTAAGATCTATGTGAGGAAATGAACAAAACTCTGATGAAAGTAAACAAAGTAATAATAAATATATAGAGAGATATTCCGTGTTTGTGAATAGACTCAATATTGTCAAGATGTCAGTTTTTCCCAACCTGATTTATAGAGTCACTGCAATCAAAATCCCAGAAGGTAATTTTGTGGACATTGGCAAACTGATTCTAAAGTTTATACCGAGTGGCAAAAACAAACAAAAAACCCAAAGACAGAATAGCCAACACAATATTGAAGGAAAAGAACAAATCTGAAGAATTGACACTACCTGACTTCAAGACTTACTAAAAGCTACAGTAATTAAGACAGTGTAGTATCAGTGAAGGAACAGACAAACAGATCAATGAAAAGACTACAGAGCCCAGAAATAGATCCAGGTAAATATAGTCCACCAATCTTTGACAAAGGAACAAAAGCAGTACAATGGAGAAAAGACAGTCTTTTCAACAAATGGTGCTGGAACAACTGGACATCCACATGCCAAAAAAAAAAAAAAAAAAAAAAAAAAGGATCTAGGCACAGACCTTATACCCTTCCCAGAAATTCGATTAAAATGGATCATGTAAATACAAAATGTAAAACTATACAATTTCTAGAAGATAACATAAGAGAAAAATCTAGATGACCTTGGGTATGGTGATAAATTTTAAAATACATCAAAGGCACTATCCATAAGATAAAGAATTGGTAAGCTGGAATGCATTAAAATGAAAAACTCCTCTCTGCAGAAGACACCATCAAGGGAATGAGAAGACAAAACCTGGGATAAAATATTTGCACAACACATATCTGGTAGAAGACTGTTATCTAAAATATACAAAGAACTCTTAAAACTCAATGATAAGAAAACAAACAACTCAAAAAACATGCAAAAGACCTGAACCGACATCTCACCAAAGAAGACAACATTTGGCAAATAAGCATATAAAAAGATGCTCAACGTCATATGTCATTAGGGAATTGCAATTTAAAACAAGATACAGCTACATACCTGTTAAAACACCCAAATTCTAAAGCCCTGACAACACCAAATGATGACGAGAATACGGAGCGACTGGAATGCTCACTCACTGCTGATAGGAATGCAAAATGGACAATCATTTTGGAGGACAGTTTGGTGAATTCTTACAAAAGTAAACTCTTACCATGTGATCCAATAATCATGCCCTTTGTTATTTACCCAAATGATGTGAAAACGTATGTGCAAAGAAAACCTGCATGTGGGTGTTTACAGCAGCTTTATTCACAAGTGCCAAAACTTGGAAGGAACCAAGATGCCCTTTAGTGGGTGAATGCATAAATTGTGGGACATCCAGACAACGGAATATCATTCAGCACTGAAAAGAAATGAGCTATCATGCCATGAAAAGATACGGGGGACACTTAAATGAATATTACTACGTGAAAGACGCCAATCTGAAAGGCTACACACCATATGATTCCAACTACATGACGTTCTGGAAAAGGCAGAACTATGGAGACGGTAAAAAGATCAGTAGTTGTCACGAGTCTTGGGGGAGGTGAACAGGTGGAGCACAGAAGATTTTTAGGGCACTGAAACTATTCTTTCCGTATGATACTCTAACAGCGGATATACGTCATTATACATTTGCCAAAATCCATAGACTGAACCACACCAAAACTGAATCCTAATGTAAACTGTAGATTCTGGGTAATACTCAAGTGTCAGTGTAGGTTCATTGATTGTGATGAATGTACCACTCTGGTGGGGGATATTGACAATGGGGAAGACTGTGGGATGGTGGGTATATAGGAACTCTCTGTACTTTCCACTCAATGTTGCTGTGAACCTAAAACTGTTGTAAAAAATAAAATCTACTTTAAAAATGGAATCATAAAAATACTTAACAAATCCAAAGGAAGTCAGTAAAATAGGAAAATGGAACAAAGAACGGTTGGAATAGACAGACAGCAAACAGAATACCACAGGCTTAAGGCTAAACTTAATAATAATCACATTAAATGTTAATAGACTAAATGTAAATGGACCCAAATAAAAGGCAGAGATTGCCAGGATAAAAGCAAAATAAAACCAAACTAAACAAGACCTAACCATATGTTGCTTAAAAGAAATGTGCCTTAAATACAAAGAAACAGATACACTGAAATTGAAAGTATGGAAAAAGGTATATCATGAAATCACTAATATAAAAGCGGCTGGGGTGGCTATGTTAATATCAGTGCAAGTTATGAAGTTATGAATGTTATTTCACAGTTATAAAGGGGTCAATTCATGAAAAGGACATAAGAATCCTAAATGTTTATGTATTGATACCTAGTAACAGAGCTTCAGAGTTTGTAAAGTAAAATCTGATAGAGCTGCCAATAGAAACAGCAAAATCCACAATTACAGGTGTGTATTTCAACACCTCTTTCTCAATAATTGACACAACAAGTGAACAGAAAATCAGCCGAGGCATAAAAGACTTGAACAACACTGTCAATAACTTGAGCTAATTAACATTTCTAGAGCACACTGCCCAAACGGAACATACATTACTTTCAGGTGCACATGAAATATTTATCAATACAGACCATATTCCCAACTGTAAGTTTAAGAAGACTGTCATACAAAGTATATTCTCTGACAACAATGGTATTATATTAGCATTTAATAACAGAAAGAGATCTGGAAAATCCCCAACTATTTAGAAACTAAACAACACACTTCCAAATAACCCTCAGGTCAAGAAAGAAATTAAATGGGAAATTAGAAATTATTTTGAACTGAGTGAAAATGGAAACATAGCAAAATTTGTGAGATGTCAATAAAGCAATGCTTACTGGAAATTTATAGCACTAAACACCTATTAGAGGAAAAGAAAAATCTCAAATTTAGGATTTCAGCTTCCACACTAAGAAATTAGAAACAGGAGAACAAATTAAATCCAAAGTAAAAAAAAAAAAGCAAGGAAACAGACAGCAAAGTGGAAATCCATGAAATGGAAAACAGGAAATCAATGGAGAAAATCGATGAAACCGAAAGCTGGTTCTTTGAGAAGCTCAATAGAATTAGTAAACCTCTAGCCACACTGATCAGGAAAAAAACAGAGAAAATGCAAATGATCAGTATCAGGAATGAGAAGGGTGAAAAGATGAACAAACACCTATCACGTGACCCAACAGCTCCACTCCTAGGCCGTGACGCCACATAAATGAAAGCACACGTCCGTACAAAGACTTTCACATGAATGGCTGTGGCCGCTTTCTTTTTAACAGCTCCAAGCTGGAAGCAAACCAAGTGTCTATAAAGTGAGCAGATAAGGAGTGTACGTAAGTGCATCTGATGGGACGCCGCCCAGCCACAGAAACGAGCAAGCTACTGATGTACACAACATGGCGGAATCTCGACACGGTTATCCTGGATGAAAGAAGCCAGTCTCAAGGGAGTACGTAGTGCAAGAGTCCACTTGTATGGAACTAACCTACAGTGACAGAAAGCAGATCAGCGATGGGAGGGCCGGTGAGGGGCGGGGGGGCCAGAGACGAGGCATTCTAGGAGCAAGAGGCAACTCGGGGGGACGATGGCTCCACCAGCGCATACACTTGTACACTTTAGATATGTTTAGTTTGCTGTGTGTCAACTGGACCTCAACAAAGCTGCTCAGGGCTTCCCTGGTGGCGCAGTGGTTGAGAGTCCGCCTGCCGATGCAGGGGACACGGGTTCGTGCCCCGGTCCGGGAAGATCCCACATGCCGCAGAGCGGCTGGGCCCGTGAGCCATGGCCGCTGAGCCTGCGCGTCCGGAGCCTGTGCTCCGCAACGGGAGAGGCTGCAACAGTGAGAGGCCTGTGTACCGCAAAACAAACAAACAAACAAAAAAAACAAAACAACAACAAAAAAACAAAGCTGCTTAAAATCCGGAAACTGACTCAACCAGGGTGCACTGGAAGGCCACGGCTCTTCCATGCAGAGCACTGAAGTGACGGGTGAGTACAGTCACAGCCTGGGGGAACGTCTAGTCACTGCTTAATGGAAGTTTGAGGAGGAAAACTCTGGTTCAGAGTGATTGAGCTGCTTCACGTCTGTGTTACAGCCCACGCAGAGAGGGGAGAGGGGTACCAGCCATTGGCTGGGCCCCGCCGGGCACGTGGCTGTCAGGAGTGTCTTCCATCTCATCACAGCCCCAAAGCAGAGCTACTGGGCCCGCTCTGACGATGAGGACCTTGGTTCTGAGCCGACTTCTTCCCTGCGGTCTCACTGTCAACCCCCAAAACAGGAAAGGGCCTTGCTGAAAACTGCAGTGTGGGTGGATCAGGTCAAAGACGCTGATACGTGTCTAAGTTTTTTTCTAAACCTTGACCAGGTTAACATCTAAGAATTGGTGACTGTTTAATGTCCACTTTAAATTTATTTTTCAAATCAATTCCGTTGTGTTTCAAGCTGTGAATCTAACACTTCCCTGCCTGTTTGCGCCTGGGCCAGTTCCCGCCCAGGGACCTCTGTATGTTGGCCGGGCCCCACAGGAAAGCTGCTCTGAGGTGTGACTGGGAGTGACCTGTGACCCTGTGGCTGGGCCTTAAGGTTGGCTGGTAACGTGGGGATGACACCTGGACGCTGCCTCGCTCCCAGGGCTACTGTCAGCCCCACAGTAGCAGGGAGCAGACGAGCTCTGGAAGGCACAGAGGGCTGCTCAGAAGTGAGAGGGGGACCCACCTGCAGTGGGCACTGCCCCCATCCCCACGGGGTTCCCCTTTGCTGCCAACCCACTCCCAGGTGCAACACAGGGCACTGGACTCAGAGCCAGGCAGCCCAGTTCCAGCCGGGCCCAGCCCTCCCGGCCGTGTGACCCGACAAGCCGCTCCCCGTCCTTGAGCCGCACTGTGGTGATATATGCGTGGGCACCAGACAGGACAGCGCCACCCGATCTCAGACGCAGGTGCCCCTCACCGAGCCTGGTGGGCAGAGGAGCCTCCGCAAACGCCCCCTCCCCCCAGCCCCTCCTGCAGGGCCCACCCCACCCCCTGTGGCCACCGGGCGTGCTGCAGGAGGGCCGGGGTGGTGGGTTAATTTAAAATTTAACTTGCTTTGCTTTTCCCACCGGGAAAAGATGTGGGAACAGGTTTCTAAAAATAGCCTGGCCTGTCAGAACTGTTAACCATCAGGCTGGGCAGAGACGCCGGGCTGCTGGGGAAGGAGCGGCGAGGACTCCCAGCTCCAGGCCTCCCGCTGCTGGCCAGTGGGCAGCGCGCTGTCCTGGGGCCGAGACCACCCCTCGGGGAGGCCGGGGGGACCTGCCGCGGGCGCTTCCAGACAACCACCACCGTGGAGGTGACAGCAAGTACCACCCGAGTCAAACGCTCCCCCTGTGCTGCCCGGCCAGGGACGCACGCTTTACGCGCTCTCCCTCGCTCCCCCTCACAGGCCTACAAGGACCCCACCTTCATCGGAGCAGACAGAGGCTCAGAGACACTGGGGGCAGGCTGGAACCCAGCTGGACCGAGGCAGAGTGACTGCAAACGCAGCCCGTCTGTGAGGTCTGTGGCCACTGGTAGCGATGCCTCCCGTGTACCAGGGTCCCTGGAGCTTGTGGAAATGGGTTCTGGCTCCCCCCAAAGGTCCTGGGGTGCCTGTGGACACTCCAGCCTGGGCCTAGGCTCCGTCTGCTACCCGCCTTCCTTTCTGGGGAAAGAACAGACCCGGCAGAGAGGGGAGTGGGAAGAGAGGGAAGGAAACCCAGGGCGGCTTCAAACCGCTGAGCCTAGAGGCAGAGCTCACGGCCCACGGCACCCGCCCAACACAAGGTCAACCCACCACGTTTCTGAGCAGACAAACCCACAGATCGCACCCAGGCTGCCTGCCTCCTGGGGGCGCTGACCCTGGGCTCTGCAAGGGACACAACTAGACCTGGGGGCCCCTGTGCCAGCAGTCTTGGGTCAGAGCAGAAGGATTTGGAAGAGAAGTCCAAGTGAAGGGCGCCTTGTTTTAAAAGAGCCAAAAGACAAACACCTGAGTGTCTCTAGTACGAGAAACTGTCCATACACTAAGAGGCAAATAAATCCCGGGAGTTAGGAGAGCGGCGCAGCTAAGATCACCGGCGTGGACATTAATCCGAACGTCGCGAAATGGCCAAAGTGCGCCAGAAGCACGGAGTCCGCAGCTCTCACCTGGGAAAGCGCAGGGCTCGCCTTAGCACTGGTTCCCCACACCCCCCTCCTCTCTCCCCTCCAGGTGGGCGCCTCAGCTGGAGGGGAGACCCACGGAGGTGAGAGCCCAGGACCGTAGGAGCGCTGCGCCGCCCTCAGGGAGCTGGGGTGCTCTGGGTGAGGTCACAGTCTCCCCCGCCCGCCCCCCAGGCTGGCTGGGGGCCGGCGGAGGTGGCCGGGCTGCACGCGCTGCCCAAGTCCACGGGGCCCTCACCTGCCCTGCCCTCACACACTTGTTCACACTTGGCCTCATCAACCCCAGGCTGCTTGAATTTTAGCCCAGCTGAGCCCCACTTCAAAGCGGGGGAGGCTGTGTGTCTCTCTGAGGGCCTCCTAGAGGCCCCACACTTCGTGTCTGTCATCTCACGTGACCTGGAAGCACGCCTGCGTGATCAGGATCCTCGGTGGCCGGAGACGGAGGCGAGAGGTGAGTCAATACCATGCCACAGCTCACCCAGCTTGGGGGGAGGGCGGTGCTGGGGGTGATGGCCCCGGAGCCCAGGGCACCCAGACCTCCCCCTTTTGACCGTCCACGTGGCCTCCTGCCCTGGGCGGACACAGCACATGCTCCTGGCTATTTGCTCCCTGGTGTCCGGGGCTGGGATAAAAGGCAAGCACACCTCTGACCCTGAACCACAGGGAGGCAGGCGATGGTGGGTGGCAGAGGTTAGCAAAACGGAGAGAACCGTGTTGATGGGGGAGGACGGAAAGGTAGCCTTGTTGAGGGAGAGCTCGTCCATTTTGCTAACGGGCCTCAACTGGAACACTGAAGCGGGTAATCTGATTAAGGAGGGCTTGGCCCGGGCCGTCCCCGCTTCCTCCCCTCGGCCGCCCCTCCCGCTGCAGGCAGCACATTTGGTATGGATCATCTTTCTCGGTAATGGGGTTATTCGGGGCCTGGCCGGGCTGGGGAACATTACGACGTGTCGCCACTGAACTGGGACAGCAGGTGCTTGTCGATGCATCTGTGGAAAATGCTCGCAGCACAATCTCTGCATCAGGACACACACGGGCAAGGACACTGGGAAATTGAATCTTATTACTAATTAATGGCTTTAATGCCTATGATTAGGCCTCAAACACACTCTATTTTCCCAAAGATAAGGTTAGCCCTGTTTGAACCAGGAACCCAAGAGCTCTGCTAACGCTGACGCGAGAGAGCTCAGCTCCGTTAATCAAATTCAGACGTTCCGAATCGACCGCCTAGATTTTCAAAACTGTGACCTGAGAATAAATGACACCAGGAGGCCTGCTTTGTTCTCCAGCAAGAGGTGCCACGTGGGGAGAGCGAAGGAGCCGGGGAGGGGGTGCAAAGGCCCGGGAGCCAAGACTCACTGAGCGCCACCGGTGGACAGGCCCCACCGCCAGGGCGCAGGGAGCACAGAGCGAGGGTTCTAGACACGGGACGGCTCTGCCTGCCCCCACCCTGGGACAGGCTAATGTCTAGAGACAGTTCCGGTTGTCGCACCTGGGGGAGGGGTGCCGTGGGCATCCGGTGCGTGGAGGCCACAGTGCGCGGGATGGCCGACAAAGACACGCATGGCTCCATACGTCCACAGCGCCCAGGTGGGCAGCCCTCGCCACAGGAGATGGACACGGGGCTTGGAGGAGGGCACCAACACACCCTGCGAGAAAGGGGTCTCAAACCTTCGGGGGCTGCCCGTCAGTGTCTCCAGCGGGCCAGCCACAGGCACCCTCTGCAACCTGTGTGCATGCACACCCACAGGCACACATGCTCACGTGTGGTGACGTGCATGTGTCGGACAGACAGCAAGGTGCCACGGCCCCTGAGCAGAGCAGCGGTCTGCTGGCAGGAACCTGGACGCGGGGCCTGGCCACAGTGGCCCTGCTTCTCCTGTGAAGATGCCCCACTCCAGACCCCCAAGGGAGCAAGTGCTCGGCACATCGGCACCCACTTGGGAGGTGCAGGACCTCAATGGATGCAGGCCTGGGCCCCACCTCCCGCTGCACAGTGCCCTGCAGAGCGGACATCCAAAGGCCAACGAGGGTGGGCCTCTGCCGGTACCACCTCTGAGGCAAAGTCACACTGTTCGGTGGGACTTTAAATTCTATTCGTCCAGAGTCGACAATCAACAGCAGTTGAATAAAACCATCATTCACGGGAAAGCAGAGCGACAAAGGGCTTCCTTGGGCCGTTGTGTGTCAGGGGGACAGGAGCTGGCTGTTGGCAGGGCAGCTCTGGGCAGTCTCAGAGCCAACAGGACAGGCTTGCTGGCCAAATGACTCACTGGGTCTGGCTCTGCAGTGTGCGGCACGCCCAGCCGGGGGTCCAAGGCAGCCAGGCTGTCAGGGGCGAAGGAGCCAGGTTCAAAACCAGCCTGTGCCACTTACTAGGCTGTGTGCCCTGGGCGAGACGCTTAACTCCTCTGAGCCTCGGTTTCCTCCCCTTTTAAAATGGGTCAAAATCCCCACCTCCTAAGGAAGTGGGGCGATGGCCCAGGGGGCCCAGCACAGAGGGAGCATCTCCTGGATGGTGACTCTCCCGGCCCAGAGCTGGTTCCAGGGCAGAGGAGCTTTCTAAAGGCCAACTCGACTCTGCTCCATCCCTACCACGTCCATCCGCGTGGTGCCCGCCTCGGCAGAGCGCCCCGGCCCCAGGCGGTGGCATCACCTGACTGCCGCCCAGCCAGCCCCCTCTGCTGCCGAGCGTGCCACTCTATGGCTGGTCCCATCAGACAGGGTCCACGCGCTGGATTCCTGGAGGGAAGAGACCGCACTCCCGCTCAAGGCTGCAGACGGCAGAGGGTCAGCTTGCGTCTAGGGAGGCGGCAGCCAAGGGGAGGGGCCTCAAGCTCGGGAGCCACAGAGATGGGGCTCAGAGACTGGTTTGGGAGCCCTGCCTCCGCTGGCAGCAGGCCCTGTCCACAACCTACCCTGCCCTCCCTGGCTGCCCGCAGCTCCCACCAGCATGGCTGCCACGGGGCTCTCACCACCCAGGGCGTCCCCAAACTACTGCATGACCCAGGCAGTGTTGCCCAAGGTTGCTGTCAGACAGGCAGACAGGAAAAGAGGGTTCCACAGCCAAAGGGCGACACCCGTAACACGGGGGACCTCTCAGAGCCACGACTGTGCGGAGGGGCAGCGTGTCCCCACGAGGGGCTCGGTCGACGTGCAGCATCCCAAACACAGCTCTCCAGGCCGGGCCCACCCGGGGGACGCGCTTTGGGACCCCCCGGTGTGAAACCTGACTGAAGACCGTGCGCTCCCCAGGAGCAGGACAACGAGCCAGCAGTCCTCTGCGGCCCCGGAGCTCGCCCACGGCCTACAGACCGCCCCTGCCCCCTATTCTCCGGCAGGGCTGGAGCCGCAGAGGACATGCTCATGCACATCGCTGGGGGGATGCTGCTTCTGCCTGGGGGCTCCCCTGGCTGAGCCTCGGGTGGGTCTGGCAGGGACAGGTGCTAAATAGAGACCCGCAAACCGACTGCAACCCCGCGTTCCAAACAAGCAGCAGCGCTTGCTGGGAATTCATCACACTTTAAAGCTGTTCATGTGACAGAGGCCGCATCCATCCCGAGAGGGATCTGACCTCAGGCGCGTGGCCCGAGAAAGCAATCGTTCCTTTCCTAAGCCTGGGCGAAGACAGCAAGGGAATAAAAAGACAGGAACCAGGATTTATGAAGCCCTTACTATGTGCTGAGCACGTCTCACACCCTAACTCCTTTAGTCCTCTCAGAGCTCTGGGAAGACAGAACTGGCGGGTTCTTGGTGGGAGACGTGAGATGCTCTATGGACAGGCACAGAACTTGATTCTTTGCACCATGTCGGGCTCTTTATACCCGAGACTCAGGGCCCGGCCCAGGTCCCTACGGGCCATGGTGAAACAGGGATGGGGGCCCAGGTGTCCTGGCTCCAGTGCAGAGCCTATTCTTCTTTGCCATGTTTGCATGCTGCCCGTGGCTCCACCCACCCAACACGTGCGGCCGGAGAAAGGCCACTGCTGACAAGCTGGAAGAGCGAGGCTGCCACCCTGTGTCGGCCGTGACCTCCCCGTGGGCCCTTCAGTGAGACGCCAGGCTTCTCCTGGACACAGAGATCTCAGAACACCACCTAGGAGATGGGGGAGTTGGCCAGACCCTCCCCGACCCTTCTAGCGTGAGTAGCCATGTTTTCCTGATTCAGACACAGCTTTCCCCTGGGGCTCACCTGGCTTCATGGCCAGGCCATGCGGCTGATAGGATCCGTGATCAACGCTGGGTAGGAGAGTGGTGGAGGCGGTGGCAGAGGTGAAGCCACCAGCAAGTGGACACTCTGATGATCACTTACAAGCATCTGAAAGCATCCTTTTCAATTACGTGGAGAACAATCCACGACTAACCTGAAACCCAGAGTGCACAAGTGAGGTGTCGGGAAGCAATCAGAGACCACGATGCTCGCCCAGCCGGGGAGACGCAAGAGGTGGGAAGCAGGCCTCTGGAATTGAAAACGAGCCAAGCACGAGCCAGTTAGCAGCTTGAGAACCCTCCGCAAAACAGCTCGGGGAGGGAACAGGGGCCCCGGCATGTGATGCTCAGGGTCACCAGCCATGGTGAAGTCACTGAGCAAACCCAACACAGGAGAAGGCGGTGGGGTTCAAACTGCATCAGTAAGAGCCTGACACCCTCAGTACAAGCAGAGATGGGTGGGGGAGGAGGCCTGCTCAGGACGCTCCCTCTCCTTTCCGCGCTGCTCACGGCGACATTCACAGAGTCAGCTCGTGAGCAGAGCCCTGGGCTTCTCTGGGTGCTCAGAGCCCAGCTCTGCACTGTTGGGGCATTGCCACAGGTCACTCAGCGATGCTGGGGCTCAGGGAGAGGAGTCAACCTCAGTCACCTGGTAGGTCTGTTCCAGCCCCGGGGCCCCAATTCTGAGACACATGCCCAGGAGCTGGGTGACAGCAGTTACTTCCCAGACTGTTCCCATCCTCCCCCCACCCCTACCCCGGCCAGGCAGTCTCCATAGATTTGCCTATTCTGGACATCTCATATGAATGGAATTAGACAACAGGTGAGCACGTGTGTCTGGCCGCTTTCATTCAGCACGATGTCCTCCAGGTTCTCCCGCGTTGCAGCATCGATCAGGACTCCATTCCTTTTCACGGCTGAGTAATATTCCCTTGCATGGATGATCCACGTTTATTGGTATCTATTCATAAGCTGACCGACATTTGTGTTGTCTCCAGTTTTTGGCTGTTATGAAAATGCTGCTGTGAACATTCGTGTACAAGTTTTTGTGTGAACATGTTTTCACTCCCCTTGGGTATATACATCTCAGAGTGGAACTGCTGGGTCATCCAGTAACCTTATGTTTAACTCTTTGGGGAACTGCCAGACTGCTTTCCGAAGCAGCCGCACCACTTTACACTCCTACCTGCAGTGCATCTGGGTTCCAACTCCCCCACGTCATTGTCAACACTGGCTATCCTAGTGCGTGAGAAGTGGCATCTTATCGTGATTTTGACTTGCGTTTCCCAAATGACTAACGAATGACATTGGAAATCTTTTCGTGTGCTGTTGGCCATTTGATCTCTTTGAAGAAATGTCTACTCGAGTCCTTTGTCTATTTTTAAACTGGCTTACCTATCCTTTCTATTGCTGAATTGTAAGAGTTCTTTATACACTCTGGATACCAGTCCCTTATTTGCACATAGTTTCTTCCATTCCGTGGCTTCTCTTTTCACTTTCTTGATAGAGTCCTGAAGAGCACGCAAGTTTTTAATTTTGATGAAGTGCAAGTTATCTTTTCTTGTTGTTGTTATTGTTGTACTCTTGGTGTCCTATCTAGGAAGAGATCGCCAAATCTAAGGTCATAAAGATTCACCCCTACGTTTTCTTCTAAGTGTTTTATAATTTTAGCTTTTATTTTTAGGTATTCGACTCATTTGGAATTAATCCTGACGTATGGTGTGAAGCAGGGGTCCAATTTCATTCTTTTGCTTATGGATATCCAGTTGTCCCAGCAACATTTGTTGAAAACACAGTTGACCCTTGAACAGTACGGGTTTGAATCCACTCACGTGTGGCTTTTCTTCAGTAAATAGGTGTTATGGTACCACGTGACCCGAGGCTGGTTGAATCCACAGAGGCGGAAGCGTGGATATGGAGGGCCAACTATGAGGTTTTATGCTGATTTTGGGCTACGCAGGGGTTTCTTGCCCCAACTTTTGTGTTGTTCAAGGGTCAACTAGACTGTTCTTTCTTTATTGAACTGTCTTGGCACCCTTGCTGAAAATTAATTCATTAATGTGAAGGTTTATTTCTGAACACTCAATTTTATTTCATTGATCTGTATGTCCATTCTTATGCCAGCGTCACATTGTCTTGACTGCTGTAATGTTATAATAAGTTTGAAATTGGGAAGTGTGAGTTGTCCAACTTTGTTCCTTTTTTTTTTTCCTTCTTTGAGATTATTTTGGCTATTCTGGGTCCCTTGACCTAGAATTTGAATTCTAGGATCAGCTTGTCAATTTCTGCCAAGAGACCACCTGGGATTTTTTTTTTTTTTTTTTTTTGCGGTACGCGGGCCTCTCACTGTTGTGGCCTCTCCCGTTGCGGAGCACAGGCTCCGGACGCGCAGGCTCAGCGGCCATGGCTCACGGGCCCAGCTGCTCCGCGGCATGTGGGATCTTCCCGGACCGGGGCACGAACCCGCGTCCCCTGCATCGGCAGGCGGACTCTCAACCACTGCGCCACCAGGGAAGCCCAGCATCTGGGATTTTGAAAGGGATTGTGTTGAATCTGTTGGGGAGTACTGATTCAACAAAATTAAGTCTTCTGATCTATGAATAAAGGATTTCTTTCTAAAGATTTAGGTTTTTAAACATTTTAATTTCTTTCAAGGATATTTCGTAATTTTCAGCATATAAATCATACACTTCTCATGTTAGGTTTATTCCTAATATTTTATTCTTTGTGCTGCTATTGTAGATGGAGTTGTGCTCTTCATTTCACTTTGAGGTTGTTCATTGCTAGTGTATAGAAATATAATTGATATATCAATCGTGCGTGGAAACAGAGACTTTCAATCAGAGCTAGGATTTAGAAATATTACCTTATCATCCTAAAGAGAAGCTTCTGCAGATACAGGAGACCGGAAGAGGGCTGCTGTGCTAACCCAGGAGAAGACGAGGACCTGAACTGTAGCGGTAGACGCTTCTCACTGGTTGGTTGGTTGGTTTCTTCAAAGAGAGGGGCGGTAGGGAGGCCTGGAGGGGCGCTGCCCAAGGTGTGGCGTCATCAGGATCTGTGCTCTGGAAAGGGTATAATTAGCTCTGATGCATGGGAGCCTGTGTGAGCTGCTGCAAATGTTATCTTCCGAAACTCTGGATCCTGGCCGTCCCTTCAGTCAGCCAATATGGAAACACATAATGGGATCCCAGCAATACTGCTTGGAAGAGTTTCCTGCAGCTGCTTGAACAAATTACCGCAAACCGCGTGGCTTAAAACAATGGAAATTTATTCTCCTACAGCTCTGGAGCCAGAGGTCTGAAATCGGTATCACTGGGCCGAAGGCAAGGTGCTGGCAGAGCCGCGCCCTCCAGAGGCGCTCGCGGAGCTTCTGTTCCGTGTTTTCTCCGGCTTTGGGTGGCTGCTGGCAATCCTTGGCTTGTAGCCACTCTGCTCCAGTCTCTGCCTATGGGGTCACGTGGCCTTCTCTTCTGCATGTCACATCTTCTTTGGCCTCCCTCTTATAACAACACACATGACGACGTTTAGGGCCTATGCGTATTATCCAGGATAATCTCAAGTTCCCTAAATTACATCTACAAAGACCCCCTTTCGGCCATGTACAGTCACAGTGACGAGTTCCCGGGGACCAGAACTTGGATCTCTTTTGGAGAGTTGTTGTTTTTTTTTTCCCCTGGCTGCGCTGCTTGGCTTGCGGGATCTTAGTTCCCCAACCAGGGAGGGATTGAAACCAGGCCCCAGCAGCGAACACACCGAGTCCTAACCACTGCGCCACCAGAGAGTTCCCTGGAGAGCCGTTTCTCAGCTACTCCCTGCTGTGTGTGCAGACAGGTGGAATCCTCATAACCACGTCCATCAGATGCTGAGCCTCAGTCTGCTGGAACCACCCCCCTCACTGGCTTCCAAAAGGGTCCATTTCCCCACAGTTGCCGTTTCTGTCCAATCTCAGGGGGCTCTATCAGAACCTGTGCTCCTTGTCCCGTGTCGGCACCATGGCAGCTCCACCCTGTCTCCCACCATCCACACTGAGGTCCTGGACAAGGGACCTGGGGGGCTCCTGTGGGCTCTTCCTTACAGCAGCAGGCAGAGCCTCCTGCAGGGACTGGCAGTGGACAGGGCGGGGCCAGGCAGCCTCTGAAGGCCCTGCAGTTCCATGCGCTGGGGCTCAGGCAGTCACCTGTCAAACGTTTACTGAGACTGGCTCTGTGCGGGGCACAGGGACACCCTCAAGGTACAATCCCACTTATTCAGCACCCTCCGCCACCTGCACCCTTCTGGGCCGTGGAGCCTCAAGCATGTCACTCGTCACCTCTATACCTCTGTTCTCTCATGACCACCTGCTCCACTGTCTGTGGACTGGGTGGTCGGTGCCGAGTGGCAAGAATGTGCCCGAAGGCCTTCAGGGAGCTCTTGTGCTTACACGGGGCTGCTGGGAAAATCCTCTCATTTCATCCCCACAACATCCGTCCTTGCAGCCAAGAGTACCTCTTCCGGAAGGCCTGACCGGTGACGCTCTCTGGGCTCCCGGGGCCCCTGAGCGCTGTTTCGCTGTCTCTCTATCTCTCTCTCCCTCCCAGCCGCATCCGACTGTCCCGCACTCGGAAGCCCCGACCTGGCACACATAGTAGGCCCTCAGCCCTGGCGCACACAGTAGGCCCTCAGCCCTGGCGCACAGTAGGCCCTCAGCAACAGCGGGCTGAGCTTTCTCAACACCGCGCCCCAAAGCCCCTTCTTCTTCTCTTAGAGACGTGCTGAAGGAGAATTACAGTCAAACCCGAACACTAACCCATCCTCAGAGGCCCCCAGTGGCCGGCCTGCTCCCCAGCCCCCGGGACTCTGCTCCAGCCCAAGGGTCCCCTGCTGGCCCCTGAACGTGGTTGGCTGTTTCCACCCAGACACCTGGCACTGCGTCCTCCTCGGCCTTGAATGTCCCTCCTGTAACATCCCCTGGCTTGGCCCCCCTCCCTTGAGGCCTTTGTGGGTGTCACCCCTCAGCGAGGCCCTCCCTGCCCACCCGCCCCCGGCCCCTGCCTGACTCTTGGCACCAGCCAGCATTCGTCTTGGGCCATCTTCCCCGATGGAAAGTGGGCTCCGGAGGGTGGAGCTGTGCCTGCCGTGCTCCCTGCTCTACCCCTGGCATGCAGTAGGTGTTTAATACACAGCAAAAGAATGAATTAAATGACTCCAAGAACGGAAAACGTACCCGTCCTCGGTGGGGACGCGTGCAGGGAGTGACTCGCAGTCAGGGCTGGCTCCCTGGCTGGAGGATGATGGCGGGATTTACTACCGAGATGAACGCTCAGGGCGTTGTTATTTTCACCGAAAGAACAGAGCATAAAAGCAGTGCTGTCAGATGAGTAAGGCTCACACTTAGAAATCATGCCGTCTTATCTCTGAGAGGCCAGATCAGCACAGGACCAGGAGGAGGGACTCGGCTCACTGGGTGGGTGTCGGGGAGGCAGGCCCCCTCCTCGCCTGGCTGTGTGCCCAGCCGGCCCCTCCCGCCCGGGCCTTGGTCGCGCTGGTAACACCGGGGGCACGGCCACTTTCCTTCCGCTCAGCGCCTGGCCCCCAGTGGGCACGGAATGTGCAGGCAGCCTAGTCCTTCCCCTTCTGTGAAGCCACCCTCTGGCAGGGTTGGCACCACGACGGCCTGGAATAATCCAAATAACTAACAAACGCCACACCTGCCATCCCAGGGGGTAAGGTTTGTTACTTATGTAACAGAGGTCCAGGGGCAGAGTCTGTTACTTATGCCTGTATCAACACACACACACCGTCGACACACCGTCCACCGAGCTTCGAAAAGGTCTGAAGGCAGTCTCATCAGCTCAGGAGTGGGCACCCGACACACGTTTGCTAAAATGTGTTTGGTCTAAAGGCAGAAGCAACCCAGGTGTCCACAGAAGGATGGACGCACAAAGTGCAGTGTGTCCGTACAAGGGAATATCATTCAGCCTTAGAAGGGTTAGAAGCCTAGAAGCCTTAGACGCTGGCTATGATGTGGATGAACCTTAAAGACCACAGGCTAAGTGAGATATAAGCCAGTCTCAAAAGGACAAACACTGTATGACTCCACTTACTGAAGTCCCTAAAGTAGAACGGGGCTCACCAGGGGCTCGGGGGAGGGGGAACGGGGAGTCGTTTCATGGAAACGGTTTCAATTTTAAAATATGAAAAGTTCTGCAGATGGACGGCGGTGACGGTTGCACAAAAAAGTGAACGCGCTTAATGCCACAGAATTCAATGGGATTGGATGGACAAGGTTCCGGATGTTCTCACAGGGGGCGCAGGAGGCCGGGCTGTCACGTCTGGCTGGCGTAGTGAAGAGGCCGTAAGAGGCAGGCACATCCCCACGTGGCCAGGTGGCTGGGACACCAGGAGCGCGTGGATGCCGTGCGCGGGGCGGGGGGTGCTTCTGCGCGGCGTCCCCCACCCGGCCTGGGCTGTGCCCACCGTCAGGTGAACGAGGCAGGGGTGCGATGGCGCCGTGAGCTGTGACAAGCTCTGTGGGGATGGCGTAGGGGTCCGAGCCGGGAGGCGGTGTCCTCCCCCAGAAAGCACCATGGAGGCAGGAGTCCTGGTTCCCAAATGCACAGCCACCAGCTGTGGCCAAGGGACCCACCAGGAATCCACGCTAGCTACCCCATCAGCTGTGCTGCATTACCTCCTTTCCTCCGTTCTGTCCTGTGTCCTGAAACTTTTCAAGTGCCGACTGGCTAAGAAACGGGATTTGGGAGCGTGCAAGCAGGAAGCGGCAGTTCTGCCTTTGAACACCAGCATCTCAGCAGCCTCCCAACCCAGCAGCGGCCTGCAGAGCCCAGCGGCAACCCCCAGAGGCCCGCGGACGTGCCTCATGGACACCTCTCCGCCAAGCCCTGGGCCTCTGCTGGGACACTCTGTACCCCACAGTCTGGCTGAGACTCACGTGGGTTTGCTGGGCGCCCACCCTGCCGGGCGCTGATTCTCCCACCGGGCACAGATGCACAAACCGGAGCACGACTGCCCAGCTCACCCCAGGAGGGCAGGGATGCCCTCCTGCTGGCTTCTGGGCACGCCTCCTGTGGGCCAGCCCTGGGTGAGGCTTTAGGGCTTGACGGGACCAGCGGGCAGGGGACTGGCCCTCAGGAAGGGGTGGAGGGAACAGGGAGAGGGGCTGTTGTTGGGAGAAGAGGGTGATATGAGATCCTGCTCACGTGAGGGGCCGCTGGGCAGCCGCAGGACATCAAGTGTGGTCAGAGGGATGCCCCTCCCCGCCCCGGCTCCCACCCCTCCCCAGCCAGGCCTCGGGCGGCCCCTGGCCCTCAGACTCAGTTTCTTCACCTTTAAAATGGGATGGCCTCATATCATTCACAGGATTGCTGTGAAGAAGAAATATAATAGTAATATGTAAGCTATCAAATCCTGTAGGATGCTTACATTAGCCGCATGGAGGGAGACTGAGGAACAGTCTTCTTTACAGGCAACATGCCAACTAGTATTTGTTTCTGATGATGATGGGAATATACTAGAAACAGAACATCCTGTTTGGAAAAAAATGACTATCTTTGCCTCTAGAGTGAGGAGCTGTTCTCTCTGATTTGGGAACCGAAGCGTTGCACTCTGAGTGTTAGAAGGGTTTAGAACGTGGAGCGTGTCTGTGTATCTGTCTCTGTGTTGTGCGAGTGTCTGAGTGTTGGGTCTGTGTATCTGTGCGAGTATGAGTGTCTGAGTGTTGCTGTGTATGTTTGTGTATCTGTCTGTTCTGTGTGTGTGTGACAGTCTGCATGGTGTTGTGTGTTTGCGCACCTGTGTTGTGTGAGGGTGTGTGTCTCTGCGGGCGTGTGTGCTGCTAGGGCCCTTCCCAGGCTCTCACCAAGGTCGTGGCCTCTTAGAAGGCAGCGTCAGGGGGAAACTTGAGCCCACCTAGCCCGTACTCTGCCCGTGACCCCTACCCCTCGTGCAGAGACCGACTCCGCTGCCCCGGGGGAGGTGGCCAGGGCACCCCATCTGTGCTGGACCACACGCAGGGCCAGTGCGTAGCCACCTTGCCCAGGAGCCCACCCCCAGGCGGTGCCAACGCAGGGGACCCTCAGGCCACAGATCCTCTCTGAGAGGGCCCTCGGACCGGAGCACGTGGCCTCTGCCCTCTAGCGGCCCACAGTCACACGCGAGGCCCCCCCGATACAGCTGAGCACCCACCCTTCCCAGGGGCCATCCTCGTGACCTGCACACTCAACCCGTTGACAAAGGCTAATTCCCCTCCACGTTCACTGGTGGAAGGTCTTCCAAAGAACTTCAAGCCCTTTCTCCTCAGAGGAGATGTTTCAAGGCCCACCGAGCATCTGGGAGGCCGGGCCCGTCTCTCCAGGTGTGTGCAACGCCCTTCGGCTCCAGTCCCCCATCTTGGAACCGCAGCTCCCCTTCACCCCTCGCCCGGGGGCACGCACCTCAGTGGGGATTTTTATCTCAGTCGCTTGGGCAACAACCTGAAGTAAATGCCATCCAAACGTGGTCTCAATGATCAGTGGGTTCACCCTCTGTGAAGCCAAGACGTGCCGTGTGCCTTTCCCCGGGGAGCCCCAGTCAGCAAACAGAGCACCACCAGCCCCCGGCGGCAGCAGCGGCTCGCACACGTGTGCTCCACACACACCCCGAGTCCTCAGACCACCCCTCGTGCAGGGCGGGAGCCTGAAGTGCAACCAGCAAAGGTGTCGACCAGCCCCACCGGCCGGGCGGCAGAAGAGCTGGGTCGCCAGCCAGGTCCTCTGACTGCCTGCCTGTGCCCATCGGGAGCAGTAGCGCTCCCGGCGTCTCATGCGGGAACTCACGCATCACGCACCGAACATCCCTGTAGGTCCTCACCCCGTCCAGGGAGGGCTCCTCTCACGCTGGGGGCCCAGAGGCACCTCCTAACTGGGTGCACACTTGGGTAGGTGGTTGAGTCAGGCCAAGGCTCTCTCCCTGCCTCCTTCAAGCTGTCGAACCCTCCAGAGAAGCCCCCAGGCCTCGCCAGGTGGGCAGGGTTCCCGGCTCTCAGCCCACATGCAGAGCAGACGCCCCCCCACAAAGGTGTGCGTTCCCTTGGGAGTTTCTGCGGGTCTGGGGAACGTGGAGCTGGTGGGAGTACCAGTGCTCGTGCCGCCTTCCTGCCCGAATGTGTGTAAACTCCAGGCCGTGCAGAGGCCTGGAGAACGAACGTTCCACGGAGACTGAGGTGGGCCCCACAGACTGGGTGAAGCGGCCCCAGCAGGGCTCCTGTCTCCCAGCTCTTCTCTGTCTGATGCCCGGGAAAGCCTGTGATCGCAAGCAGGCTGCGGACAGCCCGCAGCAGGTGCGCAGCAGAACTGCTGGGTGGAGGACGTGCCGGCACAGGGTCGGTGGCTCCTGCGGGTGGGGACTGAGTTCTCATGGCTTTGCCCTGATGGGCTGGGATCGCCCCACGTACAGGCGGGTGTCACGAGTCTCATTTTACACAAGAGGAGGGCAAGACACAGAAAGTTTAAGGAGCTTAGCTAAGGTCGCAGAGCCCGAGGGTGGTAAAGGCAGGGCTCTGCCTGACCCTTAAAAAAAGTTATTATTTTTGAACATCTTTGAGACCTACGTCACACACAACACAATTAGCCCCTTCAAGGTGAATAATTACAGAGTGTTTAGTACGTTCGCAGTGTGCAACCATCACCACCCTCTAATTCCAGAGCACCTCATCCCCAAACAGGAACCCTGCACCCACTAGCTGTCACTCCCACCCCCTCTCCCCCGAAAACCACTGATCTACCTTCTGCCTCTACGGATTTCCCTATTCCGGACGTTTCACATAAATGGAACCAGACAATATATAACTTTTTACATCTGGCTGCTTTCACTTTGCATTATATGTTAAACACTCATCCACATTTCAGCATATGTCAGCACTCTGTTCCTTTCACTGGTGAGCAATGCTCCGTCGTACGGAGACCCTGAGTCGCTGAGCCATCGCCGGTGGACACCTAGCTTGGTTGTTTCCACTTTCAGCTGTTACAACTCATGCACGGGTTTGGCTGGTCCTTCACATGTTTTCATTTCTCTTTGCCAAGGAGAGGATGTGCCTGCTTTAGACCCCTGTGTTCTTGTGCCCAACCTAGTTCAAAACAAGAATAAACCTCTATAGACTATAATATCTCATCACTAAAAACATCTAACTTGATAACCCTCTGAGAACAGGGAGACAAATGCAAAGCCCAGATAATCTACTTAACTTGTCCCACTTAGCATTTACCCCCAAAGCAAAAAAGTGCTACCTCGAATTGTACAGAAGCCGCTTCTAAAATTGACTTTACAGCACAGTCTTCTCCAAAGGCGGACTCAGCACTTCGCCCCGCGTTGCATCAGCAACATTTGGACGAAACGGGCACAGGGAGGGGAGCGAGGCCGTACCGTAAGCGTGCCTGAAGGCCGGCGGTGTCAGGGTGGGAGCTGAGAAGCTGCGCTAAACGCCCCAAGAGCCAGCGGGCGATGTCCTGCTCCAGAAGGGAGGCTGGCTGTGAAATCGGTCGGTGCTGATGAGACAGGCAGGCGGAGGCCGCTCTGGGGAATGAATCCTGGGCCGTCGCCTTACGCTTCTGTCTCTTCCCCACTGTGACGCCCTTCCACTGTCTTGGGCAAATCCGAGTTCGCCTGCGGGCACCCGGTATCCTGACAAACCAGCCTGCCTGCCGTTCCAGCCCTGTGCTTCCTCATTTCCCCACTGGGGCTTCCCTCCTCTGTCACCAGAGAACACCAGCATCACCCCCACTAACACGCTTATCCCCGAAACCACAACGGCCCCCAGCACACAGCAGCCCTGACTGCCTCCTCCACAAGCACGGCACAGCCACAGACACGCAGCTCGACACCCTTCGTGCCAGCCCCAGGGCTGACCGAGCGCTTTCCCCCACAGACACCACTGAGCATCCTCCCAATTCCTCCCGCCTTCCCCGACCCCTGCCCACCCCCAGCCCGACTCCCCCGAGCACTCCCAGAGCAGAGGTTGCCGCAGGTGCGACTGACACCCGAGCACACCTGCCCTGGGTGCAGAGTCACTGGGGAACTGGAAAGACAGGGGTGGTGGGAGGGTCTGTGTAGATGGGCTGAGGAATACAAGTGATTGTCTGTTGCCTCCTGAAACCCACGGAAAGGACGGCGATGGAACAGATATGGCATGAGGCCACGAGGAAAGAGGCCATGACAGCTGGGGGAAGAGGGCAGTCATCCTGGGGAGAAATGAAGAGTGATGGACAGAGCCCTGCAGAGGCCGAGGATAAAGGAGCAGCTGCTGGGAGGTGAGGGGTCAGGAGGACCGGCAGGAACCGGACAGTGAACAACGCCCTGGGATAATGCAACCTCGGGCCCAGCGGCAGGGGCGCTGCTCTGGGAGCTGCGGAACCTACGAATGAGAGCCTAGAGTCTGGATCCTTAGGGGAGCTCTGTCCCCTGCGGTGCCTGTTGTCGCTGGTCTGAACTATGAAGTGGGACCAAAATGAGCTCCTCTCCCCGCTAGCTGGGGGAGTGGGGAAGGAAGCGCCACAGGCCTGCCGCGTCCGGCTGCACAGACCCTTGCTGGGTGGTGGCACCGCGGGAGAGCAGGTCCCTGGCAGGCGGCCGTCTCCCCTCCTCTGGCCTCACTCCTGCTGTCTTCTCTGTCTCTGCTGCTCAACAAGAGTGCAGCTTGGCGAGGACAGAAAAGCAGCGGGTGGGGACTCACGCCGACGAGCTCTCCCACCTGTCTGACCTGGGGTAAATCGAGCTTGGGGCCTCAGCGGGAGCTGAGCTTGAGGTCCACATTCAGTTCCCAGGTCTCGGTCCAGACAGACGTGAAACGGAGGCTCAGACACTCACTTTGCCAGGGTTTTCTGCTAACAAGTAGCAGAGTTATTACTACAAGTAGTAGACTCTGAATCCACATCTGAATTTAAACTCCACTCCCCCCAAACTCTGCTGCTGGCCTAGAAAAACAGAGAACGGTCACTGAGAACTCCGAGCGTTCCTACGCGGGACACGTGGAAAGGTGCAGGAGACAGCCAGAAAGCGGCCACTGCTTCTGCAGGAGAGCAGCTGCGGGGGTGCGGCCGGGCCACTTGCGCCGCAGAACCCCACGTGCTCCGGGTGCCACTGGCGGCTCTCACACCTCTCGGTCTGGGGCGGCTTCAAAACCAGGGTCAGGCTGGCAAAAGCTGTGCTGCCAACTGGCTTTATCTTCCTGCCAACAGAAGGGGGAGGCAGCTGTGATCAGAGGAAGAGCGTCCACAGCCGTGCTTCCAGCCCTTGGACGGCCCCTCAGGTTCCAGGGTCCTCGCTCTCCCAGCACAGAGGCAAATATTATCACCCCGTGTCAGGGACGAGACTGGAGCGCAGAGGAGGTAAGCACTTGCTCAAGGTCACACAGCTGACCCCAGATTCAAATGCTCTCCGTCTCTAGATCACCAAGACTACCCAGTACTCCGCTCACGGTCGACACCCATTCACCTGCTAGACGTCCCCGGGCCGGGTGCTGGCTGCCTGCCGGAAGCCCCCCACGCCCCTGCCGGGAGAAGGCCGCGCTGGGCATCCCCAAGGGAGCTGCCAGCAGGAGACACACAGTGAGGGCAACGATGGACCCCGTTCTCATTAATCACCACTCCTGTCCCTCACTGAGCTGCCTCAGACGCCCTTCGAGACAAGACGGAGAAACAGGCCAGGGAGGCTCCAGGACATGGGCCAGCTGATGCCGGTGGGCGGCCCAGCCTGGGTTCCCGACCACTGGCCAAGCTGGCAAGAACGGTCACGGCTGGAGTCTGTCCGCTGCACGAGTTGTGGGGCACTCGGGGCAGACCTGCTGACCAGGGAAGCTTCCAGAAGGAGGGGATGCTGAGCCCTGGAAAGCAGGTCTGACAGACGGGAGGATTCGCTCCAGCAACAAGGGCACCGTCCAGAGCTGTGGGGCTGGCCATGCAGAGGCAGAGGCAGAGGCAGAGACGGGGGAGCAGAGGAGGGGAAGGTCGGGGGCCTCGGGGAGGGAGGACGGAAGGCTGCAGGTCTGAACGGGACCGTCCCATTCCATCTGCCACACGCAGACCAGAGTCGCGCTGGACTCACTGCCGGCACGCACGGAGAGCTCTGAGATCCGGCCCCGGCGGTGGGCCTGAGATCCCCACAGGCAGACAGGGGGACCCCGACAACGTGCTGCATTAATCAATGTCGAATCTGTGTCACAGTTTTATTTTTCTTCTGCCAGTTGTACTAGTACAGGCTGAGCGATCCACACCCATTGTTTACACACGCGTGCAGGGATTACGGACAAGGCTATGGGGTTGGGGGCTTCAGGTGACTCGCCCTCGGCTAGAAAGAGACTGACCCCAGGTTTTTCCAGTTCTGAAGCTTTACAGCACTTCCCGTCTCTGGGCGCCAGGCCCGCAGACTGAGGAGCGGCAGGACCCTGCCCTCGGGGTGGAGGGTGATTAGAAGCTGAGGGTAAGTGGTGTGCTGGGCAACGTTTAACCATCTGCTGTTTGGAAAAACAAAACTGACTTGTCACTGGCCAATTTCCCTGGTGTAAATACTTCCACCTGACTGATTTCTAGCTACGAACGTGAAGTTAGTTGAATTCACAAAATTCCTGAAGATGTGAGTGGGTCCACGGGCACGGGCACGCGGGCACAGCCCCAGAAAGTCTTCTACTGCCACTCGGTGACGCCCCAGTCACTCTATAAGGATCAGCCCCCTACACCAACATCCTGAGGAAGCCGCCCCTGCCCTCCTCGGGCTCAGCCCCTCACACTATTGTCCCACCCCTCACCCCCTTGAACCCGTCTCAATCGCAGCACTTATTCCCGAGCACCATCACTGTTCCCAGGGAGCCCCCCCCAAGACAGAGACCACCTCATTAGGGCACAGAGGTGACATCTGGAAGACAGCACTTCGGAGACAACCGTAAATAAATTCCACTTATGACTACAGATGCAAGAACTATAGATAAAATATTAGCAAGTCAAATCAAGCAGGGTGTCACTGGAATAGCTCACCATGACCAAGCATGGTTTATCCTAAGGGTGGGTCACACCAAGAAACCTATCAGCCTAACTCACCATAACATTTAAAAGGGGAAAAAATGAGGATTACATTAATAAATGCCAAAAGTCATTTGATAGAAAAAAATTTAGAGAACTTCGCCCCCCCAAAATCCTCTTAAAACAGAAGAAAACTATTTAAATTATAAGAACTGTTTTTATAATAAAGAAAATATTTTACATATTCAAATATATACATATATGAATCTGTTACATTTCTAATTAGAATGTTAACTTTTAACTGGACAAAAATGCTCTTAAAGTTCATACAGACATACACCTAAGAAAAGTGTAAAAGAAGAATAGTGAGAAGGCGGCATGCTTTGCCAGATATTAAAACTTATCCTAAAGTTACTATGATAGAAGGGCATGGCATTAGTGCAGAAACGGACAAATCTTTTCAATACTACAGATAAGAGAATCCAGAAGCAGATCCATGTTTACAAAGGAACTAAATATATTACATAGATGGCACGCTAGTTCAGAGGAAACGGATGGTTTTCAAAAATAAATTGGTTCTGGCATAACCGACTAAACATCCCTAGGACAAGCCGGGATCCACCTCGTTCTATATGCACAAATAAATTCCAGTTGGATTAACATTTTAAATGAGAAAAAGAAATGGAAAGCACATGTATATAATAGGAAGTGGGGGAGGCATTCCTAAGAGGACACTGAACCTCAGGAAAATAAAGGGACTCTTTCTGGCAAAAGCCACGAAGGCAAAGTCACAAGAAACAACAGTCGAGGAAAAGGTACCCGCGGCACATCCAGCAGACAGTCAGTTCTCACGGCCAGGTTACAGCTTCCTATGCATGGGTAAGAAAGAGACACAGGATCTCATAGGAGAAGGGGTGGAGGGAGTACACAGGGAATTCAGGGGGAGGAATCTACAGGATCAGTAAATAGAGGAGATCCCCAACCTCGCCATTTGTCTGGGAAAGGCAAATCAGAGCAACAATGGTGTGCTCTGCCCATCAGAGTACAGACGGAAGCCATCAGGCTGAAGCAGGAGGACGTGGGCAGGTGGGCATGTGACCTCCTACAGCAGTGCCCTCTGCGCAAGGGGGCTGGGGTGCATATAACATGTCCAGTACGTGGTTCTTAGAGGGGTCTAACAACAGTAGGATCCCACCTGGGGAGAACAAACACATTTCATATATAAACATGTGTGTATGCGGCTACATGAGCCTGCAAAAACGTGTAAAAGGACATAAACATCTATATCAGGGCGCTGGTACTGGGTGTCTCCTCAGAGGATAGGAATGGAGAAGGTAGGCAGGTGAATACATTTCATACTATTCAGTAGTATTTCACTAGTAAAAATGAACAGAGATTACTTACATAATTTAAAGAATCTAATAAATGGTTTTTAAGTGCTTTCTACATTGAAAACCAATCCCAAAGCCCAGGCTTGTCATTGGTCCAAGCGTGATCATTGCTTACAGGGCCTGTGAGCTCGTTAAGGCTTCCGAGTAGAGAGATCAAGGATGCTCGCCGCTGTAATAGCCTGGTAAATAGGAATCAAAGAGGCAGCAGCTGGAGCCCTCCCCACGGAGCTCAAGGGACAGCACGGATGGCGGCGCCGGGCTCGGCTATTGGCTGGGCCCAAATTGCCCCTCACTCGGGGAATGAGTCGAGTGGGGCTGAGCAATCAGGCCGAGAGACTTGAGAGCTCTTCCCCGGCACCGGGCTCTGACTCCTGCCCCCTCGTCAACGTGGCTCTATCAGGGGCCACGTGTGCTGCCAGAGCCCCAGGCAGGATGCGGGTCGTGGGATGTGGGACGCAGGAGACCAAGCCCCCAACACCGCCGTAACACACACACTCAGCTGCCGGCAGCTCTGCAGCCTTGAGGCTCCGGACAGGCCGGTTCATCAGTTCAACTAAAAATCCATGCCTGGAGCTGATCTGGGCCAGACCCGTGCTGGGCCCTGGGGATGCAGAGGTGACTTCTTCCGTCTATTCATAATCCAGGCCAAGCGCTGGGCCCCGAGGAAACAGCCATGGGGAGACACAGGGACCCTGCCCCCCAGAGGCTCCCGAGTCGTGGGGGCCAGTGACACACAGGGAGCTGAGCTCGACAGCTTTCTCAGGGCAGTCCTCCCACACGTGAAACAAGAGGGTTGAGCGCAAGCACTCATGTGCCCAGAGGGACACCAGGTGCTGGACCCACGGGGAAAACAGACCCTGGCCTGTCCCAGCTCAGAGCCCGGGGGAGGAGAGGGGCCCTGGCGACCCCGCTGGTGTACCTCTACAAACCGAGCAGTGCTGGAAGGGCGCTGTTAGGGGATGCGTCCGGGGGCCAGGCTCCACGTGGGTGTTAGGGAAGGCCGCCCCGTGAGGAGGCGTGTGAACAGGAACTGTAAGGCGGGGCCAGGGCTCTGCCATGGCCCCACGAGGGGAAGGCGCACGAAGCCCTGGTGACGGAAACGTGCTCGAGGCCTCTTTCCCTCTGGCTTGGTCTGCTGGGGCTGCTGGAGCAACACGGGCCGGGGGGCTCGCGCGACGGACATTTGTTTCTCACGGTTCTGGAGGGTGAAGTCCAGGGTTGAGGGGCCGGCAGGGTTGAGGTCTGGTGAGGGCTCGCCCCTCGGCTTGCAGATGTCAGGGACCCTCACTGGGGAACCGGGAATTCAGCTCCAGGCCCACGGCGCAGCTCCCCCATCCCAGGCAGGCACTTTGAACACTGGTCGTGGGGTTCTTTTATCTTTTGTTTCTAAGCAAAACTCAGCTGTTAAGCTGCAAGTGAGGCCAAGTGTCCCCACCTGGGTCGCCTGGGCTGAGGGGGGAGTGCGGGGCACTGGGATGGGTCAGCCCACGAGAAGGGACTAGAAAGATGTTACTGAGGGCTAGGGTCTCGGAAGGACCAGAGGCAAGACCCGCAGCCTGCAGGGCCCGGCAGGGCGGGCAGCTCGGCCTTCCTACGTGCAGCCTCCCCTCCGGGGCCCACGGCCCAGCTGGGTCCAGAAGCTCACTCCCTCCCGAAAGGAGGCGCGACGGCGGGGGGCGTGGCTGGTGTGGGTGGCACCGAGTCCCTTGAGGCCGCTGTCCCGGCCAGGCGTCACTCAGGGCAGTGCTGCACAGGTGTCCCTGGACGTGCTGGCAGGATGGACGTGGGC
The DNA here is from genome assembly GCF_937001465.1 of Orcinus orca. Classification (NCBI taxonomy): domain Eukaryota; kingdom Metazoa; phylum Chordata; class Mammalia; order Artiodactyla; family Delphinidae; genus Orcinus; species Orcinus orca. Next base: position 83,959,529 of record NC_064575.1, read on the forward strand.
CGTGAAGGCAGAGCTGCAGGAGCTGGGAGGGGCTGCACAGGCACCTCTGAAACTCTGTCCCCAGAATCTCTGCCCTTGATCCCTATGGGATCAATTAACGTTCCCATGAAAATGGAAATTTAATTTCCATAATAAGTTCTGAGGAAAAGGTCACTTCCACCCCCAGGAGACTGCGTTTCTCGGCCTGTTTTCAGCTCGGCATTCTGCAGGACAGGGCTGCTGACACACGCCCGTGGAGGGTCCTGGGGAGCCAAGTGAAGGGCAGCTGCAGCTCCAAGACCGCGAGATGGAATCGGGTTTCAAGGCTGAAGGGCTCCCTCCCTCCCACACTCTGCAGTCTGAGTACTGATTGTGCAAGCTCCAGCCCACCTCAGGGAGGCGTAGTCCTCAGGGAGGCGTGGTCCTCAGGGAGGCGTGGCTGGGGGTGTGGCAGCCTGGACACCGGGTTGAAAGGATGAGACAAGAGGTGGAAAGGGAGAGTTAGAGACGGTCTGGTCCACAGAAGGTGGGCGGGGCTTCTCATGGGTCCGGGGCGGTGCTGGGTTAGAAGGACACACGGCAGAGGGCCTGCCAGAGTCGGGGGCGGGGACTGTGGGCAGGGGGACGGAGGAGGACAAGGCTTTGGACTTGCAGGTCCGGAACTCAGAGAGGCTGGGGGGAAAGGGCAGTGTGGGCCGCCAGATTAGGGGCCAGGCAGGACACAGGGCTGCTTTAAACAGTCTCATTTTTATGCAAAGCAAGGTTGTGGCAGAGAAGGCACTGATGTTGTCAATTTAGTGAAGGAAACTGAGGCTCCAAAGGTTCAGTCACTTGCCGGAGGGGTCTCGGCCCAGCTCTGGCCCCAGGGCCCCTGCTCAGCTCGCCTGCAGGTGCCTCTGTGAAGGCTCCGACGTGCCCATCGGGTTTCTGCCAGTGGCGCTTTGTCGTCCTGGCTACACCTCAGAGGCGCCCGTGCTGGCATCCTTCCTTCAGGCTGGCACGGGCGTCCCCCGACCCAGTAACAGGTTATGAAAGGGGTGAGGGCAGGGTCACTGGGGCTCCAGAGCTTCTGGGGCAAGTCTCTCTCTGCCCCACCAGACTCCCTGGTCTCCTCAGGTGGAATCTGCTGTTGCGTGAGCGCATTTCCTAATTAAAGTGCAGAACAGCCTCTTTCTTCCTTGGGCTTCCTGTGAAAATAGCAGCATTTACATGATAACATCTGACTGCCATCCAGCTCGAAGGCCGTGTTTAATACTCGAGGTCTGACACCGCACGGAGACGAGGTGCTCAAGATACTAGGATGCGAGTAGCTGGCGAGACCTGCCGTGCCTGCCCGCGGGCTGCTGCCGGTCAGTTCTGGGATGCGGGGCTGGCGGGGCGCCCCGGGGAGGCCGGAACGGGCCTGGCGCTCTGACCTCACCGTTTACATCGGACTTCCTTGGTCCTCAGCTTTGCCATCTTGAACTTGAGCTCTAGGCTAAGGGCGGGCCTGATGCTCTGGGGAAACGTTCCTAAGTGAGGCCAACCGGAGTGAGCAAAGGGGTCCGTCCCCTGCTTGGAGCGCCCACCAGGCTCCATTCAGTGTTCACGACTCTGCCCAGGGCGGCCTCCTCTAGGAAGCAGTCTGGCCCTCCCTCCCTCTGGGAGGCAGGATTCTACTCATGCTTGTGCAGCCCCCTCTTGAGTCCGGCAAGAACCTGTGGATGTGTTATCTGGCAAAAGGGAGGTGTTTTAAGTGGGCCTGACCTAATCAGGGAGCCCTTTGAAGCAGAGAATTTTCTCCAGCTGAGCTCAGAAGAGGACGTCAGAGCTTCAAAACATGAAAAGGATTCAATACACCACTGCAGGTTTGGGATGGAGGGGGCACATGTCAAGAAATGGGGGCAGCCTTAGGAGCTGACAGTGACCCCTGCTGACTGCCAACAAGGAAACGGGGACCTCAGTCCTACAGCCACGAGGACCTGAATTCTGCCAACAACAAGAAAGAGCGTGGAAGCAGACTTTTCCCCAGAGCCTCCAGGGGAGAATTCCACCCAACGAACACCTTGGTTTTAGCCTGGTGACACCCCGAGTAGAGAACTTTCCTGAAGCTCCCTTGGCTGACCTCTCCTTAGCTTTCAAGATTCTGCCAACAGCAGGTATCTTCTTCAGAGAATTCTCCTACTGTTTGGTGAGCACGGAGTGCTCCTGGGCAGGCTGCTGACCCCTCCCCTTCCCATCTCAGACCCTCTCTCCTCGGCGATCCTCAGCCTCCACCACTCTGGCTTAGAAACAGAGGTCAGCCATGCACATGCCCAGCAGAGCAAAGAATTCTCCTCCTTACACGAAGCAGAAACTCCCCCAAACAGGCACTATTCTTCTCCTGGCACACGTGCATCTACAGGTAGCAGAAACGCTGGACAATCCATGCTACAAATGCATGCCTAGGGAAAAGCCCCACAGACAGCAGAGGGCTGTGTGGGGAATAATTGGGCTAAGAATCTATGACGGAGGACTGACGGTGCTCACTAAGTACCACGCACATTGAGAGCGCGAGGTGGCTCCTTTACGAAGATGGAGAGCAAAAGCTTTGGCGCACGTGGGGATCCACCAGCCACCTGGCCAGCCCCGGGGACCGCCTGGAGCAGCAGGCACTCTCGTCACCCCCACCTCCAGCTGAGGGAGTAGGAGTCAGAGAGGTCTGCTGGTCTGGCTGAGCCAGGAGTCGGTAGCACAGCCTGAACTTGGACTCAGGTCCGCAGGCTACAAAGTGCCATGTTTTCCACCCATCCCTGGTGTGGCCAGTTCCACACACGGAGGTCTCCCGTCAGTCTGTGCAGCGGAAGCTCGAGGCAGGTCACATCGGGCACAGGCTTGGCCATCAGCATCCCTATTTGAAGACGTGAAACCGCAGCTCTGACAATGTAAGTCTCAGGCCCGAGGAGCAGCGCTGCTGCGTGGGCTGGCTCTACCGGGGTCCAGGCCCAGTGATGGCCCGCCAGCCCAGCAGTCGTTTCATTAGGGCCTTTCCATTCCAGGTGTTGTGGGCTCTTTATTCCAGGTTGGCTCACCTGGACAGGGTGACGCTGAGGGGAGGGTTTCAAAGACAAATGTGCCCCCTGTGAAGAGGGGTCTACTCTCTAGTCTGCGGCGTTGAGGCTATTCTGCGGACGGGGGTTTGCTGACGTGAAGGTGACCCGTGAGCACCTATCTCCCCTCTTTGAGCCCTACGCTCACTAGAGCACTGCTTTTTTTTTGTTTTAAACTGGTTGTGGGTGGGGCAAGTCTTCACCCACCTGACCAGTCCCCTGGCCTCCTCACCCCCTACAACCAGAGCGGCTGCTGATTTGTTTCATATGTTGGGTTGCAAACACACTGCATTTGATTAGCAGATTAGATTTAGCTAATTATTAATTAGCTATTTAACTATTAATTAGCTATTTAACTATTAATTAGCTATTAATTAGCTAATTAATTTCAAAATCTGATTAGCAGATTTTGAAAGCACCGAGCAGAATCCTGCAGGCCCTTCCCGGCTCTGCACGCCAGGGCTCTGTGATAAGCGTCCCTATCAGACTCTCTCTCCTGCGGTTGATGCTGTTTGCTGTGCACTGTCTGTCTGTCTCTCTGTATGTATCCACCCACCCATCCATCTATGCGTGTATTTTACATCCACGAAACGTCCTAACTCGTAACCGTGGGGACAGAGTGGAAGGCAGCACGAGAGGCCCAACACAGCAGCAGCCCTGCTGCTGTGAACTGATCGAGTCCCAGCTGACAGCAGATAAGAGGCACTGTGGCCACATCTGCTTGCTTTAATTAAGGAGAAGATTGATAAGAAGTGTCAGAGTGAAATGAAGAGACTCTAAGCCTCACTGGTCTGCTGAGACATAAGAAGCTGAAGATTAAAAATACAATAAAAGTTTCCCCAGAAAGCCTACAGAGGTAGTGACAGGGAGGATGGAGCTCATGGGGCAGCAGAAAAAGCCTGGCGATACTCGAGAATTTATCCCACTCCCCAGTCTCCAGCAGGGGAGGTGGCCTGATCTCGCCAGTCACTTGGACAAATTGTATTTATTCTGGGGTAAATGGTACTTTTCACCAAGGGAAAAGCGCTCCTGGACAAAGAAACGCTCGCCCTTCTCAGACACTGGAAGATGTTCTGATTCTGATTCCCCTGGGCTGGACGTGCACCTGCTCCTGTAATCTTCCCCAGGTCCAGACACGCCAGAGGCCGCCAGGCCCCTCCTACAGACAGACTTGGAGGGGCTCAGAGTTCGGCCCAGGCCCAGGCCCCAGCCCCAGGCCGTCTGATCCCAGAGCTGCTCCATTCACTTGGACGGTCGAGATGCTGCAGCCTGCAGGGCGTACGACCTAGCTAAGGACTGAAAACTCACAATTCATCTGGGTGCCGGAAGAGAGAGAAGCTGGGCTTCCTGAAAGCCTGGAACATTCTGCTGAATTCCCCTGAGTGGAGACCAAGGCTCTGAGAAATCTCAGCACACCTGTCATTTGTTCTGAGAAGGAACAAATGCTCTTTGAGGAGGGTGCTTCTAACTGGAGGTGTTTTATTTTGAAAACTAAAGAACATGATCATCTAAAATCCCCAACGTTTGCTCCTGTTACTAAAAACAGGAGGTTGTGGTTCAGCCCCACCGAACCCAGGGAGTCAGAGAGTCAGAAAGGCTGATGGGAACTGCTTCTTCTGCCTCTGTGGTTTTTTTTTTTCCTCCTTAAAAAGAAAAACAATGATGAGGACTCAGAGCCTGGAGACCCGGGTTCAAGTCCAGATTCAGCCGTGAGACCTTGACCAAGGAGCAAAGACGGTGGAGGCCACGGCGGGGCCCTGGGTGTCTACCCAACAGTGGGGTTTGGACAGGGAACCAGTGAGAAAGTGGACAGAACAAATACTCTGTAAACTTGAAAGCCCAAGACAACACATCTGCGAAGAACAGAAAGGCTGGTCAAGGTCGCCAGCCAGACCACGGTCCTTGTTATCACAGTCTAAGTGTACAGTGTCCCGCTGGCAGTGACAGTGAGAAGGGCTGTATCACACTCTGCCTTCATGGAGCCCCGAGACAGCCCCGAGGTCGGCAGGGGAAGAAAGGGGTCCCGTCGCCATTTCCAGACGAGGATGCCAAGGCGTGCCAGGAGAGCCGGATGCGGGTGCCGCTCCTGGGCGTGCGGCTGCCCAGACCCCTCCCGAGGGCCCCATGGCACCAGGTGGGTCTTCCAAGGGGTCTCCGGGTGCTCGCATCTGCTCAACCTGCCCTCCCGTTTAGCCCTTATCATACTTGGTTGACATCCTACGTACTTGGTAGCTTTTCTTCTCTGCTGGGCTGGGAGCTCTGTGAGCACAGCGACCACATCTGCAGGGACGAGCGCGTGGGCAAGGCGGAGTCCTCCGGCGCACGGGGCGGCGCTGGGGGCCAAGCCTGAGGGCCTGTGCTACGGAAGGCTCCTTCCCGCAGCTGCTCGGAGATGCTCCGGAAGAGCCTCCTTTGCCTTCTGCCGCTGGACCTGGTGGCCTCAGAGACCTCCCGGTGCCAGTGTCGTGACTGGCATGAGCCAGCCTAGTTTCTTTTGGGGGCAGGGACCCTGCAGAACCAGACTGCTGGCCGTGATGACAGACATGTCACCACCACCTAGGCATCCACAGCAATTTCTGCCTGGTAGCTGCTGCCGGGCTGGAGACCACTGGACATTCTCAGCCCCATCAAAGGCATTTGTACGGCTGCCTCTGACCGATGGTTCCTTTAGACGAGGCTTGATGTCCAGGGCTTGCCTGGGAACCTGATCATCAGTTTTCTTCCTCTTATTCCTCCCCCGCTTCCAGCCCTGCTATGGGGAGATCAGAACCTTTACGAGCTGAAGGGTGGGCGGGTGGGCGGGCAGCTGCAGAGCCGGGTCAGCCAGCCTTGTAGCGACAGGGGAGCTGACACACCAGGCTGGTAAGAATACACACTGCCAGGTTCTCTGAGGGCAGCCTCTCCCGTACTGGGAGGCCCATTCAGTACCATCATCTACCAAATAGTGCCAAATGCACCACAAGATGGGCGGTCCACCCCTGGCCTTTGTTCAAGCTGTTACCTTGGCCTCAAGACGCTCTGGCATCCTCACCTGCCTGCCACTCCCACAAGCAAGGCCTCGGGGACTGGCTCTCTCACGCATCCAGCAAACACGGAGCACCTGCTACCTGCCCGACACTGCGCTTGATGTTGGGGACGTTATCAGGGGAGGTGAGCATCATGGTCTTGGCCTCCTGAGACACCAGGCCAGGCAGTGAGTGCATCTAGAGCAGGGCTGGGGCAGGGCGTGTCCCAAGCACCCCGGGGGCCGGGGACAGCTCTCAACAAGCGGTGCCCACACTGAGGGACTGAGGGACCAGACAGACCCCACCGCAGGGATGAGGAGCTGACGCCGGGGCAAAGATCCACTGAGGGACCGAGGCCCTGTGCTGACGGGATTCACGTCTGCGTCCACTTGAAAGTGACCCATCAGAGAGGAGGCGGAGCCCCTCACACTAGTCCCTCACTCTGCACACCCACCCTCAGCTGCACCCTGTGGGCTGCGCTCCACGGGGGGTCTTCCCACTCCTCGGTCCTGCGGGTCCCCCTGCAATGCCACTTCCCCCAGGAAGCCGCCAGCTCTGTTGGGTGTCTCCCCTGTCTGGTGAACACGATAAGGAGGGAAGGAAGGACCGTCCCAGGACGGCACACGGCCAGCCTGTGCTCTGGGAGAGGGAGGGGTGCCTTCCAGAGATGGGAGGTGCCAGCCCCGTGCCAGGCCTGGAGACACGGGGTAAAAGCAGACGGCCTCTCCCTCCCGGGGCCCACAGCTTCCAGGGCAGCGCCCTGTGCTGTCTCCAACGGACTCCACTTTCTGAGAAACTCGGGCACCCAAGACAGTGCGGCCATCAACAATTACTTTGTTTCTGTAGTGACTGTCCCCAGGGTGGCTGTTTGCCATCAAAAGCAAGGGAAATGGAATTCTCAGCTGGTCTGGGCCACCTGAGCCCAGAGACAGACATGCACACACCACGGACCTCGGAAGTGCTGGGAATGGCTCCCAGCCCCCATTCCTCGCCTGGAGGACCTCGGGCCAGGGGACCGTGTACTACTTACTACACACTCAGGGCTTGGCAAACAGCACCAGATACATATTTGTTGAATGAATAATCGAGAGAATGCTGGTCATCATTTACCAGGTGTTTTAATGCCATCTAATGTGGTAGTCATGGCACCAGGGCAAACCTGAATGCAGATTCTTAAAACTGATGTGACAACCTGGCGCGGCTCCCCAAGAATGCCTGAGGGGCCTGGGTGTTGCTGGCCGACCTGGGAATCCCTGAGGGCCCTTCTGGTGCAAGGCTGCAGGGCCCTAGAGCAAGCGGCGGAGCCAGCTGGGAACTGAAAACGACCCTCCTGCCCTTGGTTTTGGTCCAAGGGTGCCCTTGGGGCACGAATTCGCAGCAACTACCGATCCTGGCTGACCTCGGCCTGGCCGTGCGCGGGGTCCTCAGGCCCTCCTGACACCCTGCTTTCTGCTGAAGGACCCCAGGTCACCTCCTGCTCTGTCTGAGGTCTTCCACTGGCTGTGGGTTGTGCTCCAGACAAGGGGGGTGACCCTGGGGGAGTCACCTGATTTCTCTAGGCCTGTAGCATGGGGACAGGCCCCTGGCGAGGCTGTGAGACAACGGTGCCCTCCTCTGGCGCCCACGGGGCCAGAGCCCTCGTGCCCTCAGCCTCTAACCCAGAGGCATGGCTGGCACACCAGGTTCCTCATCCAGGGTGCGATCCTGGGGCCTCGGTCAGCTGGGGGTCAGAGAAACACAAGTGAACTTTACCCAGAGCCCAGGAAACCCGCAGATGAATTCAAATTCAACTACCGCTTCCTGGGTGTCTTCTAAGCCCCAGGTGCCACACTGTGCTTTGAAAAGACCGGCCTGATACCAAGCTGGCCAGGCTGTAGCCTCTCTGGACAGCTGCAGGGAGAGCTACTTTCCTGGCTACTGAAAAAGCGCTCTTGCTTGGCCTTGGGGCACCTCCTTCTTCTCCCTTTAAGTGCTCCTGCCTGAGCCTGGGGCGTCTTGCCTGGGGGAAGCTGCTTTATAATCTGCTGCTAGCCAGCTCTGTCCTGAGAGAAGCCCTCCAGCCAGGCCTCCACCTGCCGGCCTCACTCAAAGCGAGCAGGGAGCGCTGGAGGGGACAGCAAACCCACCTGCCGCTCTGTCAGAGCAGACACCCACCCCCAGACACAGCCTCAGTGCAGCCTTGACAAATAAACATGGTCAGCGGGCAACCCATCACGCTGGTAAATGGAATCAACCGTTTCTCTTGCTTTCCTGCCCAGGGCCGTGATCACAGCTCCCCCTGCACCAAGAGGTGGCAGGGGACCGGCAGGGGTGCGCTCGGGACGCAGGGCTGATCCCTGCGAGGGGGCAGTGGGCGCTGGCAAGGCCCCACCGCAGCAGGGTCCTCAACACACAGCACAGAGAGGCACCACCACCACCACCTCCGTCCTGTAGTGCACAGTCCTGCCCGTCTACGGTTTTCCAAGTGCTCGTCCCTCTGCTCTGGGGACGCAGCCTAGTCAGCTGGGTGATGCTCTGTAATCTACAGTTAGCATCCCCGTGGAGAGCCTGCCGGGGCCGGGACCTGGGAGAGGCCGCATCTAATCTAACGTCCTATAACCCGGCAGGTGAGTGCGAGCGTTTTTGTTTGGCCACTGTCAATAAAGCCATACCTCCAAGCGTCCTGTAAATTTTGGCCAGTGGAATGAAAAGAGTGGAAGTCTCCTTGAAGGGGGCCGGCAGTGCCTCCTTCCCTCCCCTCGTCCTTCCCGCCGGCCGAAATCCCCTGAAATCCACAGCAGCAACGGTCAGCACTACCGCGGCCACACAGGATGGGGTGGCGGGGGTCCAGGCCCCTGGCACTGAGCGCGTCACACCAGCTTTGGCCCGCCTGCCACCAGGTTTTTGCGTGACTGAGACGTGTGAACTTTACCTAAGCCGCTCTCATTTTGGGGCTTCTGCTATGGTAGCCAAACCTCAGACTACGGGACACAACCTGCAATTTCTGTGTGTCACAGACGCGGCTCCATTTCTCTAGGGCTCGCTGGCTGGGGTGCGGGCCAGCTGTCAGCCCCCGAGGGGCAGGCCGGGGCAAGGAGCGCTGGGACGAGGGCACACCAAGGACCAGGGGATGGGGAAGGCTTCATGGAAGAGGCAACGGCAGCTCAAAGGGCAAGCAGGGAATGCAGGGAAAGCGGTGGGCGGAGGCATGGCAACCACATCACCTACTTCGGTAGGACCTGACCAACAGAGAGACCTCGAGGGAGTGGCTGTGATGGGCCCTGAGAGTCATAAGGAAAGTTCAGGAAAGTTTTTGAAGGCCTGAAGCTGGAGGAGACCGGGAGGAGTCCTGTAAAAGTCCCAGCAAGTAGTGATGAGACCCTGGGCCCCCCCACAGAAGCCAACCATCAATCCTCAACTGAACGGAGCTCTTAGTTACATCCCCGTGACAGCAGCCGGCACCTCAGGAGGGTGGTGACGGGATGACACTCGTTCGCCTCTGCAGCTGTGTTTCCAATCAACGGCCCAGCTCCAGGCCCCACCAAATTCTCACCAGCCTGCAAACCTCGGGCTTCAAGCCCCACGACTCTGGGGGGATAAGGTGAACCACATCCTAGATCAGCAGAGTAGGTGCAATGAACACATGACCGTGGGAACACTGAATAACAAAGACAAATGTTTACACAGCACTTTAAAGAAATTAACTCTCTTACACACACATAATTACAATGGTCTTGGAGAGAAAATGTAACTGTTTCACTGAGTTCTAGTTAATCTGGGTTAGGACACAATTCCAGACACACTGGAAGCCGGCTGACGCGTTCAGACATCTGAGAGACTCCAGGTTACCAAGCCCCAAGGGCCCTCGTGGACAGGCTCCGAGCAGCACGCGGACGGGGCGCTTTCCTAGCTCCCCTTCCACTCGGTCCTTGATGCTACTTCCTGTTGGGGAGGCCACGGGTGAGCACAGCGGGTTAGAAATCTGAGCACACGATGCAGTCTGTTAGTCCAATACAACGCCAAATCTATATCATTTTTATCAGATTATCCAAATTCATTAAGAAACTATTGAAACTATCTGGTCAAGTTAATCAAAACATTCATGGTCTCATTCACTCAATGATTACTTATTAACAGGCGACTCTGTGCCAGCATCTGGACCTGCCACTGTCCCTGCCCGGCAGGGTCCCCAAATGCCGGTCACTGCGGGCACACGGGAGGATGAAGCCCGCCCCAACCAGGAAGGAAGACGCTGCAGACCTTTCAGAGTGGACCAGAGAGGCCCCCTCAGGAACAAATGCGCCTCTTTTCCAAAACCAAGGCTTCTGCCAAGAAAGCTGAATGTGGCTCGTGGTGAACAGAAGAAAAAAAAAAAAAGTTTCTGAGAAGGAGAAACACACGCACTACAAACACTCTTCCATGAACACCCAAAGCACTGAGGTGAGAAAAGAACGGAACCAATGTTCATCCTGGACGAGGAATGGAATCAACGGACCAATTCCGTCTGAACGACATAGACACGGCATCCTGCAGCCAGCGGCCGTGTTCACCCAGCCCTGTGTTATCCTTCAATACAAATGCAAAGAAGTGAAATGGCGGCTTCGGACTACCTCGGGGAGGAGCGCGAGTGAGCGCCTGTGCTCCCCTCAGAGGCGTCGGGGAGAGGAGCACGTTTAAAGGCCCCTCCAAGAGAAAAGACCACCACCGACAAAGCGCTGCCCCTCCTGACCCACCAGCGTGGGCCCCTGTCACCAAGCAGGGGCCTGGACTTCGGTCTCCAGGAAGCGAACAAGGTCCCCCATGGAGAGTTTCAGCCACTCCACAGGGCCTGCCCAGGAAGCTCTCGGGCAGGTCACTCCATGGAAATGGCTTTCTCAAGAGACTTTGAGGGAGGAGGCAGAGAACAGAAACAGGCGATGAGAACAGAGCAGCTGACAGCGTGCTCGACAGCTGGGCCCCTGGGGCGCCAGCCAAACCGCCACTGCACCGCCGGCGAGCAGCCCCGGCCCGCGCAGGCATCATGTGAGGGACGGGTGCCGCACCCACTGCGCGAGCTGCCCGTCAGCCCTCCCAGGAGACATCATCATCGGGCCTCCCCGATCTGAAGCCCACGTTGCCTCTAACGATCGAGAAGGTAAGTGAAACGCCTGTACGCGTGCACACAGACCCACATACACCAGAGGGCCACTGACACGCTGACCGATTACCTAGTGAATAACCTGGGGAAGAAAATCCCCCACTGACGTTAGAGAAGTAGGATGTGCTGTATGGAACACACACACACACACACACGCACGTATCTCTTCAAAAGCCACATGTCACACGCGCCTGAAGTCGGATCTCTTTCTATACGTAGACACAGAAGTGTATAGACTCAGCCCTCCCCACATAAATACGTACGTGTGTTTATACAGCTCCAAGGCCCTGAAATAGAAATCTACGTGCTTAGGTGAATCAGAGGTTCAGGAGCGTCCAGACCCAGGTGCCCGTGCTCCAGACTAACCACTCGCCGAGCCACTTTCTTCTCCTTAAGTAGCCTTCCCTTGGCTCAGCCAGTGCCCCTCCCACTCTGACGAGGGACTTGAGGGCACACCTGCCCAGTGCCCACCGGCCCCCGTCTCCAGCAGGAGGTTCCGGGGTGGCCTCTTTTCCTCTGCCCTTGTCTAGGATCCCTGAGGAAAAGACAGATCTCCTGGGGCCCCCAAGGGCACACTCAAGGGGCCACACGCGGATCACAGAGCAAACGGGAAGCAGACGATGCAGGGCCACGCCGGGGATGCTGCCCCCATGGCGGGAAGGGCTTAACCGCGGACCAGGAGCGTCGGCGACCTTCGCCGCTGGCCAGCCTTGCCTGCTCTGGTATCAGAGAAGCGCGTCAGGAGCCAGGAAGGGACGGGCGTGTCAAGCTGTCTCCTCTAACCCTGCTCTGATCCAGCTCTGCAGCTTCACTGTGCTCCTCGTTAAGAATTTCTTAATAACTACGAGGGAACTGCCAAGTAATTGTTCTAATCATATAATACAAACACATTATTTGCCATAGTAAATAGATACTATAGTCCCAGTTATATATTACGGTATACAGCATTCAGTAACCTGATAACACCTTACGGAAAAACCCAAACGAACTTTTTGGCCAACCCAACACAACAGTGAATACGATCGTGGTCACATCCCCAGGGGGTGAATATTTTTGAGCGTGTTCCATACGAGGAGGTCCGCTGAGGGCCCCTCACCCTCCGCCTCGCTGAACCCTCACGCTGCCCTGTGAGGTGGGCACTACCTGCTCCTGGAACAGGCCAGGAGGTGAAGGAGCTTCCTCAGGGTCCCCCGTCGGGAGCCCCGCTGAGCCCATCTGCGTCAAGGGCCAGTTCTGCCGGAGCGCCTGGCTCCGCCCCGGCTCAGCGCCAGCAACCCCTGAACTCTGGGGGAGGGCGCCTGGGAAGGTCTGCAGCCCGCGGCCCGAGGGCCTGTGCACCCTTCCCCTCCTCGCCCACAAGTGCCCGGGCCTCCAACGGTTTTCCCTCCGCTTCCCGCTTCCTGTACCAGCTGCCCAGTGACCCCTGAGCCCAGTTATTCGGAGCCTGAACCCCTGGAGCCTCGACCATTGACACAGTGCCCCAGCCTCCGTCACCCCATCTGGTACACATCACACGTGGGGAAGATGGAAGAAAAACTAGAGTTTCTGAGCCCTCACTATGTGCCAGTTACAGTGGGGACCACCTCACATTCACGACTCACGCAGGGTGGGCAGGTCTCACGCAGCACAGCCAAGTCTGGACCCTGGGGCTCCTGACTCCCAGGGGCTCCTCCCTGCAGCCCCCAGAAGCAGTACCCTGAGGAGCGCTGCCGCTGTCCTGCTGAGAAATGGGGTTACTTGTGACAACGTTTTCATCACAAGTCACCATAACTGTCAAAGAAAAGAAAGAGCGAGACTCTAATATACCTCCCAAACCCATCTGCAAAAGCTGGGCCGTGAGAGTTACCGTTGGAAGGGATGTAAGTCACACAAGGAAGGCTTTCTGGTCTGTCAGTGAGTTGGGCAACCAGCTCCCCCACGCATGCACAGAGGCACACAGCCACCTGCCCGTCCATTAGGCATGCGCTCTCCATCCTTTCCACCCACCGGCTGTCCAGTCACTTCGCTCTTCACCCACCCGCTCACCCAACTGTGCCTCGGCCCATCCAAGCATTTACCACGCAGCTGTGCACTCGTCTCTCCCTGCCCAAAGGCCCATCTACCTCTCCAACCATCAGCTATCGAAGTCCTGTCACACGCCAAGAACCATGGCAGCTACGGGAGCATCAAGGTGAATAAGATATCCTCCCTCCTTCAAAGGACTCTCAGTTGCAAGGAGGACACCAGCACGCAAAAGCAAACTGCGGAAGCTCCTCCATCCACACTTTTCACTTTACGAACATTCACGAGAATCAGGGAAGCTAAATAACGGAGAGAATGCACGTCAGCTCAGCTGCCAACCAACAGGTGATGTACTGGGTCACTTACATGGTGTTACTGTGGGACAGGCTAGTGAACAGACTTTCAGGGGTCTAACCTGCTGGTAAGCAGAGGAACTTCCACACAACAACGCACTAGGTCCTAAAGGGAGGTAGGAACAAGGTACCATGGGAGCTGGGAGCACATTGTACCAGGGTCAGAGAATATTGTACCTTATCTGAAGTTGGTCTGATTCAAACCTAAGTCAGTGTGATTCAAAAGCTCATACCCGTCCCATGTTACCCTCTGCTTTCAATAGGAACAGAAGCTCAGGCCCAAAGCAACTCAGAAAGTACAAAGGCTGACCCCCAAATGCTACCAGCTGCTCCCCCCATCTTGATTCCAGGAGCTGTGTGAGGGTAGCTCGAGACTTCTCTGGCGGTCCACTGGTTAAGACTTCGCCTTCTGATGCAGGGGGTGCGGGTTCGATCCCTGGTCGGGGAGCTAAGATCCCATATGCCTCGCGGCCAAAAAACCAAGAGAAAACAGAAGCAGTGTTGTCACAAATTCAGTAAAAACTTTAAAAAATGGTCCACATCAAAAAAAATCTCAAAAAAGAAAAAAAAAAGAAGGCAGATTTCCTGAAAATGTGTCCTGGGACGAAGGGCACCTGGGACGGCTCCACAGAAGGTCCCCGGGCTCCAGTCTGGCCAGATGCCACTGCTGGGTCTCCAGAGGAAGCAGAGCATGAAGAGGGTCCTGGTTGCGTTACCGAAGACACAGTAACGCAACCTGGGAAGCTTGGAGAGCGCTAGAAAACTGAATCTGAATGTTCAACGAGCAAACCAATTAGGAAAGGAAAGGACTTCCTATGGACTTATTGGAAATACTCATACTTAATGATTTTGAAGCACATGTAGTGGCTGCAGAAAGTAATTTTACTGTGAACATTCTGGGGAGACTGTGCGGTGGCATGAGGAAGAGCTCTCCAAGGTCAGGAGGCTGCAAACAGTCCGGCTGCCCTCCGTGCGTGTGAAGCGGGTGAAGGAGAGAGGATGCTGGTTTGGGTTACCAAGCACAGCTGGCATCCTGGAGGCCCTCCTGGGGGAGAGCGCGCTGCTGAGCGCCCAGGAACCAGAACACCTGGTCCCTGAGATCTGACCCCAAACCAGCACAAACCAAAGAAAACCGTACACTTCCTCCCCGGGCTCGGGTGCGCAGCTCTGCGCGGTTATAAGGGTTACCACGTGCCGGCAGCAGCTCCGCTTGACAGCCGTGTGGCTTTGATTACTGAGACGAAAAGGTGAGTTCATCGTCCTTCACTGAACAGGTTGGGACACAATCTCTCAAAACGTGGGTGGACCCTGGGGGGAGGGATCCTCGGAGGCGGGCCAGCAGAGAAACGGCTGTCTGCAGGCCCCTGCCCACGCCCACCTTCCGAGCAGCTCTGAGAGATGCTGACCAGGCCACACGTGCTCTTAGCTCCAAAGCGTTCTCTGTGGCTTCCTTCCCAGGAATGGTTCCGACCTAGGCATCTTGTGGAATGTTCCGAGGTGACGCTCCTGTCCCGTCAGCACCTCGAAGTGCCGTCCTCCGTCCTGGGAAGGCCTGCCCGTCACAGCTGTGTGGGCAGCGAGCCCCACACTCAGCACCCCCCAGCAGAGCCCCCCGTGGCAGGCATGTGGATGGGCAGGGGCCTCTTCCAGGCAACAGGAACGCGCGGTCTTCCCGAGCAGCCCGGGTCCCCTCGGGGTGATCAGCAGGGGGCAGTCTAGGGATCAGCGCACCGTCACTCAGAAGCACCTTCCAAATCTCCTCCACTGCGGAAAGAGCTAAGAAGGCGTCCCTGTGCTTCCCTCCTGACATCCACCACGGGCCGTGGATTCCGTGACTCAGGAGTCTGTCTGCCCCACCATTAGGAGAGCTGGGACAAAAGGGACAGACCCTGGTTCACCCTGAGCACAAGGCAGGGGGTTCACGGAACGCTCACTGAATCGACGGGCGAGCAAACAGATGAATGAACAGCGAGCAAATGAATAGGGCTCCAACCACTGGTCTCCCCAAGGGTGCAAGTCAGTTCTAAAGCCGTGGGACTGTGACTGTTTCCTCCGGGTCAGCAACAGTCAGGACCAGGAGAAGGCAGGGCCAGCCCAAGGGGCGAGGAGCAGACCTGGAGAACAGCTAAGGGTGGAGGCTGGAACTCGGCATAGAGCGCTGACTCTGGGGACCCGGGGCAGAGCCTGGGGACAGGCGCCCTCAGTGGTTAGGGCGCGTGGTGGCAAGGTGATGGCCAACCGACAGCGGTAACCTTCGAGAGGAGGCAGAGGGGTCTTGTTTTGGTTCTGTTATTTTTACTTGTAAATAAATACGGAGATGTTTCATATTTTAATACTACATATGCCACCTAATTATTGTAATTGTGTGGAATTATTACATATATACAGATTATATACAACTATACAATGAATGTGCAAAATGTGCAGCTATTATTTGGGATTTTGTTTTGATTTTTGTTTTGTTTTAATTCTCAGGGCAAATGGTCTCACTGCAATAAAACAACAGAACGAGGAAAACGAACGCCTCTGACCATGCTGTGGCTTTGAGCGTTCTGGGGTGGAAGGCTCATCGCTTCCTACCAGCTTATCAGATCCCTGGAGGGTCCTGTGAGGCTCACTGTGCTCAGAAATCCCTGCAGGTTGAGCTCTTCCAACACTTGAACTATCTCTCCACCCTCCTGACGACTGTGCAACGTCCAGCACCTTCTCTTTGTCGAGCCCCGTCAGACTCGACAGGGCCGGCTCTGCTCCCCGGAGCCTCAGGTCTCGGACGCCACCCTCAATGACGTTTCTAGTTCCAGAAAGAGGCTAGGAGCTCAGTGCAGTCTAGGCCTGGCTGGGGTCCCGTTCCATCTGGGCAGTGACTCGACCCTCAGCGATGTGGGCTGTGCCCAGGTGGGAGTGCTTCCGGCGCACCTACCCTTGGTGGTGGGGGCACCTGGCACAGCGGCCAGCGTACAGGATGCCCCGAGTAAAGGGCAGCCTAGCCAGGCACCAAGACTCAAACCTGGCTCCTCCACCTCCCGGCTGTGTGGCTCTGGAAGAGGAACGTAACCTCTCTGAGCCTCGGTGGGACGAGAGTCACAGGGATCACAGCAGCTCCTTCACGAGGAGGGCTTGGCGTAACGCCCGGCACACAGTCAGGTCGTAACAAGCGCTACTCTAATGAACTGCTCTCTCCTTTCTCTCTCCTGCTCAAATCTCTCAGGAGACTCGTTGGCAGTGGTGGGTCTTGAAAGAGCCCAGCAAAGGGGGCACCAAGTGGGCACTGAGGCCGGTGCTGAGCACCCTGGGACCCTCACTGGGAAGCACGCTGGCCTCCCCCTTCCCCCTGCAAATCACACTGACCTGGCTCCCGCCCTTGCCAGCGGGGCCCCCGAGCTCTGGATAGGCTCCTGGCTCCTTCCGCTGGGCGATAATCATCTTCAGATGCAGCTGGCACGGTGTTCTGAGGTGGGAGCGTCAATTATTAAACCATTATTTGTTCATGTCTCCGGGAGGCGGGAGACTTTGCCTCCTCCACAAACATGCCTGGAAGACCACTGGGCCTCCGCGGTTACCCTGCAACCAGGAGCTGGGCCGCCGATCAAAAGACAAACAAACAATCAGGCCCAGAGATTCTGAATCGGGACCATGAAGCCACTGGGCATGGAGGTGAGCAGACAGTGGTTCAGTACTGGCTCTCCTCGGAACCTGGGAAGCAGGCGCTGGACTTTCCAGGCCTAAGAATCCTGCTGAGAATCCCAAGCTGGGACTGCAGGGCCCCTGGGTCCCCGGGTGGCCAGCCTTGGCTCTGAGGCCCTGGCGGGGTCTGCATCCCAGCTCTGCTGCCTCGCCAAGTCTTGTCGCTTCCCTGAGCCTCAGATTGGCAACTTCAAATGACAGTGGCGTCCCCGAAGCTGCGAGTCCCGTGGGGATCCAGGACGGTGAAGGGCAGGGTCCGCAGCTCGGCTTATCCGAATCATCATGTTGGCTGTCCGTTACACACGCAGACTTGGGCTCTGCGCCTGACCTTCTACATAAGGAGCCTTAGGAGACACGGGGTCAGTGATTCTGAACTGGCCAACCCAGTACCTTGCACCCTCCCTGCGGCAACGGCCGATGAGAAGCCCCGTCAGGTGCAGGGCACCCAGAAGCCGCCCTGAAAACAGCACTCGCCTCCTGGAAGGCCCAGCTTGACCCTGTGCCTTGGGGCCACCAGCTGATGCACGGTTTATACAGCCTGTAAGACGGGCAGTTCCCGCGGGTGACCTCCAAGCCTCCCCTGCACATCACCGGGCCCAGCCAGCACAGCCTCCTACAGAACCAGGGAACTGGGAGGTGGTGTGCTTGGTGGAAGAGCAACAGAACCGGGTCCAAACACGCTGTCTGACTTGACCCCAGCTCCCCAAGTCCCCGTCCTTCAGTCTTTTCCCCAGTAACATGGGAATGGTTTCTCCATCTCCCTGGGTTACATCGAAGATGAAATGAGACAGTGACTGCGAAGAGAAGTGACTCAGTTCGGACTCAGGACATGCAGTGGCCCCTTCCCTCTCTCAGCGGTGACCTCATCCATCCTCACTCCAGCGTGGGAATCCCCTCCACCATACCCTTGGCACCACAAAGATTTGGGACTTTGGGGAGGTCTGTGGGAAGAGGGGTGTGCAGACACTGGGCAGGGCTGCAGGTCGGGTCGGCGGGGGTTGGGGAGGAGTCTTACCTTGGGGGCAGCTATGTGCCTAGTGCCTCATCTCAACGTGCCTTTTCCAATAGCCACCTCTACCTGGAACGTTCTCAGGACCAACGCCAAGCCTCCCAGGGGCCTGTGTCCCAAAGCCATCTCTGCTCCCCCAGGAGACAGACCTCAGAGAGCCCTGGGCGCCCCCCTCTCTCCTCTGCCCCCCGACTCTGGGACCAGGAGGCAGGGAAGTGAGCCCACAACTCCTGACGGCAGCCTGAGCTCTAGCAAGAGAGGCTGTGCAGCCAGGGCTCCTCCAGAGGCTCACCGCGGCCTCCCCAGGGCTCCCCTGTAACGCAGGCCAGCAGCAAAGCACCGGACTTGGGGGTGGGGGGCGGGCAGGCCTGTTTTCTCAACAGCAACTGCATTAACCGTGTCTGAGCACGGTCTCCATTTGTAAATGTGACAGGCTTGCTTTCAGAATTAATTTCTTCCCGTGTCAAAACCTGGTGCTGCCCGAAAGGACTGACGGAGGAAAGGGGAGGCGGTCGAGGGGAAGTGCAGGCAGAGCCAGTCAAGGTGGAAGAGAGCGCCCTCACCCACGCACGCATTCACCCGTCTGTTCCTTCACTCATCTTTCATTCACATGTTCTCCGAGCACCGAGCACTGTCATGGATCTGGCGCGGTGCTCGGCGTGGGGTCACAAGTGACTCAGCCACACCTCTGCTCTCCAGGAGGGCTCGCAGCCTGCGAGAGGAGGCAGGAAGGGCAGTGGAAAGTCAGGCAAGATGCTCTGGAGCCCAGGGTAGGGGCAGCCAGCTCAGACGGGGATGCGGTGCCTGTGCTGCGTTTTCAAAGAGCAGCAGGAAGGCGCACGGGGCAGAAGGAAAAGGCACGGAGGGGTGATCGTCCGAGGTTTCGGACATGGGTCAGCATGGCAGAGGGGCGAGGCCGGACGCCAGCAGGGGTGACCAGGCCTGAAGGCCCTGATGGGGTGGAGTCTGTATTCTTTTTTTTTTTTTTGCGGTACGCGGGCCTCTCACTGTTGTGGCCTCTCCCGTGGCGGAGCACAGGCTCCGGACGCGCAGGCCCAGCGGCCATGGCTCACGGGCCCAGCCGCTCCACGGCATGTGGGATCTTCCCGGACTGGGGCACAAACCTGCGTCCCCTGCATCGGCAGGCGGACTCTCAACCACTGCGCCACCAGGGAAGCCCGAGGAGTCTGTATTCTGAGCACAACGGGGGCCCAGTGGGCATTTGAAGCTGCCGGGGCCTTAGTCACGGAAGCAGGGTGAGAAACACCACTGCTGCCCGTGTCTCCACAGAGAACTTGCACACAACCTCAGACTGCATCCTGACTGTGGCCCTACCGGATGGTGCCCACTTTTCCTCCATTTGTCAGCTGAGGAGACTGAAGGCCACATGGTGGGCGAGCAGGGCAGCGGGGACCCCAACCTGCCTGCCGATGCCGGTCCAGGGCCTGGGCCTCTCACGGCCACACACAGCAACAGGCCAGCCAGAGAAGCCATGGGGCCTGGCAGCCGCTCCCCGCAAGAGTCAGGAGCCGGCATGGGGTCCCTTTGGCTGGCTGCCACCTCCCAAGCAGAGGTGAACCCCTTCTCCCACCAGGAAGAACTGCCGTGGGGGCGTGAGGTCCTCCCTAGCAGCTGCCACGAAGCCCGCGGCGGGTGGAGGGAGCCACAGACAAAGGTACCACGGACCCAAGTGGCCTGGCCCGTGGACCACCCGCCTTTCAAACGCCATCAACCGGCCACTGAACAGGCAGCTGTCCTGAGGACAGGAGGCCTTGCCCGCTGAGGAGAACGGCTCGAAAAAAGGCTACTTTTAAGTGAACCCACTTACAAATGGGACCAAATTGTCATGGCAAATAGTGAAAATAAGGTAAAACGGAGGCTTTACTTTGGAAATAAAATGAAAAGAAGTATGAAAACAAGCTCACTTCAGGTTGTGCTTAACACAAGCCAGGTTATATTTGCCAGAGGTACTAAGTCTTTGAAAGAGCAAAGGAACAGCCAGGTTGTGACCGTCTTTTCCTGCCCTTTCTGAGAGCGCGCACGAGAGCACAGCGCGCCCGCTGGCTTCACTCCACACGGCGGCGGCAGCACAGGAGGGGCATTTCTCTGCACCGCCTGGAGGGCCCCGTGCTGGCCCAGTCACCCCCTACCCTTAGCTCTCAGCTCTGCCCCCAGGTCCTCCTTGGCCCAGGGCTCGGGGTCCAAAGGAAGCTCTCCTGGATCATTTCACCAACTTCAGGAAATTCTGCACCTTCTCCAGGATTTGTGATGGACTCTGCAGTTGCTCTTCATTTTCTCTGCGCTCTCCTGTCAGGTGTTATGGACAGTAGGCAGCCGGGCGGGTGCAGGGACTCCACAGGAGGAGACAAGTGCCCGTGTGGGGCGGGGGGGAGGGCGTATGGGGGAACCCACTGTACTGAGGTCAGCCCGTTCGTGTGACCCCTGGGACAGCCCTGTATCTGCAGGGCGTGGACGCTGACGAGTCAGGAAGATCAGTGGTCTTGCCAAGGCCAGAGCCGGCCCGCGGGGCCGAGAGCCAGGGGGCGGGAACGCCGGGCACCCAGCCCGCGCCCCCATCAGCCCCGCAGCCTCACCCTGCGGACCCGCCTCACCGGCCCACCCAGGCCCTGCTCATCCTGCTGCCTCCGGCCTGGAACCTTTCCCTCTGCTCTCGCGGGCTGAAATCCTACCGCTACTTTCAGCCCTCTCGCACACGCCACTTCTTCCACGAGTTCTCCCCGCTCAGCCCAGACAAGGCGCTGCTTGGTGCTCTCAGCACCGTGTGAGAACGCCCGGGTCGGGAGCTTCTCCCCCACCCCGTGCCCCGATCGCTGGCCCGAGTCAAACTCAAGAGGTGACGCTAACTTGAACCGACGCCCAGGTGGCCCACGTGGCTGCGTGGCCTGACGTCCAAGCCCTGGCTCAGGGCTCACGGGCACCTTCAGCCGCCAGCTCCCCATCATCAAGCCCGTCCCGCACTTCCAGGCTTAGACGTGGCCGTCAATGCTCTCACCGTCCCCGTGACCCACAGAGACATTCAGTGGAAAGCAGGGCTTTCTGCTGCTTACTAAGCAAAGCCGGATTTCTGCAGAATAAAGTTCACGCGTCCAGAAATAGAAAAGGCATGTGGGTGATAACGTGCCATAGCTTCAGAAAGCAGGGAAATTAACGCTTCCTCCTAATGACAGCTTGGCAGGTTCCGCGTCTGAGAAAGAGAATGACCGAGGGCGATTCTGCTGCCCGGCTGGTGGCAGCGCTGCCTGTGGCGGTCAGCCTCGCACCCACAGGAAGGGCCCGGATGCCAGCGCCGCCCCCAGGCAGCCAGCAAAACGCGTGGGACGGAGGGGAGCCCGGCTGGGGCCTGGGCCCAGGACCCAGAGGACACGGGAGACACGTGTGCGGGATGCGCTCCCAGAGCTCACGCAGGGAGCTCTGAGGTCCGTGGCGGGAGCGGGTGACAGCTGAGCTGCGCCCTGAAGGACGGACTAAGTTTTCCAGGTGGAGCAAAGGGAGGCGGGAGGGGACCCCGCGTCAGTGCTTTCAGTAGAGACACCCCGCCCCCGTAGGGCCACAAGACCCTCTGAAAAGCTGACGAAAACTACAGACCCCGTTCCCAGAGAAACGCATCCCCACATACAGTGTGTGTAATTTTGCGCCGTTTGAGGACAACTCACCGCCAGCCCCCGGCTGACATACTTGCTCAGCGGAATGCGAGTGGCTGAGGACAAAGCCTTTTGCAGTCCCTGTGCCTCCAGAGTCTAGGCCGCACCCGGTGCACGCCACAGCGCTGAACAGATGCTTGCTGAGTGAACAAACAACCGAACTGGTGACGCCGCCGACGCCCCGCTGGGCTGTGCGTGGGCATTAACCGAGCGCACATGGGCTGGAGACAAAGGTCCGCGTCTTCCTTGAGCGCAGAACAAGCCCACGAAGTGCCCTCCCTGCAGACCGAGGTCCTGATGAGACTGTCACAGGCTCCCGGGAGTGGGGAAGGCAACAAGGCCCAGGCAGCCGGCCTGCTCCTATGCCAGGCGCTTGGGTGGCCCGACGACGCTCGCCACAGGCCTCTGTGCTTCAGGAGAGTGGCTGCCGCAGCTCTACTCGCACAGAAGGCCAGCATGGGGCCGGCGCTGGGGGCGCCCGGGGAGGATGCCCAGGGTGAAATGCGGGCTGCGACATTCCCCCTGTGGGTTCTCAAAAGCTCCAATGGATTTTTAACAAAACTCGCCAAGGTAATTCAAACCAACCTATCCCACACCAAATACTGCCATCAGAACACAACGTCCACTCAGGACAGCCCTGCCTGCCCCACCCCTGGCCGTTCGTTCATTTCACAGACATCAGGGCGACCTCTGAGCTCCAATTTTCTGTAGCTGTCTCCATGTCAAGAAGACCCCGTGCTCCCAAGTCTGCAGTGAACCTTCCAGTGCTCAGGCTGCCTGTAACACCCGGAAGCACCAGGTCCCACGTCAGCCCCGAGCCCTGACTTGCACTTCAGAAACCACGGACAGTGACAG
Organism: Orcinus orca; assembly: GCF_937001465.1. Taxonomy (NCBI): domain Eukaryota; kingdom Metazoa; phylum Chordata; class Mammalia; order Artiodactyla; family Delphinidae; genus Orcinus; species Orcinus orca. The sequence continues at coordinate 83,982,261 of NC_064575.1, forward strand.
TCTGTGCCCAGAGCCACAGGCGTCGCAGAGAGGGGCTGGGAGCCAAATGGCAGGGGGGATTCTGACCTCAGGAAGATTACGTCGGAGGATGAAACACCCACATGAATAACTACCACCCCAAATGAAAGATGTCGGTCTCTCAGGGGGTAGGGGTAAGGTGCTGTGAGCAGGAACCACGGAACCATGTGGGAGGAGCCTGGTGCAAAGAACACCGGCATGACGGGCGCAGGGACAGGAAGAGAGGGGGTCACAGAGCACGGCACCGCCTCGTCATCCGAGCGCTCTGGGGCACATGTCCACTGGGACCCCTCCCCCTCCTCCGGGCTTCTGTCACCAGCTCGCCGCTTCCCTAGTCCCTTCTGCCCACACCTGCCCCGTGCTCCATCTTGGAGCCCCATATCTGGGCTGACCTCTGTCCTCGGAACCACACGTCCACCCGCCTGCTGAATGCCAGCTGTGTCCAGGTCTCCCTGACTGTAAACACCGCTGAAAAGTCTGCACTGACCTGTCCGCATTCCCCCTAAGGTTTCAGGTTTGGGGAAGAAGGAGAATTGGGAACTGGAGGCACGGATGTTCACAGCCCCCTGGAAACACAATCCACGGCAAACGCCTCTGCTCCAGGCCCCTCTCCTGCTCCCTGGTCCTTCCCGGCCCTGCCCACGCACTCCTGGCAGCTTGGATGGATGGCGAAGAAGCTTCTGTCTGTCAGGCGTGGCACTCAACAGCCTCAGCTCCTGCTGGGACCGCCTCCCTCCCCCTTCCCTACATTACCCTCCCTCCCTCTCCTCCTCCTGCATTAATTCAGCGTATGAGTCATGACTTCTGACTGCAGCCAAGCTCCTTCCGTGCTCTGTACTACAGGTAAACTCTTCCGTACTCTTCAAACTTCCAGCACCCACGACACAACCGCCCCAATCCTATCCTGTGACATGATCTCCCCTCCTGTTTCACAAGGAAAATGGGCCACAAGTGGGACCCCTGTGTCTTCCTGCTACGAAACATACGCCCCACCACATCTGGACTCTCCAGGTGCCCCTCAGCGTCCGGGCTCCAGGCACACAGCCCCATGGAAAGCGCACCCGACCTTGGCACACCGTATCCTTAGGCCCGCACTGCTGCCGCCTCTTCTACTTATCTCTGCCCAGACGTTACCTCCTCCAGCCCCCTCCCCAGGAAACCCAACCCCGACTGCCTTCCCGCCCTCTCCACGATCGCCCACAGGCCTTGGTGCGATCGCACTGCCGAGCTACATGGGTGACAGGCAGGTAAGTGAGGGTCTGTCTCTCCACAAGAGGGTCAGCTCCCCGAAGCCAGGCTCTGAGCCGCTCCTGTGCCTTGCCGTGTCCTGAGCACACGGAGGTTCCAACAGTCCTCACGACACGCTAAAGGTCCTCTGCTAGGCTGGGACATGAGCTCAGGACACCTGAGGCCCAGCTCCTCCCGTCACGCCAGGCTACACCCACGGCCTTCAGCGTCTTCGACCAGCCCATGCCCCTGGACCCCATTCCAGGCCCAGAGCTGGGTTCACAGTATGCGCCCAGGAAGCGAGTGCTGACTGATCCAGTCCCTGGCATGGCGGGCGGCCTCTCTCCAGGCCTCTGGCAGAGCCGCAGGTTCCTGCTGCGGGGTCTGCCCCGCCCCCCATCTGCCGCCCCCACCCCGCTTAGAGCCCCCACAAGGCTGCAATAAGATAAACACCACAGCCTGCAGATCCCGGGAACCACGTGGCCACGGCAGAGCGGGCATCTTGCAGGCTGGCAGGAAGTGGCTCTCTGGCACCTTCCCACGGCTGCACTCCTGTACTTCCTGTCAAGCCACATATGCTGTCAGGAGAGCTGGTTTCCACGCATGTCTGGAGTGGCTGCTTCTGCCCACTCCAAACCAGAGGAGGGGATGTGCTTTGGGTCCTACGGAACCTACACGCTGGGGGATTGGGAGCTGACGCTTTGAGCCTCAGAGCCCTGGCCTCCTCTGTGACAGAATGAAGGGATCGCGTCTACTTCGCTGCCCCGCCCTCAGCTGCCTTGTTATGATGCAATTCTGCCCCACCCTCGAGAAATCAGCATTCTTCCGCAAGAACCAGCGTACTTTGGGTGGACAGGGGCGAAACACCTGCAGGAAGTGGTCGGCTCTTAACAAAAGGGGCAGTAAAGCCTCGTTCGAGTGTGTATTTATCATTAGGTCCCCAGGGGCTCTCGACATGATGGCTAAGCTTGGCCGATCCGTTTGTTCGACACAGCTCACTATTGTTGAGAAGGTATCGTACCACACACTCCTGCTCGACAGATGCTGGGGATACATTGTGCCATTTAACCTTCCGCTCAGTCACATAAACTGGGACTGTGTGTGGTCCCTTTACAGATCCAGAGACTAAAGTTCTGCAAGGAAAAGCATCGGACCCGAGGAAGAGGAGGACCCAGGGCCCACGGCCCCGAAGCCCATGTTCTTCCTGATCTGCTGTGATCTTGGCAGACGGGGCGGTGCCCTGCATTTTTCTATTCCACCAGGATTTTTGTATTTTCCACCACCAAGGGAGATCCGGTGAACTCGCTTCAAGCTAAGGGGCTGATCCTCTGACAAACTGACATCTCCAAGAGGGAAGGTCACTCGGCTGGTTTCTTCCAGCTGTTGGACTGGATCAACCGTCCAGGGACGAATCACCAGGCAAGGCCTCGGGGAGAAGGATGTTGTCAGGGGCCGCCTGGAAAAGGTCAGCAGCTGAGTCTTGGAAGCTGCCTTGTCAGGCTCAAGGTCTGGCTTCAAAGTGGCCCGAAGGCCAGCACCTTTTAAAGGACAGCTTCCTTTGTCGATTCCTCAGATGGGAAGGAGTTATTTTCCCCCAGAACCTCTTAGCACTGCAGCCCAAGCTGACCCACATTTGCTTCCAGACCTCTTTTCCTTGCTAAGAAATGACACAGCTTAATTTCAAACACTCTCCCTTAAGCATCTGCTCTGTGCTCACTTAGCACATTCTGAATAATATGGGTAAGACACAAAAATGGCGGGTATAGTAGAGTGAGGCCAACAGCCCTGTCTGGTGGTGGCTGAGGGAGAGGGACAGACAAGGAGGAGGCAAACCTGGTTCTGGTCCTGCAAACACAGGACCCCACGCGGGAGGCCAGGTGACCTGGGAGGCCCCATCCACATCCACGCTCCCATGACCTCTCCCCCTGAGGGTGTCACCTCAGTCACGGCCCATGCACACTCGGGACCTCACTCCACCCTCAGCCCGGCCCGGGGAAGGCCTGTCAGAGGGAGAAGGGAGCACTCGGGGGCAGAATCACTTATCCAGGGTCATGCAGGCCCACAGCTGAAGCCAGAGCTCCTGCACCCAGACACGTGCCCTGCACTGCTGATGGCTCCTGGGCTGCGGTGGGACGGGCTCAGACACCAGCGCCTGTGAGCCACGTGGACTGGACGGAGACCCAATCAGGCTGCCTGACCTGCCCGGCCTCCGGTCTGCTCAGCTGTACGGAGGGACCAGTGGACAGCTCCGGGCGAGGCCGTCGGTGTGGGGCATCCAGCTGTCCCACCACCAGGGAAAGGCACCTCCTCCTCTTTGCTGGCCGATGGACGGGGTACGAGGACTGCGGGGATGGTGAGCCCAGGGCCCAGATCCGGCCCTACTTCCTGATGCTTGATCTTGGGCGAGCTGTCAGAACCATGAGCTGTTTGTCCACCCACCGAAGGGAAACGCCTGTGCCCCTGGGTGGTCCCCTAATGCCGGGCCTCGAGCGCACAGGGAAGGCCAGTGCCTGCTCCCTCCCACCCTGCGCCTCCTGACCACCCCACCCATCGGGGAGGACCAAGCTCTGCGTGACCCCACCATCCCTCCGGCCTCCTGAGATGCAACCGCATGCAGAGTGGCCCCTTCTTCCCGCCCGGCCTTCCTTCCACAGTCGGGTGTGCTGAGCAGACCTAACTCAGTCCGATCTGGGCTGGGACGCCCCTGAGCAGGGACAGGCTGCCAGGGGCCTCCCCCGCTGGCAGCACCAGAAGCACGGAAGCCGGCAGCACAGGTCTAGGGCCCCTCCTCTGGCCGGGAAGCCAGAAACCTCACCTGAAGCCTAGACCTTTATCTCAGCAGACACTTCCAAAAACACAGATAAAAGGTCACGTGGCTCATCTTCTCCATGAGAAAAAGCCACAGGAATTGGCTGAATTTAATGCAAAGTGGGAGAATAAATAAATGAGATGCTTTCCAAGGTCGCTTTCAGCTCTTGCTGAGACCTGGGCCTGGCCCAACGCCTGGAGTGCCAACCCAGTAAAGGCGGGCAGGGCAAGGTGATCCTTCATTCATGCCTCCCGCAGCAGGCCTGTTCTGAGTGGACCCTCCACTGGCACGTCTAGGAAGGATGATTTTGCCTTTGAGAAAGGCTGAGATGGCAAACCTGTCAACCTGGGGAAGGCCGAGGCAGCCACTCCACCACCAGCACATGCACGCCGCATGCACTGGCTCATTTGCAGCTCTGGTTTCAATGCTGCAGCTAAAAATACGTGCGCCACCAATGAGACGAGGAGGGGCCTGCCAGTACGGGCAGCGAGCAGCTTTCTCCCTGTGGCAGGCTGGAAACTGAATCCAGGATGTGGGGAAACAGCGACATTCCCAGGATTGCCAGGAAGCCCAGTGGGTCCCCGCCAGGATTCAGGCATCGAAGGCCCTGGGGACAGCACCGTCTGCCAAGGGGGGTCGAAACGCCACCCAGGTCACCCATCCGTCCGGGCACAGCCCCAGCAGGCCACACACAGCCCCCTGTCTGCACGGGGCACAGGGCTGGGATTTTAACTACTCAAGGACAGGCCTTAGTTCCCTAAAAGATGGCTTGTGGAGCCAAGGGAGAACGGCGGGCTGACGCTGTTATGGGTTGGCTGCGGGCCCTCACAGCCACCGCCCAGGCCTCAGGTCAAGAGAGTCACTAGTCACGAAGCCGGGACTCCAGCCCAGGGCAGCTGCCTCCCAAGTCCACAGGGAGGTGGAGGCGAGTGAGCTGGAGCCGCGGGTCTCCTCTCTGGCTCCCCCCGCCTCCCGGCTCAGCATGAAGACGGCCCAAGCACGCTGACCACTCACCGGCTCTTCTCTGGTGGAACTGGGCGTCCCCCACCCCCCAAGTCCAGATCTCGGCAGGTGCCCTTACTCCCTCCCTGCAGAAGACGCACTGCTGTCACCAGGCCTGATGCCCAGGTACAAGGTCTCAGGGGAGGAGCTGCAGGGAGTCGATGAGCACAGCAGAGGGAGTCAGAGGCCTGGATTTGATGTCCTGGGCGGAAGACCTTGGGCAAGTCACTTAGCCCGGCTGTGTGCCCCAGGGCTCTCCTCTGTAGAGCAGGGACAGTGACGCTATCACCCCAGCAGGGCCTTTCCAAGACTCTGATGCAACACGGACATGCAAGCACTTTGTAAACTGAAAACCCAGGTATGTACACCCTCCAGCATCTTCTCAAATGAATCAGGGGAAATAAGAAAAGCTGATCCTGTATCTGCACTCAAAGAGCTTCTATCCCAGATGGCGAGACAGAGGGTACTTTAAGAAGAATATAAGGCACCACCAGCCCAAGGGCACAGAGCTGGCATGGCCAACATACACAGGAGCACGGCACACGCACACGGGCCGGCACTTGCTGCGTTTGTGCCAAGGGTAGCCAGTGCAGGGGAAAGATGACGTGGCCGGGCAGTATGGGGACAGTTCCACAAGGGAACCTGAGCCTTGGAGGAAAAGCGGAGGAAAGGCAGGCAAGGCTGCTTAGATGGGCCACCACGGGAGTGGACGTGACCCCCTGGGGACTCCCACAGCGCCCCCCCCCCGGATGGGAAGCAGCCTGCGAGGCACCCTGCGCGACGTGAGGAAGCCGCGGGGTGAGTGGAGGGAGGAGTCTGCACCTCAGATGCTGGTGTTCCGGCTTTGTCCCGGGTGACACAGGCCGGCAGGATGAGCTGGGACAGGGAAGGGCCACTGCTATTAGGACATCTTTGGCCCGCAGCACAGAACGCGGTGGTTGGAAGGGAAGGAGGAGGGGTGGTGGCGGTGGCAGTCCAGCAGGGAGGCCTCTGCCATGGACGGCAGATGGTGAGAGACAGGGCTGGGATGTGGGGGAGCTGCTGCCCCCAGCCAGCCTGGGCCCGAGTCCGGGGGGAGCCTGCAGCAGCCACGGCCACCCCGCCCAGCAGTGACGTGAACTATCAGGTAGACGGCCTTCACCAGCCAGAGCGCTGAGCTGCCTCGGCTCCGATTAACAGAGCAGCGGACGCCAGGGGCTCAACAAGGTCCTGTCTAACGGCCTCCGCTAGCCGTGCTCCCGACTGCTCGCCTGGCTGCAGACTCAGTCAGAAGATGCATCCTCCTCCTGAGTGAGCTTCACGGCCAGAAGCCCCAGGGGCTGGCTCGTCCAAGAAGCCGTTTCCTCAGCTGGCACCCGAGGCTCTTTGCTGTGCTGTCTGTCCCTGGACGAGGCGTCAAGAAAAACAAGAGATCCCATTCACCAGTACCGTGAGTCCCAGCTGAGGCACATCCAGACCCCCATTCCACGACTCTTCTCTCTAAACACAACTTATGTTTGAAAAGGGCGTAGCATCCAGAGAGCAAATTTCCTGCGAGACGGAAGCCCTGGGGTTAAAGTTTTTATCTTGCAAAGAAACAATGGGAAAACCAGAGAAAGACTGAAACCTCCATCCCTTGTTTTTAGCATGTTGCATACCTTGAAATCACTTTCTTATTTAAGAAACGGAAAACACCTACAACAGTGTGACAGAAGCTGAGTCCTGTGGTCGATTCAAGCACCAGCTCTGTGACTTTCTGGCCGGGAGACTCACTGCTGTCTCTGCAGAGCCCCGTCTCCGGCTCTGTGAGGTGAGGGTCCTCCACCTGCTCCAGGGGCCCCGGGAGGCGGGGGCGGGCAAGGCAGGCAGTGTTTGTAGGGCAGATGGCAGAGGGCGTGCTGTGGGCAAGCCCTGCAGAGCTCTGAGCGCCTCCAGCCTCACACAGTGGATCTTCCCACAGCACCAGAAAGATCCCTGATGCTCTTTTCCTGACCCTGAGGTGAAATCTCAGCAAACAGAAAGGGCCTGGGACCACCCAGTCCAGCAAAACCCACCCCTGCAGCCTGGATTGAGGTGGGTCACTTTCGCACCGGGGCTGTCCCACACGCTGGGACAAAGTGCTTTATGTCAGCAGTTGTTCAACTGCAGTGAAGTGCCTGTCATTACATGAGCCAGCGGAGGGCCCGTGGGTACCAGCATCCTAGGACGCCGATCGTCAACAGGTCCAGGAGCGACGGAGTAAGCGCTGCAGGAAACGCGTGTGAGCTCTGTCTGGAAGCTCATGTGAAACTCTGGGACTAAGAAGCTCGCAGAGACCTGCACTTGACCTACATCTGCACTAATTAGCACCCGTTCAAACCAGCCGTCTAGATGCTCCCAATTTCACTTTCCACTGTGATTAGGAGAGAACTCAAGCAGGCCCAGCCCGAGGACAGGAGCATCGTCACGATTAAGGCTCCTCGGTGCTGCGGATGACGAGGAGGTTTGAGAAGCTTCTCTCAGAACCCAGAGCCAGAGGCACCTTTACGAACGGACAGAGATGTTTTCCCCAGTGGAAGTCTTCTGGCCCATCTATCTTTGTCCAGTAGGAACACACCCTTTCTCCCCAACAAGCCCGTGAACTCCTTCGGGAAACAGACTGTTTCTCATTCATTCATTCATTCATCCGTTCACAGAACAGACGTTTGTTGAAGGCTTAGTATTTACCAGTCACTCAACAAGCATTTGCCTTGTGCCTCCTCTGGGTCACATAAGGAACAGGCCCTGGAGACAGGGAGATGGACGTTAACTTGGACCTCGTCCCCGTGAGTTCATGGAGCATGAGAGACAGGCACAGATCCTCATAGGGGAATCGGAAAGAGCCAGCATGGGGATGGAGGACAGAGGGGAGAACGGGGCCCAGAGAGTAAGAATAGGGAACCAGCCAGGAAAGGGTGTGAAGGGACAGCGGGGAAGGGAGTGCCATGGGCAAAGGCAGGGCCTCATGTCGGGCACCCCTCCTGGAAAATTCAGTTCCGAAGCTACGGGGTGGGGGCAGGGGGGACCTGGGGGACCAGGGGGATGAGGGAGGGGTTGGGGGCAGGGGGGTATGGGAGACCAGGGAGAGGGCGAAGGGCATCTGCACAGCAGAGCCACCCCATGTGGGATCCGCCCCATGCAGTGTGAGAGGTTGACATGCTGAGAGTGGGGGAGGGTTGGGGCAGAGATGGAAGACTGGTTACAGTGGGGGGATTGACAAATTGGTAATTACATTAGAGATAACAAAAGCCAATCTCCCAATGCCAAGGAAGTGAGGTACAACTGAGGAAAGGGGACAAAACCTGAAGGAACTTTGCCATGTTGGACTGGAATTAGAGCTATCAGAGAGAACTGGTAGCTGTCAATACGCATAGAAAGAGACGCTGAGCGTGCGTGTGTGTATTTATAGTTATATGTACATGTATATTCCCTGGCTGTGTTCTCTGAGGCTAGGGAGTAGCAACGCCCCCCCCCCCCCCCCCCCGCCCAGTAGGAATGACCATTCTCACATCTGCATCTTGGTTTCTAAATAATGACCTTCACTAAAGGGAACCAAGACTTCTTGGGGAAAATGGATGCTGTCACAGCTGTAGTTCATGATGAATCTGGGATACCTAGCACCAGAAAGCAAGGAAGTGTCCAGGGAACGACGGAGACGTGTCGAGAGACACAGAAGTCAGCCTGAAAGAGCTCCCACTGTGCATCAAAATAAATAATGACAGTCACATACTTTAACCCACTGAGCAAAAGAGGAAATGACGAATCCACTCAGAGTAAACAAAGGAAAGTTTAAGGAGGAATCAGTATTTACAAAGTTTCAAAGCACCTTCCTACAGAATACTTAGTGCTTACCAAGAGAAACAAAGAAACCTGATCGCAGAGAAGGCTGGCAGACATCACCTTGTCAAGTGATCGAGGTGGCCACCACTGGTAGTGGAACAAACAGAACTCATGAGCCACCTGACAGGTGCAAGAAGGACACAGCACTGCCTCTGTGACTACTGACAGAGACACGGGTACTGAATCTAATCATGAGGACACATCACCCAAATGCCCCAAATTGAGGGGCATTCCACCAATGGCTGGTTGGTAACATCTGGAAGCACCAAGGTAAAAAAAGTCAAAGAGAGACTGAGGAATTGTTGCAGATCGACTGAGACCAGAGACATGAAACAACTGAAGGCAGCAGTGGTTCTGAACCACGTCTAGATCCTTTAGGAACCAAGGACACTATTGGGATGACTGGCAAAACTTGAATGGGTCTCAGTACTGGATGGTAGAACGGACGCTAATTTCCTGATTTTGATGGCTGTGTTGTGGTTAAATAAGAGATTGTCCTTGTTTGTAGGAAATACACAGAATTTGGGACGATGGTGCAGTGACTCTAAAATGGCTCAGAAAAAATTCTAACCACTATACGTGCAACTTTCCTGCAAGTCTGTGAGTAATAACACGATAACTTCCTTCTTTCTTTCCTTTTGCTTATCTTTACTTCTAAAAGACTATGTATGGTACTGTGGAATTTCTGGTTAGAAGTCAGCAGACCCAGGCTTCCAATCCAGCTGTAGGCCACTAGCTCATTATATGATTCTGGGAGGCACAATAATGGGGAAAACGTGGATTTTCGAATCATAGTGACCATGCGCTAGTCTTCACTCTGCCACTCACAGGCTGAATAACCCTGCATACGCTTTGCATTTCCCTCCCCTAAAGCACAAGAATAACACTACCTACTTCAGAGACAGACTGTGAAGGTTACGTTATTAATTCCTTCCACAAATATGTATCCAGCTGTCACTAAAATGTTCCGGTAACAGTTCCAGGTTCTGAGAATACAGGGAAGAGCAGATTCTTTCTCTGTGGAGCTTACACTCTAGCAGGGGTGGAGAGACAAATAAGAAAAAAACCTGTATATGTAATGAACTTTCAGAGAATAAGAAGAATTGTGAAGAAAACTAAAGCAGGTAAGGCCTTAGAAGGTGATGTGGGGATGGGGAGGTCAGACAAGAGAAGCAGGAGAGCTTAGAAAGGAAAAGGAAGAAAAAATAAAATCATCACACAAAATAAAACCGAGATGACACAGATCACAAAAGTCAAGATAAAAAGCATAACAGAATACATGACAGAAATAAGACCAAACATATGTGCCATATCAAGGAATGTAACTGGTCTAAACCCACTTATTAATGAAAAAGACAATGAAGTTAGATCACAAACAAAACTCAACTCTATGCTTCATCTAAGAGAACCACATAGGGGGAAAAAAAAATTCTCAAATGTTTAAAACAAAACAAGAGGCAAAGGTACATCAGCCAAACCAAAAGAAAGGAGGGATGAGAGCTACAGTATCAGACCAGATTGAAATAAGGGCAAAGGACATTAGAGGAGCCACAGAAAGGCACTTTACATGGTAAAAGGCACAACAAAGTGAGAATAATTATGACATCTATGCACCAAAGACCATCAGCCTTCACACTGCATGTATTACAGGACAGACAGTATCACATCGATGGACAGAAGTCCATCAGGGTGAAGAGGACCCATGTTAGCAGTAATTGTAATTCACTTCTCAAAGTACATGGGTAGATCAAATAGGTAAGGATCTTAAAAAACCTAAGCAAATTAATAAGGTATAGCTAAGTGATACATTTCAACTCAATACACTTAAAACAAGGAATACACCTTCCTTTTAAATGTCCATGGAGTAGTCATAAAGAAAAAAAAAACCCAAAAAACAGAAACTAACCACAAAGAAATCTCAGTAAATTCTAAGTGGTGAGAATAGTACTAAAGTGATTCCACTGCTGTTACATTAGAAAGTCATAACAAAATGAGAAAAAACAAAAAAGCAAAAAACTATGTTTTAAACAACTCTTAGGATAAAGATGAAACAAACTAGAATCGCAGAATGCCTAAAAATATCAAACATGAAAAATGTAAATGCCAGAATGTGGTTAAAGCAGTAATCATAGGAAAATTCATAGTCCCATAAAACTATACCAATAATAGGACAATCCAAATGAATGAATTAAATGCCCAACCCAGTAAGTGAGGGAAAAAATAATATAATAAGCCCAAATAAGGCAGAAAGGAGAAATTAATAATGATAGAAGAATCACTGAATAAGAAAAGAGAAGGGAGATAGAATTAATGAAGAAAGTAGATCATGTGTTAGCTCACTTAAACAAGAAAAAGAAGAGGAAGCAAACTTATATAAAAGAGGAAGCAAAAACAGGGAAAAAACCCTCCGTTAAAGAGGCAGTTAAATACCTATATAAGTTTTCTTTTTTAAAAAAAAGAGCTATACAAGCTCTTTCTGAAGTCATACAAATAAATATGAAAGATGTGTAATGGGCATAGGGCTGATTTTACAAGATAAAAAAATTCTACAGATCTTTGGCATAATACTACAAATACACTTACAACTACTGAACTGTACACTTAAAAATGGTTAAGGTGGCAAATTTGTATTATGTGCTTTGACCACAATATTTAAATAAACAAACGAATGAATGTAAGAAAATGACATTGAAGAGGATTACCCAAGCAAATATTAAAATATATTGTAAACCCATAATATACTTACAAGGGTGATACTGGCCCATGGATAGATTAATGGAAGAGAATCCCAAGATTTTCCTAAACATATGAGAAAATGGTATTGCTTATTAGTGAAGATAGATCATTTATTAAGTGATTTGGGGATAACTAGATAGCTTTCTGGAAAAAGAAAAGGTGGATCCATGCCTCACTCTTCACACCTTAATAAATTCCAGATAAATAAAAGATTTAAATGTTAAAACAGCCGAGCCCATGAAAGCATTAAGAGAATTTTTTTTAAATGTACTCTAAATGGGGAAAGTCTGAGTATGGTACAAAAACAAAGTTTTTGTTTATTTGTTTGTTTTTAAAGAGATTGTTAAATTTAAATAAGTATCTTCCAGCTTGACTCACTCCTGGGAGGACGGGCATACTTACAAGGGTATTTGCTGCAACCACATTTATAATAGCAAAAGATTACTAAGGGCCCATCAAAAGATACAGATAAATAAATTACGATACATCTTACGCTGTGGTTGAGAAGACTGTGCCAGCTCTGCGTGCAATATGGAATGGGGCTGAACCCAGCCTATGTCATTAAGTAAGAAGGGAAAGTGGCAGGAAGCTCTCCTGTGGTACCCAAGGAGGAAAATACACAGTTTGTGCACGTTTTATCTTCACAAAATAAGCAAATCACACAAACACTGACCGCATGCCACACAGAGGATCCATTTTGGGGCAGTAGTCCTTCCCATCATGGAAAGCCTCTCGGCCCCCTTTGTAGAAAGAGGAGGACGAAGCATCTCCCATGGCCTTTACTGGAGGCCCAGAGTAACAATGAACACCCACAGCAGAGCTGGTGGGAATCGGCCAGCTCCCAGGCTGGGCAGGACCCCCTTCTCCACAGCACCCTCACGCCACTGCTTCCAGGTCCACCTGTCACCTTCCCTCCGAGGAAAGGGGCCCCGAGGCAGTCGCAGGTGTGGGCCTCCCTGGGCGCCCACGACCCCTGTCCCCGAGGCCAGAGGCTGCAGGTCTGGTATGTGCACCTGCTCCCCCCAGGCCAAGTCCCTCTCAATCGGATGCAGGAAGCTTACTGAGCACTTCCTTTAACCTGCCCACACGGAGCTCCCAGTCTCGGGAGCAAGACAGACAAGTGAACAGGCAAAGACAACGTGGGGTGGGAACTCGAGAGGCGAAGGCTTCCTGCCGGGACAGGAGGATGTCTAAGCAGAGCGCTGAAGGGTCCAGCACAGTGATTTCAGGTGGAGGAGCTGGGGACTGAGGGAAACTCAATCCACCTGGTTTACATGCTGTCCTTTGTCCTTGAGCTTTCTCCAGGGACCTGGCTCAGAGAGACATACCCTCTGGCCCAGGATCAGAAACCCTGTTCTGACTCTTGGGCCCCAGAAGCAAACTCCAACTCAGGCTGCCTGGGTTCCTGGCACGGGGGTAGGACAAGGGCAGGGCTGGGCCTCACTCAGCCTGGCCCCTCACGCCTGGGGTGGAGCTGGCCCTCCTGGCTGCTGCGTCACAGAGGATCCAGAGTGACCTGTGGTGAATTCGTTTTCTCCTTGCCAGGGGGAGTGTGGATCAGTACGGCCACCCTGGAGGCCAAGCTGGCCACAAGCGTGCAACGCCTTCACAAAGCACCAGTAACCCTGCCCTGGACACTGGCCCTCTGGGACTGACCCGGGGGCAGAAGGGCAGATGCCAAGAATGTCCACCTTAGTCTTATGAATGGAAAAACTGGAAACCATTAATAGCCAGCCAGAAGGGATTGCCTAAGTGTACCTGGGCACGTCACCACGGAAGTCATGTGCATTTAAGTCATGTGGAAGGAGGACGTCTAAGGACTAGCACTTGGATGGCCTTGACCCTGTGAGGAGGATGGCCTTCATCCACCGATTCTTCCACGCGGTCAGCAAACATCGAGACCCGGCGGGTGCGGTCAATGCGGTCTGTTCCCAGGGTGCTCACTGGGAGTGGCGGACATCATCTACAGGCCACGAGAACTTGAGGAGGGGACACAAAGGAGGACGTGCAGCTCGGTGGTGGGGTGTGACAGCATGGAGGTGTGGGCAGCAAGCAAGGCTTCCCAGGAGGACCGAAGAAGGAAAGGCAGGACCAGGAGAAATCACGGGGCACATGGAAACAGGCCTGGAAGAGAGGGCAACTTCCTGGCAGAAGGGAGAGCAGCGGAGGGAGCCCGGGGTGCACACCTCGGGGAGGATGGCGCTGGGAGAGCCCAGAGAGACGGGGGACGGAGGCTGGAGGGGCAGGTGTGCTGGCCGGGGAGGGACTTCTAAGCCTCATTGAGGACACTCCCGTCCATCCTCAGTGATAATGGGAGCCAAGGAATTGTTTTAAGTGTTTAAGAGTGACATCATCGGGGTCACGTTTGGGAGGGTCACTTGGGCTGCAGGGAGGACCCCAGGTCGCAGGAAGCAGATTGGGAGCAGGAATAGTAGTTTGGGGGACCAGTCATGGAATCTTTTCACTCAGCAGTTTCTTCCATAAAACATAGAATAATGCTTATTCCAGCAGGTAGTTATGAAGAATAAACGAGCTGACAGAGTTACTGGACACGCTGCATGCAGTAAGTGCTCCCCAAATGCAGCTATTCTTTTGGGAAAGATTATCACAATAAAGCAGGCTCCCAAAAGTGCTTTTAAAACTAGAATGCTTGGGACCAAACAGAAGAATGGGGGGCAGGGTCGAGCGGGTGGTGGGAGGGGAGAGGAGAGAGGAGAGGTGCTGCAGAAGGGCAGGAACAGGCTCTGGGGCGCCGGAGGGCCCAGCACAGCCGAGGCTCTCGGGGCTCCAGACACACAGCGGTGCCTGCCTTCAGTGGCTGCGAGGAGGGGGAAGGCAGCTCACAGAACAGGCCTGGCACGGAGGGGCCCAGGGCAGGGCTGCCACCCACCAACGAAAGGGCAGGAGGGGACTGGCTGGTCCCACAGGGTCATTCCCTGGCGGGGGATCATGGCCTGGGGCTTTTTCTTTGTATGGGTTTTTGTGTTGTTTTTGTTTTGTTTTTGTTTTTAGTTATTTCTGAGAAACACATTTTAAAGTAATAACTAGAATTATGACTTATAACATTATACCAGAACATATAAGATATTTAGAAATTTCATGTAATGTCTGAAACATTTATATTAACATATTTCCATACAAATAACCCAAGGAAAGTTTAGTATTAGTTGTTTTGTTTGCTTGTTTGTTTATACAGCAGGTTCTTATTAGTCCTCCATCTTATACACATCAGTGTATACACGTCAATCCCAATCTCCCAATTCAGCACACCAGCACCCACCCCGCCGCGTTTTCCCCCCTTGGTGTCCATACATTTTAGATGGGCTTTTTGTTTTCAGCTTTTTTCCTTCCTTTTTTATATCCTGTATAAATTATTTTTCCTTTTTTTAAAAATCAATTTACATACATATATATATATTTGGCAAAGGTGCCAAAGGGACGGTGACTCAGCCCCTTGGCTTCCCTGCACCCATTGCCAGGCCAGCTGGGCCTCAGACCAGATGGCCATTCACCACAGCTGGGCCTCAGGGCGGGGTCCTCAGACCAGGCTGACCAGCCCCTGGGACTCACCAAAACCACCCGATTCACCTGGCCCAGCAGACCCAGCCTGGTCCGTGGGCCTGAGTGCTAACCCTGGCCCGGGAGCAGCTGTCTGGAGACGTAGCCTGTGGGGGAGAAATCCACAGCCCAGCGCCATTGCTAAGCTCCCTGGGAAGGAGGCGGGTGCCCACGGGCAGCTCACCTGCCAGGGAGGCCTGCGCCACACGCATCCAAGATACAAGTATTGCCATCGGTCCTCATGAATCTCACGCTAGAAACAAACTAACCGTCTCCCCCACCAAGGCCTCCATGTCACCCAGTTTGATGAAATGACATTTTGCAGCACTTGGGCCGCGTCTCCCCGCAGAGTCCCAGGAGGGCGGGATGCAGCCCGACCGCAGGCACAGGACAGTCTGGCTGCCTGGCGCGCCGGGATCCAGACTCCAGAACAGAGCTGCAGAGTGCAGAAGGGGCCACTGACGTAGACGGAGCAACGCGCAGACGTGATGAACCCATAGCGCCTTCCAGGTGGTTCTGTCCCCAGGGAGGCCCGTGAGCTCCGTTGGTGCCGCGGGCTGTGTGCCTCATCCCAAGCACAGTGCTGGCTCCTTTGAGACTGGCCAGGTGGTCAGTGTCGGGGTCCAGGGCTGCCTCTGGCCTCCACGTCCAGGACACCCGCCAAGCTTCCACCTGGCAAGCGCACCAGGCTACATGGGGACGGTCTGCTGAGTGACCTGGGCCCCCTGCCTGCATCGGACCAGGAGTGTCTGGAAGGCTGGGATCAAGTCTAACTTACCTCTGTGTCCCCAGCACCTGGGACAGTGCCTGGTGCAGATGGACAAATCCTTCAATCCAAGAACCTACGTATTCCACATAACTTGAAGCAACAAAAACCCCATGAGTCTGTTTCCTTATTTGTAAAAGGGGGACAGTAATCATGACCTCAAGACTCGTGCGGCTCGGACGAACCACACGGAGAGTTTGGCGTCACGCTCCCCAAATGTGAGGGTGGGCAGTGGGTGACCTCACACGAGGCATCACGTGGCCGCTGCTTCCCTGACAGGCGTTACCCTCGTGCCTACAAGTGCTGCCCACACATCACAGCTCGGCCCTGGACCTGGGGCTTTGCTCGGTGATGATCTGGAGGCTGTGCACTGAAAGCATCCCCTCCAAGATGGAGCCAACACCTGACTGGTATTCACTGGCTGTGGATGAAGGACAGGACAGACGAGGCACCACGAAGCTATGAAGAGGAAAGCTTCAGCTGTCAGCTGAAGAAGGGAGAAGGGGCACAGCCGTGGGACGATCAAATCATCATGGGAAACGGCTTAGCCCATTAGTCACCACCACCCAGTATCCATGGAAACGACTGGAACTGGACATCGTAGCAGGCCGTCAGGAAGCCCACTGGGCTCTGTCACCCTCCCAGCCTCGTCTTCCCACCCGGAGGTGCAGCCTCCCCAGCTCGCAGTTTTGCTCCCGGATGGACAGAGACAGGAGGCAGCCGACTCGGGGTCCCGTCCCAGGCCCCTCCCCAGCCCTGCCGCGGCTCTGTCCTGTCCGGTCCTGCCTTGCCTTGGGATGCTCCGCAGAAAGAACGCATGCAGTCCTGGATCCACCCCAGAATCTAGCTTCCTTTCCTCCTCGACCACCACACAGCATCAGTCCTGGTGGTCCCCACCGCCCCAGGCCCACATCCCCACTGAGAGGGAAGGAACGCACTCTCGCAAGGTCACAGGCATCTCTTCAAACCTTCGCCCAGGATTTGGGGCCCTCAGCATCTCCAGTTTACAAATAAGAAACCCAGGCCCAGAGAACTTGCTGACTCGTCCACAGAAGTTGCCCCATGAGGAAGCAGCAGACAGGACTGAGACCCGTGGTGGGTTTGTGCCATCCACAGGTCTGCCTGTGGCACGTGATGTAACCACCATCACGCAGCAAACCTGACGGCTGTGCTCTCTGCCGCCACCCCCTAGAGTATTAACAATTTCAGGGTATCCTTGCTGAGGGAATGACCCCAAAACACAGAGAAAGCTCTACGTACAGCCAATGCAAGTAACCTACATAACAACAAACACCTCCAAAAAACAGAAACAGCCAAACACCAGAGCAGGTACTAAGTTATCTTGTATCCATTTGATGAAATTACGGTGAGGACTTAAACAGCATGTGTTAAGACATGTTTATAACATGGGAAATACTTATGTTTTGTCAAGTATAAAAAAGGACACAGAAGTACTACAGTATGATCATCTCTATGAACAAAATTTAAGTTGGGGGACAGGAAAAAGACTTAGAAATGCACACAAATGAAATGAAGTAGAGACTGTTTTGGGGGGGGGGGGGATGTGGGAAAAGGGTAATTTTTCTCCATCCAACTTTTCTGATTTCCCCTGGCTTTCTACAGTGAGAATATATTGCTTTCATGAAGTGAGCTAGTGGAAGGGTCAAGAGTCCAGGGTGTGGAAAGCTGCCTTTGAAGAACCAGGAGGACAGCCCAAGTTATGGGGTGAGGAGCTGGTGGCTCCAAGATGTCGGCTCCACTGCAGAGGGGACAGTGAGGGTAGGAGGTGACGTGTGCTGAGGCCAGGGATGAAGACCCCACCCCACGCACGGTGGGCCGGGGAGGCCAGCCTGGGGCAGGAGGGAAGCAGACGAAACTCACCGCCTTCCGTCACGGGCCACTACCCTGGAACTGCGTTCACAAGAGGGTGAGAAAGTCACCCGAGAAACCCAGACTCCCACAATGCCCATGTCATGATCAATGACCAAGAGTCACACAGTCACTTGACAGAACAGCTCAAGAGCCTTAAATACGCGCACGTCTTTTGACTTGATAACTCTAAAGCTAGGAAACTGATCTAAGTCAGGAAAGCCTACCTAAGGATGTTCCTTGGAAGCAGCCGGATATGGTAATAGTTAAATGACACTCTGAACAGGAAACTACTACGCACTGTTTCTGGAGACCGTGGATGCCTCAAGGACAGGAACTGGGCTGCCGGGGATGCTGCTGGGAGCCCAAAAGCGCAGCCCCGAGCTGCCTGGCACCGCGGACACTGCCAGTGAGACCTCCTGGCAGAAACGCCTTTCAGGTCCTGGTATTATTGTTTAAAACGTCATGCATCGTCTCCAGGATAAAATCTTTTAATACTTGCATTATTTGCCAACACACTGGTATGCATGTGACACACGACAAGGAAAACACCTGCAAGGAGACCAGTGCAAATCCAGCAAGGGCCTCTGACCTCTCCCAATGTACCCTCCCCACCCCCAGTCTCTGGAATGAGTCAGACCCTCCAGGGCTCACTCCCAGACTGCTGAGGCCTTGGGGAATTTCTTCTGACTGACATGATGCCTTAATGGAAGTTTTGTGTCACTGTGTTTCCTCGGGCTGGTTGGGGCTGGGAGTCTGATCCTCCTCAGCTGCCACATAACGGTGGAAGTAGCTGGCTGAGCCCGGGTCATCAAGAGACAAGACATTCCAAACTAGGAAAGCGAGGGACACCCCCAGAGGTGCAAGCAGTGACACATTCCGCAGAAACACTGCCCGCCTCCTTCCACTCAGGCTGGACCAGCGAGGCGGCGGCTTCCACGGAAGGAGCCCCCGGTGCAGCACACAGCCCACTCACGGCTGCCGTGTCAGCGCCCCTCACAGGACTCCCGACAACCTTCACGGGCGGGAGTAGGGAGGCCAACAGAGTGGGCGGCCCCCGGGCAGCGCGAGGGGCTCTCACAAACTGAAGGGGAAGTGCAGGAACGCCAGGAGGAAGGCCTGTTCTCTTCAGACCCCTGGGATAATTTTCCTGTGTCTCTAGCATGCCAAAGGGGGAGGCCAAGCTAATTAATTAAGCAGATGAAATACCAGATACTAATTTACAATGGTTTCTGGGGTAAAGAGAAGAAGGTACACGTACAAGATTGTTTGCATCTGACCCAACATAGAATACATGATGGAATCATTTCCAGAGGATAATAAAGACTCCCACTTCAACAAAAATTCTACATTTAGTTTGTTTCTCAACAAAATTGTTTCGCCGCTATTTAGGAAGGCAGAGACTGGGGTGAGAGTTCCAGGTGCAACGGGCAGCGAACGTTCAAATGCCTTTTTCGAAGTGCCACCTCAGGGCGATCGCTCACGGGCTGAGCGCCAGGCTGAGTTAGGGTGTTTACCAAACAAACTGTCCGAGCTAGTCCGGGAGAGACGAGCTAACCGCAGCCTCGCTCCCGCGCACCACCCTCATCACGCGAGATGCAGAAACATCTGCAGAAGACACGCCCATGCGGACACCAAGTGCCCCCACGGAGGACGGCAGGCTCCGCAGCGAATGGACCCCGAGGGCCCCTCCACGTCACTGCCACACCTGTGCTCAGAGGGCAGCGAGCCCGTTCACGAGGCTGTGACCGGGCAGAGCTCGGTAGACACGCAGAGGCCGGCCCGGCGGTGAGCTTCCCTCCCCCCCACGGCTCTCTGTGACGTCCGCACACACTGCCAAGCGCGAGCCTGCGCATTCTGAGAAAAGGAGCGCGTGCCCCCGAGGTGACGAGCGGTACTCACCCCACAGGAGAGGGGCCAGCTGCAGATGCTCCAGGACCAGCTGGCTCAGGAGTCCTTCCACACTCGCCTCACCTGTGCGCTTCAGAGAGGGGTGAGCCGCGTTAAGGAAAACTCCGCTGCCTCCGACTCCCGGGCCAGGGGGAGAAGTTCTAGAAGTTTCTCCACAGACTCCCAGACGGGAAACCTCCCACGGCAGGTGACCGTCCCCCTGCTCTCCAGGGATGGTCTAACCAACCACAAGATATCACCTGAGTGTGTGGGAAACAGGTACGTAAATGTGGCAAGGGCCTCTCCCCCCTCCCCCTCCCCTCCCCCAGATCTGGTAAATTGAGCTGTTATGTGAAGAAGGGAAATCCACTGGGATAATTTCAATCCAACAGCTATTCTTGCTGGGGGAAATAAAGAGGGAAGGTTGTTTTTCCTAAAAAGGATGCAAACTGTGGCTGACCAATACAACCAAGTGCGTCTCTCTACACGTGTCGGTTTCATGCCAGTTTCACGTCTGCCCTGTTATACATCTTGATGTAATTACACATATTATTACAAACGGACTCACGCGAGTTCATAATCGAGGAAGTCATACGGCCTCTCAGCAAGTATCGGTGGATGAAGAAATTAGGTTTAGAAATGCAGAAAACAGACGTCTCCAAGGTGCTAATGTTAAACAGCCAGTGTGGTCCTCAGAGAGAGATCTATAAACCTCTCTCCCTTTTCCTACATACATTAAAGCCCCAGTACTTAGGTTGCAATCAAAAGGGAAGAACGTCATTCCTGACATTCTCTAGTGACTGAGGAAGTGGGGGAAAATCCCATTACTTTCTTCCGTTAGCAAGTTAATTGCATTCAACAAACACAGAGTGTGTCTGAAACAAGACAGGCATGGTGAGAAGCACTGAGGACACTGAAATGACTGGACGTGAACCTTGAACTTGAGAGGCTCACATTCCAACAAAGATGACAATATAGGAACAGACCATTGCACTTGCCCAGCCTGAGGACAGCTGGGTCGGGATAAAGCCACACAGGCAGAGTGGAATGGGCTGGGGCAGGGAGCGAGGGGTGCTGAGGCCCCGAGGGAATGCAGACCAGAGCTCCCGGGTCCCTCCTGCCAGAGAGGGACACCCAGCCCTCAGACAGCCCAGCCGAGCATCCGCGGAGAGCTGTTCAGACAAGAGGGCTGCTCAGGAGAGCCAGCTGGCCGCACGCGGCAACGGGCCTCAGGCAGGGCACAGGCCAAGCTGCTGGCGTCCAGGACGCTCAGGAGCACCGCCCACCTGCCTCTCCAGCCCCGGGTCCTGCTTTGGCTGCCTTGGCCCTGTTTCAATTCTTCCAAAACACAGCGTGCTCTCTCAGAACTCCATACCCTCCACCTTCCGTGCTCTGCCTGGAAATGCTTTTCCCTGCCCTCTTCCCCCTCCTCACTGTACTCATACTTTAACCCTTACCGCAGACCTCTCTTCCTCCAGGAAGGCCTCTCTGAACTGTCTCTGCTCCGAAGGCTCTCGGCATCCCCTCGGCAGCCCTCACTAGATGTGTGTGTCTTCCATCGTCTGGCTTCATCACTCGCCTGTCCGCTGGGCGAGGGCAGAGCCCTCATTCTGGGGCCTGGAACAGTGTCTGGATCGTCGTGGCCGCTCCATGAACACTGTCTGATGACTAAATGAATGCTGGCATGAGTCAACATCCCAGGTAGGCGGTGCAGGGGCCACATCTGTGTGTGTGTTTCTTTCTGTTTTCTTTCCTGACTCTCTCTGGGGGTTATTTTCACTTGTATGAAATTAAGACTTCAGAATATGGCATATTACTCCCTCTTGTCAAAAAAAAAAAAATCATGCCAGGCTTTTGAGGCTGATCGCACCCCGGTGCTTGAAGAACAGAAAAAGTGCCTAACAAACGTGGCCAGGATGAGGAGCCTTTGAAATGATTAGTGAGAAGAGCAAGTTAGGATGTGAGTAATTTCAAAGTTGCCAAATGGCACTGGGGCTTTGGAAACCATTCCAATAGCATATTTCTGTATTCGGACATGAGCCATAAAATTATACAGCTGAGCTAGTAAAGCTAATTACCTGCACGCACATCCCCTCCCCTTCAGCCCCACGAGCCACCAGAGCAGTCTTGTGTCTGAGCCTGGACACAGGAGTGCAACCCTGGCTGACCAGTCAGCTATGCAGATGCTCTATCAGCCGCTTTTAGAGCCCAGGTTACAATGTTATAGTGAGGACAGTGGACATGGCAGCGGCTCCTCTTTCCTAAACACATGGACTCTGGCGTTGGGGGCAAGAGGTCAACAGAGAATGATGAGGAGGACAGTAATTCCTATCATTATTTCTGCTAGAAGGAGTATTTCCAAAGCGAGTCCCATGAGAGAGGCTGTGTGCTAAGTGTTTAACATGTATCTTCTCAATTTAATACTATTTTCAAATTGAGTATGTGGTGGGTTTAAAATAGGGACTGTTATTTCCATTGCAGAGATTTTTAAAACTCAGGCCCATGGGGATAACAAGAAAGCAGACACGGCTAGGAAGTGGCAGGATTGAGGCCGTCTGACCCTGGAGCCCACACTGCAGCCCACACTTTCAGACACTTTACTATGAACACAGTATCGATTCCTCACAATAAACCTGGAAGCCAGGACCCGTGATCCCCACTGGACAAACGAGGATCCTCTGTGCACAGGGCCGGGGCCTGGCCAGGACCCCAGCACTGTCAGGGGCTGAGCCACCGCCCGCTCCCAGCATGGCGCGTGGTGGCCAGCCCCTTTCCTCCAGCCCTGAGGGAGGCCCACGGGGAGCTCTCCGTGGTGCTGAAGTACCTGTCTCCCCCAGCTTCAAGCCCTTCCTAGTCACCTGGGACGCAGCAATTAAGTTTCCAGGTCAGCCGATGGGTTCTTGCCCCCAAGATATACTCCTGTCCCTTAGGAGGGCAGGGGTGGT
Source organism: Orcinus orca (assembly GCF_937001465.1). Taxonomy (NCBI): domain Eukaryota; kingdom Metazoa; phylum Chordata; class Mammalia; order Artiodactyla; family Delphinidae; genus Orcinus; species Orcinus orca. The sequence continues at coordinate 84,004,918 of NC_064575.1, forward strand.
GACACTGCAGCAGGGGGAATGTAGACCACTGTGGGTGCCAACCAGGCTTTGCAAGTCTCCTAGCCACACCCTCAAGTAATGATCATCGACAACCCCTGTGCGCCTGGAACGTAAGAAAACTCAAGTGCCCAGCTCAGTGCATCCAACTCACATTCGTTCTGCCTCTGGAGCCTCCCACAGGCAGCTTCTGGCTCCCCGCAAGGAGCCACGCATCCCTCTCCCAGCGCCCCCTGCGCCTGCCACTTCCTGCCTCAGAGCCACGGCTGAGCTCCCCGGAGCCACCGCACTTCACTCACGCCTCTCAGAGGTGGCGAGCCTCACAGTGCGGGCTGGCCCTTGCTCACCGCCATCCCCGGCTCAAACCTGCCGGGCTGATGAGCGGCCGGCTCTGCCGTCACGACTGCTTGGCCGCTCATTTTTGCAAACCAGTAAGACAGACTTCAGAGGGCTGCTTGTGGCTCCAAACCCAGGAGAGTAAGGGACGTGCCCCTGGTCAGTGGCACTGCGCCTGGCACACAGGAGGTGCTCCATCAATGCTCAGTGCTTCTCACTGAGCACCTACTTACCTAAGGGGCATCTCACACAGTGCTCACAGCAACCTCAGGTTGAGGAAACCCCTTCGGGGATGTTAAGCCACACAGCCAGGAAGGGAGGAGCCAATTTAGCCCTTCAGCTCCAAGTGCAGAGCTCCTCCCTGCCGGGGGTGGGCCTGGATTCACATCAGGGTATCAATACCTACAGCGTGGGCTGTGGTAGCTGCTGGGGACGAGAAGACCCACCAGGTGAGATCCTTCCTACTTTTAAGAAGCCCAGCCTATTGTGCAAGGATGATACCATAGTATTATTAGTCACCCATCATAGTTAATTACATTTAATTAATCAATATTTGTGCAGAGCTTTCTTGTTTACAAATGTTTTCATGCACATTGTCTCAGTTAATCTTCTCCGAGTCTTGGGAACCATGGATATTTGCTTCCAAATCTTAAAAACAACGCCAGATGCTAGGAAAATGCAGAAAGTTAATAAAATACCTTCCCTTTCATTTTCTGCTAGCCCGTTAGCGGTGAAATATTCAGTCATGCACTGCAATCAAAGGACCGTTTAAAACCACGGAGCAGTTTTTGAGATCCTGCCTGTGTGCATGGGACTGAAGTTTACCAGGACCCAGCCTGATGCTCTAGAAGAAATGACTGTTCAGTCAGCTCTTCCCTTGGGGAACGTGCAGCCTGGCGGGTGGCAGGCCTGGGTCCTCTCACAGGAGAGTGCAGCGCCGTGCTCTGAACACCCGGTTGTCATAAGCGGTCTACTGAGACCCAGCCCGTGAGAGCTGCTGATGCAGATGTTTCTAAACGGGCCCCCAGGTGAGCGTTCCGGAGCGGGGAGCTCGTTGAGGAGCAGGCCTGCACCTTGGCACCACCCCCGCCAGGAAGATGGGTTGTCTGCGCCCCATGTGCCAGCGCTGGAGTGATAACCCCAGGTGCAGGGACTTAGCCCAGCCCCACTTCAGCTCAAATCAATTAGCAAATTGTCACAACTAGAAATTACGCTAATGGAAAGGCTGCTTTGGGTGATTAATGAGCCTCTTTCCCATGCCTCTGTCCTCCGATTTGCTGCATGAACTTTGAGAATGCTGATGCCCGAGGAACGCTACGTCTCTTTGGCTTCATCTGAAAAATGGGGATAACTTGAAGGCCCTGGCAGAGACCAGATGCTCTTCTGCTCTTTTGCCCAACACAGAGCTAATAAGAGCACAGACTCTGAAGCCAGGCAGCTGGATGAGAACCCAAGCTCTGCCACTTACTAGCTGGGTGACCTGGAACAAGTTAGGTAAACTCACAGGACCTCAGGTTTCTCATCTGTGGACTGTGGATAAAAACTACTTCACAGGGTTTTTGTAAAAACGGAGTAAATCTAGGTAAATTGCTCAGAACAGTGCTGGCATCTAGTAAGTGCCATAAGGTGTTAGCTGTTACTTAAGCTCTGTAATTTTATGATTCTATTATATAAGATACACATGCTCACAATAATTGTCATGCCGGAAGTACACAGAACGTGTAAAAGCCCAGCGTGCACCCAACCACATGAACACACCGCACGTTGACTCGTGTGCATGTGCTCTCTCTCTCTCTCTCTCTCTCACACACTCACACACACACACACACACACACACACACACACACACACACACAGATTGGGAACTTTGCTTTGCACACTAGGGAAAGTCCTTCCCCACTCTCGTGAGCCGGCGAAACCTGAAATCTGCGCTCTGTGAGCCAAACCCTGATTCCATTCAGAGTAACTTCAAGGTATACATATTTGGATTCGGGGGAGTCAAGAGTCAAATATGTGTCCCTCCCACCTCACTCCCTCCGTCCCCTGAAGGCTAAAGGGCCAGGGCAACTTTACATCGAGGGTCGGGAGCAACGCTTCTCTTGGGCTGGCGTGGCTTCCCCACTATGAGGATTAAAGGCCTAACCAAGTGATTATCCACAGCTATAAACACTCACTCCCTAAAGACAAATACAAGATGCAACCCTGCATGTTACTGAAGATGATCAAGGAATCAGCTGTACCGATAAAGGGAGCTACTTGTATTAAAATTCATTTAGATAGAACTCTCTCTCCTAACATGACTATCAGAAAAACCTAGTGCACTGTTTTAAAGGAGTCTTATCTAAAAATACTTAACTTCTCTCAGGGAATGAGAAGACGGAGCTCCATCAGAAGCATCTGTGAGAGTTAGCCAGCAGCCAGTTAGAGAGGCTGAGAGGCCATCTCAGGCAATCCGGTGCAAACAGCGAACGCTCTGCCTCAGTCTCTAAAGGGAGGAGGGCTTGGCTATCGGCAAATTCTCCTCACTGGCGGGGATGCGGTCTCGGAAGCTGAGAAGCCAGGTGTGGCCGTATGCCAGGTGGCCTGTCCTGGTGGTGACCAACCAAACTGAGGACGTCGTGCCTAGAGTCTTACAGGGTTGACCCCAAGTACAGACTGATGACAGACGTCACAGCCGCTGCTGCGCTTCTGGGATTTATAGAGGGCCACTGGTGTCTGTGAGGCCAAACACGCCACCGTCAGCGGCACGGCCCGGGTCAGCCCTGGGAAGGCAGCCCCTCGGGGGCGCAGCCGTGCTCTCAAGAGAACGGCCACACTCCCCTTCCCAGTTATTAAGGACTCTGTGCCCTCTGTGTCCCCCGAAGACATTCCAGCCCCCACTCCGGGCTGCTGATTCTTCGGCACCTAAGGCCCACTGTACCACTGGGGTCCTTGAGCCTCTGCCTCACCCTCAAAGCAGCCAGATGGTTACAAACGATCTCCAGACAGAAGGCGGGAGACGCGTGCTTACCAAACCAGACCACCTGGCAGAGACTCAGCCCAGATGGTCCAGGCCGCCAGCTTCGTGGGGATCAGCTGAGCTGGGCACCCAGTCCTTGTCGGGAAACCTATATGGGGTTGGATTCTAACAGGTCAGCAAGCATCTCAGCAAACCCTGAAATGCTCTCTGAAGAGAGATTTGCAACAAAAACGAGGAAAGCGAGAAGGGGCGCTGACAACAAGCTTGCTCCTAGCGTCTCCCGCATCTGTTTCCACCGCAGACAGCCTGCGCAGGGCTGCCCGCTGGAAATGGAGACGGGCTTCCACGCAGACGAATCTTGCTGGTTGCAAACTCCCTTCCTACGTCCATCACAGCACTCAGCGTAGTGCAACCAAGCTGGTGACCATCGGCTGCATCAATCAAATGGAAACCACTGAGTCACCAAAAGGTTTCAGTAGCTACATGGAAGGATTCCAGGCAGCACCGGGGCGGGGAAGAGAGCACGCGCTCGGGCCCCATCGGGCAGAGTCCACACCCCATCTTATTCACCGCAGTGTCCCCGGCGCTGGGCGCAAACCGCAGCACATCGTAGGTCATCAGGAAATAGCTGCTGACACCACCTGACCTTAGGAACAGCAGAGCCTGGCAAGGGAGACAGTCCTGGGAAGAAAACAAACTTTCCTGTGCTCTGTAAGCAGTATTCCAAACAAGAGTTAAGCACTGAGAATTGCAGGACCCCAGAGGAGGGGCAGTTCCAGCCGGGGCCAGATGGCAGAGGGGGCAGAGGGGGCAGAGAGGGCTCCGTGGAAGATGGAACACGTGAGGCCAACCATAAAGGACGACCCACACCTGCTTCAATGCTGATGCTTGTTCCTCTGTCTCTGAATTACCGTGGAAAGTGAAAACAGATATGGTCAGCTTCCATACGTCCCCAAACCAGACGCTCTGGGTGATTGTCAGAACTGCCAACCCAGCCCCTTTCAGGCAGGCCCCAGCAGAGGTGGAGGTGAGGACGCCAGGGGACAGTCATGGGGGAGGTCTGGCCCAGCGTCCCTTGTCCAGGAGAAGCCTCACCTGAGGCCGGGTCGCCTGAGCAGCGCCGGGTCTTCCAGCAGGAAGCGTGTCCCCTGTACTGACACACCCTAGGGTCAGGGGCCGTGACGGCACCACGAGAGTGAGGCCTCACTTCAGGTTGACTTCAGTCAACAGGAAAATAACACGCGTTCTGGGATCCTGGCTCTCCAGCTCCCGGCACCATCTCAGGTGAGTTACTTAATTTCCAAAATTTACTTATTTACTTCTTTTTTTTTTTTTTTAGGTTAGGTCATACAGTTTTTTGGTTTTTTTTAAACATCTTTATTGGGGTATAATTGCTTTACAATGGTGTGTTAGTTTCTGCTTTATAACAACCTATTTACTTCTTAAAAAGGGGTAGGTATTACCTGTTTTGTAGGTTTGAGGGAAAGTGCTAATATCCCGTCTGGCACCTGGTACGGGATCAGAAGGGCAGATACAATTGTGAGAACTGACCCTAGCGGCAACCGGCAACCCGGACCAGGGGTCGTCATGGTGCTGAACGGATGGAGACACGGGCCTGACAGGTCACCACCTCCCTGCTGGACGCAGGAGACAGCAGAGCCAGACCTTCGGAGCCGGGGCTCCGGCCCCCAACGGTGCAGCATCTTTGGTCCCAGCCCAAAGGCAAATGCAGACGGTCACTGGGTCACATGCGGGGCTACTACCTGCTACTGACAGAGTTCCGGGAGAGTTGGCTGTATTAAGGTTTCCCAATTTCAGTAAAAATGGTCCAACAGTGGCAGCTGGAGGGAAGAAGAAGGTTCAAAGAAGAAGAATGGAAAGCAAGGGCGTGTTTATCCGGAAAGTGCGGACAGGCCTCTCTGTGCAGGCCGCCCCGCCCGCCCCAGGAGCCCCACCGACATCACCCCCAGGCAAGCTCCTCCCGCGAGATGGACGCACTCAGGAAGACATTCCCTTTCAAAGTCACCAGGCTGAGGTGGCACAAGGCATAGGCAAGGGAGGAGGGCGGGCTTCAGGACAGGTCTTTGTGAGGAGTCCTTCGTCCTGGGCGGAATAAGGATCGAAGCGCAAGGACAGGAGAGCCCCAGGTGTGACGGGGGCAAGCCTGATGGCGGGGAGGGCGCTGGTCCTGCAGGCGCCACGCGACGGGGCTCCTCGTGGTACCGTCACCTCCCCCCACTACACTGGGAGGAACGGGAAACAGAGGGGTTAGGCTGAGACCCAGCGGCTGGCGGGGAGGGGTGAGGCGGGGGCAGAGCGCCTGCCGGTCCCACGTCCAGCTCCGCTGCCCGGCATCCCTTCCCCAGCCCCGCAGACAACACACTAAGTAACTGACACACAGGAGCCGTGCAAGCGGCGGTTTTCATAGCAGTGATGATGATGGAAGTGATAAACAGAAAAGAGACAGGTATCGTAAATCTAAGGAAAACAAGCAGTATTCAATTCATGAGCTCATTTGGCGGGGCCAGCGTGTAAACCCCACCTCAGAACCAGTGAGCGCCAGGGCTGAAAACACCACTAGGCCCCTGGTGCTCACTGCCCCTGGATGGCCAGGTGCCCTCCACCACCTCCTCCACATGAGGTCACCCTGTCCCTGCAGAGGTGGGTCTCCTGACCCACCGGGCAGCCTGCGGGGACCCGTGGACTGTGTTGGCTCTTGGCCAGTTACCAGGCTCCTTGTAATAAAGCCCGCCCTTTATTATAAGGGGGGAGGGGTTACAAGGCGGGGGAGGGACGGACTGGGAGTGTGGGGTTACTAGATGCAAACTGTTACATACAGAATGAACAGACGACAAGGTCCTACTGTGCAGCACAGGGAGCTATATTCAATATCCTGGGGTAAAGCATAATGGAAAAGAATATACAGAAGAATGAATATACGTGTATAACTGAGTCACTGTGCCGTACAGCAGAAATAAACACAACATTGTGAATCAACTACACTTCAGTGAAATATAAATTAAAAAGTAAAAATAGAAACAAAGCCTGCCCTGCATCTTTCACAGAGTGGCGGGGGAGGTCAGACGAGAGGAGGGACCTGAAATCTCGGCTGGGTTGTGCTGGGAGGGACAAATCTTCAAGGCCCGCAGGGAGGCTGGGCTCTGCTGGAGAGCCCTGGAGGTCGATGCTCACAGGCTGCTGCGGGCAGGACCTGAAGGAGGAGGCCACAGAGCTGAACCCTCGTCTTCAGGAAGGGAGGGGAGGAGGGAAGGGGGCAAGGAGGCAGGCAGGGCAGCCCGACTGCTCCGCACAGCCTGAGAGACGCCTGGCCCCTGCTGCCCCAGACTGCATTCTGTACAACCAGTCACAGGGGACGACTCAGGTCCCCAGTGTGTCAGGAATGTGCTTAGAATACTCCAGCCCTGCCGGTCCTTACCGCAGGAAAGCTGTCTCAGCCCTCCCGGGCTGCACCGTGAGTGCCCGTCTCTGCGTCTGCCCCTCCCGCAGACTGGGGGCGTCTCCAGGGCTCAGCACACGGAAACAGCATACGTACAGGCTGTTAGCCAGGTGCAGAGTAGGTCTGGAGCTCCCGGTGTCCCTGCCACGTATCTGGATGTTGCAGATATGACCCAGACAGGTGTGCACACACCTACCGCAAGAGCCACAGTTTCCTTTAAAACACGTCTGTCCAGCCTTACGTGCCACATACGGGCCATTTTTATTACTACGGTGGGTGTCAAACTAGGCTCAAATTTTTGATGAAGTCTAAATATTGAGAAAATATTAAAATGCATAATGAAATAATTAGCCAATTCAATCTTTGGTCTTTCCATCTGCTTGAATTTAGATTTACAATAGCAAAAGTCTGCTATCCATCCCATGCCAGATGTCATTACCAGATAGGAGGGGAAGTGGGGAGGGAGGGAATGTCCTTCATGCTAATTCTCTTCACTCAAATTCGCCTTTGGGGACTGTCTTCCAATCCCTAAACTAGGAGACAGGTGTGTCTGGCACATGGTAGGCATTCAATAAGGATTTGCAGCATGAATTATTAATCGAACACAAAATAGGGAAGTCAGCTTCTTGAAAGAATCAAGGCTAAAAGGAGAGAAACCCAAAGACACTTTAGTGCGGTTTCAACACTAGTTTTCAAAGCACGTTCAGAGTTTTGATGGTCAATATAACCCCGTTAGAAGGCAAGGACTGTGGGCTCAAGCAGGCCGCGGGGTTCAGTGCTGGCTCCTCCCCGTTCTCTGCAGGAACTCAGAGGCAGCTGCATCAGTAAGACGTGGTGAGAAACGCCCTGGGAGCTGTTGAGCGGTGCCAAGGACCATGTGGGACCCCTGGGGGCAGCACCCAGGAAATGACACTCGCAGGTGCTGCCATGCGCCCTGGCTCCCAGTGAGGCCCAGTCTCCGTGAAACTTGGGGAGGCAGGGCCCCCCAGTCCCAGAATGAGACCCCGCAGAAGGATGAACCCTTCCCACCGGGTGCCCGAGCACAGTGCCCCTCCTCCAGGGGTGCCAGCCAGGCCTGCCTGGCTCTGCACGAGCCCCTGCACGAAGCCAAGGCTCCAGGACCCAGCGCGGCTCCACGCAGGAGGTGCGGAGCCTCCGCAACCCAAGGCCCAGAAAGGACCCTCCTGGCTCGTGCCAGGACGTAGACGCCAGGACTGAGCGCTAATGGCCTCCTTTTACAACCGGCCGCCCCCCGCCCCGCTCCCCACCACAGGATATGAGCACCTTCACCACGCTCCCCATGGGGACCTGGACTGGCGGGGAAGCGCTTTGCCGCCGGCCACCCCCCCTGGGTGCGTCCTTGGCCGCACCACTTCCTGGCTGGACTCAGGGTTAGTCAGCTCACCCTGCTGAGATCCCGTTTCCCCAGCGGACCGTGAGAGGTGCCGACCAGAGAGGTGTGAACAGCTGACAGAGGTGACGGATGCAGCGAGCCTGGGGCGCGGTGTGGGTGCCACCTTCCTCCGTGCTACGACACTCTGCTCACTCAAGCAGCGCCGGCTGACTATACCCTGACTCTGCTGAGAAGTGGGGTCACCGAGGGAAGGGCACCTCCGGCGGCCCCCCACCTTTTCACTTCTTTCTGCACAGAAGACAAATGCCTAGCTCCACCATGCATGCCAGGCTCCCTCCGTGAGCCCCTGAGCGCTCTAGTCTCTGGCGTCTGGTTCTCAAAGGCTTCCATCTACAGCGCTTTATCTGTCACAAGCCCCTCGGAGACAGGGGTCTTGTCTACCAAGCCCAGATTCACGTTAGCTGGCGCGAAGGAACTTGCCTCGGTCCTGGAAGCTGTGCCTCCTGCAGCCTAAGGTTGCTTCCAGAATCCAGGGCGACGAGCCCACACAACAGCCTGTGACTATCCCACTTCCACAGAACCAGTGTGTGAACAAGGTAATCAACAGACATTCCCATCAGAGTTGCCTCTTCCTGGGAGACAACCTGAGCGAGCCATCCTCTCGCACCATGCGAACTGTGGGGCATCTCCCACCCCCGTCCCCTTGATAAACTTCTACTCACCCTTAAAAAGCCCGCCGTGGCGACACCCCCTCTGTGAAGCCGCCCCTGACTGCCCTACCCCCAGCAGTTTCATCCTCTGAACCTCACAGCAGTTGGCATAACGCTCTGTCCCTGCTCCTCAGCCGTCCGTTTAATCCTCAGATGACGCACACGCTCTTTGGGACCGGGCAACCCCGTGAGGCCCTGCCTGCGCACTGCAGTCACTCAGGCAACTTGCCACATACCCAACCCAAGGCAGTCACCGAGTAAAGACTGCTGGAAAGAACACGTCAATAGGTAAGTGAACCTGAGTTTTCTCCACAGTCCCACTCACCCAACTGAGTGTCTACCACGAGCCAGGCACTGATCGGAAACTCAAGGCAGGGCCACTCATTTTATGGAACCACCTTTTTTAGTGCAGTCCTCCTAACGCCCCCACCCCAGGCTTTGCAAAATGGCATCTGCGTGCCTTGCTGAGCTGTACAGCCTGATTTCAGTTTCCCCAACAATCGTATCCTGTGTTCAGCTGCCAGTATGTGGAACCTCCCGACTCCAAGCCCAGCGTTGATAGGTGGCCGTTACCGGTCACTAACACAGGTCTCAACGCTGACAGGAAACACGTGATCCAAGTGAGAGCAGCCCCGGCCCCGAGGAGGCCTTTCCTCATCCTGAACCTGTACTTCACTCGTGGGGCCCTGGGCGTGGTGGAAGGGTGAGAAAATGCCCACTCTTTGGCCCGTATCTCCCTGCCATGCCGTTTGTGAGTTATCTGTGGCTAGCGCTCAACAGCTGACCCCTCTGGGGTCCTCCTCAGGGATCCGCAGGTCGGGGTGGGCACCGGGAAAAGGATATGATGGTCCAGTGGATGTCCAGCTTGCTGTTGATCTCCAGGCCTCGGGCTTCCTGCCTCTCCTCCTCCAGCTCCTTGGAATTTGCAAACTGCCCCTTCTCCCCAGGGGATTCTGGGAAACTCTCAAAGTTGAACTTGTCCACTTGAATAGCCATTCTAAGAGAAGGGCGAAACAGAGCAGAGAATTAATCAGGAGGGCAATTTCTTCTGTGGGCTGCTGGAAAAGCAGCCCATGCCAGCATGAGACAGGATAATGAATCATTATCGTTAGTAATTCATAACCGATTCACTCCAAGAAAATGAAATAATTGACTCCCAGGGTAGTACCAGCTTCAGAGCTGGCTCAACACCGTTTAGCACGGAAGACACAGTCAGAATGTCCAACCCCAGAAGGAATTCTGAATTCTGGAATAGGGTAAGGCAGAGAGGAAGCAAGTGAAAAATCACAGAGGGGCAGCCTGGCAACCACTTACCCCTGGGCCCCCAAAAGCCAGGGGGCACTGCAGCCTCGTCATCAGAGCCCTGCCTGCCGCGCTGCACTTCACCCTTGGCCAGATGGACTTGCTCACACACGCCGCGTGCTCCGCCAGTCGCACAGCTCCCCACCTGCCCACTTCCAGCCCCTGAGCCCAGGACCCCACCCTCCCTTCAGGTCTCGGCGCAAGTACAACATCCTCTACAGAGCCTCCCACACTGCTGCTGTGTCCCGCACTCGCAACCTTCTGGCAGTTTCCAGAACACACGAGGCTCTTCCTCCCTTAGTCTTTGTGCCCACAGCTCCCCACATGGGAATGTTCTTCTCCTGACCCTTGGCACAGCTGGAGGCTTTCATCCTTTAGATTTGAGCTTAAGAAAGGCCTTCCCAGCCCACCTCTCCACAGCAGCTTTCCATCTCATCCCTCCCCTCACCCCATTCTCCACTGCGGCATTCAACCTATTTCTGCAATAGCATTTACCATGAGCTGTAAATATTTACTTCCGGATTTGTTAACTGTCTATCAATCCTACCAAAATTCAGCTCCTTGAGGGCAGAGATCCTCTTGTCTTGTTTACCAGTGTTTCCCAGGCCTGGAAAAAAGCCTGCCGGGCACACTGGAGTAACCGGTTCAGAGAAGAAATGAATGAGTGAATTAAGATCCTTCCCTGGATCTAGGGGAAGACGACGGAAAAGTAAGACGCGGAGATCACCTTCCTCCCCACAGATACATCAGAAATACATCTACACGTGGAACAACTCCTAGAGAACACCTACTGAACGCTGGCAGAAGACCTCAGACCTCCCAAAAGGCAAGAAAGTCCCCACTACCTGGGTAGGGCAAAAGAAAAAAGAATAAACAGAGACAAAAGGATAGGGACGGGCCCTGCACCTCTGGGAGGGAGCCGTGAAGGAGGAAAGGTTTCCACACACCAGAAGCCCCTTCGCGGGCGGAGACTGCGGGTGGCGGAGGGGGAAGCTTCGGAGCCGCGGAGGAGAGCGCAGCAACAGGGGTGAGGAGGGCAAAGCGGGGAGATTCCCGCACAGAGGCTCAGGGCCGACCAGTACTCACCAGCCCGAGAGGCTTGTCTGCTCCCCCCGCCGGGGCAGGCGGGCCTGGGAGCTGAGGCTCAGGCTTCGGTCGGAGCAAAGGGAGAGGCCTGGGGTTGGCGGCGTGAACACAGCCTGCAGGGGGCTAGTGCGCCACGGCTAGCCGAGAGGGAGTCCGGGAAGAAGTCTGGACCTGCCGAAGAGGCAAGAGACTTTTTCTTCCCTCTTTGTTTCCTGGTGCACGAGGAGAGGGGATAGAGAGCGCTGCTTAAAGGAGCTCCAGAGACGGGCGCGAGCCGCGGCTAAAAGCGCGGACGCCAGAGACGGGTGTGAGAGGCTAAGGCCGCTGCTGCCGCCACCAAGAAGCCTGTGTGCGAGCACAGGTCACTATCCACACCCCCCTTCCGGGGAGCCTGTGCAGCCCGCCACCGCCAGGGTCCCGGGAACCAGGGACAACTTCCCCGGGAGAACGCACGGCGCGCCTCAGGCTGGTGCAACGTCACGCCGGCCTCTGCCGCCGCAGGCCCGCCCCGCACGCCGTGCCCCTCCCTCCCCCTCCCCCCCCACCTGAGTGAGGCAGAGCCCGCGAATCAGCGGCTCCTTTAACCCCGTCCTCTCTGAGCGAAGAACAGACGCCCTCCGGTGACCTACATGCAGAGGCGGGGCCAAATCCAAAGCTGAGCCCCGGGAGCTGTGAGAACAAAGAAGAGAAAGGGAAATCTCTCCCAGCAGCCTCAGAAGCAGCGGATTAAATCTCCACAATCAACTTGACGTACCTGCATCTGTGGAATACCTGAATAGACAACGAATCATCCCAAATTGAGGAGGTGGACTTTGAGAGGAAGGTTTATGATGTTTCCCCTTTTCCTCTTTTTGTGAGTGTGTATGTGTATGCTTCTGTGTGAGATTTTGTCTGTATAGCTTTGCTTTCACCATTTGTCCTAGCGTTCTATCCGTCCGTTTTTTTTTTTACTTTTTAAAACATTTTTTTCTTAATAATAATTTTTTTATTTTAATAACTTTATTTTCTTTTACCTTACTTTATTTTATTTTCTTTTATCTTCTGCCTTCCTCCCTTCCTTCCCTTTCTTTCTTTCTCTTTCTCTCTCTCTCTCCCCCTCCCTCCCTCCCTCCCTCCCTCTCTCTCTCTCTCTCTCTCTCTCTCTCCCTCCCTCCCTCTCTCTCTCTCTCTCTCTCTCTCTCTCTCTTTCTTTCCCTCCCAGCTCCAGGTAATATCAAACGGCGAAAATCTCCACAGATCTCCCTCTCAACACCAGCACCCAGCTTCACTCAACGACCAGCAAGCTACAGTGCTGGACAGCCTATGCCAAACAACTAGCAAGACAGGAACACAACCCCACCCATTAGCAGAGAGGCTGCCTAAAATCATAATAAGTCCACAGACACGCCAAAGCACACCACCAGACGTGGACCTACCCACCAGAAAGACAAGATCCAGCCTCATCCACCAGAACACAGGCACTAGTCCCCTCCACCAGGAAGCCTACACAACCCACTGAACCAACCTTAGCCACTGGCGACAGACAGCAAAAACAACGGGAACTACGAACCTGCAGCCTGCAAAAAGGAGACCCCAAACACAGTAAGATAAGCAAAATGAGAAGTCAGAAAAACACACAGCAGATGAAGGAGCAAGATAAAAACCCACCAGACCTAACAAATGAAGAGGAAATAGGCAGTCTACCTGAAAAAGAATTCAGAATAATGATAGGAAAGATGATCCAAAATCTTGGAAATAGAATAGAGAAAATGCAAGAAACATTTAACAAGGACCTAGAAGAACTAAAGATGAAACAAGCAACGATGAACAACACAATAAATGAAATTAAAAATACTCTAGAAGGGATCAATAGCAGAATAACTGAGGCAGAAGAACGGATAAGTGACCTCTAGGATAAAATAGTGGAAATAACTACTGCAGAGCAGAATAAAGAAAAAGGAATGAAAAGAATGGAGGACAGTCTCAGAGACCTCTGGGATAACATTAAACGCACCAACATTCGAATTATAGGGGTTCCAGAAGAAGAAGAGAAAAAGAAAGGGACTGAGAAAATATTTGAAGAGATTATAGTTGAAAACTTCCCTAATATGGGAAAGGAAATAGTTAATCAAGTCCAGGAAGCACAGAGAGTCCCATACAGGATAAACCCAAGGAGAAACACATCAAGACTCATATTAATCAAACTGTCAAAAATTAAATACAAAGAAAACATATTAAAAGCAGCAAGGGAAAAACAACAAATAACACACAAGGGAATCCCCATAAGGTTAACAGCTGATCTTTCAGCAGAAATACTGCAAGCCAGAAGGGACTGGCAGGACGTATTTAAAGTGATGAAGGAGAAAATCCTACAACCAACATTACTCTACCCAGCAAGAATCTCATTCAGATTTGATGGAGAAATTAAAACATTTACAGGCAAGCAAAAACTGAGAGAGTTCAGCACCACCAAACCAGCTTTACAACAAATGCTAAAGGATCTTCTCTAGGCAAGAAACACAAGAGAAGGAAAAGACCTACAATAACAAACCCAAAACAATTAAGAAAATGAGAATAGGAACATACATATAGATAATTACCTTAAATGTAAATGGATTAAATGCTCCCACCAAAAGACATAGACTGGCTGAATGGATACAAAAACAAGACCCATATATATGCTGTCTACAAGAGACCCACTTCAGACCTAGAGACACATACAGACTGAAAGTGAGGGGATGGAAAAAGATATTCCATGAAAATCAAAACCAAAAGAAAGCTGGAGTAGCAATTCTCATATCAGACAAAATAGACTTTAAAATAAAGACTATTTGAAGAGAAAAGAAGGACTCTACATAATGATCAAGGGATCGATCCAAGAAGAAGATAAAACAATTGTAAATATTTATGCACCCACCATAGGAGCACCTCAATACATAAGGCAAATACTAACAGCCATAAAAGGGGAAATCGACAGTAACACATTCATAGTAGAGGACTTTAACACTTTCACCAATGGACAGATCATCCAAAATGAAAATAAATAAGGAAACACAAGCTTTAAATGATACATTAAACAAGATGGACTTAATTGATATTTATAGGACATTCCATCCAAAACTAACAGAGTACACATTTTCCTCAAGTGCTCATGGAACATTCTCCAGGACAGATCATATCTTGGGTCACAAATCAAGCCTTGGTAAATTTAAGAAAATTGAAATTGTATCAAGTATCTTTTCCAACCACAACGCTATGAAACTTGGTATCAATTACAGGAAAAGATCTGTAAAAAATACAAACACATGGAGGCTAAACAATACACTACTTAATAACAAAGTGATCACTGAAGAAATCAAAGAGGAAATAAAAAAATACCTAGAAACAAATGACAATGGAGACATGATGACTCAAAACCTATGGGATGCAGCAAAAGCAGTTCTAAGAGGGAAGTTTATAGCAATACAATCCTACCATAAGAAACAGGAAACATCTCGAATAAACAACCTAAACTTGCACCTAAAGCAATTAGAGAAAGAAGAACCAAAAAAAAACCCAACGTTAGCAGAAGGAAAGAAATCAGAAAGATCAGATCAGAAATAAATGAAAAAGAAATGAAGGAAACGATAGCAAAGATCAATAAAACTAAAAGCTGGTTCTTTGAAAGGATAAACAAAATTGATAAACCATTAGCCAGACTCATCAAGAAAAAAAAGGGAGAAGACTCAAATCAATAGAATTAGAAATGAAAAAGGAGAAGTAACAACCGACACTGCAGAAATACAAAAGATCATGAGAGATTACTACAAGCAACTCTGCCAATAAAATGGACAACGTGGAAGAAATGGACAAATTCTTAGAAATGCATAACCTGCCAAGACTGAATCAGGAAGAAATAGAAAATATGAACAGACCTATCACAAGCACTGAAATTGAAACTGTGATTAAAAATCTTCCAACAAACAAAAGCCCAGGACCAGAGGGCTTCACAGGTGAATTATATCAAACATTTAGAGAAGAGCTAACACCTATCCTTCTCAAACTCTTCCAAAATATAGCAGAGGGAGGAACACTCCCAAACTCACTCTACGAGGCCACCATCACCCTGATACCAAAACCAGACAAGGATGTCACAAAGAAAGAAAACTACAGGCCAATATCACTGATGAACATAGATGCAAAAATCCTCAACAAAATACTAGCAAACAGAATCCAACAGCACATTAAAAGGACCATACACCATGATCAAGTGGGGTTTATTCCAGGAATGCAAGGATTCTTCAATATACACAAATAAATCAACGTGATACACCATATTAACAAATTGAAGGAGAAAAACCATATGGTCATCTCAATAGATGCAGAGAAAGCTTTCGACAAAGTTCAACACCCATTTATGATAAAAACCCTGCAGAAAGTAGGCATAGAGGGAACTTTCCTCAACATAATAAAGGCCATATATGACAAACCCACAGCCAACATCGTCCTCAATGGTGAAAAACTGAAACCATTTCACTAAGATCAGGAACAAGACAAGGTTGTGCACTCTCACCATTCTTATTCAACATAGTTTTGGAAGTTTTAGCCACAGCAATCAGAGAAGAAAAGGAAATAAAAGGAATCCAAATCGGAAAAGAAGAAGTAAAGCTGTCACTGTTTGCAGGTGACATGATACTATACATAGAGAATCCTAAAGATGCTACCAGAAATCTACTAGAGCTAATCAATGAATTTGGTAAAGTAGCAGGATACAAAATTAATGCACAGAAATCTCTGGCATTCCTATACACTAATGATGAAAAATCTGAAAGTGAAATCAAGAAAACACTACCATTTACCACTGCAACAAAAAGAATAAAATATCTAGGAATAAACCTACATAAGGAGACAAAAGACCTGTATGCAGAAAATTATAAGACACTGATGAAAGAAATTAAAGATGATACAAATAGATGGAGAGATATACCATGTTCTTGGATCGGAAGAATCAACATTGTGAAAATGACTCTACTACCCAAAGCAATCTACAGATTCAATGCAAGCCCCATCAAACTACCACTGGCATTTTTCACAGAACTAGAACAAAAAATTTCACAATTTGTATGCAAACACAAAAGACCCCGAGTAGCCAAAGCAATCTTGAGAACGAAAAACGGAGCTGGAGGAATCAGGCTCCCTGACTTCAGACTATACTACAAAGCTACAGTAATCAAGACAGTATGGTACTGGCACAAAAACAGAAAGATAGATCAATGGAACAGGATAGAAAGCCCAGAGATAAACTCACGCACATATGGTCACCTTATCTTTGATAAAGGAGGCAGGAATGTACAGTGGAGAAAGGACACTTCAATAAGTGGTGCTGGGAAAACTGGACAGGTACATGTAAAAGTATGAGATTAGATCACTCCGTAACACCATACACAAAAATAAGCTCAAAATGGATTAAAGACCTAAATGTAAGGCCAGAAACTATCAAACTCTTAGAGGAAAACACAGGCAGAACACTCTATGACATAAATCACAGCAAGATCCTTTTTGACCCACCTCCTAGAGAAATGGAAATAAAAACAAAAATAAACAAATGGGACCTAATGAAGCTTCAAAGCTTTTGCACAGCAAACAAACCATAAACAAGACCAAAAGACAACCCTCAGAATGGGAAAAAATATTTGCAAATGAAGCAACTGACAAAGGATTAATCTCCAAAATTTACAAGCAGCTCATTCAGCTCAATAACAAAAAAACAAACAACCCAATCCAAAAATGGGCAGAAGACCTAAACAGACATTTCTCCAAAGAAGATATACAGACTGCCAACAAACACATGAAAGAATGCTCAACATCATTAATCATTAGAGAAATGCAAATCAAAACTACAATGAGATATCACCTCACACCAGTCAGAATGGCCATCATCAGAAAAGCTACAAACAACAAATGCTGCAAAGGGTGTGGAGAAAAGGGAACCCTCTTGCACTGTTGGTGGGAATGTAAATTGGTACAGCCACTATGGAGAACAGTATGGAGGTTCCTTAAAAAGCTACCAATAGAACTACCATGTGACCCAGCAATCCCACTACTGGACATATACCCTGAGAAAACCATAATTCAAAAAGAGTCATGTACCAAAATGTTTATTGCAGCTCTATTTACAATAGCCAGGGGATGGAAACAACCTAAGTGTCCATCATCGGATGAAAGGATAAAGAAGATGTGGCACATATATACAATGGAATATTACTCAGCCATAAAAAGAAATGAAATTGAGCTATTTGTAATGAGGTGGATGGACCTAGAGTCTGTCATACATAGTGAAGTAAGTCAGAAAGAGAAAGACAAATACCATATGTTAATACATATATATATATGGAATTTAAGAAAAAAAATGTCATGAAGAACCTAGGGGTAAGACAGGAATAAAGACACAGACCTACTAGAGAATGGACTTGATGATATGGGGAGCAGGAAGGGTAAGCTGTGACAAAGTGAGAGAGTGGCATGGACATATATACACTACCAAACGTAAAATAGATCGCTAGTGGGAAGCAGCCGCATAGCACAGGGAGATCAGCTCGGTGCTTTGTGACCACCTAGAGGGGTGGGATAGGGAGGGTGGGAGGGAGGGAGACGCAAGAGGGAAGAGATATGGGAACACATGTATAACTGATGCACTTTGTTATAAAGCAGAAACTAACACACCATTGTAAAGCAATTATGCTCCAATTAAAAAAAAAAAAAAGATCCTTCCCTAACACCCCAGGCCAACGTTTACCTCCCGCCCACCGCCACTGTTGCCCAGCCCACACACCTGTACCTGCGTTCAACTGCGTCCCCAGGTGCTACAGCCCCTGGTCTCTAGAAGGCAGGAGGGCTCTAGCTAACCACCTGCAGCTGGCCTCCAACTCCCACGCCCCTGACAGGCGCACAGCCAGGGGCTGTGTCTTACTGACGCTGGAAATCCTACCTCTTGGCATGAAATCAGGCATACAGCAGGTACTCAACAAAAATGTGTTACATGGATGGATAAAGAAAGGGGGGAGAAAGGGGGGCTCCTTCGTGTCAGGCCCTGAAGATGACTGTCACTCAACACATAAAAGTAGGCATCTTCTTTTATTTCACAGCCTGTGCTGTGGCCAAAATATTCCGCTGAGCCTCAGCATGCTCTAATTGGCCTTTGGAGCTTCTTCTTTAACAACCAGGAACTGGTATTCAGAGTGTATAAACATAAGATTAACCCAAGGAAGAGGTCTTGAGAGCTTGGAAAGGACTACTGGAACATTGGTAAATCCATAGCATTTGGCCAGGAGCGTGACGTTTGAGGGTCAGCTACTGAAGAGTTAGAGGCACTTCTGTGTAAGCGCAGAAACAGTGCATTTCATAGCAAGGACCACTTTCAAAAAATTACATTTACTGTTCTTTTCGGATTATACAAGTAGATAGGCTCACTGTAAAAAGCTGGAAAATAGAGAAAAGCACTCGAAAGAAAAAGCACTCAATCTTATACTCTAAGGTTGATCTATTAATTCTATAGTCTTTTTTCTAAGCACTCGTATTTTAATGTAGTTTAAATCATTATATAAGCATACATACAAGTCATTATATAAGTATTAAATATATGTGACCACACATACATATACACATAATTTTAAGACTTGCTTTCCTCTCTTAATATAGGATGAGCAATTTCGCATCATTAAAAATTAGTCTGGGGCTTCCCTGGTGGCACAGTGGTTGAGAATCTGCCTGCCAATGCAGGGGACAGGGGTTCGAGCCCTGGTCTGGGGAGATCCCACATGCCGCGGAGCAACTGGGCCCATGAGCCACAATTACCAAGCCTGCGCGTCTGGAACCTGTGCTCCGCAACAAGAGAGGCCGCAACAGTAAGAGGCCCACGCACCGCGATGAAGAGTGGCCCCCGCTAGCCGCAACTAGAGAAAGCCCTCGCACAGAAACAAAGACCCAACACAGCCATAAATAAAATAAATAAATTAATTAAAAAAAATTAGTCTGCAGAATATTCTATCATATGGCTGTATCATAATTTACTTAACAATTTCCCTATTTCTCATACTTTCAGGTATTTTCCATTCTTTAAAAACTTACTGGTGAAAAAAATCGTAACAACCATCTTTGTGCTTAAATTTGTTCTCTGCATTTATGACTGTCTGTTAGACTCCATTCTAGAGGCGGAATTACTGATTTGAGGGTGTGAAAACCTTTGAGGTTTGGAGGCAGAGGACCAAGTTCCTTCCCAGAGACTTCTTCCTGAGGTACACTACCCCGAGCAGTGCGGGCGGGCACGCCTCTCTCTGCACCCTTGCCAATACTGACGATGATCAATTTTTAATCTGTGCTAGTAAGAGGCAAAATGCTGCCTCGCTGATGCTTTAATTTGCAGGTCTGTCTGAATTACTCCTGAGGCTGCACATTTTTTCAGGAGCTTATTAGCCATTTATCTTTCTTCCCCTGTGAGTGCAGCCAGAGTGCTTCTAATTTCCCACCCGGCAGAAGCGCTTCCTACTTCCAAGCTAGCCCGGAGCAAACTAGTGCTCTCTTCAAACAAAAGGTCAGAATATTTCCTAAGTTTCACTAAAAAGGCCAAATTCAGCTCATCGTCTGATAACTCAAAAAGAACTAATAACTGTCACCTGTCAGATGGGTGTGGACACATCCTAATACCCAGCTGTCTTCTGGTCGAATGCAAAAAGGGAGAGAGGCCCGGCTCTCAGCAGCCTTAGGGTCAGAACACACACTGGACACTGGACACCAGGATTATATTTGTGTGACCGTCTTCGGGGGGGGGGGGGGGCTCTTTCAAACAATTTCTGACTGCATAAGCGTCATACTATATGACCCATCTCCACCCTTCAGTAAAGTGTAGCCAGGTGTGCCCACAGAACAGGAGAGGAAAAAAAAATGAAATGCAATGAACACTTATCGCATACCCAGTCCTGGGCTAGGTATTTTCAATATACATTCATCTTTTTTCCTACTGTGGCCTGAGGATGAGTGTGATTTGCTTCCTTTTACAGATGCAATGACGCTATGTGGGCATAAGCCACCTGCCCAGTGTCACAGAGCTGGCAGTCCCGTCAAGAGCCGGCCGCTCAGACTCAGCGCTGCTCTGGTTTTTGCTGTATCCGGCTCTCCATTGCTTAGGCAGAGTACCTAAAAGGTAATGGTTTTTGCTCGTGCTGTTTTCAGAGCCGGCGTGGGACACAGACCCAGTGACCGCGGGCCTGCCATCCACAAGAACCAGCGCACCCCCAAACGTACAACAGCCCTCCTGCCCCAGCAGCCCCAGGTCGCGTGCTGCCAGCAGATGTCCCAAAGGCAGTGTCCCTCCTCTCCCACAGATGATGAAATCGAGGCACCAGAAGTTGAGTGGCTCACCTAGGGGCACCCTGCTTAAAATCCTGCAGCCACGGTGGCAACTCCAGGACCCGAGGACTACCCCCCCCCAAACCCCAGAGGAGCACTGTCCACCTCTACGTCTCTATCTACGTGGGCCTGGGGCACGGTCCTGAGCCCTGCCGCCCTCCTCCTTCCTCCCCTCCAGGAAGGGCCCGGCAGCAAGGCCGGGAAACGTTTCCCAGAGCCGAGTCCTTACACGTGAGCTCTCCGCCCACCGTGACACGCACACCGGTCCCAAGGGCCAGCACTGTCAGAGGGAGAGTCACAGCCTGGTGCCCTGGGAGGCACCCTTGCTCCAGGTGCACCCGCAGACGTGCCAAGGGGCCCCCTGGCTGGGGGCAGCAGTGCTCCCTGGTGACGCAGCAGGTCCAGAGTCCATCACAAAGCAGCTGCTCGAAGAGGAGGCGGCCCCACGGCCGTCAGGGCCGCTTATGGAGGAACTGAAGCGGAGCTGCTGGGAGCCCCTTGTGGAGAGGAGGACGGGAAACCCAGGAGGAGGACGGGAAACCCAGAGCCACCTAGGGGAGGCGGGGAGGGAGGGAGGGAGGGAGGAAGACCATCTACTGCAGCGGCCCCCGGAGGGGAGGGAGCTGAGGCCCCGGACGGCAGCCCACGTCCACCCCATGGGCACCGAGGCGGCAGAGGGCACAGAGTAGGGAGCCCCGGCTTGGGAGCAGACCACCTGGGCTGGACCCCCAGCTCTGCCCCGACTTGAACATGACCTTGGCCGTGGCCCTCCACTTCCCTGAGCACCTCTGCGGAATGCGGTTGGCAGTAGTGACCTAGAGGGCGGGCGAGGGGTCAGCGTTCTTACTCAGTGCTAGTGACCACGCCATCAGAGGTCAGCTCCGCCACAAGGCTCGGTCACAGCACAAACCCTCTTGGAAGAGTGGCACTGCCTCACAGTGCAAAACCCTGCACCCAAACTGGGGCTAATAAGCCCCGTCTTGTAAGATCTTGTGCAGATTAAGTAAGACGGTCCGCAAGTGCCCAGCACACCATAGCATCCTACAAACAGTGGCCACTGTCACGATTATCAATCCCACCTTACCTATGGGGAGACTAAGGGGCTGGGAAGTTACGGAAATAACCTGAGCTGCTCACGGAAGAGCTGAGATTCGGACCTGAATGAAGTCCTGATGCTGACCCAGCGCCCTAGCGAATTCCCCAGCCTCCTAACCGTACACCCCCACCACCATTCAATTCTCTTCATCTTTGCCGCATCGGAGTGAAATAGAATTAATACTGCTATTGAATGCCAATTTTCACGTTTAATTTTATGGCCAAATGTGACAATAATAGTCAAGAGTTGGCACTAAAAAAAGGTGCTGTGATTTTTGAAGAGTCTATAAAAAAGCGGTGGTTTTTAAAATACCGTATCATATGATTCAGCCTTTGAACAGCTGATAACCTCGCCAGGGAAGTCATAATGATGACATTTAAATACAAATCAAGGAGTCGGATTTAGAAGGACTATCCACATATAATTAAATTGAACCTTCATTGGGAGATAATTGATAGTTATACGATGGTATTCTAAATTTATGTGGTGCATCCTTCGGGAGTCTATTTGACTATGCAGAATGCCAGCCTACTTCTCTGTTTTATAATGAAGTACAATCCAAGTGAAAGGGAAGCGGCCAACCTTCCAGAGTCATCCATCCTGAATGAGAAGAACTTTTGGCAGACAAGAAAACGGCATCAACACTGACAACCTGGATCACACCCAAGAAGATCATTTTCACCTTAAGCCTCATAGATCAGTTATGGTTTTTAAAAAAACACACCTTCCTTATTATTATTTTTAATTGAAGAGAACTGTATTCTAAAAATCAAAGCACCATCAGGGATCGCACCAAACACAAGAGTGGCAGCACCCGTGGCCACGGGGGGCCCAGCATGTGCCTCACCACCACCACCTACATCCATCCCCACGGCAGCCCTGGCGGGATCACACACACGTGCTGCCCAAGGCCACAGGGAAGGCAAACGGGGCAGAGGACTCTTAACCAGGCCTGGATGGCCCGAAGCCCGCGGCAGGCGAAGACGTGGGTCCGGAGAGGTGTCCCTGCTCCCCGCGCTCCGGGCACACTCAGGGCTGGTGCAGCTGAAGGACAGAGCGCTCGGCAGGGTCAGTGCAGCTCAGACACGGGCACAGGCCTGGGAGCCAGGGCTCCACCCTCTAGCTGGTACCACGCAGAGGCTGGGATCCACCTGGAGGGGAGAAAGCTGAGGAGATGCCAGCTTCAGACAGACCCCAGCCTCTCTTGAGCGCCAAGTCTGCCTCTGAGGTTCCAGCCTGTCTGAATCTCCAGTTCCTCCTCTGTGAGTTGGAGGCTGTCCAGGGCCCACCGACCTCCTGCCTGGGTCTCTGTGAGTTCAGCGAAGGCCAAGGGTGGGGACTGGAGTGGGGACCATGGCCTCTTGCTGCCGAGACAGCTTCTCGGAAGAATGACCGCGTGGTGTGATCATGGGCGAGGGACCAGCTGGTTCCGCAGGAGAAGAGGACCAGGGACCCCACGTGACATCCCCCGTCACACTCCCCCATACACGTGCTCCCCCGTCGTCCACACGCGGGGACCCCAGGGCACTGCCCCATCTTACAGACGGGCAAGCTGAGGGCAAACAGTCCTCCTCCCCCAAGGACCTGCCCTCCTGGGGCCCCTCGCCTGTCCTCACCGCTTCCTCCAGGCAGCTAACTCCCTTCCCCGGTCCAAGACCCAGCCTCCCTGCGAAGCCTCCCTGCCTCCCATGCTGCCTTTCAGGCCGGCTGGGGCACCCCCGTGTCACTGTGCCCCCATCGTCCCCAGCGTCCTGCCCTCCTCCTCCCCGAGGGCGGCCAGGGCTCTGCCGACCCATCTCCGGGCCAGGGCTGCTTCCGCCACAGCCACATGTGCAGCCCCCGAATCACCCCCGAAACGCCGACACCGCCTGTATAAAACTGATACGAGTTTATTCTGTATTAGAGAAAAAGAAACAAAGCAATGCTTCTAATGTCCAGAGGCGCTGGCTCTGAAGCATCGGAGTGTCCCCTTCCATCTCAGCCAACGCTTCTGCGGAAGCACAACCCCGTACCTTGCGTTTCTGTACACGAACAATTGTTTTGGGACCCGTTAAGTACCTTTCTCGGCGCAGAAAATAGTGCTTAATTAATAAAATGAGATTTACTCCTAACGTCATTGAGCGGCCAGCTGATGCCCCTGAAACTGCGGGAAGCAGAGTGAGGACTGGATCCCGGCTTTCCGGGGCCACTTTTCATTGATTTCTCTCTGCTAGGCCTCCTGCAGGGGGGGGGGCCCTGCCATCTAGACAGGGCTGGCCGGCCTGCTGGATCCCTGCCACAGGGTTCGGCAGAGGCAGGGACAGCCGGGGCCTCTGTAGTGCGGTGGAAAGGGGCGGGATGGCAGGCCAGTGGGCTGGGGTTCAAGCGCGACTCTGCTCCTGATGGGACGTGGGATCCAGGGCGGGTCACCTGACTTCAGAGCACCCTCTGGGATGGAGAACTGTGTGGAGGAACGAGCACGGGCTTTCTGCAGCCACACAGACCTGGATTCTAAATCCACGCTTGGTCACCTAGGAGCTTGGTGGCCAGAGGCTGTGCAAAGCAGTTAGGCCATATGAACAGGGAGCACAGTACAGTTTCTTGTCCTCTGGGGTGTGTGCTGTGACCAGGAAGGTGGGCTGTAAGGTCCCTCTGGCAGCCCAGTTACCTGTGATGATTAAGAACTCACATGGGAACTGGGTATCTGACATGGGGGTTAGTCAGGATTGTGGGGAATCTGGACCACCTGGCATATAATTGGTGATCAAAATTACAGCTATTACTTTGTGGGGGGGAGGTAAAAAAAAAGCTCTAGAGTGGATTGAGATCAAAACAGGAAAGCATTTACAATGGCGTTTATGAAGTAAAAAATGCCAGGTAGATGCTAGGTACTTTATTTCTTCTTTTCACTGTCCTGTAATCACAGAGAATATTACACCAAGGCTGACGCGAAAGCACCTGAGCCTCTCGCTGTGTCCTCAGCCCTGCGTCCTCCACAGCTCCCCCACCCCGCTCCCAGAGGCCCCGCACAGGACAGGCTGGCGGGGAGACCCCACCAGCTCCTGCCCGTCTACCCGCATCTCCTTTCTCCCTCTCCTTCCACAGCAGGACTCACAGGGCCCCCAGCACAGGACGAGCTTGGCTGAAGCAGGGCCTTCCCTCCCCAGTGAGCACCAGAAACCATTCCAGCAGTTCCCTGGGTTTGCTGGGTCTCTAAGGGGGAGCTTGGGGTTTTCTCCAATGCTCCTCAATGACTGCTCTGGGGAAGTCTGTACGAAGATCAAAATAGCTATCAGATGCTCTCCCGGTTTTCTGCTATTCTTTTAGTCTGAAAGACCCGGCTTCTGCCTAGGCCTGCCTCTCATCAGCTGTGTCTTTGGCGAGTTACCCACTGGGAGCCTCCGTCCTGGGCCGGTGCGGGGGCCCTTCCTAGGGAGGGGACACGCAAGTTAACCCAAGTAAGGGTCCGGCCACGGTGCAGCTGATGCCTCATCAGGGTTAGTTCCCGCCTGCTTCCAACCATTAGGAAACGAGCTACTTTCAAGTGGCAGGTGGACCCACTCTGCCTGGTATGAGTGAGTGAGTCCCCGCTCCTCCCCGAAGGCCGTGCTCCACTCGGGTGGGCTGGGAAAGCCACCGATGAGCTCAGATCAGAGCAGCAGCCTCGGCCGGGGCAGGTGGGCCGTGGCCGCCATGCAGCCTTCAGTGAGAAGCGGGTGCATTAACACACGCGCGGGCACCTCCGGCTCCTCTGAGTTCTCCCAGAGTAACGTGCTGGCCAGGGAGGGAGAGCTAAGGCAGCAGCATCCCCATCGTGGAACCTGCTTCACTCCCATCACCCTGCAGAAGACGTGGCTGCATTGTGGGGCGGCTGCTACCTAAGGGTGAGGGCACCGGCCCGGGTCCCAGCTGGCAACCCCATCACCCTGACGAAGTCGGGATCCTGCACAGCAGCTGCAGGTCAGTGACTGCGCCCGAGGGACACGAGCTGATGGGACACTTCACTGTTGTCCCCTAGTCACCTTACTCCACACGTTGGCCAGCCAACGTGCCAGGGTGGGATGTGCTGTGAGCAGCATTAGGGTTCAGCGGGGTGCTGGCCGGGCTAGACTGAGGAGGGAACCTGGGACCAGCCACCTGGGACCAGCGCGACGGTACTCAAAGAGCGGTCGGCACGACGCAGGCCCCACGCTTAGCATTCAGGGACATGGGCGAACCCGAAGCAGTCCCCATCTCCCCGTGGGAGACGGACCTCGGGCAGACGGGCTGTGAGGTTTGTGATGAGCTGTGACAAGTGCTATGCCACCGGGATGCTCGGGTGATGCTCGGGTGCTACTCGGCGTAGAAGGGGACGACCCGTCCTGTCCACCGTCCCTGAAGCTGCTCGGGCTGGGAGTCGGGGGTGAGGTGAGGAGGGAACACCCCAGGTACGGGAATATCACAAGTGGCAGAGCACGATGTGATGGAGCGTGACCGCTGGCTCGGCTCCCTGGACGCCAGTCCGACTGCTCTGAGGGGCCTGGGAGGGACGAGGCCAGAGGGGTAAGCAGGGGCAGACCACGGAGGCTCCCATGGCCTCATCAGGGTGCGTGCACATCCCCTGCTCGCTATGGCCGAGTAGATGGCCACACCGCCAGGCAGGTGGACCCACGCTGCAAGGAGTGTCAAAGGCTAGTTTTAAGAACAAAGGAAAAAATTTTAAAAAATAGTACAAAGAGGAGAGACTGAAGGAGGCAGAGGAAAAGGCAACTACAGAGGGAGAGAACGATTACTGAGTATTTGCAGTTAGCACACACGCCCTCCTTCAAATGCAAGCTCTTACTGTCCTCACAAAGCAGATGAGGAAACCGAGGCACAGGTGATGGTGTGGTCACCAAGCGCCAGGCCTTCCTGGACACAAACATCCTTCCACAGAGCCCAGGTGCGGATGGCAGCCCGGAGCAGCTTCCTCCCTGTGCCGCCCTGGCCCCTGGCAGCCACAGGCCTCCTGTGCACATAGGAGCATCCACGGGTGAGGCGCTGGCTCCTCCCTCCTGCCCAGGTGACACCTAGGAGGGAGGCTGCGGGGAAGCCAAAGCCCAGGGCCTGGGTCCAGGGTTCCAAACTGAGAAGGCAACCTTCCTCGTTGCATCCCCTGGGGTCGCACAAGGGGGGTGGGCAGGGGGCTGCTGCTGTTTGGGGGATGGGGTTCAAACCCACTCCACTCGGCAAACACGGGGCGGAGCCAGGATACTCACAGGTTCAACCCCAGGCCCGGGGAGATGAAGAGAAAGAGGGAAACAAACTGGAACATCGCTGGCAGATTTTTTCCTGGCAGATGCTGCTAAAGAAAGGACGTGAGAGAAATACGTGGAAGTGTTTTTGACATCTGGGTTTAAGACAGACCACGGCAGTTTCCCTCATCAAGCTAATCAGAAGCAAAAGAACCCACAGAGTTCAATAACCGAAAATAGCTTTGGTAGAACAGTTACAGACGGATCGGACAGTTCAAACGATCGGAATGGAGTGCAAGGATCCTGGTACATTGCCAGCGTCAAAGGTAAGTGAAAATATCCTGCATTTGCTGAAGGACAATAACACTTCAATTATCCTCCGCAGAAATTAAAGTTCCCTTGTATAAAAATGCCCCTGTTAAGTGGAGCTGAACCTACAAAACATTACCGTGTTGTATCAGTCTTTCTGGACAGAAATATTTCTACGTTGGGATACAGATTTCCCACCTTCCACAGGACGCGTGCCTGCTTCTACCTAACTAGGAGATCGAGGAAGGGAGGGTCTCAGGTAGGGGACAGGGCATCTGGCATTGAATCTGCATCTGGTGGGGGGTGGTCCCCTCGCCGAGACCTTGCTCACAGCCAGGTTCCTTGCTGGGTTCTCTACAATCACGTCTCTTAATTCTCACAACCACCCCGGTGATAAATGTTATCACGATCAGTGTCCAAATCCTCCAGAAGAGGAAACCTCAGAGCCGTGTGTGGCCCTGGGGGGCAGAGGAGCGGGGCGCTCTGGAAGGCGGACGTGGCCCTATGTCCTTGGAGCAAAGCCTCCTCCCATCACAGCGTGTCCAGAAAGGGTCAGAGGCGCCCTGCAGACGCCAACCAGTCTCCAGGGTGGAGTCCAAAGGCAGGTGAGTCACCTCTGCTGGACTCTGTTCTCTCACCAGCAGACAGTGTAACCCCCGGAGAGCGTCCTGAACACTGTGACCTCAGTTTGTCATCTGTAAAATGAGCACATGATCTAGCTAAAAAAAGGTGATCTGTGGATTAATTTGGACAGTGTATTCTTAATAAGAAAGCCTTTTAGAACTCCTAGTTCTTTCATTGCCATTGTTATTACACGATACATTCCCACCAGCACCTAGCGCTCCATACATCCAAAACCAGAAGCATACCACCTCCCAGCTGCTCCCCTCCAGGCCCATCTCACTCCCGCATCACCCCACACACCGGGCCTGCGATCCCCCTTCCCTTTGCCCTCCAGGCCTGGGCAGCAGGCTGTGTGGACTGACCCCGCCCCGTACCCACGCCCTAGTTCAGGCCTCCTGCCCCCTTCTGCGCGGGCCACCTGACGGCAACGTCAGTCTAACTCCCAGCCTCTCCCCTCTCTGCCCTCTGCACCCTGTGTGCAGAACTCGATCACAGTGTATATAAACTGCCCTGGTTCTAAAGGGCTCCTGCCGCCCGGAGAACAGAACTGGGGACGAGGGTGATGATGCCTAAGAAAAGTGGATGCAAAATCCCAGGGACCTCACTGTCCTGCTAAGTGGTTTCCTAGAGCTTCTAGGCTTTCTTTAGACAAAGGGGCCAAGGAGGTTTAGCAGAAGGAAGGCAGCAGCCGGGGGGCAAGGCTGGAGGGGGGAAGAGACCGATGACGAGCCCGTGTGAAGGCTAGTGCAGTGGCCCAAATCCCAACCAAAACCACCATCAGAAGAAGAAAATTTCTAAGGTATGGAATTCTCAAAGGGATTTACAAATTGGAAATTGCCCAATGACCATCTGTGTGCAAATAACTAGTGTAACCATCAGCAAATGGTGTACACACAGATATACTTATAAGCACAGAAATAGAATTAAGGGAGATTCCCTTGGAAAATAAAAATTAGAATACATTTCCAGAAGGTCAAAATTCTTTCCAAGAGGCCTAAGTTCCAGGGAGGAAGTCAGTTTTTACAGTGAGAATCCCTACCGCGTACGAGGCCTTTCCCTGCACCAGGTGCTGTGCTCGAGCCTTTCCGTCCCATCATCGCTCAGGGCTCACCGCAGACGCGGCCGCCTGCTGTGCTGAGCACTCTGAGACCCAGCTCTCATCTAACCCCCGTGAAGCCCCTGAGTGTAGCCTGTCATTCCCGTCTGTACTGACGGGGAAACTGAGGCTCCTAAGCCACCCCCGGGCTCCAGAGGGACAGTCAGGGAGCAAAGGTGGAGGCCCCGAGTGCGAGGAAGTCGGCGGGATGCTGGGGGCGGGAGGAAGTGGGGGCCTTGGCCTTCATTCCAGAGGTACCTACACGGGTCCTCACGTCAACAACCGGCTCTTCTGATAAACCTCTTCACATGACCGCCCCAGAGCCATTCACCAAGACGGCAGCCTCCACGTGCCGCCCGACACCAGCGAAGGGAGTCCGCGTGGATGGGGCCGCACCAGCCTCCGTGACCCGCCCCGCCAGTCTCCAGCGCCCTCCTGCCGCCGGCACCACGAAGCCCTTACTGTCCCCACGCCGCGTCCACGCTGCGCTCAGCAGTCTGCACCTCCGGCCTCTCACCCAGCTCGGCTCACCCTCGACCCACCTCCCCTCAGCCCCCGTGTTTCCAGCAGCCGCCCTGGTGAAGCACACACTGAAGACCTGCCGCCCCACCTGACCGTGCTCGGAGGACAGAGACGCGGCCTGCCTGCCCTCGCCGTCCTGGCGCCTGGCACAAGGGCTGGCACGCAGTCGGGGCTGAAGAAAGTGGACGCTGAACTGAGAGTCAGCCCACAAGCCTTTCGTGCGACTGCAGCGTCACCCGCCCGGAAGGAACCCCGAGCTGACGGA
Organism: Orcinus orca; assembly: GCF_937001465.1. Classification (NCBI taxonomy): domain Eukaryota; kingdom Metazoa; phylum Chordata; class Mammalia; order Artiodactyla; family Delphinidae; genus Orcinus; species Orcinus orca. The sequence continues at coordinate 84,034,586 of NC_064575.1, forward strand.
TTTTAAGGCAGCTGAATGCCTCCATTTTATTAACAAGATGCTCCAATCACACTAAGCCAGCTGCCGTTAGTAAACAGGTGCTTCTACACCTAATTGCGTATTTCATCAACTCTAAGTTAAATGTCCTACGTCCTAACGTCAATGAGGAAAGCAGACAGGGACAGGAAGGGGTCAGATGTCCCGAGCGTGCCCAGCTTGGGAGAGGCGGCACAGGGGTGCACGGCCCAGCCTCTCACCCCCCGGAGTCAGGGCAGGGGACGGATGGGGCCAGGGCTGCGGAGACGCAGAGACCTGGTCTCGCGTCCTTGCTCTGCCCCAAGTCTGGGCCATCTCGGGAAGTCATCTGGCTTTCTGCAGCATTTTCTGGCTGTAAAAGTAAGGATAAGGAGGCTAACCTCAGAGTATAGTCGTGAGGTTTAAAAGGCCTCGGGCCACGTGCTGAGCACTGAGGATGCACTCCAAGGGCGGGGCTACCTGGAATCATATCCCACCATGGACATCACCCACCCTGGCACTGATCCGGCCACAGGGAGCAGAAGGGAACCAGGTGGGCACGGAGCACGCAAACTCCTTAGGAGGCACGCGAACCCCCAAGGCCTGGGCCCGCGCACCTCCGGGCCTCAGCTGTCCCGACTCACCCGCGTGCCTCCTGCCCTGGGGCCTGCAGCGCTCGGGCTGCTGGGCCTTGACTCCGCCTCGGGGATCAGCCCTGTGAAGGCTACTCTGGCCTGTTCCCGCCTCCGCCCCACGGGAAGTGCAGGCTCCCTGCCCTGAACACTGTGCCCACTGCTTAATAGGTGGTTAACCACACTCATGACCGTGGTGGCTTCACATGCCTGCTTCACACACACACACACACACACACACACGACTATGAATTCAGAGTGAATTCACTATGGATTCTTACCCATCTTTCACAGACCTACAACTTCGGTGTTCAACAAGACCTGGCTGCATGAATTACTGAAAACTGCCTTTGGTAACCTGAGTGATGCGATGAGAATGAGGGGCCAGCTTTGTTCTGTGGGGCCCCAGGGGGTAGGACAGAGGGACTAAAGTCACGCGGAGCCCTCTGTACCCGTGTGACAGCCCACCCCTCCCACTGACCGTGAGGAAAAGTCTGGACCCGCACAAAGGCAGCCCCCTGAGCTCTCTGGGAGGAGAGCACAGCGGGAGGTGGGACGGGAGTAACTCAGACTAGGCTCCCAACCCCCGCCCCGCGGGCTGGGCCGTGGATGCAACTCGGATAGAAACACCATCTTTCTGGCCAGGAAAGGGGGTCCCTGGAGGTGGCAGAGCGTGTGTGTGTGTGTGGAGGTGGCAGAGCGTGTGTGTGTGTGTGTGTGTGTGTGTGTGTGTGTGTGTGTGTGTGTGTGTGTGTGTGTGTGTGTGTGTGTGTGTGTGAATCTCAGGGCACGGGCCCCAAGAACAGACCTGGAATTTGACCCTCCGCACCCGCACGCCGGCCTCAGATTCCGTTCGCCCCTGAGCTGTGGGCGCACAGGACAGGCACCAGCTCGCAGGGCTGCCTGGCTGGGACCCCAAGCAGACACAGGCACCTCAGCCTGACCCTGAGCGGCCCAGGGCGCCGCCGCTGGCCTCTCTCCTCAACCCCACATCCAGTGAGGTCACGTCGGGAGCTGGACTCTGGCCGCAGGGGAAGTATCTGCACCACAGAATTTGGCAAACGCTACAATCCAGGGTGAGCTGTTAACAACCTAGCAGGTCACGCTGGACAGACCCAAACCAGTGAAGCAGAGGCTTGGGGAACTGAGCTGAAGGAAGAGAGATCTCGACTTCCAGCCCAGGAAGGCGAGGCAGGATTTACGACTGGAACCTCACTGGACAGGCTGCCTGCCAAAACAAAACCGTCAGTGCTCTCCAGAGGCTCACAAAAAATAACCCTCAGAGTCTACAAGAAACAATGCTCGCAGTGTCCAAGAGCAAGGTAAAATGCCTGCCATGCAAGAAAACAGGAAGTGCGACCAGTCCTCAGGAACCAGCGATGCCAAGCCCACGACACTCCACACGCCAGAGCCACCCGCCCACAAGCCGACAGGCTTAAAACCTAGAGTCACCGGAACACAGCACGACACCTGAGACACGAGCGGAGCTAAGGGGCCTTAAATAACTCCATGACACAGCCAGTCTCAAACCCGGTGCTGGTCTCACATTTGAGGAAAAAGACAAACAATCAAAACCTGCTCGGCCCCTCCACACCTCGGGCAGCCACTGGACCTCGCTCTGCTTTCCTCCTCCTAAAGCCTCAGCCCGCCTGCTTCTCTTTCCAGATTTGCAGGTTTCTGCGGCCCTGCATAATTCCGCTGATCTTCTCAAACCGTGCTTCTGCACGTGGTCTGCAGCTTCGGGAACACAAAGCCACGGCCTGACACGCGGGGAGCAGGAGGCGGGGGTCGGAGGTGCCCCTTCCTGTAACCGCGGCCCCAGCAAGGCTGCGGGGGTCAGCAGAGGGGGTTTAAGAGCGCGCCGAGCCAAGCAGGGGGCTCCAGGACCCTCTTGCCGCCTTTCCAGCCTCATTTCCAGCCTAGCGCTCTCTGCTTCACCCACTCCAACCTCCTCGAGGGTCCAAACCACAGCACACTCACTTGTAAAATGGGGTAATAACGGCCTCCTCACGGGGGAGGGTTTCCCCAGCCCTGGGAGCAGAACTCGACTCCGACGGCCACGGAGGTAAACGAGGCCGCGAGCGGTCCCGTGTCTCTACACCTCTCCAGTGCGCACAGGTGACGTGAACAAACACTTAGCGTGGTGGGTGGCATGGAACAGGTGCTGGACAAGCACAACTTCACTTCCCTTATATTCTAGGATCACCTGGACGTCACAGACGCGGTAGGGGAAGGGACGGTACTCACGGAGGGCGGGCCCCACAGAGCCTGCTGCCCTAACACGCGTTCGCCCTCCGCTCCGACTCCTGGGATGGGCCAGGCATGAGGGGCGGGGGCAGGAGCCGCAGCCCACCTGGAGCTGACATCACCAGGAGCAGGACGGAGCTCAGGTGAGTAGTGGCAAGAACAGCTAAGAGCTCCCCCAAAGCTCTCTCCGGCAACCGCAGCTACGGCGGGCCGGGTGGATGCGGGCTGGAATCAGACTGGGAAGCAGGCAGCTAATGACCAGGTCGAAGCTTTGGAAAGAGCTCCTGCTTTGCCTTCAAGCAGCACACACAGTGCAGGGCTTTAAGGGAGCACTAGAGCTATTTACACCCTCCTTTCTCCAGCCAAGACATTAAAAGGACAAAAAGGTAAGACTAGAGCTATTCATACCCTCCTTTCTCCAGCCAAGACATTAAAAGGACAAAAAGGTAACAGTGACAAGACTCACATTCAAAGACAATTTCAACTCTTCTAGACCCGTCAAATTCAGTAAGAGGCATTTCCACCTTTGGCCCCATGGAGGAGGGAACTTAGATTTCGTTTTCAGTCAGCCATGGTGAGTGGCGGCCCCTGAGAGACCCCGACATCCCTGGGAGAGGCTCAGAGAGGAAGCAGGAGCGAAGGAGGCCACACAGGGTTACGCTGAGATGAAACCACTGTGGAGACAGCAGCAGTGCTCACCGGACGGCAGGCACATGCCCCCTTGCACAGATGCAGTGACTGAGGCGCGGGCAGGATAAAGCCCTGCTGGAATCAGCCCTGGGGCGCCGAGCCTGCTCCCTCCACGGCTCCGCTGTCCTGCACAGGAAGCAAGCCCGAGGCCCCGACCCTCACCGTCCCACCTCCCGGGCCGCGCCAGCGGGGTGAGGGCAAGAGTTGGAAGCCCACGTCTACAACTACAAGCATGAGACGACTGGAAGCCACCTCGACCTCGTGGGCTCAGCCTTCTGACCTGACCGTGAGGGTTTCGGTCACAGGCTAACTGCCACGTACCGGACGCCGGCTGCACTAGGTCAGCTTTGCCCCCAAACCTCACAGCCCCGGGCAGCCACGCCCCCCACTCCACAGAGGACGACGCCGAGGACCTCAGGGGTTACCGGCAGGGCAAACGCACACAACGGCAGTTTCCAAACACGAGGCTTCACGAGTGGAGCCACGTGTGGCTTGAACCCCAGGAAGAAGGATGGACGCTCCTCTGCGGGTCTGGCTCGCCCCTCGAACACACAGCTGCCCCCAGAACCCCGTCTTCAGCATGTGGAATTTTACATCTGAAAGGGGACAAGCACATCCCTCTCTCTGCACAGATTAAATGAACCCAAGCCCCAGCTTCCACAAGGCTGCACACAGCCCCAGGCCTGAGCCCTGGGCCCCGGGGTCCGGGTGGTGCCCTCGCCCCGAGTCTGCTCGTCTGGATGGGGCTGTGGGCTCAGCACAGGCCGCCAACGCAAGGAGCTCAGATCGCTATCGCTAATCTACCCTCCGTGGTAAGACTGAGGCTCTGACCATCCTGTCTCATCACAGAGTTGCTAAGGATCACACGTCCCAAGAAGCAGAGGAGGAAGGGAAACATGAAGGCAACGATGAGAACCGAAACCTGCTTCACCCGGAAAATATGATTGCGATTTATCGCTCCACAGCAGATGACGACGGCCCGTCAGAGAAACTCTGCTGAAAATAAAGAAAAAAATCACCCGGACTTGTTTTGCCACATATCCAAATTAGAAAATGCTACTCTCCGGATGATTTATGCTTCCATTTTTTCCTTTCTTCACAGAGAATTTGTCAAGCGTTACAGGAGCACCTAAGAGCAGCGATGTGATTCAAAATGAAAGAAAAGGCTGAAGAAGGTTGGATGCACAGCTTGAGTCTGGGGCAACCCCGGAGTCAGTGGCCTGGAGCTCAGAAGCACTGCCTGGACACGCAAGAGGCACGGGAGCCAGATGCGCAGCTCCAAGGGCGGCGGCCCCGGGCCTTTGTAGGGGGCCTTGCACACCACCAGGCCTGGCTACTGGCCCCGTGCACGGTGACACATCCATGCTGGGCCAGGGGCTTCGAGGACCACGGTGTGGCCGGCCAGTCCTCTTTCCCAGACACGAGCACAGGTGAGGCTGGGCGCTCTGATTCCTGCAGTGGGAAAGGCGTGGGAGGCAGTATCCCCGAGCCTCGGCCGACCTCCCCTCCACGTGTGATGTGAGCACACGGCAAGCCTGACTCTGATTCGGTGATGTTTCGGGGTAGTTTGTTACCACAGCACAATCCCGTGAACGCTGCCCAGCCCTTCTCCCCGGAACGCCTGTGCACTCTGCCACAGCAGATGAACGCTGAGCTTCAGGGTGCGGTGCAAAGGCCACCACTCCTGGAAAGCTTTCCTGATTCCCCAGCCAGGAGCCATCTTTCTCCTCTCAAGACCCCCAGCCCCTCGTCTGTCCCCCTGTGAACTTTATCACTTTTTTCCCCTGCATTACGGTTCTCATGACCCAGGTTTCCTTCTCCCGCTGTAGGAGAATTTCCCTGAGGACATGCCCCAGCTAAGACTGCTCTGACTCTCACATCTTCTGTCTGAAACAGGGACTCCACAACCATCACCGCAGACACTCACCGCACGCTGCTGGCTTGTCAAGACGCTCAGGTCCCTCACATGTAAGACTCAGGAATCCCCAGACGCTGCCCTGCTGAGACTGGACCCGGCAGAGGCCAGGAGAGCCACAGGCTAACACACCACCTGGCACCTGGCACCGGGCCTCGCCAGTCCTGCTAGAGGAAGATTCAGAGACGTGCAATCCAAAGCGCTTCCTAGGTCACTGTTGAGGATGCAGTATATTTACTCATTGGTAAAATGTATCCTAAGGTCCAGCTCTGTAAACAGCACTGGACCACACAGCAGAGACACGAAGACAGATGAAACGCAGCCACACACGCAGGAGCGAATGGTTAGTGGGGAGACAGACAGGTACTTGCAGACGCGCGACAGATGTGCTAACAGAGCTGAGCGCCAGACCCCAGCTCCCAGAGGTGGAGGGGAGCCCCCTGGCCGGCAGGAAGAGCAGGGCACCCCCAGGACGAGCTCGGGGAGGCGAGCCTGTGGCACCCACAGGACTCACGGCACTTCGGCAAGTGACAGTGTGAGCGCAGAGCGGCAGGGGCCCGCTCGGGTGGGAAGGTGGGAGAGGCTCAGATGACACCATGCTGTGTGCCCAGCAGGGAGCTGCTTTAATACACTGGGCGTATGGGTATTGTGAGACCATGAAAACGTGTGCTCCTGAAGGGTAACAAAACAAGCCCTTGTGATGCTGTGGCGGAAGGGGAGGCTACAAGAGAGCGGCCACAACACGGTCCTGGTTTTGTGTCAGTAAACTAGACACAACCATCACTGTGGACGAGGATGCGGGTGGTGAGGGTGTCATCTCTGGGAGGCGGGATGAGTGCAATTTAAAAATCATCTTCTTGAGACTTTTCTAAAATGAACATGTGTTCGTTTTGTAGGGAGTAAGGGTAAGGGATGCTATCTCAAAGAGCAAAAGAAAACCCTGTTCCCGGGAAGCTGGACGGCAGGGTGAGAGCAGCAGCGGGTGGGATGACAGCAGAGGGGACGAGCCCCCGAGCGCGGTGACGGGGTGACGGCGACGGTGCAGGCCGGGGGCTGGCATGAGGGCCATGGTCGAAGCAAACAGGACCCCTGTGTGCAAACGAGCGGGGACAAGCATCGTCCACGTGGGAAACTGCACACGGTCGGGTTGGGAGAGGAGAAAAAGGAGGCAATGCTGGGACAGATCCGGGCAGACGGGAAGGGCTGTGGACGAAAACACTCGGAAGGCAGAGTGTGAGGTGGAAACGTTAACATAAATGTCACATTTTATTCCCACTGCCGCTACACTTTCTAAGTGACCACGGCGTGGGGCGATGGAGCCTCTGACCACAGGGGACAGAGCCAGCGCTGCAGTCAGCACTGCGGCCCGGCATCTGACTCAGTGCCCGTGCGGATCAGAAAGCAGACAAGGCGAAGATACGTTCGGAAGATGCGTGAAGAAAGGTAGGCTTCCTGGGCCTTTGTGCATCTTTGGGGATTTGAAAACAGAAATCAACCTTGCGGAAGATCGATTCAGCCAGAAATATCTTTCAGCAGTCGGGCTGCAGGTTGAAAATGCCACAGCCATTTAAAAAACGAAAAGGAGAAAGTCCTCCACAATGTGGAATTGGCAATTAGGGCAACAAAGGAATTCCTGAATGAAAACAATAAAGCAGGAGCCCTTCCCCCACCTCACGCGCCTTCAAGTCTTTCTCTGGGGAGCTGAGCAAAGCTGCTCCCCAAGCCTCGATCCAGTGGTCCCTCCACGGAAATCCTAGGAGAACGCCAAAGAGGGGCTGGTCATTTGAAACAGTCTGTTTTTATGGGAGAGCTCTTAAATATGCAACCCCTTGAGACATGTAGTGTTGTCCCGCCTTACTTCTTGGAGGCCAAAGGAGAAATACTACAGTTGAGTGAGGGATCCTGTCTCCCAGACCTCCCTCCCTCCCCCCACAGCCTCTTTTTTCTTTTTAATTTTTTTTTTTTTTTTTTTTGCGGTGCGCGGGCCTCTCACTGTTGTGGCCTCTCCCGTTGCAGAGCACAGGCTCCAGACGCGCAGGCTCAGCGGCCATGGCTCACGGGCCCAGCCGCTCCGCGGCATGGGGGATCTTCCCGGACCGGGGCACGAACCCGTGTCCCCTGCATCGGCAGGCGGACCCCCAACCACTGCGCCACCAGGGAAGCCCCTTTTCTTTTTAATTTTATTGAAGTGTAGTTGATTTACAGTGTTGTGTTAATGTCTGCTGTACAGCAAAGTGACTCAGTTATACACGTATATGTATTCTTTCTTTATATTCTTTTCCACGATGGTTTATCATAGGATACTGACTACAGCTCCCTGTGCCCCACCCACAGTAGGACCCTGTTGTCCATCCTACAGATAACAGTTTGCGTCTGCTCACACCAAACTCCCACTGCATCCTCCCCACCCCTTGGCAACTTCCAGCCTCTAGGTACAGGTAAGGAGCATCCCCCATCCTCTGGGCCCTGGAACAAGAGAGGCCAATCAAACATGGTCTCTATGCTCAAAGGACTGGGGAGAGAGACGGAGGGACAGGCGGGCAGTTGACTACGCCACACTGTGGAGGGGACGAGTCCTGGGAGCCGGAGAATGAGCAAAGCCCAGCTGAAGGCCTGGAAGAGGTCACGCCTGGGCTGGGCACCACGGATGGACAGCACACACAGCTGAGTGAGTGCAGCCCAGGGGGAAGTGGGGAGGGATGTGCTAGGACAGCCAGGGGGCCAGGCGGGAGCGGCCACAGGAGAGGGGGCCGAACAGGAGGCCAGATGGGGCTGCCAGGAAGTGTGTGCCAGCCAAGACCCCCACCCAGCTTCCCAGGCCCCTTCCTAGGGTGGGTCTGCCTTGCCCACCCCCGGAGGCTTCTCCTCAGGCTCGGGGTCTGCAGGGGTAGGGAGGACAGAGGCCCACTAACTCGGGCTGGTGTGGGAGCCCCCAGCCGTCTGTCCCATGTCACCCCAGCCTTACGGGGCCACTGTCCCCACAGTGGCCCCTAGCGAGCCAGTGCTCACACACTCTGATTCCAGACCAGTCTGATCACATCTAGTAACTGTTCAATCAGCATTGCCAACATATTTTCAAGTCCTAAATCCTGGAACTGGAAAGAAACCTCTAAGTTCAGTGCGGCAACGACGATGCCCCAGGGGGCCCAGGAGGCAGGGTCACAGCAAGGGGCGGACTGAGGGTGGTGACCCCCTCCCCTGCGAGGAGCTGGCAGGAAACTCGTCACAGGAGCGGGGCAGCGGCCGACAGGTGGCCTTCAAGACGTGGCTCCCGCCGTGCTGCCTGATCTCCCGACTTGTCAGGAGAGTCAGAAACTAGACTGAATCTAAAATGTCCATATTTTTTAAACGGTGGCTCGGGATTTTTTAACACGAGGCAGGCCAAATGGATCTGTGAGCTGGACTGGGCCTGCTGGTCCCCACCTCGGACTCTGACGGGGTGCTTGGTGGGCAGGTGACCCCCTTTGAGGATCCACCGCAGGCTCCAGCAAAGCACGGGGAGCCCGGTTACTGACCGGAGGTCTCTCATTTCTGAACAGCTCTGTCAGTCGTGTTTTTCTTAATGCGTCTCCTCTGCCACCTCTCTGGGCAGAGAGACGGGGAAGAAACCAAAGCTAAAGTTTAACTGGGGAGCTGCCTGCCATTTTCTACTCCAGCCAATATTATCACCTTCATCACCTTCATTTTACATTCCATACTGTGAAAATCTCATAGCGCCAGATGGAAGGACAGGAAACACTGTAATGAAATGGGGGGAAAAATAAAAAAATAAAAATGTGAATGAATCCGACGATGCAGAAGGAGAGCCCAGACTCAGAGGAACTGCGGGCCCGCGTTCCGATGAGCTAAGGGGGCTGTGGTCTGCCCTGCCGCGTCAGGGCGCATGGCTGGAGGAGACGCGGTAGGACCACACTCCATCCAGGCCTCCACACCAAGGGCAGGAGAGGCAGCTCCGCTGTCACCCAAGGAGCCAGGACCACACCAGCCCAGGGGCGTGGCGAGCACCTCGACAAGGCCCCTCCCCTCCTCAGCCTCACAGCTCTAGAGAGCCTCTTGCCTCTAGGCTGCGGGGTGCTCAGAGGCACTTGCTCCGTGCTACGTCCACGGAGGCTGCGTCCCAGCTGAGCAGCCAAAGGAACCACGGAGGGGCCAAGGCTGTGGCTGTCCCCAAGCATCCCCAAAAGGCAAGTGTGCAGGCAGGGTGTTCACAGCAGCAAGTGAAGGGGCCCTGGGGTGGCACTTCCCAGCCCTGTCCTCACCAAGAGATGACAGAGGTGGCACTCATCACTGGTTGTCTGGCAGGCCCAGCCTACTTGGCAGGGGAGCAGCGAAAGGGAACATCTGTCTGGGCCTCAGCCCCGGAGGGCACTGCAACAGGTTGCGGAGGCCAGCACAGTGCCCGGGGGCAGCGGGGGGTGCTATCAGTTTGTCCCCAGGGGGTGGAAAGGGGCATCCCCCGTGTCCCTCAGCCCCGCTCAGGGGGCTGCCAGCTGAGACAGGACATGCATTGGGGTCCCAGGGATAGACACCCTGTCTCTGGCAGGGTGAAGATGGAGGCGTCAGAGCAGGGGTAGATCATCAGGCTGGTGGTCCCTAATGTGACCAACTGTGACCACTTCCGTGAATGTCACAGGGCAGACTGGCCGAGCGGAAGGCAGATGGTGGCAGAACGCGGCTCTGCAGCACCAGGCCGGACTGTGCCCACCCGGGCTCAGGGCGTGGGCGTCTCTGGCCCACCTGGGCTCAGGGCGTGGGTCTGCCAGACGCTTAGCAAACCTCTTCCCAAAGCAAAGCGGAGAAAATGCCAGAGCAGACCTGAAGGCACATTTCCTTGGCTTCAAGGAAGCAATCTGAAGACCTGCATGCAGGAAGCACAGGGGCAGGTGGGAGGCACCAAGAGCAGGGGCTTCAGAAGCAGACACACCCGGGTTTGAGCCCAACTCCCCACCACGGCACTTAAACACTGTGCCTCGGGTTCCTCGTCTGTTATTAATTAAAGACCAGCCTCCCTGATGTGTAAACAGTAAAGAGGGCTGAGGACACTGCGTGGTGGCGACAGTGCTGGCCATCCCTCCTCCAGCCCTTAGAGGGTGGTCCTATCTGTTTACCCAACTCTGGGGCTTCCCCCCATTATGCCATCCTATCTTCCTGGGGTCAATTAAGGGATGAACAAACAATAGTTACCATTTATTGACTGCTTAGAAAGTGACCAAAAAGGACCCTATTTGGATCACTGCATTTGGGTAACTAATTGTTCATTGGGAAACACGAAATTTTAAAGACGAGAAAAGTTCTAGCATGTCTCAGTAAGCCCCAACTGCTCCTATAGATAACAACTATAAATTCCGGACAAAATATTTTTAAAGACAACAATCTGAAACCACTGGAAGGTGAAGGAAAACAGGCAAACACTGAGAAGAAGAGCCACCTGGAAGAAGGAAAAAACATGGATGTTACCCTTTCTTTATGGCTTTTGGCCTGAGGATGAGCCCAGGTCAGCACCACATAGAAGCTAAAGCTCTGGTAGAGAACCTACACCTTTCTTGGCCAACGAATCCGAAGACAGAGTACAGGGAAACCACAGCAGCTGGAAAGTGAAGAAAGGGGATGCAGGAAAGGACAAAGCCAAAGAGTAGGAGCCCAGAATGTTGTGTATGGACTCTGCCCAAATCTTTGGCTGACTCCTGAAACAGATGTGCATGGAGCAGACTCAATGCAGTCCAGCCAGCTATAAAAGAAAATGCTAAGATTTGAGATGACCAGAAGATGGAGTTTTCAATTTGAGGCCAACAAAGATAAACACTTGCTATAAAATAAAAACAAGAGATTCTCTTCAGAGACTAGAACAGAATCCAGAGACTCCAAAACATAACATTACAATGTCCAGAATACAATCTAAAATTAGTTGGCTTTTGATGAACCAAAAAGTGTGACACATTCTCAAGAGAAAACACAATCAATAAACTGATATCCATCTTAAGATGCAAATATTGCAATCAACAGACAAGGATTTTTAAAAGTTTTAAAAATTATACTTGAGAATATTAAGGAAAATACCATGGCAATAAATGCACAGATAGGAAAACTCAGCAAAGAAATAAAAATTTCAAAAAAGAACCAAGTAGAAAAGCTGAAACTGAAAAGTATCTTTAATAAAAAGAAGCAATCCAATCTTAAGAAGAAAAATAAAGAATGAAAAAAAAAAAGACTAGAGCTTCAGGGACCTTGAAACAGTATCAAAAATTCTAACATACTTGTTCTTAGAGCCCCAAAGGGAGAAGAAAGAGAGAATAAGGTATAGGACGGGGAGGGGGAGGGGAGGGGAGGGGAGGGGGAGGGGAGGGGAGGGGAGGGGAGGGGAGGGGAGGGGAGGGGAGGGGAGGGGGAGGGGAGGGGAGGGGAGGGGGAGGGGAGGGGAGGGGGAGGGGGAGGGGAGGGGAGGGGGAGGGGAGGGGGAGGGGAGGGGGAGGGGAGGGGGAGGGGAGGGGGAGGGGGGGAGGGGAGGGGGAGGGGAGGGGAGGGGAGGGGGAGGGGAGGGGAGGGGAGGGGGAGGGGAGGGGAGGGGAGGGGGAGGGGAGGGGAGGGGAGGGGGAGGGGAGGGGGAGAGAAATAATGATCAAAAAATTTCCTAATTTGGCAAAATACATAAATCTACAGATTCAAGAATCTCAGTGAAGCCCAAGCAGGACAAATGCAAAGAAACCCACATCTAAGCGTGTCGTAACCAAACAGCTAAAGAGCAAGGATAAAGAGAATCTTGGAATCAGCCAGAGAAAAACAACACAAAAACGTACAGAGAAACACCAATTTAAACCACTACTGGTTTCTCATCATAAATTATGGAAGCCAGAACACAGTGCTGAACAACACTTTTAAAGTACAGAAAGAAAAGAGCTGTCAGCCATAGTTCTATACCCAGTGAAAATATCCTTCAGGAATGAAAAAAAAACGTTTTAGATGAAGGAAAACTAAGAAACTGTCACCTCTTCTGCAAGAAATGCTAAAGCAAGGGCTTCCCTGGTGGCTCAGTGGTTGAGAGTCCGCCTGCCAATGTAGGGAACTGGGTTCGTGCCCCGGTCTGGGAAGATGCCACATGCCGCAGAGCGGCTGGGCCCGTGAGCCATGGCTGCTGAGCCTGCGCGTCCGGAGCCTGTGCTCCGCAGCGGGAGAGGCCGCAACAGTGAGAGGCCTGGGTACCGCAAAAAAAAAGAAAAAGAAAAAGAAAAAAGAGATGCTAAAGCAAGTTCTTGAGGTTAAAGGGAGACAGTACCAGATGGAACTGGCTATTCTGGGAAAAGTGAGCATCATCAGAAATACTAAATGCTCGGGCAACTATTAAATACTTTTTCCTCTTATTTCTTTTAAATACATAGGACTTCTTAAAGTTAAAAAAAATGTTAACAATGTCATGTGGTTAACAGTGTATATAAATCTAATATCAATGACAAGGACAGCATGAAGGACAGAGGGGGGGGCAAATGAACCCATATGGGTTCATTTTATATGAAATGATACAATCTTAACTTTAAGTAGATCATGAAAAATTAAGATTCTATATTTTAATCCCTAGATTACACTAAAAAATATAAAGAGGTATAGGTAAAATGTCCACAGATCCATTTAATTTATATGTGTGTGTGCATATATAGAGAGAGATAAAACTCAGAGATTGTTATAGGAGACAAAAACGCAAAATCCAACTGTATGTTGTCTAGGAGGGATGCAATTTAAATATAAATACATAGTAGGTTCAAGTAAATGGATTGAAAAACCTCCCCATGCAAACAGTGTGGTTATATGACCATACTGGGGTGGTTATATTACTATCACATAAAATACCCTTCAAGACAAAGAGTATTACCAGAGATAAAGAGGAAAGTCCATAATGGTATGAAGTGAATCCATGAGCAGTGCATCATTATCATAATAACAGAGCTTCCAAATACACGAAACAAAAACTGTCTACAATTAAAAGGGGTCACAGACAATTCCACGATCATAACTGGACATTTTAAGATCTCTCAGAACTGATTAAACAATTAGACAAAAAAAAAAAGGAAAAAAAATAAGTGAAGAAATAAGTGAGTTGAACAGTACTATCAACCACTCACTACAGCAAACAACTTCAGCGTATGCATTCAGCATACACATTTTTTCAAGTGCACAACTACATTCACCAAGATGAACCGTATGTTGAGCCATGAAACAAGTCTCAGTATATTTTAAATGACTGAAATCACACAGAGTATACACTAAACCCTAGTTAATGATATATGTGCCAAGGTTTTTAGGGGAAAATGTACTAATGTGTGCAATTTACTTTAAAATGCATGAACAAAATATGAATTAACAGATGGGTAAAAAGATAAAAATGTAAATATATATGCAATAAAGTATAGCAAAATATTAATGATAGAATCTAGGTGGTGGGTATACCAGTACTCACTGTAAAATTCTTTTAACTTTTCTATATATTTGAAATTTTTCATAATAAAAATTGAAAACATTCAATTATTTTTTAAAGGGAAGTCTCAGAATACTTAAGACACTACTGTACATTGTAACTCACTAAGAGGGGGAAATGGCTATGTAGTATTTCCCCAACTTATCCATCTCAAGAACCACCCCCACCCCATACCCTTTTTTTTTTTTTTTTTGCGGTATAGGCCCAACCAAAATTTGTGTCAGGTAGACCTGATCTTTATTCCAATTCCACTGAATCCTCACTGTGGAATTACTTCATCGTTCTGAGCCTCAGTTTCATCATCTGTAAAATGGGGCCAATACTTGCATCTACTTGAGGGATTATTTGGGGGCTAAACGGGACCAGGGATGTGAAAAGCCTACCTCAATGTCCGGCATTTAGTAGCCAGTTGATAGTTATTACTGACCATCTCCCTCCCCTTCCTGAGCCAGGAGCGCCATGCCTGGACTCATCTTGCCTTCACCAAAATCCCATGAAATCATTATTTTTCTTCTTACTGCAGAAGCAGCAGCAGCAGCTCAGGGGGTTTAAGTGACTTGACAAGCCAAACAGTTACATAAGTGACATAATCATGGAAGGCTAAAGTAGAATAAACAAAACTGGACCCAAAGTGCTGAGACTTTACAGGCGTCCGGCAGCTGGGATTACGTGAGGGCTCTCCCTAGGAACAGTGAACAAAGAGTGCGCCAAGATAACAGAACGGGGGGAGCAATGTGCCAAGAAAATGGAACACGAGGAAATAAAAGGAGAGTCGTGAACATTCAGGCGTGCCTACGTTGAGGACAAGATGTTACAAGACAGGCCAGGACACTGGAGAGGGGCCGTGGGCAGCTGAGGCAGTGGACATCCACCGCACAGGGCGATGGTGGCAGTAAGGACATCACCTTTGCTGTTCACTGAGCACCTTCTGTGAACCAGACCCTGTGCTGAGAGCATCAGATAAAATATCACATCAGTTCTGTCAACCCTAACGAGTACACTCTGTTGCTAACCACGCTGTGGAGATGAGGAAACTGAAGGTTGAGGTCAATTAACTTGCCAAGGTCCCACTGCTTCTCTGTGTGTGGTCCCCCAGGTCCCTTGGCCTCCCATGTGCTCCTCCATCACTGCATTGAGCACCTGGAGTAAAGGACCTATCTGAGTCCTCCTTACTCCCCCCCCATCTGCTTCTCCTGTTGCTTGGTGCCAGGGAAGGCACTGGTTAACGTGGAGAGAGCAGGCGAGGGAGGGGCTCTCCTTGCTTGACATACATCCCGAACCCACCCCCACGCCCCAGCACCTGCCTTCTTCTCATATATTTGACTCCATGTGGATTCTTGTTACTCCAGTATTTGTGCAGAACCTCCTTGGCCCAAGGGCCTCTGCCCGACCTGTGTCTCCATCCTCCACCGTGGGGCGTCGTGCAGCCAGCACCTCACAGGTATTGTCTGAGGTCAGGACAGGCCACTTCTGTGGACAAGGACCAAGACCCGTGTGCCTGGTGCAGCTCTGTTCAGCTCGCTGGAGCCTCACCTTGTGGACAGTGCAGAAGACGGGAGCATCACTTCATTTACCCGATACTCCAGGAGCCCTGGAAGGGGAAGGGTCTGAATTCCGGGCACTCTGTAGAGGGATCTCAAGGGAGGTAAAGGTCATGTCAGAGCACTGCAGGGTTAGGAGAGAAGAAACAGGTCTCTGGGCATCGTCACCTGCTGTGGAGGAGCCGCCCAGGATGGCAAGTGTCATGCCATGGGAGAGTGCCCTGGGGGCAGCATAGGGAAGCCCGAGGGCAGGGCCAGGGTGAGCGGGGACTGGCACAGAGGCCTGGCGAGAAACAGGTGTAGTTTAGTCAGGAGCTCGGGCAGAGGGTGCTGTGCTGCCCAAGAGAGTACTTCCTCGAGAACCCTTCTCACCAGTGGCCACAGGAGGGTCGGACCAGTAAGTGCAGATAGGACTCTGGATCGTGGCCATCAAACCGGAGTGGAGCCAGATGATCTGGGAGGCGCCCGAGCATCACCAGAACCTGTCCCTGGTGGGCTCCGGCGCCAATGGCTCCCATGAGCCACTTTGGACACAGAAACTGGGTTACACGTGGCAGTGAAGAAGCTAACCACACCATTTCAGTCTCTCAGTCATGCCTAAAGGACTCACAGAGAACTGCGGTTTACTTAAACACATGAAACATGAAAATGTAAGTTATTCGTTCAAGGAAGAATGAATTCTGCTCTTGAATAGGCTGGGGAAAAGAAACCCCGAAGACGTGGTCCTCCCCATCAGCCTCATCGCCCCACCCCCCTGGCACAGCCTTCACATCCTTCCAGGTCTCTCTACAGAATGCAGGGGCCGGTGCCTGATTCAGCTGAGGCCCGCCCTCTGTGCCCAGCTCACCGGTGACAGGGGGCCCGGGGCCAGGGGGGTCACACGGTACTGTGGTGGCCCTGACATCCCCACACTGGAACCTGCAGGCTGGCCGTGTCCGCACGCGGCCCAGGCTCAGAGGCTGGCGTCGGGGCATGGGGGGTGGCCCCTCACCCTGGGAGGAAAGCACCCTGTCTTCAGGTCTGCACAGGCTGGGCACAGCGGGCTGTACCAAGTCACTGCAGGATCGCCTCCTCTTCTAGTCAGCCCAGAAAAGGTGTGTGGGGTTCCGAGCTAAAAGAGCCAGTGGACGGGACGCAGGGGAAATGGAAGGGCACTTCTGGCGCGAGCCTCTGAGTGTGAGAGAAGACGGCAACGGAAGCCTGCTTTCCCGGAGAGAGCAAACGCGCTCCGACCGAGGGCGCCGGTGCGCCCTGCACACACACCGTCCTGTAACACTCAAATTTAAGTCAAAAGACTCCCCTCACAGGGGCTAAAAATAGCACACACAAGTCCAATTAGTCCCAACAGCAACCAGCAACTCTGGTTGCCACAGAAACAGCACAGCTAGGACGGTGCAAGAAGGGCTCGGCCCCTCTACCTGCAAGGTCCCCGGGGACTCAGGCCACCCCGGGTGCCGGACTGGGGGAGGGGCACTAAGACTGTCTTGACAGATGCTCCCTCCAGACACCTGTCCCAGGTGAACAGCGTATGACCTAATGCTTTAACATCGAAGTCAGCCTTTCCTTTTAAAAATAACTGAGGAGATCACGGGGTGTAGGGGAGCAAGCACTCGGAGCCCGGCGGGCGGGGTCACGGACCTCCTCCACAGTGAGCGCGAGCGCCTAGGCAGACGGTTCCTCAGAAACAAACGCATATCGTGTGCCCATGGGCCGTGCCTTGCAGGGCTGCTCCCCCTCCCCCTCCAGCTGTGCCCACTCCGAGAGGAGACGAAGAGGGACCGTCAGGTGCCTGGTGTCAGCTGCATCTCAGAGCAGCTCAGTCCCAGCCACACGGCCCCCTTGCGCACCTTCTAGGCTGGATGGAGAAGCCCGACAGGCACTGGAAACCTCTCTGGTCCTCGTGGGCTGAACCATCTGCAGGCAGAGCCAGCCTGGCACCCAAGGGCCAGCCACCCACTCCACCCACAGGTCCCAGTGCCTCCTATCGTCCCCTCCAAAGGCCCTGCGTTCTAATCAAAGCGACCTATTTTCCCCGCTGAACCCGATGCTTTCCCCAATATTCCAGCTCCATCCACAGCGCTGCCAGGGGAGCCCTGTGAACACACAGGTCCTCAATGGCAGGTGGCGGCCGACCACGGACTCCAGACAGCTGTGGTGGGGAGTAGAGCAGGCCCGTGGCCGCCGAAGCTCCCCGCAGGCCAAAGTGGGGCTCACGAACAGCCGCAGGTTGGCAGGGACCCCATCACGGGGAGAACAGAGCAGGCGGGAGGAAGGCAACAAGACGGGATGCCCGAGGCAGAGGGAGGAAGAGTGGCCATCGCGGGCCCGCATGGCTCCCTCCCCGTCCCAGAAGCTTCCCCACAACGCCCGCTTCCTGCCCGTAAACCTCTTGAGCCGGCGTGGGCGTGCCTGTGCGATACCCATGTAGCCCTGTGACTGAGCAGCCCCCTTTGTTTAAACTCCGTGACCCCCTCCCCCGCACCCCCTCCACGTGGTGAAACCTGGCCACTCCACGAGCCTGAGCCCAGATGCCGCCACGCGGCTCCCGCGAGGGCCTCGCTCTCAGCACTTCACGGCTCTCCCCGCGGAACCCAGAGTCCCTGCCAACACTTGTTTCTAGGCAGCTGTGTCACTCTCTCTGCTGCTTGTGTCTCGTTTTGTCTCCTCTCCTGGACAGCAGGCTTTACGGGGGCAGGGCCAACTTCTGAACAACCTCTGACAACCCCGATAGCACCCCGCAGCCCACAGTTCAACCCGTCTGAAGGAGAGAGATATGGACCCCTCTTTAAAAGTGCTGCCCCACTAGGGACACATGGGTTCTGAGGCCCCCGTGCCTGAAGGGGCAGTCACACAGCCACAGACGGCGGTTCTAGACGGCAGGGAATGCTCCGCACACAGACTCACCTTCCCGGGAAGTGGGGAGCTGCAGGGTAAGCGTCCTCGTCCCTAAGGAAGGGCCCTCTCCCCTCTGCAAGGACGCACGGAGCAGTCTGGACACCACGACCACTGCCCTGGGAGCACGTGCCTGACGGAAAAGACGAGCCGACCCCGGGTGACCAGCCCGTAAGGGCCCCAACAGGCCAGATGCCGGGTCTGAGTGACAGATGGGGGTGGCTCCCAGCTGAGGCACCTGCTGGGTAGGTGACCAAGAGCAAACCACTGAGCTGCCATCACCGCACCTGTAGGAGGAGGCCAGGTGGGCGTCCCGGTCACGGCTATCACGAGTGCCGGGTGACCTGTCCGCCAGGAACGCCTGGCCCAAGGACGCCGACACACGCCGAGGGCTTTAAACACCACTTCCCCCGGCGTTCGTTGAGCGCTTCCTGTGTGTCAGGGACTCTCGGCTGCCACGAGTTCCACACATCCACGGCCTTTGGGCAGAGCTTGCGAACAGGTCGTCTTCCCCATTTCATGGCAGATAAAACTGAGGGTCTGAGAGTTAATGATTTTCCTCTAAGCCCCACAGCTGGCAAGAGGTGAAACCAAGCCCTGAGCCTAGAACCGTCTGGCAGTAAAGCCGGCCTGCCCTCTCACAGGACGCCACCACCAATGGCCGTTGTTCCACAGCCAGCACCCCTGGCCACCTGGCCCCCTGGGCACTGCAAGCTTACTACAGGCACAAACAAAGGAGAATGGGAAGGCCGACCAGAGCGTCCACAGACCAGCACCACCGAGAGAAACCCCACCTCACGGGAGGAGCCCAATCACAGCCACGACTGCAGTGGAGACAGCCCCCCAGCCAATAAACAAGTACTGGCCGTCAGGTGGCGTCCCCCAACACCAACTCGCGCTGGCTGCCTTGCAGAGGGGAAGGGATGCAGGAGCTGGCTCGGGACCCCTTGTGGATCTCGCCCCAGCAAGACGTGGGGCTTCAAAAGGACAGCGAGGCCACCTGGCCATCACTGCAGACCCCCCAAGGCCTGGGGTCCCAGCCTAGCCCCAAGCTAAGCCACAACCCAAGACCCTCGCCTGTGGATGAAGGGCAGGGGCTGTGGGGTGATGGAGCTGAGGAGATGGCGGTGGAAGGGGACCCGGATCGAGCACACGTAAGGCGCTCCAGCAGACACGCATATACGTTAGCTCATGCACGACTCACAACAAACTGTTTCCAGATGTGGAAATCGTGACGTCCGGGGCTGTCTTGTCCAAGACCAGTGGCAAATGAGCGCCGGGGCTGGGATTCAAATGTCACTCTGGCTGGCCCCGTCGCCTGTGATGAGCAAGCCGCCGGCACCGGAGGCCCGTGACCCACCCCGTCCCCTGAGGAGGCCCCTCTGACCACCACCGAGCTCCCGAGGGTCTGAGGGTCTGGACACCCACGTGGTGAGACGCTCCATGAGGCTCCCGTCAGGGCGAGTCTGCCTGCTGACGCCATCCGAGGGGTGAACTTGGCCCCTGAGCCCACTTTCATCCTGCGGGCAGAGGCCTCTACCTCTGCACCTGTTCTGAACCTGCCTCCTGCCCTTGGGATTCTCCCGCCAATCCCACATACGCCTCTAAACCTGACCGGGCCAGCCCCACACACCACCTGTGGTCTGTGGCCTCCCCGAAGGCCAGACGGCGTCACGGCCACTGTCTGTGGCACCAGAAAAGCCAGGTGTCAACTGACTGCCTCTTTCTAACGCATTCCCTTACTGCCCAGCGGCCCTGAGCCTCAGCTTCCTCAACCGGGAGTCGAGGACACCAGCTTCCATGCAGGGCTGTGGAGAGGACGGCAACGGTGCGGGACCCCCAGCACTGGCCTGGGCCTGGGGCCCAGCCTGTCACTCCTGCTTGTCCCTGCTGCATGACTGCATGTCCCGGGGGCTCAGTGGCAAGGGGACCCGTCCCCAGTGATGCCCTGAGGTGGGCAGGAGGGAGGAGGTGCACAGGCTGCCTGCAGGCTTAAACCCTAACTTTTTAAGATCTGCCTTCTGGGTCCCACTGCTCCCAAAACCAAGTTCTATAAAACAAGCCAAGAGCAGCAAAACACCTCCTTTTATAAGCCCTTCTGAGTCAGAGACCAGCAAGAAAAGCAAAAATAAAAACACAAGCAAGGCAGATTACGGGACATCAGATCCTAGTAGTGAATGTCCGTCTCCTTCCTTACATAATTTAAGATGACATTTAAGTAGTAACAGAGCAGCAGGAACACATTGAAACCCAGAACAGATGAACACGGGAGCGCACACACTTGCAGCCCACAGACTTCCACTATGCGCCCGCTGTGTGGGGCCGGGAGCAGGTGTGGGAACAGTTTCTGAACTTAAGGACTGTATGGCCAACGGGGTTCATTCGCTATCAGGAGTGGAAGAAACTGTCATTTTAACACTAACAGAATAGAAGTTACAGATGTTCCATGAGCTGGAGAAGCAGAAGCAAAAGCACAGAGGTATAAAAGCATAAGCTGTATGTCTCATTCCTTCAGTCATTCAACAAACATATACTGAGGACCAAATATGTGCTGAGCGAGCTCCAGATATATGAAGATTACAAAAAACTTTTCGAATTCCCTACGTCAAGAAGTTTAGGGCCTGGTACAGGTGGCAAACATGGAAACAAATGGATAGAATGTAAAAGGTTAAATCTAAAACACAAAAATGCTCACAAGTTATGGGAGAATGAAGTAATGCACTGTGTCTGGGACTGTCAGGCAGGGCCCCTCAGAAGAAAGACTTCATGGAATGTAGGAAGGAAGATGAACTCGCCGGTGAGGGGAGGGCATGTGCTATGGGCAGAAGGAACACACGTGTGTGTGTGTGTGTGTGTGTGTGTGTGTGCACGCACGTGTGTGTGAACAGGATGCACTGTGGTGTGTCTAGGATGCAAAACGCAAGGGGGCAAACACACGTATACGAACGAATGAACAAGGAAAGAATCGAGGAACATGATGTAAGAGATGAAGCCAGGGGACCCTTCCAGCCTGTACCCCAACATCTGGCATCGATCCGCCCCCTAGCAGCCGGCAAGTTCTCAAGAGCAGAGACGGGATCTTCTGTTACTGAGTCCATAAGAGCACCTCGTATCCTCTTAACACCTGTCTGAGGAACAGACAGGAGGAGGGAAGGAAGGTGGGGAGCTCGTGAGCCACACGAAGGCGTTTAGACTTCACTGCACGTGCAGAGAGGCTCTACACGATGACCCTGAAACGGGAGGGCAGAGCCGGCGGAGGAGCACCCCGTGAAGCCAACAGAAGGAAGGAGGCTAAAGGTGAGCGTGTGGTCCGGCCGGAGGGCTGGAGACAGAGCACGTCCCGGAGGCCAGAGTGGCGGCGAGGGGTGAGGCAGGGTGCTGGCCACCAGGTGCAGGGCCGTACAGAGACCGCTGAAGAAAGCCGCCTACGCACACCAAAGGGGCTGGCGGGAGCCGCCGCTGGCTAAGCAACCCTCGACGCTTCAGGAGATGACACACAGGAAGCCAGTCAACATGGCTACGACGCCCTGGGATGCTGGAGACGCGGCTTCGGTGGCTGCAAACGCAAGTGAAAACGACTCCACAGTTGCTGAGGGGGAGGGAGCGGAGTGAAAGAGCGAGATCACCAGCTGCACGGGGCGCGCATCGCAGCACTGCAGCCTCCCCTCAAGGGAGCACTGACCCCAACGCTGCTTCTCTAGACACGCTTGATTTTCTTTGGGGGCCGGGAACGGGCGGCCTGGGTCTCCGACAAAGACTCCCAGAGCGGGGCTTCCCTGGTGGCACAGTGGTTGAGAGTCCGCCTGCCGATGCAGGGGAAGCGGGTTCGTGCCCCAGTCCGGGAAGATCCCACATGCCGCAGAGCGGCTGGGCCCGTGAGCCATGGCCGCTGAGCCTGTGCGTCCAGAGCCTGTGCTCCACAACGGGAGAGGCCACAACAGTGAGAGGCCTGCGTACTGCAAAAAAAAAAAAAAAAAAAAAGACTCCCAGAGCAGAGGCCCTGGCAGGACGGCGAACTCCGCAAGGTGCCTGGGTGGACAAGGGGGGCTGAGATGAGGGGGCAAGCATCAAGTTCAGATCTGCCCCAGAGAGCACGAGGCCACCACGTCCCCAGAGACACCCAGCGCTCCTGGTGGACAAAAAGTGAGCAGTCTGAATGCACACACCCAACAATAAAATGGGTAGGCGAACACCATGGCTTTGGAAAACTGAAACGCACCTGGTCATGCAATGTGGTGAGGATTTAAAAAAAAATAACTTGTATATATTTCGAATAATATTATTACATGCACATCATAAACACTGAAAAACAGAAGGAAAAGATTCCCCCACGACTCTCTTCCCGTGCACACTTCGCTGCATTCCCTTCCAGTCGCATGAACTTGCCGTGCTTGTCTTACTTAAGCGTGTCAGTTGATTTGTACACATTGTGTATCACACTACAAATACCAGTTTATGTCCTGTCTCTTCCACACATTAAGCGGTGGACATGTATCACGCTGCAGGCATGAAATTCAGCTCCTCTGCAGTCTGGGCCTGGAGCGGGGGTGATCGGTCCTGATCCTGGGAAATGGACTTCAGATTCTCCCAGCCTCGTGGAAGCATTGGTGGCTGCCCACCAGCTGGTGAACAGGCAGACACAGAGCCAGAGGGTCAGGTACAGTGACTGGGGCCAGGAGGATCCACAATCCCAAGGGACGGCCCAAGAGCTTCGGCAAGCACCTGGGCGGGGCTCCCCAACACCCCCGCCCCGGGTCTCAGCAGCAGCTCGGGGACATCCCAGCCTCGCGGACCACGGCGCCAGGGCCACCTGCTCCAGACGTGGCGTTTGCTTCACTCTCATCTAAGCAGCGTGTCTCCCTTGCCTGTGTCTGCTGGCATCACAATCCTCGCTGTGACAACGGAGCTCGGCATTACAAACTCTATAAAAACACAATCTCTGGTGGCTGCAAACAGTCAATTATACAAATGTACCGTAATTCACTAATCATGCCCTATGGTCGGACATACTGGTTTCTAAAAATCACATAGAAATAAACACCCTTGTGTTCAACCCTCACTCTGTAGTTTAGATTTATTTTCATCAGGACAGCTTCCCAGGAGGGACTCGCTCACTGGCTCAAAAGCTTTCAAGGCTCTTTGTTATAGATTCTCAAATGGCTCTGCAGTGAGGCTGCAGCACAAAGGTGCGTTTATGCTCATGGAAACCCTAACACTTCATGGCAGAAGATCCAGACGTGGAAGGGAGAGGGACCCACGAGACCTGAGGCCCATTCCTCTAAAAGCTCATAAATCCCCGTGGACCACAGGGGGCCATGCCCACCAGGGGACAAAGAGGAAATGGGAAAAAAAGCTGACCCTGACCAACGTCCTCAAAGCCCACTTTGTGAGGCACAACCTCCAGCAATGTGAGGACCGGCAGAAGCATCTGGAAGCTTCAGATGCCGGGAAGGTGCCAGGAGTGCTTGGAGCCACAAAGACCTGGGTGTGAAACCCCCCTCCCAGAGCAACCAGCTGATCTCAGACTTCCGCCTCCAGGACTATGAGAAAGAAATTTCTATCGTTCCAAGCTACCCAGTCTGTCGTACTTTGTTACGGCAGCCCGAAGACACCAGGGTAATCTCCCCATCTCAAGGTCCTTAACTCAATCACATCTGCAGAGTTCCTTCTGCCACGTAAGGGAACACATCCACAGGTTCCGGGGATTGGAACGTGGACGTCTCTTAGGCGGGGGGCATTGTCCTGCCTACAGCCCTTGTTAACCCCTTGGTACTGCCCTGGACCCTAGGGAGAGAGACAATGAGGAATGCATGGCCGCTGGTGAGTGGAGCGTCACCACTCACTGGGGAGAGACACCCGTAGACACAGTCATGGCAGAGTGGAGTCTAACAGCAGGGCAGGTGCCAGGAACTGTGGGACACAGAGAAGAAGGAAGTGTCTCAGCAGGTCTCCGGCAGAGAGGATGCTAGACTGGGTCTGGGAGAATGCACACATTCTCCAGGTGGACCGAAGAGAGGAATCTGTTCCCTCAGGGAAAGGGCGCAGTGCAGAGCACCGGCCTACACTTGATTCTGAGGGTGCTTCCTCTCTCAGACACCCTGACTCAACCCCCTGCTAGGAAGCCACAGCCTGGGATCTAGAAGCCAGGACGCCCAGTCTAGCCTGGCTCTCCCTCCAGGCAGCTGTGAGATCCTGAAAAGGCCACTTTGCCTTCTTGCTGGCCTCAGGGTCCCCACCGGTAATGAGCGGTCAGGGCTCTGACGATCTCAAAGACCCCCCTTCCAACTTCAAGGTTCCAAAGTTTGATGGAGTTAAGAGGTATTTTTCAGAACAATCATTACAAATATTCAGAAGAACCGCATCTCCAAAATAATATTAAGAATAGTTTTTAAAGAAAACACGAAGAGATTAAATAAGGTAAACAAACATGGCAAGAGTGTGTAACTTCAAGCACTCAGCAAATTCTGGGAAAAATAATGTTTGACAGAGGCTAGATTTTTAATTTCCCTAAAATACGAAACATCTCTACCAAGGAACTTTGACCCCAGTGCTATTAATAGGCGCACCTGAGAAGACTATTCAGTGAAAGCAGCGGGGGAAAGCTGTCCCTAAAATTATCCCAACAGCAACTGACTTCCTCCCCGGGACTGAGCACAGACGGAAGCACCACGTCATACTGATGCAAGGAAAGCAGGGCAGGGTGAGGGCGCTCAGCGCCCCTGCCCCCCAGGGCCGTGTCTGTTCTGAGCTGCCCAGGCTGGCGGTAACTGTCAGTCTGTCCACCTTCATTCCCCAGATCTGGGCTCCCTCCCGCACCACCTGTAACTGCAGTGCACAGTGTACGGCTTATTCGTCTGCAGACCCTCAGCACCTAGCACAGGGCCTCCGACATTCGGGCCTTTGGAAAGGGTTGTTAAGAATATTCTTGTGTGGTCTGAAATATGCCTTTTGTAGTTGCAATACTGGCTTGTCTGCTTCCTGAGGTTACAGATGCTCCCCACATGACACCCTTGAAAATTGCCTTTTGTCAGGCAAAACACCTGGGGGAAGCATCAGGTCCTCTCGTCCACCCGCCACCCTGTCTCCTGTGAACAGACTGGGGTCTGCACACACCTCTTCGGCACAGAGCTGGGAATACGGACTGACAAGGTGGTCCTCAGGTTCTGTTTAGCAGAAACAGTGCCTTTTTTATCGTCAGAACTACTTATCAAGAACAAAGGTTCCCAGAGCAAAGCAGCTTCACCTCCTGGTCGCAGGACACCCCTCTCAAGGTGTCCATTAGCATTCAGGAGCCATAACCTCTGCTTCCCTCTTCCAGAAACATCTCCAAAACACAAGAAGCAAACACAAACAATGCAATTACTTATAAAAAATAGAGAAGAGTCCCGGAGGGAGCAAGGAAGATACATGTTAAGTAGGGAGTCTGCTGTGTGCTGAATGCAGAACAGGTTCGCAAGAGATAATTAACTGGAAATAAAAGAATTCCCTCTAACCTAACCAGCAATACACAGCCATGGAGGAAGCAAGGCAGACAGGTGTCCTGGGGGCCGTGCAGCCTCCATCATGAGGCTTTCCAGAACAACACCCCGAGTTCTCTCCGAGGGAGGTTTTTAAAGAGAAAAAAGGTCCTTGGTACATATCAATTCTGAAAAAAACCAAAAACCAAAAAACCCCCCAAAACCAACTTTAAACAGGATGCTAGTATGAGGTGATGAAGACAGCTGATTTCAACCAATACCAAGGAGCACTTCCTCCAGGCTAGGCCCTGCGTAAGAGGAGAGGGTTCCTGGGCAGGGGGGATGAGGTCCTGTCTCGTCCTAGAGGGGAGCTGGACACAGGGAGAGGCCGTGCTATGCGACCCCAGAGTGGGTGCCCCGAATTCCAGTCCTCACTCGGCCTCGTGGGAGTGCGGGGTGGGACACTTGAGGACTCTGGCCCCTCCCACCCGAATCTCTCTGACGGGGGATGGGGCAGCCACGGTCTCAGTCTCGCGCTTTCCTGGATAGGTTCAGGCTGCCCACTCTTCCAATTGCTGAGGCTCAGTAAGCAAGTCTGTAAAGCTGGCAGCACGGTGCCCGGCGCGTGCTGGGTGTCACACACATCAGTCCCTTTCTGGTCTCGTGTAACAAAACCTGAGAGCAGAGATTGGGCTTCCAGCCAGAGTCTGACAGGTGCTCAATAAACCCCAGTTAAAACAACAAGGGATTCACTTCCACGCCTAGCACACATGTGCATCACACCAGGCTAAGTGGGTATGTCCGTGAGCCCTCCTCCACACAGCACCAGCACAGTGCTTAGGACACGATGGGTATTCCAGTAATGCCTTCTGAACGAATGTAGGAAAGAACAAAAGAATGCAGAGTCAACTGTAACGTTATATGTTCATACAGGAAAAAAGCAACCATCCTCTAAAGATGGCAAAAAGTGAAAGATGAAGACCCAAAGAAGTATGGTAGTTTCCCTTTAAATGCAAAGAAAGTACTTGGACTCCAGCACTGTCCACATCTTGGTGTCCTTCCTACAGGATTGCCCACCCTCGCCTCTTTGATCTCGGGCTGCCCTGTGACTTCTCTGACCAACAGAATGTGCAGGCAGCGACCCGGGCCCCACCCAAGCAGGATGCTCCTGAGCGATCATGTGGCCTGTACCCTTCCCTTTTCCTCTGCCCCAAACCAGGATGTCTCCAGAGGACATGGGTCACGAATAAAAGCAAAATGGAGCAGAGCTAAACCAACCTGTGATACACACAAAACGTGAGCAAGAAACAAATCTTCCTGCGGCACTAAGTAACTAAGGTTCTGGGGCTTCTGTTACTGCGGAGAAACTCAGCCCAAACTGAATGATAGAGAAAGTGATTCAATCCAGTTCCTACTGGGCCAGGCACTAGGCCAGGAGCCAGCACTGCGATAATGAGAACATGATCCCTGCCCAGAGTGGGCTCCCAGGGCAGAGAGAGACACACAAGCAAATAAGGACACCCCAGCATGAGATGTAGGGGACGCGTGGATAAAAGGCAGGAGGAGTGGGGAAGCCCTAAGTCCCCGAGGATCAGGAGATGATGCGGCCGACGGGGTCAGGCGGGGCGCTGCACACAGAGAACGGGATGCCCCAAGCCCGCACCATGCTATGTGTTATTTTACTTCAGCACTGTTTCTTCCCTCTTTTTCTTTTTCCTATTGCTATGGGACAGTACTTGGAAACTGGATGATGAAAGAGGTAAAAAAAAGTATGCATTATTTTTGGCTTTTTAAAATGCACAATGATTCCGGTAAAACTAAACAAACTCTTAGCATACGATCCAGCTGCCATGCCCCTTGGTGTTTACCCAAAGGGGCTGAAAACTTACATCCACACAAAATCCTGCACATGGGTACTTAGAGCAGCTTTATTCACGACGGCCAAAACTTGGAAGCAACCAAGACATCCGCCAGGAAGTAAACAGATAAACAAACTGTGGTACTTCCAGTGGAATATTATTCAGTGCTAAAAAGAAAGGAGCTATCAAGCCATGAAAAGACACGGAGGAGCCTTCAGTGCATATCACTAAATAACAGAAGTCAGCCTGAAAAGGCTACATCCTGTATGCTTCCAACTGTATGACATTCTGGAAAACACAAAACTAAGGAGACAGTAAAACGATCACTGATGACCAGGGGCCAGAGGTGAGGGAAGGATGCACAGGCGGAGCACGGGGGATTTTATGATGATGGACACACGTCACTATACGCGTCATTGTCCAAACCCACAGAATATACAACAGCAAGAATGAAAAGAAAACAAAAAACACTTTCCCTGATAAAAAGCTGGTGTAGGCGGATGGAGGGTACACAATGACATACACACGCGCTCTCTTTTTTTTTTATAAATATATGTATATACATTTAACGGAGAAACTCGCAGCCTTTGCCCCATGGCCTTAACAATTCCCACAGCTCTCAGGTGCCTGTTTTCTGACTATGTGCCCCCTGGTCACTAACAAGCCCTGGAAACAGGCTCCTACTATCAGCAGTCTTAAGCTCTTTCCCAGGATGCGATGGATGCCCGGCCTTCCGTGAATCTCAGGGATTTCCAAGACGACCCTGATGTCAGGGGGGAGGACACAGCAGAAGGAGGCAACTGGACTTGGCCTCTGGAATCGGGCAGCTGGTGGACAACTGATACATTCCTGAAGGGAGGCGTGGTCTGCTCCCTGTACAGCCTCACCTTACAGGGCCTTTGCCTCTTTCCCTTCAGGATGCCCCGTGACTGACACAGCAGGGTACCCCACGCACCTCCGAGGTGACACAAGGGGACTGGCATGTCTGGAGCAGCTGCAGGTACATAAGAGCTACTCGCTCAGCCTTCTCAACCCCTCCCCGGGCAGGTACCGCCATCAGCCCGGGTGTGCCGATGTCAACACCGACGCCAAGGCAGGGTAAGCAACTTGCCCGAGATCGCGCCACAGGCAGAGGTCAAGGAGGGAGGACCTGGCCCAGGTCTCTGCAACCCTGAAGGCACGGCTTTTCCACTAGTTCTGAAGTGGAGAGATTCTCAGCTACGGCTGCACTTCACACAAACCCCCGGAGCTGTAACAGTATTTTGAATATAGTAAGGATAACGTTCATAGTTTTATGCGTGTGTGCAGGTGTGTGTAAGTACACCTGAGCACGTGTATATGCACGGTGCACATACTGTGTGCATATAATACCTATGCAATATATTCATTCTTAAGTTGAAAGATAGGGAAGGCAACTGATAAGATGGCCCTGAGTGGGCGGATGCCCGCTATTGTGCTAAAATGCTCCGCGTCACGGCCTCGGGACTGATACGCGGTGATGGCGCCCCTCCTGCGCAGGTCTGTCATGTAGCCTTGCCCTTGATCTATCTCATCGTCCAGTCGTTGGCCCTTCCCTCCCAACACACTCTGGGGTCCTCCAAGCCACTGTCCTGTAACACCTGCCTCTCTGGTTCCTGGAGAGGCTCCTGGGAAGCTCTCGACTCACAGGCAGAATGAGCCAGGGAGCCGACAGGAGGGAGCTCACCGCAGTAGGCCTCTCACGAGCCCACTTCAAACCCTGGCTCGGACACCCACGGGCAGTGTCACCTGGGGTGGGTCACCTGATCCCGCTGAGCCTGTCTCCTCAACGGGCACGCAGAGATGACAGAAGGGTGGGGGGATGACACGAGAGGCCCAGAAGCCTCCTGCTGATGGGGAGGGCTAGAAAGCGTGACCGTGTAGAATGCAGAGGCGTCAGCAAGTGGTCCAGGAGGAAGCCTCGGACGCCCGCTTCCCTCCAAGGCCAGGGGCACAGGGGCTCACGCGCTGGAAGCCGAGGGGAGCTCCTCTGCCAGCGCGGGTTTTACTGTGTCCATCGTGGGCAAGTTCCAGCGGCTAACGGGTCCTTTGAGTCAATGTACCTTCGTGGAGACCTTCTGAACTGACACAGATTCAACGACTCCATCATGTCAACACCCACTTCCTTTCAGTTTTGCCACCAGTGGTTCTAATACTCTGCTGTGAGGCTGCCTTGTTATCCAAGTTCCAGCCCAATTTCACCGCGGAAGTGCTCCCTTCTGTGAAAGACGCTAGGTAAGGCAGTCCGAGAAAGGACGCAGCGATTCTTCTGGGCCATCGGTCAGTCTGCTGATAAGCACGCCGTGGACTAGACTCCCAGCCCAGAGGAGGGGCCCTGGACTGGCCTCAGCCCTGCCGACCCCTGCAGGCTTGGGCCCTGGGACCAGCCTGCCCAGCTTCAGGCTGCCCCACACTGCTGGCCGGGACGAGGATCCCGACCGTCCTTTCACTTCTCCTCCCACGGTAGGATCTGCGTCCCATTCCCAGGCCCAAAGGCGGTGTGTGGGGTTGAACGGGAAGAGCTTCCTTAAGCTGGGGAACAGAGGTGCTAGCGGGGCCCAAACAAGAGGGCAGCCCCCGGAGTCCCTCAGGGGCCCAAGCAGGCTCTCTGAGCTTCGCTGGCTACGAGCCCGATCAGGGCCAGGAGAACCGGGTGCCAGCAGCTTGAGATCCCTTGTGGGGCCCCAGAGAAAGGCGCCAGTTATACAGAACGCCTGTCCCGGGAGACGGGGAAGAGCACGCCTCTGCCCCACCTTTTCCCCAAGGTCTCGCTCCTGGGAGGGAGGAGAATAAAGCGGTGAAGTGTTCCAGGTGTCCTGCAGCTTGCAGTCAGCTCCACTGCTATTTCCTCACAGGACCCAACTGAGACCCCAGTTTGCTGGCAGCCTGAATGACAAGCCCAAGGGCACGAGCTAGGCATTGGCAGAGACGCAACTAGAAGCCAGACCTTCGGCTCCCAATGCTGCGCTCTTTGCCCAAGGTCACAGCGTGGCATTTCTGGTGCAGCAGGAAGTGGGCTGCCCCTGCGAGGACAGCAGCTTTGCGGCCATAGCCTCTGTGCCCTCAGAACCTCCCCACCCCGCCCTGGCCATGCATCTGCTGGCCAAGCAAATGGCAACACCACCCCCAGCTGCCCAAACTAGAAACTTCCCTTTCCTTCTCCACAACCCACACCCGCCAACTCTCTAGCCTTCCTCCCTCCTGAGGGTCTCCGGATCCCGACTCTTCTCTCTGCTCCAAGGGCGCCCCCAGGCGCAGCCACCATGACCTACCTGAGACCACCCAGGCTCTCACCAGCTGTCACCCCTTCCAGACACTTCCTAAAAGGTCAAGCTGACACTCTCCTGCCTCGAGCTCTCTTGTGACCAACCCTTCCCCTCCAAAGACGTGGCTTTGACTATGGCTCTCACAGGAGGATTTCAGCCCAGGGTGAAGCTGTCATTTATCCTGAAGGTGAAAACGGGGAAAACCCAAAAGACAAAGACATCTTCAAATGTATCCCTCATTAAAAATGTATTAAGACTCATTGGCCTCCAAGGTCCGCTAAGATCTGGCCCAGACTGTCCACTCATGACCTCCCCCTACACTCGGGCCACAGGAAACACCCAGCTCTCCCATCCTGAGCTGCAGTGAGCTGTTCGTCAAATGGGAAAAATAACCCTTGCCCTGGAAAAACGCAAACATTTACAAGCTTAAGTTAGTTTCAGAGGAAGCAGCATAATGTATGACAAATACACACAGATGCCGCTCGGGCTAACATGTGCCGCAAAGTCCCAGACATCCTGAACTCTACTTCCCCTCCTCTCCCCACCAGCCCCTGAAACCAGTTCCCGTGGACAGTCAGGATGCTGCCACTCCCGTGTGGGCCGCAGCCTGGTCCTGCCAGACCTGGAGCCACTCAGCTCCAGGGCTGCGTCAGCTACCAGAGGTGGACACGAGGTTTCCCAATCCCGCTGGGCCTCTGAGAGCCCTAAGCAGCACCAGCGCTACCCCGATGTCTCCCCCTGGGCAGCTGCTGGGAACAATGAGCCTTAATCATCTGACGGGCCGGACGCTTTAGAGCGGAGAGACACAGGAAGCGGCTTCGCTTCTTCATCTGTTCATTTTCCAAACCTCAGACAGAAAATGCTTGTGTGCTTCATTTTGAGCTTATGAAAAAGAGTTAGAGAATTTCTTAATGTCTACTCATCCGCTGGGGATGAAAAGGCATGCATTTGGGGTGTAAGGTTAGATGAAAGGAAAAGATCTAATAATCATGGCTCCATCACAGAAAGTAGATAAGCAGACACCAGTGCCTTCTGATGGAGATTCTTTGCAAAAAAAAGAGAAAACTATCACTGAATATGATCAAGCCTCTAGAGCTTACTACCAATTTAATAAGGAATAAAGAAAAAGAAGTCAGTCAGAGGAGCAAGGTCACCACCACCACAGGCACCCAACTGGCCAAATCCCCAACTGGGGGACCTGATTTAGTCAATGAACAATTGTGAGAAAAAAGAGATGCACAGGGAGCCTACAGATTAAAAATGGACGTGAGACTTATCAACCTCTTGAATTCTGATTCCAAAAAATGCTTAAAAAACATGGCACCGTGGGCTTCCCTGGTGGCGCAGTGGTTGAGAGTCCGCCTGCCGATGCAGGGGACGCGGGTTCGTGCCCCGGTCCGGGAAGATCCCACGTACCATGGAGCGGCTGGGCCCGTGAGCCATGGCCGCTGAGCCTGCGTGTCCGGAGCCTGTGCTCCGCAACGGGAGGGGCCGCGGCGGTGAGAGGCCCGCGTACCGCAAAAAAAAAAAAAAAAAAAAAAAAAAGGAAAAAAAGAAAAAACAAAACATGACACCGAGATCATTGGAAATTTAAACATTGATATTGAGGAACTACTCATTTTAAAACATGATATGGCATTGCAGTTATGTTTTTTAAAAGAACTCCAATGTTGACTATTAAAATATTTGCAGATGAAACGATACGTCGTCTTGGATTTGCTTCAGAATAACACAGGAAATGGGGCAGTTGGTGAGGGAGAGATGGAGAAGATTGGCCATGAGTCACTAGTTATAGAAGCTGGGTGAGAAGTCCTGTGACGGCACCTCTTGTATATATCTGAATTCTCCACATAAAGTTTTTAAGTAAAAGAATGAATAACGACACACCCCTTCCCTTCGGCACCTTCACTGAAGTGGCCCAGAGCCGAGGTGGGCATGGCTGGGCTTCTTCCCCTGCCCATCTGACAGATGAGGTGTCAGCATCAGAGAGTGTGAAGGACCAGCCAAGGGCACGACCAAGGACCAGCAGAGCTGGGGTTGCAGCGCACGTCTCGGCTCGGTCCAGGGCACTCTCCTCTTCCCACCGGATAAGATGAGACCCTTTCCCTAACATGTGGGCAGACACCTTTGGGGGCCCTGAGAGGTCTGCACATGGGGCTCCACGGCCAGACTCCAATCCCCACGAAGGGAAAGATGAGTTCCCAGAATTTCTAGCTGCAGACCAACCGGAGCACCGTGGCTCGGGGAGACTGGGCTTGGGAGTGTGAGGGATAAGCACCAAAGAGAACACAAGACCCGTGTCACGACCCGCCACCTCTTCCTGGTGAACGGAACCAGGAGGATAATCACCACCGTGTCCCCCGATGGGGTCAGCTTAAAGCCTGCCTGAGTCAGGCTGTGAGTGGAGGCGCCCTGAGGAGGCCCCCTAAGGAGGAGGGGAACACTTGTGATGACACTCAGCACGCCCACTGCTAACTCCCTCACTCATGCACATTACCTGAGCACCTGCTGTGTGCCTGACAGTGGATCAAGGTGGTAGAGGGATGTTCAGAGCGGAGCAACACACACACACTGCCCTCAAAGAACCCCCAGTCGAGCCCCGTGGTCCCCGCACAGGGCCACACGTTAGAGTCGCCAGGCGAGATTTACAGGTCCCGATGCCCAGGTGGCACCCAACCAATCAGATCAGGATGCGGTGGGGTGGGGGGAGCCCCGTAATAACAATTTGAGGCAAAGTTTGGGAACCTCTAGTCTGGCAAGAGCGAGACGCGAGGTAGAAAATAACAAACACCATCCAAGAGTCCATGGACACACAGAGGAGCAAGACACGGCTCCAGGGGGAGATCGGGGAGGACCCGGTGGGGCGGCTCTATCAAGGCTTGAAGTCCCGCAGTGCTGACCCTGCAGGCCACGTTCTGCTCTCCCATCTGTGCCGAAGGTCGAGGGACCACAGGGGGACGGCCTTGCTCTCTCCGGGCCTTCCTGTCACTTCCCAGGGGTGGTCATCTGCCTGAGATTCCTGTGGGTGCACCTCCCCCGAGACCCCGGGCGTCCCGCCAACCCCCAGCTCCCAACTGCAATGATGCCGGACCATAACCTCGGCCCCCAGACCCAGGGGCGGCAGGTCTGCTACAGCGGACACCTCAGTGTCGCCCTCTACCCTTCCAGTTACCTGGTTACCAGTTCCCTGGTCAGGCCTCGTTAACAAGTCCTCATAGTAAGTCCCCCCTGTGAAGTGGCTGGGTGGCCTCTGGCTCCTGACAGAGGAGGACCTTCTGTCCCCACGTCAGACACCGCCCAGAAGCCTGGGCAATGCGGCTCCAAGTCATAACTAAGCACTTGAGCAGAACTCCGCAGTCATCTCCCCAGAAAGGAAGCACAAGACCCCCAGCGCACGCCCTTCCCTAGGCCTGGCGGCTCGGACGGTGGGAGCCGTTCTCACAGCTGAAAATAACACGACCTGCCCGTCATGGGGCACCTGCCGGGGGTCACGTGCAGTGCTAGGCACACAGCCTGGACTAACTTTAGGACTTATAACGACCTGCAGGACACGCATCGGCATCCCCACTTTACTTGAAAGCTCGACAAGGCCAGGCGACTTACCCAGACCGCCGAGCCAGCCAGTGGCCGAGCGAGACCGGGCCTGGGCTCTGTGTGGCCCCAGGTCTGCGCCCGCTAGGCCCGTGTCCACGGGGTGGGCGCCTGAACACCAGCCTGCAGCCAGGGCGTGGGTGCAGGGGGCACCACCTCCTGCCCCAGGGAGGCTCCAGTCGCTCAGGACAACAGAGGCCACACAGAGCTGCCCGGCGTGTGGAGCCCAAGCGAGTGACCTGGTTTTTCTCTTCTCACGAAGAGGAGAGACTCTCTCCTGTCATCGGAGTCCGCAAACTGCAGCATCTTCCAGGTATCAAACCTCTGCCACCTGGATGCTTCTCCAGGCTGAGCTCTGACCCCGCTTCTTGCTGCCTACGAATCATTAGGGGATCCTACTGATTCTGGCGCCATCGGGTTTCTCTTAGGAGACTTGCAAAACCGCTAACTGGAAGGGATGCAGAGTGGGGTGGCGGAGACGCTGTGGCCAGGGAGCGAGGCGTCCGGCACCAGCGTCATTCTGCCCGGGGCCTGTGAAGCAAACCCGAGCCTCAGTTTCCCCATCGGGCAGCTGAAAGGACAAGAACACACCACGGTGCTTTCTCCTGGTTTCCATAAGTTTACTTTCTGAAGGACTCTCCCACTTTCCTCCCAGCCTGAAAAAGGAACAAAGAAAATCCACAAAGTCTTCTGACTCAGAACGGCTGCAGGAGAGACCACCGGGCTGGGGGCACAGGCTTGTTGACTGCAGGGGACAGGGCAGGCCACCCGTGGAAGGAGGCCATGCGCAAATTCCAGCTGCGGTTACACAGCAAAGGGCAACAACACCGGGCTCCTAACAAGGGCTTCCTTGCATGATTCCGTGAAGCGTTCGACAGAACTAAACGAGAGAGAGACACGGAGACAGTTGGTAGGAGGAGCTAGACATTTAGGGTTGGGGCTGTTCTGGGCTCGGGTAAACACCAGAGGTTGGCCTGCGCAGAAATCACCGCTGACACACTCACTGTTCCCAGGGAGGGCACCTGCACACATGTGAACAATCGCGGGGGTAGAGGACGCACAGGCTGCTCCCCAAACCCCTCTGCGGGGAGTTACAGGAGACCAAAGTCAAAATGAGAGGAGGACAGGACCTCAGTGGTCACCTGGCTGGTCACCTCTCTGAGCCTCAGTTCCTTCACCTGCTAAATAGGGATGATGGTCATGATAGCGACCTCAAAAGACACGTTGAAGACAGAACACGCAGCCCAGCAAGTAACCGATCACAAGTCATCGCTTATCACGTGATCACTTCTTTTGCTCGTTCATTCCTACAGGAAACATTGTCTGAGCCTCTCAAAGGACCAGGGAAGAAGTTAAAACCTAGAGGAGGGAAAAGGCTTATCTAAAGCCACTCAGGAGGCAGAAGAAGAAAAGCTAAACCGGAAATAAACTGCGGGCTGAATGCAGTGCTGCGCCACAGGCTGGACCCCTCGGACCATCAAGAGAACCCTAGAAACACAACCACAATGCCGTGGGGCACCCAGGCCTTCCCACTGCCGCCCCAGAGCCCTGCCAGGATCCTCCAGATGTGAGGGTCTGGCCCTCCCCAAGGCCTGGACGGCGTCAAGGGGAAAGTCTCAGAGCGCCGAAGTTGTACTTGCTCTAGAGCCCGTCCCTGCCCCTCTGGCGTGACAGCCATTCTAGGATCCGTGCGGTGCACCATCCGGACACTGGACAGGGCTGACCTGTTCTCAGTCAGCCAATGGCGAGGCTCCCCAGCGAGGAGACGCCTGGACCAGACGTGCCAGGCCTGCCAAGCAGGCAGTGGCTCCTTGTGAGTGAGGGCGGGACAAGGCGGGGTAGCCTGAAGCACGGGATGAGACGGCATCTGTTACTGTAAATTAAGAGAGATTTGTGCATAAATGAGGGTTGTCGTGGAATTTAATTTTAATGGTTTGATAATTAAGCAAAAACACAATAATTATCATACCTTAATTTTCCCAGTACATTTGCTGCTGGCGACACTGTATTTTCTTAAGGAAGTTCATGCTGTTTCACTCAGAAAAGCGTTCTACTGTTTCTGGTCATCTTTTGAAACTGGAGGAGGGGGGATGCCCAGTTCTGGGGACACAGCCTAAAGAAGTGTAGGTAACTCCCGTGGAGGGGTATGGTGGCAACTGCGCAGCCCTGGGTTCCAGTTACAACGAACTGCGTGGCCCTTGGCAAGTTCGAGCTCTCTTACACATAAGCAGAGATGGGCACAATGCCCACAGCTTGAGGATGAGGATTAAAGGCAGAGATGCTTGTGAAAGTGGGTTCTTCTTTACACCACCCCTCGGGTAAAAATGAATGTTACTACAGGCATCTAGCTGCAAGTCTGGAGGACATTCTCAATGTCACGACCGATGGCGTGGAGCCCCAGGAAAGGCAATCAGCACAGACCAAGCGTCACAAATTGTGTATGGCAAAAGTGAAGTTAACTAATGGTGCTTAATTACAGAACTGATGCATCAACCAGGCCACAGAAAGAGAGATGAGTCACCGATTTCCAAAGGACCTTTCACAGAAAAGATGAGGAAGGTGAAAAGGTACTTGCTACATCCATTTGCTGAAACGTTGTATCTTAAATTATAAGATGACATAGATATCCCTAGGAAATACGGGTATAAGAGTGGTATTTCCAGTTTAAAAACTCGAATGTGCAGCCTGTGAAGAGGCCCTTCACGCCACCCCATGCACACGCCCCTTTCCAGGGTGTGCTGCCCCTTCACCTGGGCTGCTCTCCCTTGCACTCCAGCTCCACCTCACTCCTACTCAGTGTCCTGTTCTGTATTAGCACCACTTCCTCCAGGAAGCCTTCCCAGCCCCAAGCTGGGTTTCTTCCTCTCAGCTTTGGATTCTCCTCAGCCTGTGCGACAATCCCTGCCTTTTTTCCACACCAAACATAAGTGCAGTGAGGACACAGTGAGGACCTTACTCACTATGCTATCTCCTGGCAGGGCGTGGTACTCGCTCGCCACTCGGGAGGTGCTTGTTGAAGGAATGAATGAAAGCCTTCTGAGCCGGACACCCAGCCTGCTCCCCCGCCTCCCCGACTCCTGCCGGCCTGTACACTTGACAATGGACTTCAGCGCTAGTCACAGCTTACCTAAGGCTGCACAGAGCAGAAAGAGGAGAAAACAGAACCTGCTTCCCCCCACCCCCTCCAGCCCATCTGTTTTTTTTAACATCTTTATTGGAGTATAATTGCTTTACAATGGTGTGTTAGTTTCTGCTGTATAACAAAGTGAATCAGCTATACGTATACATACATCCTCATATCCCCTCCCTCTTGCGTCTCCCTCCCACCCTCCCTATCCCACCCCCCTAGGTGGTCATAAAGCACCGAGCTGATCTCCTTGCGCTATGCGGCTGCTTCCCACTAGCTATCTATTTTACGCTTGGTAGTGTATATATGTCCATGCCACTCTCTTTGTCCCAGCTTACCCTTCCCCCTCCCCGTATCCTCAAGTCCATTCTCTAGTAGGTCTGTGTTTTTGTTCCCATCTTGCCCCTAGGTTCTTCATGACCATTTTTTTTGTTTGTTTTTTAGATTCCATACATAGGTGTTAGCATCTCCAGCCCATCTTAAATCACCATTCCAAGCTCAGCCGTGGCGTCATTCAGACCTGGGTCCCACCAAGTGCCTTTGACCTCTGTACTCAGTCTGCTTGTCTATAACATGCGGACAGAATCTCCTATGTGAGGGTACTAGGAGGAGTGAGTGCCTGACCTGCAAACACACGGGGCTCAGAAACTGTGACTCCAAGGACACGTTTCTCTTGTACTTGGCACGCCTTTCTACCCGGAGGGAGGGGGAGACAGATGCAGGCTCCCAACAGTCTAATTGGAGTTGGTCCCTCTCCTGGACTGCAGGTCACCCTTAAAAGGATGTCAAATGCCTTGTGACCCAGGATGCCAGGGCTCTGAGAAGAGCAGCATCACAGCTACGTGGATTCCAGGAATACGGCTTTTCACTGAGGGTGAGGCTGTGTCACCCTGGCAGAACCCGTGGTTCATCTGCCCACTCCCCAGGGAGCAGTGGGAAGGTGGCCTGCCACGCACTGGGAGATAAAGCCAGAGTCTGAGGGCCACCGCTGCCCTCACCACCGGGGAGAGCTGGCCCGCCCTGCTCTCCTCAGAGTGGCCGAGCCTGGCCGAGGGCAGCCCTCATGAGCGCCTAGGGAAGCCTGAGGTGTGTGTGTGGGGTGCCGGGTGACAGCCTTCGGGGGTTGAGCTCAGGACTCCGGGAGGGCACTGGGCTCCAAGGAGACAGAACCTGGAGGTACGGGGACAGCAGCCCAGGACTCAAGGGGCTTCCACCTTGAGTCCACCTTGAGCTCAAGGTCCACCCACCACAGCTTCCTCCCCCAGACCTGCTCCGTTAGACCAAAGACCTGGGCCCTCTCCACGGAGGCAGAGCGTGTGTCCAAACCAGGCAAAGCTGGAGAGGTCTGGAAAGGGAAGTGCAGTGACTCCCTGCATCCCCGCGAACGCTGGGATGCCCGGTGGTCACCCCTGGGTTAGCGGGGGCAGTGGGAGCAGAGCCAAAGTTGACTCCTCAGACAGAACGGAGCATCACAACCTCCGGTTTACCCCCCCACCCAAAACGGCAGGAGGTCCCATCAGGCAGGAGTGGCAGGGCCGCCCCGGCCGGGGAGTGTCGTCAACTCCCGGCCATGAGGGGTCCTTGCTTACTCATCCTGTGGCTCCTGGAGCCTGACGCAGGCACCGCAGAGCAAGTTCTCAAAGCATCAATATTTATCGAATGAATATTTTATGAATGAATAAAGAATGCGTGAGTTAGATGCATCAAGAAACGAGAATTTAAGCAAAAAGCTTAACAAGGAAGAAGCCGGAAGCACAAGACTGAACTGTGCTTATTTGCGAACGGGGTTGTTAACATCGCTGACTTCTGTGGCTGACAGTGAGTCAAGCTTAGAACAAGCTCAGCAGTTTGTAATTTTTTTAAAGCAGGATTTATGTTGGTGTCATGAGACGACCAGAAGGATGTCCTCTGGGATCCCAGGCTACATCAAAACACCTAGACGAGGCAGACAAGGCAGGGGGCAGACGGTCTCCTTCACAACTTGGGGACCAGCACGGGGCCCAGGGACGCAGTAGCAGCCCAGGAAAGAGCCTGTCCTCACGCCCCGGAGCCAGAACACTCAGCACGGCCGCCACGGCCTCCGTGCACGAGCACGTGAGCCCTGCACACGCCCACACAGCAAGAACCCCCTAGAACAAGGAGCTCTTGAGAGGGAGTGTTTCCTTCCTCTCAAGGGTTAGGCCATAAACGCCCTCCCAGCATCAGCCCCAGACAGCAAATACGACTGTGCATTTATATGTCATCATCATCGATAATGACATTAAACAGCCACACCCTGGAAGCAATCTCGTGGTGGATCAGCGTGGAGAGGGATAAACGGTGCATTCACGAACGAATCACGAAGAGCAGTCAGAAGGCAAAAGCCTGATTCACAGTCGACTCCAGAGCACAGTGCTGATTTAAAGTTATAAAGACACGCAGAAAACGGCGTACGATATGGAACCACTAATGACATTAAAAAAAAACTGAATACAGTGCTTGTTGTGCCTATAAATAAATACAATAAAGCAGTAAAGTGTGGAGTGGATGATGCCATGGCCTCCGAGACACACAGACTCTGGGAGGAGGAAGAGAAAGGAAGGTGGGGGCGGGGGCCGGGGGCGGGGCTGTCAGGCTTCGCTGCTTTATTTATTTATTTATTTATTTTTGGCTGTGTTGGGTCTTCGTATCTGTGCGAGGGCTTTCTCTAGTTGTGGCAAGCGGGGGCCACTCTTCATCGCGGTGCGCGGGCCTCTCACTATCGTGGCCTCTCCCGTTGCGGAGCACAGGCTCCAGACGTGCAGGCTCAGCGGCCATGGCTCACGGGCCCAGCCGCTCCGCGGCATGTGGGATCTTCCCGGACCAGGGCACGAACCTGCGTCCCCTGCATCGGCAGGCGGACTCCCAACCACTGCGCCACCAGGGAAGCCCTTCGCTGCTTTTTCAGTTGCTTATTTTTTTCCAACATTTTCTTACGAGTTGAAAGAATTCCTCGGAGAATACTCTATATACCCACTGGTATATTCTATAATTAACATTTTATTCTATTTGCTTTATCAACTCAGTCTGTCCATGTTCCCATCCCTCCACCCATCCAGGAATCTAGTTTTTTAGGCATTTCAAAGACTAGTGCAGATATCATACACCACCCCCAAGTCCTTCAACAGGCAGAGTTTAACATCTGCTTACAGTTTTTCTTTTGATACAAAATCGACTCTCAGAGAAATGCACAAATCTTAAGTACACGTTGGCTAAATTTTAACAATGGCAAGCACCTGTGGAACCCACACCCAAATGTCAAGCTATACAACACGGCCATCACCTAGAAAATCCCTTTGTGCCCCTTCCTGGTCAAAGCCCATCCCAACCTCTCCAGAAGCAACCGATTCTCTGTTTCCACCGTCACAGAAGAGTTTTGCTGGTTCTGGGATCTCAAATGAACGGAACCACACGGTACATTCTATTTTGGGTCAGGCTCCCCGCACTCAGCATAAGGTTCCTGAGATTCTCCCATGGTGATGTATTAGGAGTTTATCAGTTTTTGTTGTTGAGTAACATCCCATTAGGAAAATGCCACCACTTGTTAATTCATTCTCCTGTAACAGACACCTGAGCTCTATTTTTTGGCTTGGAACATTCTTTATAGGTCTTTTTGTGAACATATGTTTTTAAATTTTTCTTGAATAAATAACTAGAGTTGGAACTGCTGGGCAGAGTATGTGTATGTTTAGTTTTGTAAGAAACTGCAGCAGCCTCTTCAAAAGTGGTTGCACTGTTTCACATTCCCACCCAGGCATGAACCTTCCAGCTGCTTCATGTTCCTTATGGACACCTGACATTGTCAGTCTGTCATTTTAAGCATTCTCATGAGTGTGTAGTGCTCTCTCATTGCGATTTAAATTTGCATTCCCTCCTCCCCACTGACCAATGGTGTTAACGTCCACTATTTTTTTTTAACATTTTATTTCCTTGAGGGAGAGAGAGAGAGAGAGAGAGAGAGAGAGAGAGAGAAGACAGAAAGATAGAAGGAGACAGAGACAGAGAGGGAGACAGAGAGGGAGAGATCTTGAGCAAATATAGCAAAACGCTGAAACCTGAGATATGGTATGCTAGTATCTAAATTATTTTCTGTATGTTTCAAGTATTTTGCAATTACAAATAAACATGATATTTCGCTCTATCTTACTCCAGCTATACCCCCACCTATAAGGGTGTGGCCCTAACATCCAAGCTGCGCTTGGGGGCACGGCTCCTGGTCTGGAGAGAGGCCCAGAGGAGTGGGAGTGGGCCAGGCCCTGGGGAAGCGATCCCCACCACAGCAAAGAGCTTCTTTCCAGAGTCACCGAGCTCGACCTGCCTCCGGACCTGCCCCTGTGGCCCCGGCTCTGCTCCTGGTCAGCTCTTACTTCCACCTTGGCTCCCTGCTCGCCTCTGCTGGACCAGGGCACGTCCTGCGGCTGACCCTGGCCAGGGCCCACGGGGGCCACCTCTCTTTGCCCTCCAAAGGCTGAGCTCGGGTGACACAGCACCTCTTCCAGGCACCTCTGCCTGGCCTGTCTCCTGTGACATTAATTTCTCCAAGGAACTTCCCATTGACATTGATAT
Organism: Orcinus orca; assembly: GCF_937001465.1. Taxonomy (NCBI): domain Eukaryota; kingdom Metazoa; phylum Chordata; class Mammalia; order Artiodactyla; family Delphinidae; genus Orcinus; species Orcinus orca. The sequence continues at coordinate 84,076,863 of NC_064575.1, forward strand.
GCGTCCCTCAGATCAACACCCAGTGACCCCAGATACAGCTTTCTTAAGAATTTAGAAGTGAAAGGTCTTGCCCAGATGTCTGGGCGTCCTCAGACATGGTGCCTGAAAGCATCTGTAGCTGAGGTGCTGCTTCCTTGGACGGACACCATTCATTTCTACCTTGACTTTACACTTGGCTCCAATTTGCAACCACGACCGATCCTGTCACTGAACTTGAATAAGGGCTGTGATGCCTCTGAAAGGGGGACCAGACTGCCCACCCTCTAAGGTCTCGAGGCTGGACTGTTTCAGCACCTCCCAAGCAGGGTGATGAGAGCAGGGCCAGGGAGCACGTGGGGCCGTGACGACACTCACCGTTGGCACTCGCCGGCATGCAGGACGAGCTCTTCATTGCTCCGGGCGCTGACTGTCAGCTCGTGCTCCGTGGAGTTGAAGACGTCCAGGAGCAGGTGGCACTGCCGGGCACTGCGGTGCAAAGACAAAGCCAAGTTCAGCATCTTCTGGCAGTCAAAGAGGAGGGTGACTCCGCTTCCCCCAACCCCCGAAGATTTTACACCACTGGAGGACACGAGAAGTACGATTTATCAAAATGTCATGTACCCCGGGACACAAAGGCTTACGAAGAAGACGCATTCTGAACTAATTGTGAATTCTACACAGTGGGTTTGGACAGGAGGTCCTCCTTGGTCCTGGGACACATGCTTACAACCCAGCTCTGCCCTTTACACACTAAGTGACCTTGGGAAGGTAGCTTGAGTTCTCCAAGCCTCACACGTGTGACCGCTAGGACGCATGACCCAGTGGGAAAGCACTCAGTATACAGTGTCATTCAATAAGCGACCACGTCATGGCCCTGGATTTCTACGGGTGCCAGGCCAGGTGCTGGGCAGGGGTCCACAGAGAGCCGTGCCCATGCTGTCCGTGCACATGTCCACCGAGAGTCCTCATGGGGGCCACCCCTCACTCCCCCAGAACTGTGGGTGACACCTGGGGTCACTCACCACCCACCTGAAACCTCCTTTCCCTGGCCTTCTCTACCGCAGACAGTAAAACTGCAGTAACCAAGTTCCCGCCGCCCCCTTCCCCAAGGGGAGCGCCATGGAACAAAGTTCCAGCCAATAACCGGCTTCTGGAGACTTTTCATCCCAAACAAGAAGACAAGTCCTTGAGAGAGGAAGGCGCCACCCTTCCACCTCCTGACTCCCTTTGCTTCCTCCCCGGGGAGGAGCAGGACGCCAGGAAGCTCAGGGACTCTAGGGGGCGATGGGGACGAACACCACGGCTGTGGAGGGCAGAGTGGGGCCCTGGGAAATGATAGCACAGACCCATTAGCTACATGTGAAAAACAAAATTCCAGCCACGTACGCTTCGTTTGTGCTAGCTGCCATTTGTCAGGTCCCCATTACGGTCCAGTGCTTGCCTAAAACTAACACAGCATCTCAAACACCAAGTGTCGCAGCTGGCTCATGACAGCTGATGGATAAGCGTCCGCTCATCAAAACGGGACAACCGGGCCTAAGACAGGAGCAGACAGCAACAGAGGCAGCAGCCATCCTCCTTCCTGGAGGAACAGGGTAAGGAGATTTTCAGAGAAGAAAAAAAAAAAAAGCCTCAGAAAAGGATCTGTGCTCTGGTCTCTTTCAGCTGAGCATTTCTTCAAAACATGACCTTCCATAGGGCATCTGAATTCTCAGGTGTGTTTCCCAAAGTGTGACAAGGGAAGATTTCGCTGGTTGTTAAGCAAAGGGGAGACAGGACTCACACCCACACGTGCCGGCTGCCTGCATTGCTTATTTCATACAAAAGCCCTGCAAGGTTGTCCTCCCGAGACCCACTGATGGAGAGGAGAGGAGAGGAGAGGAGAGGAGAGGAGAAGAGAGGAGAGGGAGGCTCAGGAGATGACGAAAAGTGCTGGTGATGACCGAGAGTCAAGACGTAGAGCTAGAAATCCTGTAGCGCTCACAGCGGATGAAGACGCATATTCCAAGCCAAACTGCGTCCCCTGTTCTTTCCAGAGAAGGGAACCGAGGTGGAGAGGGCGCAGTGACGTGTCCAGGGGTTCACACACGCACACACGCGCGCTCACATACACAAAGACTGACAGCATCCTAAGGCCACTGGGCACCTGTGAGATACCAGATTTTCAAAACACACACGTGTGCTTACTCTCAAGGGAGATGGTAAAAGTAGCAGCCTGATCGTCCCGCTACGCACTACGAGACGTCGCACGCCACGTCTTGAGCTGATTCTGGGTTCTGTGGGTCGGGGTGTCCTCCCCAGAGGTTCAGCACTTGGGAAAACATTCATTAGCTCTGACAGCTGCCTCCGAGAGGCCTCTTCACTCAGCTCACAGGAAAATGAGCTTTTGAGAATGAAGATCTATTCTGCCTTTGTCATAACTTGATGAAATCTTTAATCACAGCAAAACCTCTCATCAGAAAAGGAAATTCATAAAACATTTATCAGAGGCGGAAAATTGAAGTGATATTTAAAAGCAGGAGAGAAAAGATTCAAATACATGGTGTTTTCACCCACGGAATATAGTTGTTAGAAAACTGCACAGGAATGAACAACGTCGGAATGTAATACTTCTTTGTCCTCTGTTTTTTCTGACTCACCGTCTGAGTATGGGGGCGCTTGATCCAGTGTTTCTGTTCCTCCTAATTGCTGGTAGGATGAGATGCTGGTGGATCTTTGCTTTCTATCTATTATTCATAAATTAATTCCCTTTCCCAAACTGCAGTAGCACTGTGTGCCCACCATCGTGTCATTTACTCTGTTATCTTTCCATAGCTCTTTGGATGATTCTCTTAAGTTTTAATCTGTGTTTGAGCATATAATTTACTTTTAATTCTTATTTGCTTTTTGGTTTTATTTTTGGTTTTTTTGGTTTTTCTGGATCCATCTTTCTGAAGTACAGGGAAGCCCAGGAAAGCTTCCTAGAAGAACCGAGATCAGAGTAAGGCTTCAGATCCATCTGCCTGGTCGGGGGGCGGGAGCGGCGGGGTGGGGAGTGCCCAGCAGCAGGAAAGAATCTGGAGTAAAGTTGGAGGGAGGAGATGAGGCCGCCAGGTGGAAAGGAGAGGCACAGCCCAGGCACAGGGAACAGTGCGTGTGAAGCCACGTCTATATAGTTAGTACGCACTATTTCCTATCTAGAATTAGGACAATTAATTTATTAATTCATGTAACAAATATAAATATCTACTGAGTACCTGTTGTGTGGCAGGTACTATTCTAAGCACTTGGGATATGGAAGTGAACAGGAGAAGCAGGATCTCTGCTTTCACGGAACTCACACTCTCGTGAGGGGACAGGGCTAGGAAAGATAAGAGGAATTAAAAGTGAAAAAAAATTAGTCATATTTGGTAAAATGAGGAAAAATAGGTTCAAAAAGGTTGCTAAATACAGGGTTAAGACACACATCCACACACAAAATCAGTAACAACAGCATTCCTATATATCAACTAAAAACAAGTACAAAATATAATTTTTAAGAAAATATATTTACAATAGTAATGTACCTAGAAAAAATCTAACCAAATATATGCAGGATGTTTATGGAAAAAATGCTAAAGTTTTATGAAATGATATTAAAGGGGATGAATAAATGCAGAGATGTATCACGTTCAAGGATAGAAAAACTCAGTATTTTTAAATAACTCACTTCTTTCCAAATGTATATAAATTTAATGCAACTCAATAAAAAATCCCAACATTGTTCTGGTGTTGGTCAAACTTGATACACTGATTCTAAAATTTATATCTAAGATCTAAGGGCCAAGAACATGCAAAACAACAACGAGGAAAATTTTTGGAAGAGACTTGGCCAGCTAGATATCAAGAGTTGTCATAAAACTGTAAAAATGAAGGCAGTGGGGGCAATGATAAACACATCAATGAAGGACAAAACAGCCCAGAAGCAGATCCATGAATATAATAAGGTAATGGATATATGACCAAAGTAGCAGTGTTGATTATTAAGAAGGAGATTCAATAAACAGTGCTGGACAAATGGTTATGCAGATAGAAAGAAAATGATATCCCTACATCACACCATAAACAAAAATAAGTTCCAAACAGACTGAATAGATAAATGTAAAAAGCAATATTTAAAATCCTGTAGAAGAAAATACAGGTGAACAACTTCTGACCTGAAAGAGAGAAGGATTTCTCAAATGAGTTACAAGACATACAAAATATAAACAGATCTTCAACCAGGGCACCAGAATGCACAATGAGAAAAGGACAGTCTCCTCAATAAATGATGTTGGATAAAATGGACAGTCACATGGAGAGGAATGAAACTGGACCCTTACCGCACACCATATACAAAAATCAACTCAAAATGGATTAAAGACTTAAATATAGGATCTGAAACTGTAAAACGACTAGAAGAAAACAGGGGAAAACCTTCTTGGCATAGGTCTGGGCAATGACTTTTTGGAAATAACCCCAAAAGCACCGGCAACAAAAGCAAAAACAGATTAAGGGGGGTTGTAGCAAACTAAAAGCTTCTGCACAGCAAAGGAAACAATCAACAGAGTGAAAAGGCAACTTACAAAATGCAAAAAAATATTTGGATACAGTAGGTCTCAAAAGGGGTTAATACCCAAAATACATAAGAAACACAAACAACTCAATAGCAATAGCAATCATCATCATCATCCAATTAAAAAGTTCGCAAGGGCTTCCCTGGTGGCGCAGTGGTTGAGAGTCCGCCTGCCGATGCAGGGGACATGGGTTCGTGCCCCGGTCCGGGAGGATCCCGCATGCCACGGAGCGGCTGGGCCCGTGAGCCATGGCCACTGAGCCTGCACGTCCGGAGCCTGTGCTCCGCAACGGGAGAGGCCACAGCGGTGAGAGGTCTGTGTACCGCAAAAAAAAAAAAAAAAAAAAAAAAGTTGGCAAAAGACCTGAATAGACATTTCTCAAGAGAAGACGTGCAGATGGCCAACAGCTATATGAAAAGGTGCTTAACATCACTAATCATCGTGGAAATACAAACCAAAACCACAATAAGATATCACCTCACACCTGTTAGAACGGCTATTAAAGAGACCAATAAGTGTTGGTGAGGATGTGGAGAAAAGGGAACTCTCGTGCACCTGTGGGAATGTAAATCGGTGCAGCCATTACAGAACAGTGTATAACTTCCTGAAAAAATTAGTAATAGAACTACCCTATGATCCGGCAATCTCACTTCTGGGTATATGTCCAAAGGAAATGAAATAAGTATCTCAAAGAGGTAAGTGCACTCCCATATTCACTGCAGCATTATTCATAATAGCCAAAATATGGGAAAACCTAAGTGTCCATTGACAGATGAGTGAATAAAAAGACTCGTCTCTCTCTCTCTCTCTCTCTCTCTCTCTCTCTCTCCCCGTTTCACACACACACACACACACACACACACACACACACACACACACACACCCCATAATATTATTCAGCCATGAGAAAAAAGAAAAATCCCACCATTTCTGACATGGATGAACCCAGAGAACATTATGCTAAGTGAAATGAGCCAGACACGGAAAGACAGATACTGCATGATCTCACTTACACGTACAATCTCAATTAGTTGAACTCATAACAGCAGAGCGCAGAATGGTGGTTAACCAGAGGTAGAGGGGTGGGGGAAAGGGGGAGAGGTTGGTCAAAGGATACAAAGTTTCAGTTACGCAGGATGAGTAAATCCTGGAGATTTAATATTCAGCATGGTGACTGTAGTTAAGAATACTGCATTGTATACTTAAAATTTGCAAAGAGATTAGATCTTAAGTGTTCTCACTATGCACTCACAAGGTAACTAGGTGAGGTTACAGATACATTAATGAGCTTGAAATGCGAAATGAAATGAAATGTGACATGACTGTGTTAACCATTTCACAATGTATATATCACACTGTACGCCTTAAATATATACAATTTTACCTCAATCAAGCTGGAAAAATATATAACGGAAAAGACTGAAATGTTCGGCTGCACTGAAATGAAGCACTTTTGTACAAGGAAAAACATTAAAGTCAAAGCAAAGAAAAGCTAGCTGTGAAAAGGTGTTTGCAACACATAAACCTGACAAAGGATTAGAATTCTGAATTAATAAAGAACTCCTGTAAATCAATAAGAAAGAAATGATCCAATGGAAAATTGAGCAAAGAACAAGAGTGGACAATTTAAAGCAGAGGAAATCCAATGGCCAATATATAGGAACAGAGTCTCAATAGAACTAGTAGTCAGAGAAATGGAGAGAAAACCCTCAGGTATGACTTCCCACCCAACCTATTGGAAATGTTTAAAATGTGCTCTAAGACCAAGTGTTGGCCAAGATGTAGATGAGCAAGAATCATGGGAATCCTCATTCAGTGCTGCTAAGGGTGTAAACTGGTACAACTCCTTCACAGGGCGGGTTGGCACAACCTGGCCAAGTGGTAGATGAGAACCCTTTGATCTAATGACTCAACCTGTAGGCATGTATCTTGGACCAACTCTCAGAGTTCAGCACAAGGATGCTTCCTAAAATGTGCATTGCAGCCTCATTTATAAAATCAAAGAACTGCTTTTAACGAAGCGCAGCCAACTGGAGAGCAGACAAATAAATCTGTAACAGTCATACACTGGAAACCTAGATATAAGCGAAGATGAATTAAGAACTACAAACCTCACCACAGGTTAAGTCTCATGTTAATAAGGTTGAGTGAATAGCAAGTTGCAGGAGATAGTTACATATTTATATCAAGTTTAAAATATTTAAAAATACTCTATATTGCTTATAATAATCAACTGTAGGGTAGTAGTCACTCCTGCTGAGAGAGGAAGAGAATAGGGTCACAGGGGAGCACACAGAGTTTTAACAGTTTCATTTTTCTTTCTTTAAATTAGAAAAATAGATGCAAAAACAGCAAAATGTAAAAATCTGACAAATCTGTGTGGTTGGATAGATTAGCATCCCCTTGACTTTTCTTTATATGCTGCTTATAAGATGTAAGACATGTTTTATAAGAGGTATTTTTAAAGTCACTTAGAATGTTGTCTTAGCCGGGGTTCCCCCGGGAAAGCAGAGCCTGAGAAGAGGGCTGGAGTGGAGCAGGTGTTTGGGAAGGGGGTGCTGACGGGAGCAGGGCGGGGGCACGGGGTGCGGCGAGAACGCAGTACCACGGTGCCTTACTGAGCTGGCTACCATGTGGACCGCTGGCGCTCACCCTGCTGGTCCCTCTGAAGAGTCACGGACTGTGCCTTGAAGTGTGCACCTCAGGCAGAGGAGAGGGGATCACTTCTCCACCAGCCCCCGCCCTCCCTGGTCAAGCTCCCCCCGAAAGGAGGCAATTCCCCAACTCCCCACACTGTGCGGCAAGTGCACCTGTGCTGCGGCCCCGGAGAAGGCTTTCAGACATTCCAGAACTCGAGAGCTACGCAGCACAGCTGAGGTGAGGTGCTGTCAAGTTACCCCTGCATAAATCGGGCTGCCAGAGAGACGGCTGGTGTAAAACGTGGGCTAGGACTTGAGGCAGAGAACAAGACGCGTGGCTAAGAAATTTTTTTTTTTAATTAAGTGCATCTCCTGAAATCATAAACAGAGATTAAAAACTGACTTCAGATGTGACGGCAAAGGAGGGCCTCTCTGATGAAACAGCATTTCATTTCAGACCCACACAACAAGAAGGCAATCATGTGAAGGTCTTGGAGGACCGCTTTCCAGAGAAAGCAGTTAAGGCCAAATCTTAAGGCATGGTGTCATCAAGGGACAGAACGAGCCAGGAGGAGAGTGGTATGAAATTAATGACAGAGGAAAGGTCGTGACAGAAAGTTTGGATTTTATTCTAAGTATGATGGGAAGCTATCTTTAGAGTCTTAAGCAGATGAGCGACATGAATTGGTTCATGTTTTTAAAAAAATGACGAGCTCCTATTCTGGAAAAGATGCCGTAAGTTCAAATAATCCACTGCGTCTCCTCTACTGAACCCAACTATAAGTCATACACATAATGCATGGAGCCGCTATTGGAAGATTCGAAAAGTAAACTATAGAAGGTGGATTTGGGAAGGAGATCTGAAATCGAAGTTTCTCTGAACTTCAGAGCGAGTTTCCATTTCCCTCAGTCCTACCTGTCCTAAAAGGCGGCTCAGAGGCACCCATCAGGTACAGACAGGCAGAGCTCCGCGAGCTGCCTCTGTCCCAGGTCCAAGGCGTGGGAGAGGGCACCATGAAGGTGTGTTGGGGGGTCCTGTGGGCTTTTTCTTTTTTTCTTTTTTCTCCTCCGTTTCTCCCAGCCCAGCCCCTGGGCAGCACTGCTATGTGACAGTGCCATGATGGGTCATGGCTGCACAGCATATACAACTCCGAGGCCAGGAAACCATCTCTCTGACCCAAGGGACTGAGGTCCCATAAGCACAGGGCCAGTCCCCATCACTTTATTTCCCTGTCTGTCCTCTGACCAATTAGTCCCACACAGAGACACACAGAGGAAGAACTCAAACCTTGGCTTTGTTGTGGGCAGACAGCGAAGGGAGGCGACTATGGAAAGGAGAGAGATGAAGAGCGCCATTTGCTAAAGTGGTACCTGACCTGGGCTCGCTGTGGAGCAAGCACGAGGGGATGGATCCTGAGCAGTAAACCACGGGCTTCGGTAACTGAGCTCCAAAGAAGAACACTGGGCGGCACACAGGACTGATCCAAGGAGAACCACAGACTCTAAAACCAGAACTGCAGCACAGCCCACAGGAGGCACTACGGGACCATGGTGTGGACCACCCAACAGAACAGAAATATCAGCATTCTCCGCAGGATCCAAACAAGACCCCAGCACCTCACAGCATTGTAGTTGAAGTGTCCAGAATATAGTCTATAACCACTCGGCATAGGAAGAACCCGGGAAAAAGCCAACTTGCAAAGGAAAGTAAAATCAACAGACAACAACCTCAAGATGAAAGTCTTAACAGAAAAAGACTTTAAATACGTTCCGCAAAGTAAGGGCAAACACACTTGAAACAGATGAAAAGATAAAATCTCAGCAAAGAAATAGAAGATATAAAGAGGAAGCAAAGAGACACTTTAGAAAAGAAAAAACTGAAGAATCCACCAGGTAGTGAATTATCTGAGTAATTGAGGGAACGAGTAGACATAAAATGAGGAAGGATATAAAACAAACAATACCATTGACCAACTGGGTCCAACTGATGCTTAGTGACCATTCCACCTCCCCCACAAGTAGGATATCCACGCTTCCCAAGTTATATGCAACATCTACCAAAATAAACCATTTCTAGGCCATGATAAAAACCTCTAGCAACTTTAAAAGAGTAAAAATCACACAAGTATTTTTTTGAACCACACAGGAATTAAACAAATATATTTGAAGACAGATTAATAATTTATCCAATGGAAACAGCTGAGAGAAAAAAACGGGATAAAAACAATCTTCTGAGACAAGAAAGGCTCTGAAAGTCATGTCATAGGAGTTTGAGACACAAAATAAAACACACACACAGCTGTTGAAGAAATAATGGCTGAAAATTCCCCAAATTTGGCAAATAACGTAAACTTACAGATTCAGGAAGCTCAGCAAACCCCAAGCAGTATAAATTTTTAAAAATCTAGGCCCAGAAACATCCTAAGCAAACTAAACTTTCAGAAGCAAGAGGAAAGAAGCCACCTGAAAGCAGCCTGAGCGAATAAGGCTCTGGTACAAGGGAAACGATTCCAAGCCTGAAGATTTCTTATCAGAACACCAGTTTTGTTGCTTAACGGGTATATAACATCTTAATGGGTATATAATATCTCTTACTTATAATAAGTAAGTCATTTCATTTCTCTGAGTCTCAGTTTCCCCAACGAGGACAAGAATGCCTATGTCATGGAATTATTAGGAGGCTCCAATGGGAAAAAAAAGTGCAAGTGCTTTGTAAAACTACAAGCGGAATATTACATAAATCTGAGGGGTGGCGATTATTATTAGCTTGGTTGCAGTCAGTGGAGCGGCAAAAGGGAAAGCACACAGCCCGCCAACAAAGCAATCCCAGCTAATTACTCAACACTGACTCAGCTAAAAGTGACTATGAGGAATTCCCACGCCAAGGTCTGAGTCTGTCTAAAAACCATGGCATCATGCCCAGAAAGTTAAGTGGGGCTCTTTCTCCCCGAGTCTGGCCGAATTCTCCCAGCCCCTGCAGGGTCCAAACATCACCGTTCCATCCATCCTAGGGGCGCGGTAAAGTGAGTGAAGACACAGCCAGACGGGTAGTGATGGCCACACACACCTTTGGCCAAACCCATGTGGTCTTTTAAAGTTCCATAAGCCTGCCTGTTATCAATCAGCCTTCTTTCCTGAAAAATTAGTAGTCAGTTTCAGGATGGAGAGCTTTCTTGTAAGTCTTAAGAAAGCCAGGGAGCTTATTCAATCTAAAATGACAAAAAAATAATGGAACAAACAATCAGAATGTTCTTCGGGTGATATTATCTCATCTTCACCTCTGCCACACAGGTTACGGAGCTTCTAAATCTTACTGAAGACTCTGACAGTAGATTTACTGTCCATTAGAACTGGGTTTCCCAAAGTGTGATGTGAGGACCACCTGAAACAGATCCCCTGGCTCTGCAGGGGACAACGGATCAGCGCCTCGGAGGTGTCACACCCAGGGCTCTGGTGTCCTCCGGGCCTGGGGTTGGAAGAAGCTGAGTCTTACTGGTGAGAAAGACAAGTGGGCGGCGGTGGCACAGAGACACAGAAGACAAGCAGGGGAGGCTTCTGGAAGGAAGCGGCTCCTGCATTCGCTGAGGGACCAAAGGCTTGAGAGCAGGCCTGCAGGCGGACAGAGCAGAGCACGGAGCAGACAGGGCTGGAGCAGCACGGACTGTGCGGGGAGCTTGCAGGAGTCTCCTCGGAGTGAGGAGGCGCGTGGGGCGGGGACAAGAAAAGGCAAGGCAGACAGGCTGGGTCAGATTGTGCAAAGCCTTGTATGCCGAGCTCTGGAACCAAAACATGACTTACAGACGACAGCGACTCGTGGAAGGACCCTAAAGGAGGGACAAACTCATGCTTGTGTTTTAGAACAAACACTTCAGCAGCTATTTGGGGAAAGAACTGGAAAGAGAAAACGAAAGCAAGAGACTTCGAAAGGCTATAGCAACTGTCCAAGAAAGGGAGGGAGAGGCTGGCCCAAGGGACAAAGGTGACACGCCTGAGTCAATGCAGAGTTACTGAGGTGGAAAGGACAGATCTGGTGACCGACTGAAATGTGGGTACAGTGCCCTGTGGACGGCTGACACACACCCTGGCCTCTGACGGGTCTTGGGGGGCTGCACATAATGAAGGCAGGAAGGGCCTCTGTTTCTGATTTTTTAATGAGTAAGTTTTAAAATAATGTTTTAAAATGTTCCCTTTAGATGAAACAAGTTGGAATGGCTAGAATCCTAAAGACATACAGGATAACAAGCATCGGCAAGGATGTGCAGAATTGGAACCTTCAAGTGCTGCTTGAAGGTTTGGGTGGGAACGTAAGATGGTGCAGCCGAGCTGGAAGATGGCCAGGCAGCTCCTTTAAATGGTTAAACGGTTACACATGATCTGATAATTCCACTCCTAGGTATATGCCCAAGAGAAATGAATGCTGGCCCACACAAAAACTGGTATGTGAACGTTCATAACAGCATTATTCCCAACAGCCAAAAAGTGGAATCAACCCATCAACTAATGAATGGATAAACAAAATGTAGCATACCCACACAGTGAAATATTATTCAGCATAAAAAGAAATGCCATACTGATACTTCCTTGTGGGTGAACACTGACAACATTGCGTTAAGTGAAGGAAGCCAGTCGCATTTTGTATGATCCCACTTACGTGAAACATCTGGAGCAGGCAAATCTAGAGGCAGAAAGTAGATTCGTGGCCGTGTAGGGGAGGCGGAGCGGGGACTGCTAGTGGGTACAGGGCTTCAACCGGGAGAATGAAAAGTTCTAAAATTAGATGGTGGCGATGGTTGAACAACTCTGTGACTATACTAAAAACACTAAATTATACAGCTTAAGTGGGTGAATTGTGTGGGATGCAAACAATGTTTCCACACAGCTTGCATGTACATGCAGCGAGAGTGCCCGGGGGTGGTGGAGGTGAGGTCAACACGCTCCCGGCTCAGCCACAGCACCGCGTCACCTCACCAGGGCACAGCGCTCAGCGCCACCGTGGTCTTGACGGACACATCATTTACTCTCTGTTATACTGTCTACTTTGCACTCATAATGGACCACAGGTACGAGAAAAGAACCACGAAGACCACATGTTAAAAGGGGCACAAAAATGAACACCAAGACACCTGTGCCTCAAAATCCAAGGTTAAAAAGGTAACATAAAATGACAACTATGTCATATTTGGCTTTTCATTGTCTGGGAATGAAGACAAGCCCAATTCAAAACGGACGGAAAAGTACTTAAAAATAACTTGAAATCATGGTTCAATGTAGCATCGTTTGCAATTAACTCTATAATGATTAAAACTTTGAAAATGCCAAATGCAAAAATTCTAAATGGAAGGTCACAAAAAACTCTGGCCAATTGTTGATGATAGACAATCTACCTTTTAACATACGATGTCAATCCCTAAATCAAGTATGACATGGGCCTTTTTAATTGGTATTTATAAATCATACTTCTTAACATAATTAGTGTATATTACTTGTTAAGTAGGACAATCTTTAAATCTGTCTTTAAATAATGAATATTGATAGCATTCTTAAATGAACATTAACACATAACATTCAATAATGTAATAGTTCAAAATAAAATACAGATCACTTAAAATTATTGATTGTAATACTTTAATAATATGTATGGTTGAGACATAAAATAGGTCCCTTCAAGGTACAGCCGTGTGAGTGAAGACAGAAAAATGGGAGGTGATTCACCACCTGGGCGGCTCCTAACTGGTGACACTGGGGACCAGAGGGTGCTAACTGCTGTGTCAACCTAAATGACATGTCCAGCTGCTCCCGCCATGGGAGGTGGGGTCCCAGCTCCTGCCTGTGCAGATCTACACTATGTTAACACTTGGAAAGACGATGAAAAGCGTGCTCATCATTTCAGGGAACACAAGCCAACAGGAGCAGGAAGGGATGAAGCAAATCCGTTAAGTCATTAAGCTCCTTCCACCAGAGATTCGATGAATGGGTTAGAGAGAGATGGGAGCCCTGGGGCAGACCCAGCCCCCTGCCATCACAGAAGCAGGTCTCATCCGCATGCCCTCCTCTGTCCTCCCCAGGGTGCCCCTCACAGCCCAGCCTCAGTGAGGGCTCTGGAGAGGGTGAAGCTGCTGGGCGGGCGAGGGCTTCCCTCTGAGTAACACAGCTCTGGTCTTCGTACCAGCCACCCAGACGTGAGTCCCCAGCTGGGCTGTCCCTGTGCCACTTCCACACGGAAGAGAGGGAGTCCTTGCCCTTGACAACCGCCGTTTCTCAGTTTTCTACCTGTGTCAGGCACTGTATTAGACGCTCTGTGAATTGATGCATTCTTTAAACCTTACCGCAGCCCTGCAAGATCAGTGTTCTCTCCATTTCAAGATGAAGAAAAATGATGCTTAAAGAAACAGGAACGACTGACTCAAGACCACAGGGCAAATAGTGGGAGGATCAAAATCTGAAATTGGATACAGGATAGGTACAATGGATACAGGTACACTGGGCTCTGAAACCTGTGCTCGTTAAAATTCTAAACTGTTGTTAAATTTAAAACCAATTTAAATCAACACAGCAACGTGAAAAGGATCAACCGTGATGAAATCCGACATTGAAACTGCCTTTATTACATGTCTGTGAGCAGAGGCTCCCCACGGCGTGGAGCGGTCCCACTCCATGGGGGGAAACGGAATTTTTCTTCTAAATGTCTGGGGAGAGGCGCCACGGCGTGTCCGGTTGTATGATTTTTATTCAGAATGTGACAACTCCCACACCTTACGCCCTGCTCAGGGGAGTGTATTTTCCACAGAGCTCAGAGTAGCAATGTATAAGATCGGACCACTTACCCTAGCAGCCTAGAAAGAAGTTGCTCCTGAGGTGAGGGAGGCCAGGCACTCAGACAGGGCGGCACGGCCCAATCCATTTCAATCTGGTCCCTAACAACATTACCAGGCAGCTTGGTGTGAAAAGTGAATTTTAATGGTAATTGATCTCCTAAATAAAAGTCAGCTGAAAGCTAGGTACACCCCTGAAGGAAGGAGAATGGTTAAAAAAAAAGCAATGAGAATTCCACCTCCCATCTATATTGTGCTTTGGCTTTGAGAAAACACTAGGCCCTCTATTGTTTAATTTGATTCTCTTACGCCCCATGAGGTGAGCAGAGCCGGTGATCACTCCAGTGAGGGACAGGAGGGCTGAAGCTACGAGAGATACAGAGATGCTTGCAAAGACACAGGGGGCCAAGGGAAACCCAGGTCTCTGGAATGCCAGTTCAGCGTATGTGTGGCAGGAAGCATGGGTTTTGGTGCCAAGAAGGCCAGAATTCAAATCGAATCTCTTTTTCTCATTAATGTGCAACCAGGGTAAGTTATTTAACATCTCCATACAGCAATGCTGACTTCAAAGGGCTCTCTGGAGTTTAAATCCCACCCACTTTTGGTCTCCTGGGTATTTATGTTTAGGACTCCCTGGCATATGTTGGATACAGGCCTTTGTTGCATAAGCGCATCGTAAATATCTTCTCCCAATGTGGAGCTTGCTTTTCGACGAGCTGAAGTTTTTAATTTTGATAAAAACCCTCTTATCAACTTTTTATTTTACGGTTAGTAGTTTCTCACCCCATCTGAGAAATCTTTGCTTCATGGAAAACTTTTAATTAAGAATTAAAACTAATTAACTAATTAAAACTAAAAATTAAACTCTTCAACTGAGATGACTACCTCAGGGATTCTATTTTCTCTTGTACCAACTTTAGTAATTCATGTCTTTCAAACTTTTTTCCATTTCATTTAAGTTGTCAAATTCATTGGAATATGATTTCTCACAGTACACTCTTATTATTCTTTTAATGTCTGCAGAATTTAGCCATGCCCCCCTCTTTCATTCTCATTATTAGTAATTTGTGTGTTCACTCTCTTTTTTAAAATTCTGACCATCCTGGCTATAGTTTACTAATTTCATTAATCTTTTCAAAGAATCGATTTTGGGTTCCATTTAGTTTACATATTATTTTTTCATTTTCTATTTCATTCCTATCCACTATTATTATTTTTTTACTTCACTCTTCATTATTTATTTTCTTTTACTTCGGTTTATTCTGGGTACATTTTGCTCTTCTTTATCTTACATAGACACTTATACCACTGATTTTAAGCCATTCAACCTCTAGCATAAGCATTTAGTGTTCTATGATATCAGTTAGCTGGAGTTGTTTACTAGTCCTGTGCAAGCTTTCTATATCTTTCCGTTTCTTTCTATATTTTCCTTGTTCTATCAAAAACTGAGAGACGAGTGCTGAAATATCCAACTATAATTATCTGTTTTCCATCTCTCCCTTCAGATGTCGGTTTTATTTTGAAGTTATGTTTCTAAGTGCATTTGCATTTAGGGCTGTCGGGTACTCTTGATGACCCTTCCGTCATTACAGATTATCTGCTTCCTCTCTCTCTTTTTCTCCTGAAAGTCTACTTATTTGATAATATATCCATGCCATCTTTCTCATGATTACTGTTAACATGGCATGCCTTTTTCCCCCCATCTTTTTGCTTTTAAACTGTGCATATTTAATGTGAGTTTCTTATAGAAAACACAGAGAGTTGGCTCTTGTATTTTTATACAGTATGACAATTTCCACGCTTTTTCCCACCATATATATATCCAGTTCTTCCATCATCATTTGTTGGTAAGATTTTCATTCCACATAAAATTGTTTTCATACCTTGCTGGTCACATGATCAATTGATCATACATGAGTGAGTCTATTTCTGGACCATCTATTATGGTCCGTTGATCTCTCTGTCTTTACAACAATAGCATTCTCTCTTGATTACTGTAACTTTATGTTAAGTCTTAAAGTCATATAGCTTAAGTCCTCCAACTTTGTTTTTTTGTCAAGTCATATGCTTATTCCATTGGCAATAATCTGTTCCACTGTGAAATAATTTTAAAAACAGCTTGTCAACTTCCACCCCCCCAAAAAAAAGTCCTGTTGGGATTTTAATTGGGATTGCATTGAACTTATAATCAAATTTGGGGAAACTGGTGTCCTAGTAGTAACTGACATTTCCAATCAATAAACATGGTATCTCTCCCCAACTATTTAAGTCTTTCATCCATACGTCACATCATGCACAAAACTTCATTTGAGACAGATTCTGGGAAAAACTTTAACTATAAACCTCCTCAAAGAAAAAGTGGCAGAGTATCTCTGTAACTCCGGGGGGCAAAGATTTTAAATGTAGCATTTAGTTCAGTTACATTTAATGTAATTCTTGGTACAGTGGGTTTAAATCTACCACACTGCTATTTGTTTCTATTTAACTATATGTTCTTTTCTCCTCCTTTCTTGCCACCTCTTTCCCCCTTTGGGGGGTTATTTTTTAGTGTTCTGTTTTATCTCTCCTGGTATACTATCCATACCTTAAGTCATTGCTCAAGGCTTTACAGCATGGGTCTCTAACATCACATTCTAACTTCAAATAATATAACATTTTGCATATAAAAATGTCCATTTCTCCCTCTTTTTCCATTTGTGTGACTTTTTTTTTACATATTCTACTTCTTTATATGACATGCACTACAAAATTAAATGCTATTATTTCTTTCTTAGACAGTCAGTAGTCTTTTAAAGAAATCAAAAAGCGAGGATAAAACATCTCATAGCTAACCTGCTGACTTTATTTCCGGGACTCATCATTCCTTAATGTAGATCCGAGTTTCCGTCTGGTATTATCTCTGCCTGATGAGCTTTCACCAGGCTGATAAAACACAAGGACTGTGTTCTCTGTCCATCTCTGATCCCAGTGGTTGCTTCACATAGCACCCAAAACATTGGAGGTGTTGGTATAAAGGTTTACAGTCTGCTAAGTGCTTTATTAGACATACAAAGAATGTACAGGGGAACCCACAGAAGGACCCCCACTCTGCCTGGTCATGGTCAGGAAAATTTTATAAAAACGTAACATATATCAATGGCAAACAGACATTTTCCAAAAGGTTAAGTGAAGGAATGATAGTTTAAGGAAAAGAACAGTTTTAGAAAAGGAGGTATGCAAAGGCACACTGGAGTAAGCTGTCCTGACACG
The DNA here is from genome assembly GCF_937001465.1 of Orcinus orca. NCBI lineage: Eukaryota > Metazoa > Chordata > Mammalia > Artiodactyla > Delphinidae > Orcinus > Orcinus orca. The sequence continues at coordinate 84,094,116 of NC_064575.1, forward strand.
TCCTGGTGATGGTGAGAAGCAAAGTGTCTTTCACATGAAGTGTGGAGGGACTGGGGACAAACAGCTGAAGAGGAACACCTAGATCAAAAATTTAAGTACCTTGAATATCAGAGTGGGGACTTTGAACTTTATCCCGCAGGCACTGGGGAAGTCTTTAAGCCGGACGGTGACGTGGGAACGTTCATGTGTGTCTACAGGACGATGCCGGAGCAGGGTTAGAGGCAGGGGGACTGAGTAGACGAGTATTTCTAGAGTCCCAAGGAAAGACGGCAAAGACGTGCAGTGGAATGCGGGGACATCAGCTCAACCCACAGGATTTGGGGCTCAGTTAGACTTAGCAGGAAAGGAAAGGGAGGATTAGAGGAAATCAAATCTCAAGCCCCAGAGCAGGGAGAAGAAACACGTAGGCCAAAAGAAAGAGAGTGAGGTCAACAGGCGGGTAACCGGGCGCCAAACAGCACGTCAGCTAACCACCAACTCTTCTGAGTGTACATTTGCACCAAACCACAAGGCAACATTTTTCTCATCTTAAACCGTCATTAAGAACTGCAGGGGCCATGACATGGAAGCCAGATATCAATACGGCGAAAATAATCCAACTCAGTGACAACCTGTGCGGCTTCTAAGACCTATTTATATGAGCAGTGGCAGCAGGAGGTGAGGGGATGAAAAAGAACGCACACCAGGAGTGGACCAAAGCACAGGAAGGGCCTGAAAAACTCTAACGGCACCTGGCAGGCATCCTTGCCAAAGCTTCCCGCCGGCAAGTGCTTTGACGCTTTATACAAATTCAAAACAGAGGCAAGCGTTGGCAAGAAAGACCATTACTCTGTGGGTTGAAAAAGTGATAGATGATGAATGTGATCAAAATGTGCTTGGGCTGAGAAGCCCAAGCAAAGACATTAATTCTTGCTGAAGCCATTCTCCAATGGCTGGGGAGAACAGCAGTCTTTCCTATGAACTGAAGCTACCCTTACTTTTGGGGGCTGTATCACTCTAAAGAGAGTTTTATATCGACAGTAACATCCCTCTATTATACTCTGTGGACTATAGAGCCCACTGGTGGAGGGGAGAGAGATGCTGCATGTGATGTTCTCTCCCCCACAGTCAAGGATGGACAGGTATGTATAGCCTTAACTCCATTAAAAATAAGTAATACTGGGACTTCCCTGGTGGCACAGTGGTTAAGAATCTGCCTGCCAATGCAGGGGACACGGGTTCGAGCCCTGGTCCGGAAAGATCCCACATGCCGCGGAGCAACTAAACCCGTGTGCCACAACTACTGAGGCTGAGCTCTAGAGCCCGCGAGCCACAACTACTGAAGCCCACGCACCTAGAGCCCGTGCTCCGCAACAAGAGAAGACACCGCGATGAGAAGTCCGCGCACCGCAACGAAGAGTAGCCCCCGCTCTCCGAAACTTGAGAAAGCCTGCGCGCAGCGGCAAAGATCCAATGCCGCCAAAAATAAATAAATTTATTAAAAAAGAAAAAAAAGTAATACGAGCCCACTCTATCCTACCCCGAGATGTAACGTGCCCCTGGACGTGAGAATGTGGACATGCCCAGGGGTGATCAGGACCTGCCTTCCAAGGGCGGTTCACCACCTGGGCAGGAATCTGACCCCAGAGGGTCTCCATTTGGCTGGAGCCCCACCCAGTGCTTCGGACCCCACTGCTCCCAGTTCATCACAGGTCAAATTCGGGGGTGAGGGACTATCATTCTCCCACCTAAGGGAGGAATAACCTCTAGTATCTCTGACCACTTCTGGGTTTGAAGTAGACAAACTGGTTTCTTTCTCCTTAAAGGAAGACTAGGTCTGGAGAAGTAATCAAGAGAGAAAGCCTCTTGCAAGTAGGGTGCTCTGGGCAGAAATGACCCCATGCTCCAGATGGCTGGGAGCTCCGCAAAGATGGGGCTGAGACGCTGGGCAGCCTGGCCCTGCCTGCACAGTCCTCCTGGGGTGCCCGAAGTGACACAGACAGATGTGCTGGACGCCTCCAGAAGTCTCCAAGACAGGGAGCCATCGGCTGAGCCCCTGCTAACAGGAGAGCTGAACCAGACTGGAGTGAGCTCCAGCCTCGGGACAACGGGCGGGAGCCCTGTCCTGCGCGGTGACCACCAGAGGCAAGCGCACCGCGCCGCCAACAGTATTACTACAGCGCGTGAAAGGTATGAAGCCCAGGCACTCCCGTCTCAACGAAGCGGCATCGCTCTACACCGCCTGTCTTCCTGAAGAAGACCCGGGGAGGCTAAATAACTCAGCACAGTGAACAGGGGACCACAACGAACACCAAGGTCAGAATTCCAAACGCAGCGCCCTCAGACTCTAGAACACGGCAGTCAAAGAGCAGAGGTGCATTTACCTGGTTGCCGGCAGCGTACTGACTCGTGTGAAGAATACAGATGGCTCAACCTCTACGTGCAGCCCCAGCGAGAGGTTCCTGTAATATCCTTCAATGTGGCCCGGGCCTCCGGAGTATTTGAAATTCAGGATAGCTTCCAGGGTCTAAAAAGATGTAAAAAATGGTAAGTTAGTACTCTCTGTTGCCCGCCATTCCCCCAGGCAGCAGACTTCACTCAGATAAGGCTGAAGATTATCCCAACTGGTAACGTTATTACCACGGGCAACTCTCACCCAGGGCTGGCACCTGGCACCTGACATCTGGTACCATCTTTCCTCCCATGATGCCCTGTATCTAACACCTACAATTCTCAGCCTGGAAACACGAATGGAAAGGAGCTCCAGAATTACTCTGTGATGGGATATAGCATTTGGGAGAGAAAAACACATTTCAATCAGCATCACTTAAACACACAGATCAGGTTGAGGGGGGAGGAGGGACTCCCATCAAGGAGCTAGAACGTGGCTCCCAGGCTAACAGCGAGTAAGGCTGACAAGCTACAAACTCATGACACTTCCTTGAACCCACAGAGATAAGGTCACAGGGCAACCACATAGCCAGAAGGCCAAGGAGGAACAAGGTCCTTCCAGGAGGGACAGGGTGGGGACACATCTCACCAGGGGCAGAGGCAGCCACCATACAAGCTGGCAGGAAGGAATCAGCTCAGACGTTAATGAATTGCTAAAGGCTGAGTAGGGGCTCTGTTGATAGTGAGGACTCTCCAGGCCCAAGGACAGTTCCCACCCACCGGGTCTTCTCCGAGGACCTCCCTGGGGGCTTACACAAAGGACTGGCAGGGGCAGGAGTGCAGGGGAGCCTCCCTGGTGGTACAGGCCTGGCAGAAGAGGTCAGGAGCCACCACAGGAAGAACAAGAAACAGAAACCCCAGCTCCAATCCCCTACCCCCATCCCGACCCCATCCAGACCCTTCTCTCCTCTAAAGCAAAATCTTGAGCTTCCGGAGGAGGGGGAGCCAATGCCAAGGGCACAAAGACAGGGGTAAACATCCGTTCTAGTGAGGGGAGGGCAGACGCTGCTGGGAGGGCCAGGAGCCGGTCCCAAGCCAGGATCCTAAAGCAATGCCACTAGAGACAGAGGCAGGAAACCCATTCATACACACTGCCCACCACTATACCAGGCAGAGGATGGCTGCTCCTGGGGGAAGGGCAGGAACGCCGAGAGCCCACACGCAGGATCCAGGGGCATGGCTCCGACCTAGGACTGAGGCAGCACGAGGACAGCAAGAGGGCCCCAGCTGCTCCTGGCACAGACCTAGCAGGCACCCAGTAAGAAGCCTCTGGGGGTGGCATGAAGGTGTGGAGAGACCCCGGCCAGGTGCTGGTGGGCAGGGAGGGCTCAGGGCTGAGGATGGAGGACCATTATGGGAAAAACCCCTGGTACCTACCTCAGCAGCCCCGACTTTCTTCCCCTTCCCCCAGCACAATTCAGAGCCTGTGCTGCACCAAGGGTAACCATAGCAACAGGAAATCTCAAACCCAGCTCAACTTCTCACTAAAATGACTCAGCCTTCCCCAGTAAGGTCCTAAAACAGGCGTCAGCACACTATGGCCCAAGGGCCAGATCTGGCCCGCAGCCTGGTTCTGTATGCCCTGGAGCTGAGAACAGTTTTCACATTTTTAAAAGGTTGTAAAACAAAACAAACGACAAAACCAAAGAAGAATACGCCACAGAGACCCTGGGCAGCCAGCAAAGCTAAAATATTTACTATACAGTCCCTTACATGAAAAGTTTACCGATAAAACCCTAAGAAGAAAACAGGAGGAAATCTTCATGACCTTGGATTAGGAATGGTTTCGCAGACATGACACCAAAAGCACAAGCAACAAGAGACAACGGGCTGGTGTCACGGAAACCCAAGGAGGGTGGAGCTCTGGGATGAAGGGCCAGAATGCCCATTGCTGCAGCCAATCCACGTAAAAAGGGTCTGAGAAAGTGGCCATCACACTAATGGCGATGAGCAGGTCACTAATGACCCTAGTGGAAGCCTTTTGCAGAAAGGGAAGAGTGAGGGTGAGCTCAGAGCATTGTCTGGGGCTGACAGTGCCGGACGGGAGCCTCAAAACCACGTGTTCAAGGTGGGGACTCAAGCACATTCCCACCTGCAAGAGCCAAGAGAAGCCACACTTGCCAACGGCAGAGCAGGTGCCTGCCCACCTGTCCTCCTGCTCTCCTCCCTACGCTTCAAGAGTCACACTTCAATAAGCCTTCCAGGCAAGACACGGCATTTAGCCCTCAGTCATTGCTTTCACTGACCGGTTTCCCCTCTCCAAAAGAGAGGCAGCCACAGCTACACAATTATTTAGAACTAAAGAAAACCACCTGTGTATGCATGCTGTCAGAGGCCATCCTAGGTGGAGAGTGGTTTTCCTCTGGGAAGGCCAGAGTACAGAAATTCCAGAGACAGGCAAGGCAGCCTGGCACGGTGGACGAGAGCAGGTACGGAGGCCAGATAAACTCAGCCTGACGCTCTGTGAGACCTTGGGCGTAGTGTTTCACCATTCTCAGCCTCGGTTTCTCAAGTGTTAAGTGGGGACAATAATTAACACCTATCTCACTGGACTTTAATGAAGATTCAGTGAGAAAACGAAGTAGCAGGACATATATGCACTCACTAAATAGGTTCCTTTCTCCTTCTGCGACGTCACCACCTGACATCCTAAGGCAACACGGCTTAAAACAGGAGGAAATGTGAAACGTGTTTCAATGCCATTTATTTATTTTTTATTTATTTATTTTTTTTGCGGTACGTGGACCTCTCACTGCTGTGGCCTCTCCCGTTGCGGAGCACAGGCTCCGGACACGCAGGCTCAGCGGCCATGGCTCACGGGCCTAGCAGCTCCGCACATGTGGGATCTTCCCGGACCGGGGCACGAACCCGCGTCCCCTGCATCGGCAGGCGGACTCTCAACCACTGCGCCACCAGGGAAGCCCTCAATGCCATTTATTTTATTTAACATTTTTCGTATCGTGGTAAAATACTCATAACATAAAATTTATCATTTTAACCACCGTTAAGCATATGGTTTTGTGGCATTAAGTACTTTCACATTGTTGTATAACCATCACCACCATCCATTTCCAGAATTTTTCATCTTCCCAAACTGAAACTCTATACAAATTACACAAAACAAATCTACTCCCCTCTCCCCCAGCTCCTGGCACCCACCATCTACTTTCTGTCTCCATGGATTTGACTAATCCAGATACCTCATGTAAGTGGAATCATTGCATTTTTGTCCTGTTGTGACTAGCTTATTTCCTCAGCATAGTGTTTCCAAGGTTCATCTGTGCTATAGCTTATATCAGAACTTAATTCCTTTTTAAGGCTGAATAATATTCCACTGAATGGATATACCACATGTTGTTTATCCATTCACCTGTCAACAAGCACTTACATTGCTTCCACTTTTGGGCTATTGTGAATAATGCTGCTATGAACATGGGTGTACAAATATCTGTTTGAGACCCTGCTTTCAATTCCTTTGGGCATATCCCCAGAAGTGGAACTGCTAGGTCACATGATAATTCTATATCTAATCTCTTTAAAGAATCACTATACCATTTTCCACAATGGCTGCACCATTTCACATTCCTACCAGCAATGCACAAGGATTCCAATCTCTCTACATCCTCAACAGTACTTGTTTTTTTTTCCTGTTTGCTTGGTCTGTTTTTTAATAATCACCATCCTAATGGGGGTGAAGTGGTATCTCATTTTGGTTTTGATGTGCATTCGCCTAACGACTAATGATGTTGAGTATCTTTTTATATGCTTACTGGCCATTTGTACATCTTCGTCGGAGAAATGTCTGTTCAAGTTCCTCAGTCCCATTTTAAAAGCTCATTGTTCCAACTCACCTCCCACCACTCCTCAAGGTCTATATGTTTACAGGGTCCCTTGAACTTTGGTCCTACTAATTCTCTCAACCTGTATAAATGTTACTCCTACTTCATGGCCTCTCAAAAGCCATGCCTTCTCCAGTAAGATGGCTATACTGCCTTACTTTAAAAGGACTCCATGAAATACAGATTTTTTAAAAATACTCAAGGATCATATTTTGGTTTCACCAAAGTCCCAAATTCTTTTCCCATAGCATAAAGCACTGTACCGTCATCTCAAAAGGATTGCCAATTTTATGTCTTATACTTCTGAAAACCCTTGTTTGTGAGCAGAAGGTAAGACCTCCTCATACACACATCCAAATAAACCTTTCTGGAACGACTTTCTCAGTCCAGCTGACTCATCTGTTTGGTCTATTCTTTCATTCCTCTTTTCAGTCACTTCCCGGGTACTTTCTGAGTGCCAGGATCTGTGCTTAGAACAATGAATACAGTCTGGTCCCTGATCCCAGAAAGCTCACTAAGTGTTGAGTCAATGAATGTCTGAATAAATTAACTGATAAATAAGCAAATAAAACCAATCCATCACCCAACACATACATGGCATCTTCCACAAATTGCAAGCATGGTGGTCAAGGAAATAAACAGGTTCTCAATTATGGCCTTGAAAAGCCAAAATCTGTGAAGTAATAAAAATGTCACACTGTCTTTTTTGTTTTTTAAGGTAAACTTAAAAGTTGTCTCCAGGTAGTGATAGAGTAGAAATCACCTGGGAAATGAACAAAAAATACACAGAGATAGAGAACTGTCAAGTACCATATAACAAAGAAGAAATAGTCTGTGTTTCTATCTTCTTGGAATTGGCTGTTTATTTACTCTGTAGAGAAGCAAGGAAAAGATATAATTATGGGGGAAAATATGTAATTTATGAAAATCAAGCACAGAAAAGATTTTCTAAAATTGAGTATTACTGCCTTTCTTCCTTGATTAAAAAAAAAAAAAAAAAAACCTCAGTCCCAAAAATTTAGAATATCTTAATAAAGCCATAAAGTGGGGTGATAAAAGACAAAGGATGTCCAAGCTTTATTTCATCAAAACATAAGGAGAAACAATGCAGTACTCTGCCATAAGACTTTCCCTTCTCAGAACATGCGATGGTCTTTACTTTGAGGGAAGACGATTATAAAAATCAGAAATGGGCAAAGAATTAGAGAAAAGTTACTTTCTAGGTATATTATCAATATAATTTATTATTTGAGCTAAAATGAAAGGTCTTTCAAGAGCTACCTTTTATTGGGCACCTACTAAGTGCCAAATGCAATGCTAAGTTGTCTTCACACATGGGCTCTAATGTTAAGAGCCCTACAAGGAAAGTCCAGTTTTCGCAAACAAGCAGTTAGGTGACTGGCCTATGCCACACACCCAGGGAGTAGCACATCCAGGATTCAAATGCAGAGCTGCATGGCTGCACAGCCCTCTCTCTTTCATGTATGCAAACTGCTCAGAACAGCATTCATTCATTCATTCATTCATCCACCCACTCATTCACTCACTGACCCCGAATGAATGTCTACTAAGTGTAAGGGACTATGGCAGATGCCACAATGCCACCCCTGAGGGCTTGCTCAGGTCTAGTCAGAGACACAAGCCCCTAGATATCTAAGACAGTTGTGATATATTACATCAGAGAGGAGCGTCCTAGTATATACAAGGATACAGGAGATAAAAAGCCCGTGTGTGTCAGGTGTAGAGTTGGATAGGAAGAGCAAACAACCCAGCAAGGAAGGGAGGACTGGGCAATTATTAAATAGAAATCGGACAAATAATGGGAGAAAAAAACCAATTAAGCTAAAACCTATTTTGTGAAAATATCAATAAAAGTGACAATCCTCTAAGTTAGGCTGATCAAGGAAAAAAGAAGTGAGAAACTAATTACTAACATCAGGAACGAAAACGAGTATCTGTACAGATCGTGCTCACATGAAAAAGACAGTAAAGAAAGAGTGTAGACAATTTAGTGCCAATAGATTCAACAACTCAGGTAAAATGGGCACGTTACCAACGGAACCAACAAGAAATAGAAAACCTGAAGAGCCTCCTGCTAAGTGAAGACATTGGATTCATAAACTAAAACACCCTTCTAGTAGGAATGGATCTGAGCAACACCAACCATCAAAACAGCTCCTCCTCAAGAGGCCCAGAAGTCCCCTGGTGACTGAGAAGGGTCAGGACATGAGGTCCAGATGGAGGAAGATGTGTCTGGGGACTGTTAAAAGGCCAAAAGTCTGATTTCTGGTACCAAGAAAAGCAGCCGTTTCATCTTTTTTGTTGTGAAGCACATGTTCACATCATTTGACCATTCTTTTTTTTAATTGACCTGTCAGGTTTTTTCTTCCAGATATCTAGGAGGTTTTATATATTGAGGAAATTACTCCTTGCCTGATATAAGCTGCAAATATTTTTTCACATTTGGATAGTATCTTTGGGTTTATTTACGATGTTCTTCGCCTTGCAGAAATGTTTAATTTTTTTGCAGTTAATGCATCAGTCTTCTCTTTTATGTCCCTTGCACCTTTTTCATGGCTCCTGAATCATGGTTAGAAACACTCTCCACACTCCAAGGTTATAAAATATCATTCTCCCCTGTTTTCCTCTATGACTTTAAGGTTTATCTTTTAAACTTTTAACTTCAATGTTATCTCAAAGTGACAGAAAATTTGAAAGGAAAGTACAAAAACCACCCCGTTACCCAATTCAACAACTTTTCACATCTTCTCTCATTTTTAAATTCCCTGTCTTCAGATAGAGACAGAAGATAGATAGATACATAGATAGATAGATAGATAGATAATGAAATAATGACGATAATGGTGTCTGCAAGTTCTGTTCCTATTTTTCCATTAGTAATTAACAAGCAATTTGTGTGGAGATGCTTTGAGAGGTGATAAATACCTTATTCCTCATTAAACTCTCACTCACTAGCTTTAGCATCCATTGACAATTTTCTAACAACACAATTTTCTTTTGCTACTAAGATGCTCTTGCTTCAAGACTTTTCCAGTGAACAAACCTGAGAAATATGTGTGTCTGTACATACATACATACATACATACATACATATTGGCACCTTGCTGTAGACAGATATGGATATAAGTATATATATAAGATACAGAAATAAACACAAACAGGGAGTTCAGAGTGATACGTCAAGTTCCAAATTTACACCACAAGATTCATTCTCATTTTCCCACACCTGTGACAACCTTCTCTAATGTGAGAAATGTAGGCTGCATCGTGCACCCTCCTCCACAGGACACAAGTCAGTGCCTGTTGTCCCACCTCAGCCGAGGGCCCACAGAGAGAGGACTCCCGGCGTTCCACCATTAGACCTGGCACCTGCTCTTCATGGGTATGGGCGGGACAGAGAGCTCAAGTCCACCCCTAAGGCTCCGGGCCCAATGCCAAGTGCTATAAGATCCCATCCAACGTTAAATCCGCGACAACAGGTCTGCCTTTGATCTCATCAGACTCACACCGTGGCACCTTCGTTAAGCGCCTAATGGCATTCCAACCTCGAGTGTGGAACCGTAGTCAGGTCCACCTTCGCTGTGCGCTGCCTCTTTGATAGGCCTGGGCCCACATGGTCTGTTAACCCGGGCTGGAAGCATGGACACTCATTCTTTCAGATGGCTGAGATGAAATTACGGCTTTACGCCAGAGACGTACAGGAATCAGAGGCTGCCAAAGCCCGACGAGGCTACTCAGGATACAAGGCAGTGGCCACTGCAAAGCCCGCGTGTCACGGGGCTCTGCTTTCTCTGGAACTGGGCTGCTCCTGATTTAATTCATTTCTGCTGATGTTTTCAGTTATTCAACAACCCTTCTAGCCTGTGGCCTTTGTCCCTTTCTCACTCCAGCAAACCTCCTTCTTTAAACAGAAGACGAACTTTCTGACGCTTGGCCAGCGGCACTTCTAGGTCCTCGGAGCAGGTGACCCTGGTAAATCCCACCCCCCTCGGAACCTCCACCCTTTATCTTCACAGTGGGAGGCAATTTAACAGCTGCTTTACAGAATTCTTTTCCAGCTCAGTTGGTACAACAGGCCAAGACCAGAGCCGCCTGTCCTGCCCAGACCTCAGGAGTCCCACGCCCAGGGTGAAAGCTGAGCAGCTGAGACTGAAGGGCGCCCTTGTAAGCCCTCTGTTGGGCTTCTGTCCCCGATAGCAAAGGCTGCCTCTGGCACCTAGAATTTCTTCTTCTGGTCTATAATCTGCTCTCCCATTTTGAGATCCTCCAGAACATCTTGGCCAACAGGAAAAGAGGTTAAGGAAATAAAACTGCATTTTAATGGCCATCTATTACTATACATTGAATTCCACTTTCTTTATGCATCGTGTAGTTTAAGCCTCAAAATCCTTCAGAGAAGAGCTCATTAGCCCCATTTTGCAGGTGAGGGAAGGAGGCTTAAGGAAGATTAAGCAGCATGTCCCAGACCACCCCTCTGCGGAGAGAGTGTGTTCTCCGTTCTTCTGTTTCCACGTGAAGGACTTTCCCCGAGGACTCTCTCCCTCACTCTTCCATGCCCTGGTTCACATGGAAAACACTGGCTACCCCAACTCCCACTGGCCACCCTGAGGCCTGAGAGACCAATACCGGGGTTCTCTGGTTGGATTTTATAGCCCACCTCTGCCCGGCACCTCTCCTCACTGAGGAGCTCTGCCCCAGAACTCGCGTCAGTCCCCAGGAGAGCTCGTTTCAACACAGTGCTGGGCCCCACAGCAGTGTTTCTGATTTGCAGGTCCAGACGGGGCCCGAGAATTTGCACTTCTAAGGAGAGCCCAGGATGCTGAAGCTACTGGTCCAGAGACCACACTCTGAGAGCCGCCACGTGCAGATGGGGAGAGGAGGACAGCCTCCCTGACTGGTGAGATGGGAAAGGATGGGTCTTGTGGGCTCTACCCCTTCCCTGTCCTCCACTGGCCCTGCAGGCTGGCCCGAGTCCTAGAGCCGGCCCTGTGGGTGAGAATCATGGACTTCAGCTCTGCCCTTGATGTGTGGACACGCTAATTCCACGGTGAGGCGCTGGGAAGCCCACGTGGCCACAGCCAGGCCGGCCCTCCCACCTAGCTTCTCCGGGTTGGTGAGCTGACCATGCCACTCCTGCACACACTTCTCTGATGTTCCAAACTTAGACTGTGCAAGCAGGGTGCTAGCTGGGCTCCTCTCAAACCCTGTTACCCATGTGAAGACAGCCTGGGGCTGACAGTCTAACACCACCCACCTTCCACGGTTCCTCGGCAGGCCAGGGAAAGCCACCACCCCGACTGTCCAAGACACGTCCACTGAGCCCCGTCCCGGGCTGTCCACCATGCCGCACGCCCTGCCGAGAGCATGAGGAGGGGGTCAGACTGTTCCGGAAGAGGCTGGAGACAAGAGGAAACCAGGCTGACCCTTTGCCAGTGTGACGTTGGACCCCAGCTGCATGAAGGCAGGAAAGATGGGACGCGGACCAGTGGAGACAAGCAGGGCACCCTGGCAGGCCAGCCGCCGAGCTCTGGCCAGAGCTCCCTCAGGGCCTGGGACTGAGTGCTGGGCCACAAGCAGCTGAACCACAATGACAGAAACAAGTCACAACAGACCCAGACATGGCTTTACACTTAGCCACTGACTCTGAAGACCTCACCTCTCAAGGCCATTGGCCGACAGAGCCTCCCACGTGCTGATAATAAAACTGGGGCTTGAGATGTAGAGAACAAATGTATGGGCACCAAGGGGGGTAAGTGGCAGGGTGGGGTGGGGGTGGGATGAATTGGGAGATTGGGACTGACGTGTAGACACTGATGTGTATAAAATGGATGACTAATAAGAACCTGCTGTATAGAAAAATAAATACAATTTAAAAATTCAAAAAAAAAAAAAAAAAAGAAACTGTGGCTTGGACTTGTGATTTGTCCAGCCAGTCGCAAAGCTTGTCCAAGGCAGAATTTAATGCCACACCTGCCCAACTCCTAACTCCCTGTAATAGACAGCCATGGCACCGCTGTAGAAACAGTCATTATAACCCACTTAAATTCAGGCCCAGCCCTGAGAGTCCCTCCAGGCACGGCGGTGCCCCCAGGGCTGGCGCACAGCCTGGCACGCTGCCCAATGGAGGAGTTCAATCATCGCTTACCAATTAAATAAATAAATGAATGAAAGGAGTACCTTCAGCATTGATATAAAGAGCTTTCAGAGGATTACAGCTTCCTAGCCTCTGGGAGAATAAATCTCTATTATGAATGGAAACCTTATAGTCCCGCAGATGCTTTTTTTTCTTAATGCACAGCTGCATAAGAGAAAATTATCCCTTGTGTGCTAAATATGCCTTTCTAATTACACTCACCTAAGACACATTCACTCTAAAGGCTAAGAATAGCTAAATAATATAAATTACAAAGAAGTAACATTCTGTGTCAGCTGAAAACATTAAGCCAGAGGTAAGCCAGGATTAGTGAACAGTCAATAAGTCATCGCAAAGGATCATTAGTATTAAAAACAAAACAGATGCACAACGAGGGCAGAGAACTTCCCCCCCAAATGGGAGCCAAGCCGCCGCCAAGGCGTTTGGTTTCCTGCCTCCCTTGAGTCCTTGCCTCTGGCCACCCTGCCGGGGGCACGGCTGAGGAAGAGAAAGGTGGCAGCCGGGAGCCCGAGGACCCGTGCGCGGTCAGACGCCGCCGTGCACTTGCTGGCTGGGTGCCCGGGGCAGGCGGCCTCGCTCCAGCTTTGGGCTCCTCTGCACGATGACACGATGAGGGCCCCCTCCCTGCTGGGCGGCTGTGAGCAATGAGCGAGAAAACGAACAAGGGCGGTGGGTTTAACAAGCCTCAGCTCCCTCTGCTTCCTCAGGGAGGACACCTCCCTCCTGACAAAGATGAAGGCGGACGCTCGCGGCCTCTTGGGGAGATGAAACCAACGGTCCAAGCGCAAGGACGCCGCCCGCTCAACCGCCACACAGCCAGGAGCCCCAGATCCACTGTGTTCCTTGACTCCTTCCTTTCTCCAAATAGTCGCTCTGACTCAGTGTTATTCTACTTCACCAAGAAAAGTGAAAAGCAGTTATCACCAAGATAACGATTTGAATGTATTGATAGTTAATATTCTAGCAGTACTGGCTTTCCAGACATGAGTTGTCCTTTTCAAAAGAATGGTAGAATTGCAATGAGAAGCAAAAGGAATTCGGGGACTGTTTTTACATGAAATGTGGGGCGGGATCCAGACTGCATTATGAGGCAAGCCCACCTTCTACCTAAGGAACACCCGGATAAGAAGCCCCCAGGGTTGGGAGGGGAGATTAAAGAGACGGGTGTGGGCAGGCTGAGAGCCATGCTGCCCCCCAGTCCTCCTCACAGGGAGGGTGAGAGGGAACTTCCCCCGATGCCTCACAGCCACTGAACCCCACAGCATATTTAGAGTCTCAGAGTACCTCCCACCAATATTTATATTTAGTTTTCAATAAGAGGAAAACTAGCAACTTTTGAGCAGAGACCTGACAGGTACCTCCTTAGCCACGGGATCAAAGTTGCCATCGTCAGGAACGAGACATAAAGGCACCAGTGCCTCCTGGGTGATGCCTTTAGAAAGGCACACATTGCTCTGAGCTGTTCCTGCCCAAAATGCGTAACACCCATTTAATCACCAAGAAATATCAGACAGTCCCAAATTGAGGGACACTCTAAAAAAAATAGCTGGCCGGTACCCTTCTCACGTGTCAAGACCATGGGAGACAACGACGGACTGAGGACCATCCCGATGAGAGGGGATGAAGGATGCCTGACTCCCAGACGCACTGCCCCGTCCTGCACCGAATCCTGACCCAGAAAATGGAAGCTAGAGAAGTGGACGGAAAAGCACAACAGGGTTACGAGTTACGAGCATTGTATTAAGGTTACTTTCCTGGCTCACTAACTTTACCGTGGTTACGCAGGACATTAGCACTGGAGAAGCCAGGGGAAGGGTAGGAATAAATTCTCTGTACTCTTTTGGCACCTTTTTTGTAAATCTGAAATTGGTTCAAAAGACAAAGTTGAAAATGGTTAACGGTGAGCAGGGAGCAGCTGCGGCAGCAGCTGTGATACACTGAGCACCTTCTTAGTGCAGACAACACACGGATGGCAGGGCCCACGCCAGCCTGTGCACTCCCACCTGCAGCCTACTGTGCCCACTTCACAGATGAGGAGACTGAGGCAGACGGAGGAAGGTCCCACAGGTGCCGAGCGGTGGATCGGGGTTAGGAGGACGGGGAGGTGAGAGGCGCCCACACCAGTAACACCACAGGCTGGCTTTGCCATCACAGGTGAATGACGGTGGCCCAGGGCCTCTGCCTGCACAGCCCTCAGGAGGAAAGCTCCTGGAGCACTTCCCCAGGTGAGGCCGCGCGCTGAGGGAGGCAGGAGGGCGCTGGGAGCCGCAGGCAGGGAAAGCCCTGAGCACCTGTCCTGCCTGGGCCCATTCACGAGCCCCTCGCCTCTCGGTTCTCACCTTCAAAGGGAATCCTGGGGGTCTCTTCACCCTGGCCAGAGAGCGCTGGCACCGGCTCAAATGTGGCCACAAAAATGACTAAAGAGTCATCCATTCAGTCCGCAGTGACGCTGAAAGCTTAAGGTCCCCAGGAGCGCAGAGAACACAGAGACTGGACCTGGGCAGAGCAGAGCTGGGAAGGAGACGACCCCCTGAGCATCTGCGTGATGTGAAGCCCACCCACCTGCTGGAAGGTTACACACATGCTTTCACTTGATTATCATGAAGCCTTACTAGATTCATATTACATTTGCTTTTTATAGATGAGAAGAGAGATCTGCAAAGGTCAAGGCACGAAGTCCTTGCAGCTGGAGCTGGAAACAACCTCTGCCCCAGCAGCGCCAGGTGTGTCTCCATTGCACCAGATTTCCCCTAGAGACACACAAACAACCACAACCGTCTGCTGGGCGCTCACATCTAGCCCCCCTCATTTAGACTGAGAGAATTCTCTTACCAAAAAATAATTTCTCTAAATGCTGTCGGGTAAAAACATCATCTCAAGCAGGAGGCTGGGTCAGAAGGAGCAAAGAGAAGCAAAGCAGCACAACCGCTCAAATACTCAAGACACTTAAATACAGTCAGAGGCGGCGGGCCCCACACCCACACACCACGCGAATGCGGCGCGTCAGCTTCTCAACCGCTCTGGCCTCCGCTTCCCCTGGTGGAGAGGTGGGCCTGGCATGCTGGGCCGGCGGCGTCACGTCTAGGAGCCCACGTGCGGGAGCAGCAAGCCTAGACTGGCGCCTGGGAAGAGCGCAGCGAACCACAGGCGGGGCAGGGGGCTGGGGTGGAGGGAGCCAGCAAGCGAGTCTCCCCCCGACCCTCTGCGTCCAGGGCAGCGTCGCGTCTCCTGGAGCGGCCACGTCCATGGCCCACAGGCTGTGGGCGGCCTCACATCACACTGTGTGCCAGCTTTTGTCTTCCTAAGCACAGCGCATACGGGAAATTCTTGGCAAATGTGGCAGCTCACAGGGCACGTCTAGTCCAGTCTCCGGGATGCTGTCCCTGCTTGGTTGTAGAAGATTCCTGGGTCAGCCCTCAAATGAGCTGAGATCAAAATCAGTGTCAATGGAAAATTAATTTCCTTTCCCCCAGTCACTTCTCAGAATCTTTAATATATAAGGTGCCGGGGAGGGGTGGGCTGGTGCACTCTGATGTCACTTTATGGCTAGTTCCAAATGCCCTGTAAACGTTCGCAGGGCTCAGTGTCAACTCAAGGGCATATAAATGCGAATATTAACCCACTGATGAAACCCCCTTGCAGCTCCCTCCCGACTTTCCTCTTTCCCTGTATCAGGACGCTGCCCTCACCTCTCTGAGCCCCATCTTCCTGGCTTCCTCCATGAAGGCTTCCTCATCCCTTCAACCATCCATGTATCCATCCATCCATCCATCCATCCATCCATCCATCCATCCATCTATTCATTCGTTCGTTCGTTCATTCATTCATTCAGCATCTCCTGCTCACTAGACACCTCTGGCTCTGCGCCAGCTGTGCACCAGGATACAGGGATGGAAAGGCAGGGCCTGGAACCACAAGTTCTCACAGAAGGGTAGGAGAAGACGCCACAGAGACAGAGACAAGCCAGGCAGGAAGGGCCCTGGGGAAACACGCGAGACGGCAACGGGTCTCCACGAAGGGCTGGGGGGGAAGCAGACGGTGTGGGGGAAAGACTTGTCAGGCAAACGGAACTGCATTTGGCAAAGCAAGCAAACATGGGATGCCCCGATCGGGGAGTCACTTGTCATAGCGGGCGGGCTTCTGGCCAGAGCAGAAAGAGCGGCAGACGGAAAAAGAGGGAGGAACTGAGATGGAGAGGCAGGCGGAGGCCAGATTACGAAGGGCCTTCGAGGCAGTAGCTCTCAAACTCTGCTGCAGACCGAATACTCCCAGACATTGTGTGGGCAGTGGTGCCGTTTCTTAAATCTATGGCGGCGAAGCACCATCTCCAGAAGACAGATTATACCCATCCAAGTGTCAAGTTCAAAGAGTTCTGACAAATATACACTCGGATAATTGACACAGCAAAAAAGATAAAGCTTGTCCATCATCGCCCCTCCAAAGTTCCTCTCTGCCCCTGTCGGGCAGTTCACAGTGCTCCCAGCCCTCAGGAAAACAGAGATCTGCTCTCTACCACCCTAGATGGGTTTGCTTATTCTAGAATTCACACAAGTGGAATCACACAGCATGTGCTTTCTGTGTCTGGCGGCGTAATGAAACCCATTCCTGTTTCTACGTGCGTTGCAGCTTGTTCCTTGTTATCGCCAAGAGTACTCCACAATCCTACAACCATCGATTTATGTGCTGTTGGACACAGGGGTTATTTCCCGTCTGGGGTTGTCCTGAACAAATGCGATGAACACTCATGTGTAAGTCTTGCGGAGATACAAGCTTTCATTTCTCCTGGGTAAGTACCGAGTGAGAAGACTGCTTCCTTGCACGGGAACTACAGGTTTAACTTGCAAAGAAACCACCAACGGTCCTGCAAAGTGGATGGACCATTTTACGCTGTCCCCAGCAGCACACATGTCTCATTTCCTCCACTCCTCGCTGACTATCCAGGGCAACGGTTGTGCAGGTGTGTCTCATGGTGGTTTCGCCTTTAATTCCCCCGAAAATTTATGATCGTCCTCACCTTTTCACAGGTGTGTTGGCCATTCATATACATTCTTTTCGTGGGCCAAATTTTTGCGCCCTTTTTAACTGGGTGGTTTTATTAAGTTATATAATGTATTTATGTATTCTACAAACAACTCCAATGGTATTTTCAGCAATAAAAGTTCCCATTTGTTCTTTTTCTCTTGTTTCTTTCCTCATTCTGTCTCTATGTTTCATTAAATCCTTGAGCACAGCTCTAATAACTGTGGCCACATTGGGGAATGCCGACACGCTCACAGCCTAATCATTTCCAAGTCTGTTGCAAGGCACGGACTCTTCTCCATGTGATGCTTCCTGTGTTTCTCCTTTTCAGGTGTTGGTGGGTTTCGTGTTGAGACCCGGAGGTCTGCGTCTCTCTCGTCTTCCTTCCAAGAGTGTCGGAGCCGGTTTCGGCTGGCGGTAAAGGAGCTCAGCCTGCTCTTTCCCAGGCTTGTTTTTCAGCTCTCTCGGGCAAGTCTCGAGCTGGGTTGGCCCGAGGTGTGAGGGGTGGCCCTCACCTGGCGGTGGCTCCGCCTGAGAAGCCGCAGGTGTTCATCATGACTGCCCCCAGCCACGCGAGAGTGAGCCCGTGGCGCCGTGCAGCTCACAGCCCTGGTGGTTCTTGTCCTGGCTCCCGGGGGTCTCTGCCTCCATGGGGAAGGCTTAGGGTTCAGCAGTGAGCTGAAGGTGACCCCTATGCAGATCTGGAGCTCTCTCTTTGCTAGATCATTTCCTGGTCCTCTGCCCCGCAGTTTCAGCCACCTCAGCCTTCCTAAACACTGACCTGCATCCCCTCAGCTCAGCAAAGCTGCCATATTCCTGGCTTGAGTTCCTGCTACCCACACCTTGGCAGGACGCCAAGGCAATCAGAGGGCTCACCTCATTGTTTCTCTTCCTTCAGGGGTCACACAGCGCTGTGCTGGTTTCTTGTAGTCTTTCTGTGGTCCGACAACTATTATTTAAAT
Source organism: Orcinus orca (assembly GCF_937001465.1). Classification (NCBI taxonomy): domain Eukaryota; kingdom Metazoa; phylum Chordata; class Mammalia; order Artiodactyla; family Delphinidae; genus Orcinus; species Orcinus orca. The sequence goes on from NC_064575.1 coordinate 84,112,541, forward strand.
CCTTTCTTCCCCAATTTCCTAGCGGTTTACAGCAGGAGGGCAAGCCTGCCACCAATTAACTCCATCATGGCAGAAGCTGGCGTTCACCTGGCGAGCCTTTGGAACAACAAAGTCAACGCACAGGCCACATTCCAGACCAACTGAATCAGAATTTACGGGAAGGTCCCAGGGTCGGTAGTTTTTAAGGTCACCAGGTGGTGCCAATGTTGAGCCAGTCTGAGAAACAGGGCCTTGCAAGGGAGAGGTCGCATGGTACAGGCCAACGCTTGTCGGTCACATTAAAACTGCCTGGGAGACTGTACCAACCCCACCTCAGATTCTGATTTGGTCAGCCTGGCATGAGATGAGGGCATTTTTTTTTTTTAATATCCCCGGATGCTTCAGATCTGATTTGAAGCCAGAATGGAGAACCAGACCTGTGGGCACTGGGGAGCCATCGGAAGATTTCAAACACCGCAAGGCTGCCATCCGGTCGCATTGGGCAGTTGGGGTAATCCCTCGATTCACAAGCGTCCCCAAGCTCCGCGACGGGGCAAGTCGCCCACAGGAACACGGTCCGACGGCCTGTTTCGGCCGCTCCTGCGGGCTCCCGGCCGCCCTCTCGGCGCTGGGCCGCAGCTTCAATCCTGACCCCTAGTCCACACAGTCGCCCTCCGAGGAGCTGGGGCTGTGGACACAGACAGGGCTGGTCTCTGCCCTCAAGGAGCCCGCGGTCAGGGGCGGGGGGGAATCGGAGAAGCAAACGGACGCAGCAGATGAGCACAGTGCTTGGGGCGCTCCGAGAGGGGCTGGTGGCACGCTGGGGAGCCAGTCTGGGAAGCCGCCCCAGAAGACGGGTGTCTGAGCTGGGTTCTCAAGGCTCAGGTGGCATCAGCAGGATGAAAGAAGTGGAAGCGTTCGCCACGTGCTCTCAGTCTAAAGTGAGAGGAGTACGAGGCTGACTAGACCAGGAGCCTGGGTGGGAGGGCAGGAGGGCCGGGAAGAGGGCGGTGGCCAGGGGCCATGCCGTGGGGACACGGACCTCACCTGTGCACTGCCCCGGCCCCAACATACACGCGTGGGTGCCCAGTACACAGAGGTACTCAGTGAACACTCACAACGGTGCCTGGCACGCAGCGGTGCTCAGTGAACATCTGAGGAATGAATGGAGGGTCTTCGAGGCTCTTCCTAATTTGGCCTCATGTACGCCCCGCGGCCCAGCCATAACATAACAAGGTACTTCTCCAAGTCAGCAAACATGGTATGTTTGACTCACACTCTTTCGTACGTGTGGCCCTCTGGCTTATCATGCACTCACCTCACATATCCATCTAGTAAATTCTGACAGACCCTTCATGAGTCAGTTACAGTGACTTAACTCTGGGAAACTACCCTACCCGGCCAGAGGAGGTACAGGAAAAATGTCTGTTGAATGGGTGGATGAACACAGAACAAGCAGAGTGGCCATAAAGGACACTTAGATTTTGATACTGGATAAAAATGATGCCTGAGTAGTATTTAGACTGTTCAGTGCATCCTTTCTTCATAAAAGATTTATCTCATCAGGACGCTGAACTAACAATAACTAAAAACATTTCTGCTTTCAAAGCATTATCTCACATCTCCGTAAGAGGAAGCAACCGGAGGGTGGGGTGTTACCCTTTGGGTTACCCTCACACGCCCTGCCCTCAAGGCACACCCTGGCATCCTGGTCCACGTTCACGCTTCTGCACCTCTGTTAATGCCATGTCCTTCTTTTCTACCAGTCAAAATTCTACTCTTTTTTGAGGAGAAATGGCAGTCCTTCAGTGAGGCCTTTCCTGGGGAAAATGAATTCCTGTTTCTCTGTGTATTTCAGTCACCGTTTCTCTAGTGTGGTTTGGTGACTCTGCACATCCTAACAGCAGACCTCTCTATGACATAATCCAACAGCCCATTTTCCCAACTCAGCTGATATATCTGGCAGCAGTAACAAATTCCTGTGCCAAGTACACACTAAACCACATGACCCTTTCCTAAAAGACAGCATCTCATCGTGTTTGCACAATAATGGGCTGTGTGAAATGGTCAGCATTTCTTTTAGTTTATCCCATTCTACAAAGTAACATTTATTGATCTATACCTAGAATTCTGTGTAATATGAGTTGGAGATTTCAATTGTAATGGCAAAATAAGAAGTAAGGGCAGAAAAATACGGAGGGACAAGAAGACATTTTTGCGTTGATGAAAAAAAGTGAAGGCTCATAGAAAACAAGACACAGGATGAGAGGCTACCTGTGGCAGAGGGCTCTCCAGGCAGGCTTCCCGAGCTCCTGGAGGCCAAGAGCCACGTCTGACTTGTCAGTTTCCTCTGTGCTCAGCATAGGGTCTCAGCAAAATGAGAGAGTTGAAAGATCACAGGAAAACTGACGTGCACGTCCTAGGGGCCTGAACACTGGACGGTTAAAAGGATGGCAGCAAGCTAGGTGAGAAGAGAAACTGTAGACGCTTGTCCTGCAGTTTTGCAAACACTGCCCCATGTATTTTGGCAACAACTTGAACCCCGGGCAACAGGATCTATACAAAGTGTTTCAGTGGGACTGGTTTGGACATCAGGTTATGGTCTGGATGTGCCTGCTGGTACATGGAAGACTCCCCGCTTTCTGCAGGGCTGTAAAGGCCTGTACCCATAGGAGCCCACTGAAATGTCTGCCGTGGAACCTAAAGTGATGGCACATCTTCCCCACACAGGAGGGAATGATCCCATTAGTCTACACAACTGTCATCTCTCCCTTCTAATGTGCACAACCTTGTGCCAAGGCAGTGGTTGGTGATTTCAGCAGTTAGATATCGTCCCCCTGTGATAAAAAGAAAGAAGTGGCGTGCGAATGGTTAACACACCTTGAATTAATGCTCCTTGCCTCCTGGCCCACTTGCCTTGCTTTTTGATTACTTAACTTGTGGCTCCTTTTCAAATAGAGAAAGCCAGTGTAAAACGAAAGCACTCATTGAGCGATGGTCTGATACAGGGGGCAGCTCAGAGACAGAGTCAACTGGGTGCACTGGGAAGGCAGGATCATTTTTTAAGCCACAAGAGACCTGGGCCTAGGCGAGGACAGACTGAAGAGGCAGGAATGGTCTCAGACGGCTGTGAGCTCCTCGATGAGGTGACCTCGCTGTGTTCAGTGTGACGCCCCGTGGTCGCACAGAGAACGCGTGCTGACCTGCAGGGAGCTGAGCTGAACTCGTATGGGCTGGGGCGAGACCCACGAGTTTCCGAAAACAGGTGGTCTCCTTGAGAAAATTACCACCAGAATGGGTGGTCAATGAAAATGGAATGAATCCGTGAGTCATTATGTGCACGGTGCAATTCTCAACTAAATTACCAAGGATTTACTTAACACCTACTATGTGCAGAGCCCATGTAAAACCAACATCTAGGGAACAGTCACTTTGTTGTTTTTTTTTAAGTGTGAAAAGCAGACAGAGATCAAAACTCCCTGGTACCGACACAAGGGAACAGAGAACCTAAGGGAGCCATGACAGGGGCAGGCGACACCCGACGCCTTCCCACACGGGCTTGCCTGATGACAGGCTGCTCTGTCGTCTCCATGGAGCGCTTGCAAGAAAGCTATCAGAGAAAGAAAGGCACCTGCGCGGGCCATCCAAGCCACCTGGTGACAGGCACCCTCTTCACGGCTCCAGGTGGAAGTCTGGGGAATATGTATCTAGAAGGACAGGTAAGAGGAACCTTGAATAGTGTAAAAATATTTCTTCTCCTTGAAGCGTTTTAGTCTCACAACCTTTCAACAGCATGGAGGAGTCATTCAGAAAAAAACAGTGGCTTAGGAAAGACCTTTTTCTTCTAAGCTTTTTCACTGTCAAATTTGGCTCTTGTCAATAGACCACCCATCTGATTTCCCTCAAATTCCGTGAGAAAACTACTGTCCGCAGTCCACTGAGGTGAGGACAGGGCAAGGCCTGTGGGTTAACGTAAAGCAATGGGAAGAGCTAGAAGGCCGCGTGCAGGGCATCCTTCCCAATGTCTTCATTTTGCAGATGAAAATCCGGGAAAAAAAGTGTCTTCACCAAGGTCACAGAGTAAGTAAATGGACGGTATCAGTACATTAAAGGAGGTGAGTATAAAATGCAAAAGTTCTCTGTTCTTTCAATAAGCAGATGCTATTGACAGAGACCAATCCGAGCCCATGCAGAGAAAGGACAGAATCAGCAAGAAGCCTGAAGCCATGTGATAACAGGAAACGCTGACACGAAGGAAGGAGGGAATTCCAGGGAAGCTTGGTCGCCATCTTCAAAGCTCTCAAGGATGTGGCAAGAGGAGGGAGGCGTGGATCACACTGACCAAGTAGCAGAACCAGGATCCACATATAGAATGGCTAAGAAGGCGTATTTGTGTGCACATATGGGAGAGCTTTCTCATCAGGCAAGTAAAATGTGTGTTTATGCACTCCTTCATTTATTTTTTTGGTTGCCTGTACTTGGCACTTACCAATATTACGTGTGTGTGTGTGTGTGTGTGTGTGTGTGTGTGTGTACCACCTTGTATGGGAATTGTCAGCCTCCTTCTATGTCTGAGCTCCTTGCAAGCAAGGATTGTGACAGATTCATCTTTAAACCTCCAGTGCTGCACTTGGCACTCAGTCATAGCACAGAGCTGTCTGTAAAAGTAGGCAAGGCTTCATGGAGAAATGACATTTGAGCCATTTAAGAAAGAAATGGTGGCATCTCAGGGGATGGAGAGAGGACAGGTGGCTTTCCAGGCAAGAGAAACAGCACAAGTGAAGGCACACAGCCTGTGCCCTGTTCTCTGCTGGCTGAGGGCAGCCCTGCAGTCACAGACACCAAATGCAACCAGAAGGAGCCTACGCAAACCCCCGCGGGGGCTGCAAGAGATGCTGCGGGCACCGCACATCACGGCAAAGCCTGCTGAGCAGGTGCACAAGGGACAGAAAATTTTATATTTGGAAGAGACTTTCACTGGGAAATTTTACATAATTATAAATTAAATAATTTTCACTTTCAAGGACATTTCCATCAACAATATTCCTCACTCAAAAGAACATGTCAACCTCAGCTGACCTAATGGAACCAGGCTAATGGATAAAACGAGAATGGGTGATCAGCTGTATTATGAAACTCTTGAATCAAAACACCTTAATTAGTCCATTTGTATTTTGCAGGCAGCCATCAAAGCCTAATCAGTTTACCGCAAACAGCGCTGCTCTGGACACTTGTTCGATCCTTCATAACAAATAGCGATGCTGCGTCTGGCACAGCAATACCGCGTTGCCTAGTAAATTAAATCAGCGAGTATTAACCACCTGAATTATGCATGAACCTTTCCACTGTCAATGTAAATATGATTATTTTATCTGTGTTACTATATTAAGTGATTCATCCTTGAATTTCCCTTGCATTCACAATATATTGAGGATTAAAAAAACACTAGAAGGAAAACAAGACTTTAAAATTATGTCAGAAAATATTCCTTTCTGAAGTGCACAAGCCAACTGGCCATTGCAGAGTCCAGGCCCAGCACACACAGAATGCCTGCCAGCCCCTAGCTTTGAATATAGTTACGCCTATGAAGATAGAGCCCCCAATTCCCCTCCTGAAGCCACTGGGCTCACTTAACTGTACAGAAGAAATAAAAATGCAGCCCAATCTTGCTATTCTACCAGCACCACCCAGTACAGCACAGGTGCAGAGGGCCCAGAATCCAAAGTCAGACCTCAGTCAGGGTTCACTGCCCACACAGCCAGGGCACATTCACAACTCAAGGCCTCAGTCCATTCCTCTGAAAAGAAAGGATCGTGCTACCCACCTTGAAGGGCTGGGGTGAGGATATCTGGTGGACGTGGGTAGAGCACCAGCCTCGGCAAAGCGGTCTGAAATGGCCTCACTGTTACTCTCCTGTGGTTAGTCCCCTCTGGGCCGTGTCCACACACACACAACTTATAAATGGACATAACCTCAGTGAACTTCGGTAACTCACATGCATCTACCTTCTAATGCCCATATCATATACCATTACCTAAATGGACCAGAAACCACCAAAAACGTCCCCTGTCAGTGGGTGTTCAAGTTGTTCTCACATTTGCTAATACAGATAAAGCTTGGGACAACATCTTCGTGCACGCCTTTTCCCACAGTTCTGAATTATATGAAGAGAGAGGCAAAAGACAGGGTCATCACCATAGCACAGACTATATGTACTGACATGCGGCCTTCTTCTTAAGAGATTGTACCAACTTACACTGACAACAGAAACATGTTAATATACCAGTCTCCACATACTGTTGCCAGCACTGGACCTAACATTTTAAAGACTATGCATACACATGTGCATACATACAAAATACATATACATGCCTAATGCATACATCATACACATACACACATACGTATATACATGCCTAAAGTGTGTGCATATGCACATACCTGATATATACATATACACATGCATGAAGAATCCATGCATCATACATACGTAGGCACATACATAATACACACAGACATACGTATGTAATGATGGCTCAAAGATATGTGAGTTTTTCTTTGAATAATCGGAACAATTAGTAATTACATGAGACTTCAAAAAGATGGGCGGGCCTCGGTGGCAAACGCGCTGGAGAAACGTGAACAGAGCTCCTGCCCCAGAGCAGGTCCCAGCGCACGGGCTCCGTCGGGGCCGCAGCTTCCACACCAGCTGCCTTGCCCATATGATCCCACTTAATCCTCACAACCATCCTAAAACGCAAGTAAGGATTTTTTCCTCCAGTTGACAGATGAAGCAACTGAGGCTCAGATGAATGGTGCAGCTTTTCTAAGCTGATACAGTTACTAAGTGATTGAGCCAGATTCCAACTCATGATTTTTGAAAAGAACAACAAAGCGATTCAATGGGAAAAGCAGAATCCTTTTTCACTGACGCACTCGGTATAGTTAAGACATCAGTTTCCCCAAATTTATCTATAGATGCCTGCAACAGTCACAGTTCCGGCAGGATACTTGGTAGGAATCAATGAGTTGATTCTAAAAGTGATATGGAAAGGCAAAGGAATGAGAACAGAAAAACATTTTGAGAAAGGAGTTGGAAGACTCACACTACCTGGTTTCCAGACTTACTCTAAAGCTGCTATAATCAAGACACATGGCGAAAGAGACACATAAATCAACAAAACAGAGGAGAGTCCAGAAACAGACCCACACCCGTCAGCCAACGGCTTTTCAACAAAGGTGTAGAGGCAATTCAACAGGGAAAGAAAAGCCTTTTAAACAAACATTGCTGGAGCGACTGGACATTCATACACTGACCGGCCTGTCAGTCTCAACTCATCCCTTCCATAAGAAGAGAAAATAAAACCAAAATTAATCATGGTGCTCACATAAAACCTAGAACTCCAAAAGTTTCAGAAGAAAACATGAGAGAAAATGTTTGTTACCTTGGATTAGGCAAAGGTTTGTTGAATTCAGCCCCAAAATCATGATCCACAAAAGAAAACAAAATCGGTAAATTTTACTCCATCAAAATATTAGACTTCTAATCTTTAAAAGACACTTAAGAAAATTAAAAACACCAAATAACAGAAGGGAAGATGGTATTTATAAAGCACACATCTGGTAAAGGTTTTGTGTCCAAAAGTACATAAAAAACTCTCAGAACTCAATAATATGAAAATAGGCAACCTACTTCTTACCAAAGAAGACATACTGGTGGTAAATCAGCAAATGGAAACGTGTTTAACGTTATTAGTAACCGGGAAATACAAATTAAAACCACGCACCCATTAGAATCGCTGGAAAACGAACAGAACTTGGAAGACTAAGGGCTGGCAAGGGTGCAGAGCCCCGAGAGCTCTCGTTTGCTGCTGGCGGGAATGCCAGAATGGTGCAGCCGCTGGAAACCAGGTGGGCAATTTCTCATAAAGGATAAACATGCACTTGCCATGTGACCCAGCAACCCCACTCCTAGGTACTTCCCCAAGAGCAATGAAAACATGTTCACACAAAAACTATAAGAGAAAGTTTATAAGCAGCTTTATTCATAACTACCAGAAACCGGAAACAAACCAAATGTTCTTCAGCTGGTGATGGCTAAGCAAACTGTAGTACATCCAGACAATGGAACGCTATTCTTCAAGCAAAAGGACCAGATTACCAATACACTCAACACCATGAATGAATCTCAAACGCATCATGCCACGTGAAAGAAGCCTGAGGGCAAAGGCTACATACTTTATGATTCCATGTGCTCAGGAAACATTCAGGAAAAACAAAACCGATCAGTGGTTGCCAAGGGTGTGGCACAGGGAGCAGGCCTGCCTACAAGGGAGCATGAGGGGACTTTTTAGGGAAAAGGGGCTGTTCTGCACCTTAATTTTGGGGGTGGTGGTTACATATATCATTTTGTCAAAACTCCTAAGGCAGGCAGAGGAATTACCGTGCAGAAAACTGAGAGGCAGCAGAGCTGCAGTAAGACTGAAGGCCAGGGGAAGGGAAACCCGGAGAGACAGGAGACAAGTCCAGCGACAGCCTCGGATGGGGAGAGAAAAGCCCGACCTGTGCAATTATCGTGGTCCTTACAGAAACACACAGTTTTCCATCAGAAAAGTGAATGTTTTATCCTCATCTGTCATGGAGTTAAAATAACTAGATACGAAGCATGTGAAAACCCAGAAACACTGGTCGAAACACTGACACAGAATGTCTTCAAAGCATGCGGTTTCTCTCCATTTAATTGGAAACTGCTCTCAGAGAAAGAAAAACACCGTCCCGCAATCAGCCTACAGTCAAGAAGAACCTATTCCAAAGCGTTTCCTTATTGCTTTCTCTGCTTTCAAATCTCTCTATATGGTCACTTGCAAAAGTACAAAGTTTTATGGAATTTTAAAACAATTTTTCACAATTTAGCAAAAGGCAAGAAGAAAACTGCAAAAGTGCTAGACCCTTCACGGCAGTGGCTCCCTGGACGCCGTGGGGAAGACGCCACTCGTACTCAGGCTGCATGGCACAAAACTGGCCAGTTCGACCCCCACCCAGGCCCTCCAGCACTCTGTCACCCCCCCACCCCAAATCTCAGCCATGGCGGGGAAGGAGGGGTGACAGCAGCAGTGGATGGGGGCGAGGTCTCAGTGGGGGAAGGGCTGGGGTCACAGAGGGCTTGGAGGTGGGACAACGGCTGGCGCGAGGTTTCAATGACAGGAAAGAGTTTCCTGGGTGGGGAGAGGCAATTCCCCCAGGAATGGTCGCCACCTGGGCAAAGCCCTGAATCACAGGACACAGTGGTGTGATCCAGCAACTGAGCCCCCGTTAAGAGGAGGCAGCTCAGGGTGGAGAGCGCGCAGCCCCCCGCGGAGCGCGTCTAGGAGTGGAGAGGACGGCCCTCCAGGCACATGCAAGACAGAGCCCCAGGTTCCGAAGCCGGGCCCCAAACCAGATGAGCTACCACACCCCGGCCCCCGGCAGTCAGCAGGAGGCCTGCCCCACGATCGCTCAGGACACTCCAAACACTCAAGTCAGCGCCACGGTCCCCGGAGCAACCGTCCAGCTCTTCAGCCTTGGACGCCAAAAGTGACAAAAAAGAACCCGAGAAGAGTTCAGGCTGTGTGTGGCCAAACCCGATTCAAATCCTGGTTCTGCTCCTTACGAGGCGTGTGAATTTGGCAAATTCTTTAACCTCAGGAGCCCCAGAGAAGTGAGGGAGACCCAGCGTGAAGGAGAGCCCAGGGGGCGGCAGCCTGTGTGCGGGGACCTCAGATCACAGGCTGTCCCCGAGACCAGGGGACCGAGGATACACCACCTCGCCCCTTTATCATGACAGGTAACCACAAAGCCTACACACACATCGCAGCACAAAGGTACCACTTTCACCTGGTCAGATGTTGTTGCACGTGTCCAACTTTTGCTTTAAGAAGCCTCTCCCTGTAATGATCAATTCTATTTCACCAAAAGGCCAAATTCCCAGAAATGGAAGTGCCGCCGGACAATCCGTGAAAATAAAGTACATCAATGGTCCGAAATAAGGGTTGTGACAATGAGCCAGCCCTCAGTGGTGCCAAGCATGGGTCCTTAATAGTTCTCCTTGTCACTCCACACTCAGCGTTGGCGAGATTTGAAACCACGCTAGTTAACTTGCCTTCCACGTGCAATTCAGAACAGACAGGCTGAAAAATACAAAAGAATACAAACAACCAGGAAGCCTGACTGTGATTTCCGGTGCGGTGGCCGGAGATAGATGAGTTATGTGCGTGTGACTGTCAACCCTGCAAAGAGTCCTAGGTCCCCCCACAAAACAGGCACCAAACAAGCAAGTCCAAGGTGCTCCACAACCATCACCTCCTGAGGTCCTCACGTTGGGCCAGGGGGAAGGTATTGCGATGGGCCCACTGTGTCCACGGTCACATCCCAGACTCCTGTGTGCTTCCAGCCGGGAAAGCCGCTTCCTCCAGGAAGGCACCTGTTGGCTCTGCGGGTGTGACTGGGGGTTTCTCAGAGAAGGTAACCGCGCAGCAAGATTAACATCGAGATGGAACTGCCCCTCGCCGTCTGTTCCCAAATGCCTCTCCAGCAGACGGACGGACCGCTTGCCTCCCCCGGGGCACAGCCCCCCACGCAGCTGCTCCCACCTGCCGCTCCCCTGATACCCACATGGCCAGCTATTCAATCCTCCTCCCTCAAAGCCCGCTTAAGTGCCCTCCTCTGAGAAGACTGCCCGGACCTCCTCTCCCCTATTCTGGGTTCACTCCGACACGGTCAAGGTGAAGAAGAAAATCAACGCGTTCAAAAATGCACGCTTGATGCTGCTGTAAGATATTCTACATAAAGACACAAATCAGGGAAAACTTCCTGGGCGTCCCGCCTCCACCCCCTTTTTTTTTTTTTTTTTTGGTTTGGGAAAGATGGCCATACGCACGTGTTCAGTCAATGTTCTATTATAATGAAAATAAATGTAAAGTTGTCCACTACAAACATCCTAAGTGGTCGGGGTCATAACGTATCATTAGACCGGCCAGACCAGCTGCCTATCCCCCAGTCCGCGCACATCTCCCTGCTTCTCTCCACCCTTGACACCCAAGCCAAGGCCTGGCCCCGAGGAGGAACTCCATCAACGTTTCTTACAGCGCTTACTGAATTTACCAGGTATCCGGCAACAGCTCTGCCTCTCCCCAGGGACCACAGGCGCCACTGTTCACCCTGTACTGCTCAGGGCCCAGCTTTCTCTAACGCACAGCACGTCCTCACAACGAGCCCAGAAACTAAACGAAACTGAAGAATGCTTAACAAGGGAAAGATGCTGTCAGTGGAAGGAAAAGCTTTAAAATCCAGTGACCCATTTCTCCCTTATCTGAAATTTGAGTTTATATCCAGCTCACATGAAAGCCTCCTGTTTCTGTTATCAGACCCAACAGCTACACGAACACCACGTGTTCCTATGACCCAGTCCCAGGAGCAATCTTTTTCTCAGGATTCAAAGGAAGAAAGAATCTAACACGTCACATTAGCCAGCAGTGTGTCTTCTCTGGATGAAAGACGTCCTGAATGAACCAGGGCATCACTGCTTTCCTCCACACAGGGCTGCCTCAATGGAGGCGGCTCCCAGGCTGCGTGGTGACAAGATGCCCTGAAAGCTCTGGCAGAGAGAGCATTCTGATTTGCCAGATAATGAAGGTAGGTGAGGCCAAGAGGAGAGTGTTACAGGGCTTGATGCTTTCATGCATTTTAACAACCTAATTAACATTAAGGTGGTGACAGATACACAAAAGAAAGGGGGTTAAGAAGTTAAGGATTATAAACTGTTCTACTTGAACATACTGCTTTGAATAGGCCAGTGCTTGACAAACTGTTATTAACTTCATATTTTTCCAGTCTGACATTCAAATTAACTTTTCTGCTAGAAATAAAGCTTTTGCAAAAGACTGTTAAAAGGAAAAGAAAGAACGCACTTGTTAAACAAATCAAAATGCTCTGATTTGCTCTGAGATCACATGAGCGCAGGTCCAAATATGTTTCAGTTAAGCTCACATTGGTTTGAGGTCATAACAACGAGAACGTCCACTGCTACGGAGCATGGGGTACGGTAGGCAGCATCCCATACAGCTGGTGCTGATAAAGTGGGACAGCCCTGCTGGAAAGCAATTTGACAGCAGATAACAAGGGACTGTCAAACATTCACATCTTTTGACAAAGCAATTCTACTTCTGGGAATCTCTCCTGAGAATACGATCTGGAATTCGGAAAAAATCCTTCCAAGGAGATAAATATTTATCACGACAGTGTCTATTAAATTAACAATACAAGGTAACCACAAGTTTGGCAAACTTACGGTTACCAAAAGGGGAAAGGGAGGGAGGGGTAAATTAGAAGTTTGGGATTAACAGATACACACCCCTACATATAAAACAGATAAACAACAAGGTCCTACTGGACAGACAGCACAGGGAACTATACTCAATATCTTGTAATAACCTATAATGGAAAAGAATCTGAAATAGAATATATATATGTATAACTGAATCACTTTGCTATACACCAGAAACTAACACAATATCGTAAACCAATTATACTTCAATTTAAAAAATTAACAATAAAAAGGTCAGTACCTAAACATCCAACGCTTGGAAAAAATATTTAGAATATTCTGGTAACACTGTGCAATAGAGTATCATATAGCCATTAAAATGACCATGACAATGCTGTTGACTGAAAGGTACTAACCGAGTGGAGAAGCCAGGACACAAAAACCTCCATAAACCTTGGCAAATGGAAAGAGCAAGCACCACGGCATCTGACGGGCAGGGGCTCACGTCTGACCTCTGCCGTTTACTAGCCGTGCCAGCTTAGTGTCCAACCTCTCAAACTTATCTGATCGTCAGATTCCACGTGTGTAAAATGGGGAAGAGTAAACCCTCCCTGGGAGTTGTTCTAATGAAAAGCTTAGAACAGCATCTGTCATATAGTAGGCACTTGATAAATGGTGGCTGTGTTGTTACAATAGTGTGTAGGAAAGAGAATAAAAACGGTGATGGAATCAAATTTTCCTGAGGATGAGGGAAAACTGCATCACTCAGAGATTGCTGGGGGGATATGAAATGGAACAGCCGCTCTGGAAAACATTTTGACAGTTTTGTTTTGGGTTTTTTTTGCTGGTAAACTAAACATGCCATGACCATATTCCCCAGCAATTGCACTCCTGCTTATTTTCCCCGGAGAAATGAAGACCTATGCTCACACAGAAACCCATGCATGAAATTTTCTGTCAGCTTTATTCATAATAGCCCCAAACTGGAAACAAGCTACACGTCCTTCAGTGGGTAAATGGTTAAACTAACAGTGGTACATCCATTCTACGGAATAATAGTCAGCCATGAAAAGGAATGAACTACTGAACGAACCCAGCAACCTGGATGACTCTGCACAGAATTATGTGAGTGGAAAAAGCCGATCCAAGAGGCCTGTATGGTGTATTTACATGACACTCTTGGAGTGAAAAAACAGAGAAGTGGAGAACAGAACAGTGGATCCTAGGGGCTAAGGAAAAGCTGGTGGGCGCGGCTCTAAAAGGACACCATGAGGCATTCCCGGGGTGGTGGATCTGTTGTCTCCTGACTGTACCACGATGCCAGTATCCGGGCTGTGATACTGTACCACAGCTCTGCAATACGTCACTCCTGGGGGAGGCTGGGCGAAGGATGCACGGATCGCTTTGTACTACTTCCTACAACTGCATGTGAATCTACAGCTGTCTCAAAATAAAAAGTTTAAAAAAAAAAAAAAAAACAGTGATTGACTCTGGGCGGTAGAACCATGATTGATTTTTTTCTCCAACGTTTTACTATTTTTAACATTTTCTAGAGTAAACTTGTTATGCTATTATAATGAAAACACATCTCCATAAACATAAAACTGTCCACTAAAAACTTCAAATGGATAAGGTAAAAGCAGTATCGTTGGTACGCTCGCTTTCAGACCTCCTCTGATTTAGCAGCTTTAATCCCCGTGTGGCGGCTACTCGGTGGGGAGCTTGCTGAGATCATGCTCCTCTCCTGTTGTCTAGAAGCCTCCCAAGTGGCCTGCAGCACTGCATCGAAGCCATGAATGTCTGGTCCGACCTACCTTTCCCAAAGGCCAACATGAAAATCCGAATGTATCTCATCACCAGGGCTGACCCTGCCTTCTGAGCTCTACTGGGGCTGCTCCCTGCCTGTTCAGCAGGACTGGGTCCCCATAAGGCTCCAGCTGGTGCCCAGGGTCCAGGGAACTCTGGCCTGTTCTCAGCCAGACGACCTGCTCCCCCCCTGAGCACACTGGGTCTGGGCGACACCCTCCCCATCTTGGAGCGCTCACCAAGCATGCTTCAGGGCCAAGCGCAGTGCTAAGCCCTCTATTAGGGTCATTACTCCTATTTGATAGACAGGAAACAGACACCTGGAGAGGTGCTGTCAATTTGCCCGGATGACAGGGCTGGGGTCAGGCCCGGGCTGGGCTCTAAAGCCCGTGCTCTCGATCTCCTCACGGCGCTGGCTCTGCATCGGCAGGACCTGCAGCTGAGTCATCCACAAAATATGGACACCGGACAGAGAGAGACACGGAGAGACTGAGCCATGTTTCCCTTTAAAGGCCCACAACTTCTAGAAGACGGGGCTCCCCCGTCTGGTGGCGCTGGTGCTGGCTCAGAACAATCGGGCCGTGATGAAGCCTCTTCCACAACCCACACACCCACCTCTAGTGGGCGATGCCAGCCGTGACTGTTTACACCTCAGGTTCCCTCTGCGTATTTTGTTTGCAGAAAGGATGCTGCTGTTTAGATTTTCTTTAAGTACGAAACCCACTAGGACTGTACCATTAGTACAAAATATAAATTTCAACTTCTACCTTCAACGTTCTAAGAAAATCTCTCTTTAAATAAATCATCCTTTCTCTTCCACGCAGAAGGTCTTTATGTTGTAAAGTGAGAATCACCGAGTCCCTTGAATGCAAGCACCAGGGCAGCTCCAGGGGCTCAACCGGCCAAGCACTCCGTGGATGCAGACGTGCCCAGGGAAGCACAGGGCTTCCGATTTCACTGGGTGACAACTCTGCTCTGTTTCAAAGCAAACATCTCTCTCCTGTTCCCGGTCCACTTAGAGAGGAAAGGGGTAGGTCCTTCACCACGAGGCCCCTCTGAGACCCACCCCGAGCCGCACAGCGGAGAGGAGAGCGCTGCTCTGGGTAACGATGACCTCGACTGGCGCTCTCCACATGGGAGCACAGCCTGCCTCTGTCAATGAACCGCCTTTTATTCCTCTGATTCACTGTTAAAAATAAACATTTCTTTTTCAAAGTGCTACCAGAACTCTCTCCCAAAGCTGCTGCATTACAGCTCCCTCCGCCCTCCGCCTTGGGAAGTGCTGCAGTGTCTGGAAGAGGAGGCCGCCCAGGCTCACAGGGGCAACCCTCAGACTCCAGTTTCACCCATGACGCCCCCGCTGCCAGAAGCATGAGATGACCTGCCAGGCTGTCAGAGCTCCCCTCTGCTTTTAGACTAAACGGATGCAGCCAAACTCAGCCGTGACCTAACCACGGCTTAGACGGACGACGTGTTAGAGAGGTAGCTGGTAAGGGGGCTGAGGGGGGCACGCAGACTCTCAGGTGCGCTCGCGTCAGGCAAGCTCAACAGGGGCTCAGAGTGTGGGGGGAAAGGGGGAGGGAAGGTGGGAGAGAAGAGAGGAAGAGAAGGCAAGAGAGAGTGCTAAGAGCCGGGGGAGAGAAGACAGGGGGAGAAAGACAAAGGGAGACAGAGTGAAGAGCAGAGAGGCCGAGAGTGACGTGTCTTCCCACCAATAACCCCTCTGCCCCTGCGCTGCAACCCTCAGCTGCCCTGCCCTCTTTTAGGAGGGCAGAAGCATCCCAGTGGCTCTTGGAGACCACACTCCCCGCGTGTGCGTGTCAGCCCCCATGGTCTCCTGAAGCGTTTTGCCCGCATCACTCGTCTCTCTCCTCTGCTCCCCCTTCCTTCCGCGCCAGCTTCTCTATGTCGGAAGCTAGAAAGGCACTGGCCCAGGGCCCCTGGGACCCGGGGCTTTCCAGAGCAGAGACTTCTCAGGTATAGAAAGGCCATGGGGTACACACACCACTTACTAGGCAGCACCCTGTAACCAGACACGGTAAGTCCGCAGGAAAATCCGCAAATAGTCGGCTACTGAGTGAAGGAAAGACAGGCGTTAAACGGTCTCACACGAATTCAGGGCAGGTTTCACTAGCCAATAGGTTGGAGCCCTCTGCACGAAAACACCTCTCTCTGCGCCCTTTCTGGGTGTCGGAGCGGCGGGTCAAGGGCCGTGAGCCTGCCCGCGTTCAGCTCCTTCCTGACGCCTCTGCAGGGATACGGTGGGGATAAAACTGCCACGACCTCAAAGCAGGGGGGGAATGAGGCGACCTCCTGAGACCCCCTCTTGGGTGGACCCGCACTGAGCCACACGAGGCTGTACAGGGAGCGCACTCAAGCTGACACAATTTCACTCTACTTGGGTCGCGGTGGTTTTCTTTAGGTTAATACAGCTAATCCCAAGAGGGGCTGACGACCCTCTGAAACACAGTGAGGGAACGACCACCAGGACCAAGCCCACAGCATCCCTCCAAGCCCCGTCTCAGCCCCCCAGGTGTCTGGTCCGCTCGGAGCGAGGCGCAGCAGACAGCCCCCACCAGGGAACCCACAGCCAGGCATTGCAGCGGCCCAGCTCTGCTGCCAGGCTGCTCCCCACCAGCTGCTCACGGGGGCGGGCCCTGAAGGCGGTGTGGGTGGGGAGGGGAAGGGCGCGTGTACACAAAACCCCCTTGTGCGGCGCAGTAGCCCACTGGCCTCTGAGAGCCGGGCCGGTGAGGCTCTGCCCAGAGCTGCCAGCTCCCCCAGTGCTGAGGGGATGGAGTCCCGGAGCCGGAGAAGCTGAGCCAGGCTTCAAGGCTGGACAGAAGACAGCACGGAGGGAGAAGGAACAAAGCATGAATATACAGGGATAAGTCATTAACGCTGAAATGCCAGGTAAGAGCCGACGTCCCTTCGGACTGAAGACCAGGCACCGCGGTGAAGCACCTGGTGGCGGCCCAGGTGCCCGGCCCCCGCCCTCGGCCCCGGCGCCCCCTCTCCTGTCACTCGCCCTGCAACCCCTGTGAGTCTGTCCACTTGTCAGCGCCCTGTCACGTGTGACAGCCCTGCCGGCTTCACAACCCTGGGGCCAATGCTGAACAACGCCGTGGAAGGGGAGATGGCAGCACGGACCAGCGAGGCCAAGTGGGGCGGAGGGCGCCCGCGGCACCGAGCAGATAGAGGCAGACGGTCTGCCGGGGCTTCTCACCGCGTTTGCTCAAAGGAGGCCCCTTTTAGCATCACTCACCTCTGGGCAGCCACTCTGCTGCCTCTGCTTTTTGGGTGCCGAAATGTTACTACCAACGGTGTCACCTGCAGAAACCAGCAGGCTTCCTTTGGGAGACAACGGAACATCGCATTATAAAGTTATGGGCAGAGTTACTATTGGGGGAGAAAATTAACTGCCGTGATGTAGATAAGCGTAGAGATGAAAGACGTGAAGCACGCCGCAGCGAAGCAGGGCACGAGGGGCCTCTGAAGTCGGCTTCAAAGGGTTCTGATCTGCTGTCCCGCCCGCTGCGGTTCAGTTACAAAAATAACAGAGAATTACACACTGCTCTCAGCCCGGGACTGCTTGACCCGCAGTCTCTCCTTCTCTGTCAGTGGCCCTCCACAGCCTCGGGACAGAGGCCGACCCCCCCCAGCATGGCTTTCAAGGCCTTCGGAGGTCTGGCCCGTCCTGGCCCGCAGACCCGCCTCCTGCCAGCCCCACAAGCTACCCTACGACTCAGACCCACGACCCTGAGCCGGCCTCCGCGCAGCCCACCTGCCAGGGCTCGGCCCTCTCCTCCGTCCAGTGGGGCCTCCCCGCTCCGGCCTCCTGCCCCTCAGCAAAGCCCCCAAGACTCATCAGATGCTTCTTTACCACGTTAATAACGGGAGCACTGTTCATCGAGCACCTAACTGGTGTCAGAGGCCCTGCTACCAGCAGTCCCTCCGCCACCGACTATCCAGTACTTGATCCGCTAAAGCATCCCGATCTCCTTCCACAAGCGAGACGCACACCCTCTGAGAGGCTGGGCACCCCCCACCACGGTATCACGAGCACGTCCCTTTCCCACCCCACCCCACCCCAACCCAAAGAGACCACTGCCTTCCTTTCAGCAAAGGAGGGGTGATGAAGAGCAAATACCCCAAAATGGGATCATCTCTGGCTGCTGGAAACAATGGTGACTTTGCAACGTATTTCTATATTTTTCATGTTTTTGGTTTTGTATATGAACATCGAGTGTAAGGGATTTAGAGTCAAAAGTTCTTGGTTCTGCCACTTAGCAGTCATGGGAACTCGGGTAGATTACTGAAACTCCTAAGCCTTATGTCCCTAATCTGTTAAATGGGATTAGGACACTTAGATCATCAGGAATCAACTTAGGCGGTGTGCGTACAGTACTCATTGCATTGCCTGTGCGGCACCTGTCGGGTGATTACCGCTGCTTTCATCATGGAGACGATGAGCTTTTCCAAATGTCCTCCGGCTCACCCTTCTCTCTCATCAGCCCACATGCAAGCCATGCCCAGACCCTGCAAACCCCGGCTGTCTGAACCTCCCGAGTCTGGGCGAGGAGCGCGCCCCGCTGCCCCTGTGGCAGCACCTCTCACACGCCCCGGCATATATCCGTGTCCTTCTCACTCCCCGAGGTAGAGTCTGGGCAGGAAGTCGCTCCGGGGCCCCGTCAGCCGTGAGCTCAGCCCACGTTCCTCACCGGCACGTCACTGTCACCTGAAGAACAAGCCCAGCAGCCAGTAGCCAGGCTTCGGACGGAAGAACTAAAGCCGCACAGACTTGGGAGGCCGACCCCACCTGCTCATCGGGCAGATATGGACACCGCGCCCTCCAGAGACAGCGCCTGCCCAAGGTTGCCTGGCAGTGACTCGAAGCCTGCAGTCGGAGTCCCAACCGGGACAGCCACCCCCTGTCCAGACCCTCAGCCATCCTCACCGTGCCGGCTTTCCTCCACACCCCCCAGCCCGGAGTCCATGTCTGTACAGACCACGAAGCCAGCCAGCACAGGCTCCACACTGACCCTGGCTTCGGCGCGGCCCCTCGTGCGCAGCCCAGCTGCTCGCCCCCGCTCCCACCACCGGGCACGTTCTGGTCCGTCATCTCCGGGCCAGGTCACCCTGTGGACCGGCCTGTCACTCCCCACCACACTGTCCAGCTGGGAGGACCACGGTGACCCGAGAGCCGTGACTGGGCGTGTTTGCTACATGCAGGGGGCGGCCGCCCAGCACCGCTAGGCCTGGCCCGGGCCCCGGGGTGTCATCTCTGCTACACAGAGGACACGCGGGGCTCGGCCTCCACCAGCAGTGGACAGGGCTCGGGCAAGGACACGGTATGGGCAGGTCAGGCCGGCTCCGAGGCCACGTGCCCTCACTCCAGGCCTGGAGCCAGCGTTCCCCTCCCAGCTCCCACCACGACCACATCTGAGAGGTGCAAAGGAAGGGCTGCTCCGGCGGACGCCTGCCCAGAGCCACCCAGCTCGGCTGTGCACCCTCCGTCCCCACACCTGGCGTGTGCTGGTGACCTGACAGGCGTGTAGGAAGGGAAGGGAACTCCTCAAGAACAAGACCTGGTCTTTACCACATCTGCATCTCTTCCAGCTCTGAGCACCGTGCCTGGAAGGCGCGTTGGCCGTGCGGCACAACGGGCGAGGCCAGGGCAGAGAACAGCAAGGCAGCCGACAGAAGCGCAAGGCTCTTCCAGCTGCTCTGCAGGGCACCTGTCGGAAATCTGACGACTGGCTGTCATTCTGAAATAGCTACATTAATGAAAAGGTGAATCTTTATCAAGCAACAGTTTCCAAATAGAGAAAGAGGGAACAGAGATGAAAGGAAAGGAGAGAGGCAGGAGGGAGGGGGGCCACTCCTGATGAGCTCGGCGTCCCCTTAAGGCCTCCAGACAGGCCCCCAAGAAACCCCGCGGCACTTCTTCCCCGGCATGGAAGAAGACAAGACAAACACAAAAGAACTTCCAGACACTCATCAGGAGGAAGGGTATGATATGCCAAACGAAGACTCGTTGCCCCCCATTCCCAAGAAACGTAACTTCAAGCAAGGAGAGCAAAACAGTGAACAACAGACGTAACAGATAAGCATGTCATACAGCACATGGGCGACTGAAAGTGCGTGGAAGGAAGAGACAGTGGGGCAAAGCAGGGGGTGGGCCGCGGGGGCAGGGGGCAGGAGGAGAGGGGCGTGAAGGCTCAGGATACGCCTTGTTCACGGAGAAGCTTACATTTCAGCAAAGACTTGAGGAGGTGAGGGCATTAGCCATGTGGATGCCCAGGGGAAGAGCATTTCAGAAAAAGGGAACAGCCTGTGTGAGGGCAGCAAGGCAGAAGTGTGCCTGCCTCGTTCCTTCGACAGCAAAAACAAGCTGGGCTGGGGCTGGGGGGAGGAGGTCATGGATAACCTTTCAGGCAATGGTGAGCTCTGGATTTTACTCTGAGAAGCTAGGGAGCCACTAAAGAGAAGTGATGCACCTCACTCAGGCACCAGGTGACAGGACCCCTCAAGACAGACCACAGGGAGAAAAGCTAGAAACACGGAGATAGGTTAGGAAACCACTGTGACGATGCAAGTGAGAGCTAATGGTGCTTTCAACAGTGGAATAGGAGGGAAGTACCAGAAACTGGGGTGGGGGGGGGGGGGAGAGGGGGAGAGAGAGAGAGAGACAGAGAGAGGGGGAGAGAGAGAGAGAGAGACAGAGACAGAGAGAGGGAGAGAGGGGGAGGGGGGAGAGGGAGGGGGGGGAGAGAGAGAGAGAGGGAGGGAGAGGGGGAGAGAGAGGGAGAGGGGGAGAGAGAGAGAGAGAGAGAGAGAGGGAGGGAGAGAGAGAGAGGGAGGGAGAGGGAGCGGGGGAGAGGGGGGAGGGGGGAGAGGGAGAGAGAGAGAGAGAGAGAGAGAGAGAGAGAGAATTTACTCAAGGATTAAGTATGAAGTTCAAGAGAAAAAGTCAAGAAAGACTCCAAAGTGTTTGGTCTGAGCAACAGGACGGATGGAGCTGCCATCCGCTAAGACGTGTGCAGAGCCGGTTTGAAGGGAAGGTCACTTCCAAGTACGTGGAGTTTAGGATGCCTAGGAGATGTCCAGCAGAGGGGCTGAGAAGGCAAGGGAATGTGAGTGTCTGCAGTGTGGGCGAGGTCACCAAAGGAGTGGGTGTGGACGGAGCAGAGGACCGGGACGGGGTTGGAACTTTCCTACGCTAAGAGGTCAAGGTCGAGCGGGGACCCAGCGTCTCCCGTCCCTCTCTGCTCCTTCACTGTCTTTCAAACACACACTCTTGGTTCGGTTTGGGTTCTTTCCTGCCCACTTCACCGAGGGAGGCTGGAAGGAGAGGAACTGGAGGCGCGAGTGGAGCCATCTTTTAGGGGCAGTTGCAAAGGGAGGGGGCGGAGAGCACAGGCGAGGACTCGGGGTGCCGGGCCGGGTCCTCCTCTGAGGCCGTCTCCAACCCCCTCGCTCCCGTGCGCCTCTCTGTCCACCTGCAGACGTGGCCTGGGCTGGACAGCGGCCTCCACGTGCCCACGGCTCCCGTGTTCATGGAGCGACCGTCCTGGACGTGTCCCAGGAGCCAGGACTGTATCTGACTTGCCAGGGTGGAGCGCGATCCCCACATACACAGCCAGGAAAGAAATGAAGCAAAGCTGCAAGCCAGGCTCCACGGCCGAAGGGGCCTGGCCGAGCCCCTGCTGCCCCAGCCCACCTCGAAGAGAGGGACCGAGGTGACGAGAGGCAGGGAGTCGGCACAGCAGCGGCAGAGGAGGGTGAGCCGCGAGAAGAGCCATTAGGAATGCTCCTTCTGCAGAGGCTTTGCTAACGGCACCATGGGGGCAATTATTCACCTCCCTGTACCTCAGTTTCCCCCTCTGTAGACCAGGACTGGCACCAGGACTCACCTCAGAGACTTGTGAGGGCCCAGGAGGGACACAGTAAGGCTGGGGCCCTCCCCAGGGGACGTCTGGCCGTATCTGGAGACAATCGGGCTGTCACAACTGACTGGCGGGGTTGGCTCCCGGCAAGTGGAGAGTGGAAGACAGGACGCTGGTAAGTGGCCCCTGCAGCCACCTAGCAGCAAACCTCAGGGGGCTGCTGTGGAGAAAGCCTCACGGCGAGCGTCAGTGCCTCGCCGCTACCAGGAAGCAGTAAGAAAGAGCCGGCACAATGTTGCTAACGGCGCCCAGAGCTGCGAGCTCAGCCGGAGATGTGCTCCGACCGCTCTTCTTCTACAGATGAAGGTCCTGAGGCTCCCAAAGGCGCCATGACTTGCCAAGTAAGTGGCAGAGCCAGCCCACTGCCCACTATTGCGCCCCCGTCCGGGAGGGGAAGGCAGTGCACGCCAGCACCCACTGCCCACTATTGCGCCCCCGTCCGGGAGGGGAAGGCAGTGCACGCCAGCACCCACTGCCCACTATTCCGCCCCCCGTCTGGGAGGGGAAGGCAGTGCACACCGTCCGGGAGGGGAAGGCGGTGCACGCCAGCATCTGACTCCTCAGCTGCAGAAATGTGTGCTTTTCAGCACGTGAATGGCGCTCTCTGAGTGAATCATGTATTAGCTTTGCATCTCTGAATTCCGGCACTGGACCATCCCTTCGCTCCATTAGGTTCCTTCCTTCTCTCAACATTTACTTAGCACTTCTCCTGTGTACCGAGCACTGTACTGAGCTGGAGACACGGGGATGAAGTTGTCTAGGGAAGGCCACTCTGTAAACAAAGAATGACAGTCTAATACAAATGCAATGCCAGAGCTAGAATCATACAGGCGTAGGGCCCGGGGGCCAGAGAAAGGACCCAAGCTTCCTCTCTGAACCGGTCTCAAAGACTGAGGAGTTTCCTAGGCAGACAAAGGAGGGAGCAGACTCCAGGAAGGGGGTGAGCAGGAAGCAGCATGGGGGACCCTCAGGAACAAAGGTGACTTAGACCCTGGGATCCCTGAGACACTCACCACCTAGTGGACAGTCGGATACACAGATGAGCGCTCAGGATAGGTCACACCAAGGATAGGCAAGACGGATGACAGCAGGACGGGAGGAGACAAGAACCAGCTATGGAAAAAGAGGGACAAGGCCAAGGGTTTTCGGCCCTGGTGACCGAAACACAGTGTTCCTGAGGCCGGAGGACGACAGCATTGGCTCCAGGTGCCATGAGAGGGGCTGTCCCCTCCGCCCAGCCCACCTGACACAGGTACCTCTTAAACATCTCTCTCGTGATTAGCGTGCTTCCCAGAGTCACCCCAGAGAAGCGAAGCCTCCCCGCCTGTCTCTAACCCTCTTGGGCAGAGTGACGAGCTGTCATGGGCATGCTGGCCGACTCTGCCCCAACCTAGTAAGCCAGTACCCTGTGCACACCCACACCCCAGGGCTCCAACTCCCTGGCCTCTGACTCAGCCTGGATGGGCATGTGCACAGTTCCTCTGATGCCCGCCACGCATGGCCAGCACCCATGCGACACGAAGGGCGGCACAGCCTGGTCAGGGCTCCACGCCCCGAGGCTCCACGCAGGTTGACGCGGACCCAGACGCAGTCCCGCCTTGCCTCCTCTGCACCCCTTACCCGGTGCCTCCCCTTTGCCAACTCAAGACCACGAAGTCGAAGACTTCGGCTCCTGTTTCCTTACTCTGTTTTGCTAGCACCGCATTATAATTAGCAGGGTCACCCAGAGGCTCCGTCTCAAGGCTGTGCTGAAACAGCGCCTGGCGTGTAATCAATGAGCTACGAACGTGGTGAACTGTCGCGCAGATTGGTCATGTACTCTCAACAGTCAGCTCTTTCCCTGCGACGTCGGCTAACTGTACTGAATCCATCTCCCTGTCCTGTTCCTGGGTGTGATTCCCACGCTGACCAGCCCAGTCCTTCCTGTTCTTGGTACAAGCTCTTCCTTCTTTGGAACTATTCGGTTTCCCTAGCTTACAGAGAGAACACAGCTACACTTCACAGAGATACAGGCTCGGAAGAGACACAGAGCTGGGTACATACACGCTCTCTCCATGCCTGTCCACCTCCTGGAACCTGCTCCCTCCACCTCTCCCCACCCACCTGGTCAATGCACCATCCTCCTTCAACACTTCACCGCGACGGTCCCTCCTCATCTCTCATCTCTCTCTCCAGGCCTTCCCCATGCCACCTCTGTCCTCCAGTCCGTCTCAGCCACATAACCCGCCAGGAAGGAGCCAGACGGCACGTGATCTGAGGCAGAGGCCCCCTCGAGGGGATCTCCCCATGGACACAGAGCCAGCAGGCGGCATCCCCTGAGGGCTGGGTTGCCCGTGACATCAGACACGTGCGGCACAAGGGCACATCCCTCACCTCCCTTTGGAAGCAGGAACGAAGGGAAAGAGCAATGGAAAGTCCAAGCCGAGTTCAGTCACCAAGCGGGATGCAGATTTTGTAACGATGAAGTTTTTTTAATGTCTCCTGCTCAGATCAAAAAGAAACACACGTGACAAAGTTCTGGGTGATGAATCACACGGGGCTCCACTCCACCTTCAGAACAAAGGCAAGGTCAGCGGCGCTTCCATGAGAGCCTCTCGGCCCCCAGACAAGGGTCGAGCTGCCTGCGGAGCCAAGGCTCCGGCTCCCACAAAGTGAGCACCAGGTTTGCATTTGGGGGCCAGGCAGTATTCACAGAGAAGGCTGGAAAAGCTGCTGATAGAGACAGGTGCCTGGGAAATTGATCTGACACAAGATCAGAAGAATTTCCCAACCGTCAGACCTAGAAGAGCAGACAAGACGCCTGAACGGGGGCTTCTGGGTCCTCACCATGTCTGTTTGCGCCATGTCTGTCCTGCAGAAAGGCAGCCAAGGTAGGCCTCGCCGCGATGCCTACAGGTGAGTGATGCCAGGACTCAAGTCGCAGGGCGAGCTGGGCTGGGATCGCTACTCAAAGCAACCGTAAGTGGAAAGAGCCAGAGAATCACTGTGAGCTACCTCCTTGGGAAGTTGTGAGTTGGAACGAAGAGCCCAGGCTTTGGAGCAAGAGAAAACTGTGACCTCCAATTTTCCCCTTACTAGCTGGATGACCTCGGAAAAGTCATCTCACCTCTCTGAGACTCCGTTTCCTCCTATGAAAAAAAAGATGACAATGCCTACTGCCTAAGGGTTGTTATAAGAATTAAATGAGATAATCTATATAAAGGGCTTGGACCCTGCCAGCCTCCAAGGAGACTCTCAAAAATAGATCCCTTTCCCCTCTCCCTCCTTGAGTGCTACTTCTCTTTCTACCCCCAGCAACTCATCTGCCTGGCATGTAGTCCAGTCTTAATAAACACTTGCAAAAGTTCTGATCGGTTTCACAGGTGCCTCTGTCCAAAACAGTTGTTATCCTGAACTCCATGGGGTCCAAGATCCTCCTGACATCATAAGGGAGATATTCCTCGTGTGTAGTTTTGTTTTGTTTTTGAGGAAATGACCCATGGCTTTTCTTAGAGATGCAAAGGCACCCCTGACCTGGACTAGAGAAGGACCCCCGTACACAGGCACTGACGCCGCCAACAGGCAAGTCGTTCCTCCCTCTACTCAAGTCCTCAGGCCCGGGTTCAGTTCAACCACCTCCTCTGAAGTATCCCAGCAATTCCCGCCTGTACAAGTCCTCAGTGACTACGGACTCCCAGACACAGAGAGGCGGGACTGGAGGGCCCCTCCGGCGGCCGTTCCCAGCTTCACTCAAATATTCCACTCGGCTCTGTGGCTCCTACGATGGACACACAGTGCTGCCCGCTGAGGCCACAACAGCAGGTAGAACGGCGCCATCCCCGGGCTCAAGGTGATTTGCCGTACCAGTGATGATCACACATTACAAGGGAAGCTCGGGTTCTACCGGAGCACCCAGGGGGTCGGGCCAACGGTATGGTGGGAGGGGCTCTCAGTTCAGGGAACTGACAACTTGGCTGATGCTCGAGAATTAAGGAGGGAACCAAGGGCAAAGGGCGGGCGGGGAGAGGAAGGGCCCCGCAGGCAGGAGGCAAGCGCTCGCCAGAGTTCACAGGCGAGAGAAATGGGATCATTTCATCCCGGCCAGGCCACGCAGTCGCCCGGAGAAGAGATGAAGCCGCCAGGTGAGACGTGCTGCCGGACAGGTAAGTGTGTGGACTGTACAGCACGTGGCCGGAGGAGACGCGAGAGTGCGCGGGGGGCGGGGGGGTGACCGGGCTCCTCGCGGCAGCGCGGGTACAGAATCTGCGCAGACAAGTTAAGACTGAGACACGCCCGAGCTCTTCATCTCGCCCACAGTCTAGGCCAGAAAGGGCCAGTGTGAGGCACTCGGTTTTCAAAACAGGAAGAAAAAGAAACATATATGTGCCCGTACGTGTGTATGTATGTATAAATAAGACATCGTCTGGGTAAATTCTGAACTTAATGATGAAACACTGATTCACAAACCTACAAGGATGAATCGGGAAAAGGGAGGGTAAGGAGTTTATCCAGCCCAGCCCTCTATTTCCAAACAGGGAAACCATACCCTGGAGAGGAGAAATAACCAACTATACAATTATCAAATTAGATGCTTGGTTATTGGCAAAACCAGAATTCAAACCCAGTCTGCACATTCCCAGCCCTGAATTTCCCGGGGGCACAGCCCTCTGGGATTCTGCCTGCACCCCTGACGGCTTCTCATGGTCAATGGGCAGTGCTCCCTCAGTTTTCATGAGCTATTTTGGTCTTGAGCCTCTGGAGAGAGACAGCGCCGGCCCAGAGAAGGGGCTTCAGCCCATGTATGGGTTCGACTCGACAGCGTTTTCCGCTTGCACATCCCGCCCCCCACCTAGAACACACGGCCCCCCAGCCCCGCCCCTCAGCTTCCCAAGTGCATGTGCAGGAAGGCGGGCTCAGGGAGCAAGCCTGGGGGAACAGCGGTTCTCAGCCTCTCCCCACCTTAGGACATCATCTTCCTGGCCGTGGCTTTTGTCTGTTTTGTTCTGCTGTGTCCCCAGGGCCTAGAACGACGCCCGGCTCACAGCAGACCCTCCACAAACACGTGTGGAGTTAACGAAGCCCCAGATTTCCACGGACTTCTGCCTCCACAGCAGCTCCACCTTCAGCTGCTCTGTGTTCGGGGATTCTCACTTGACACAACGTCCTACCGCTAAGAACACATTTAAAGCAACTATTGAGAGGGTAGGGTTCTTTCCTTTTCCTTATTTCCAGAAGCCTTTATACTTACTGAAAGAAAGCACAATAGAAAAGGAGTTTCCAAAAACCAAAACAGAGGTAATTTATAACAACCCAAAATACTTTACTTTCCCTTTCCAGTTCTGAAGCGAATGTGATTCCAAAAATGCCTCGAGATATGTGTTCAAATTTTACAAAAATTATGTGCTGAAAGGGACACATCACCAGCAGAGGGGAGGCGAGGTCAGCCAAGTCCCTGACTGTCCGAGGGCCGCACAGACACAAGGGCCCTCCTGAGGGCCCTCCCTGGGGAGCCCCGAGGACGGCCTGAGGGGCTCCAGGCCAGCTCTGCGAGGGGACAATGGGAGTAGACAGGGCCTGTCTCGGACAACCTGGGGCGTGTGGTCACTCTAGTAATACCAGCTGGAGCTCATTCAGTACAAGCTACCACGCATCCACATAGGGGACGGTGATCACCTGGTCAGGGGCCGGGTCAGGGTCTAGCGAGATGCGCTGCCACTAGAAAACTGCTACTGAGAAAACAGGCCCCGTGGTACAATGGAGCCAACACATCCGGGTGTGAACTCCAGACCTGCCACCTAGTCGCGGTGTGACCTTGAGTCCAGGCGGTGCGACTTCCCTCACAGGGTTACAGATTATAGAAGAAAAGGTGGTGGGACTCCGTCTGGACTCCAGCCTGTGTGCACAGAGGGCAGCAGGCATGGTGAGAAGCCACTGAGAGGCCCGCTGGGCCCCCAACTCCACATCATACATCCTGAGGGAGGCGGGGCAACTGATCCAAGCTCCCCACAGCGCGTCTCCTCGGGAGCCAGTCCAAACCTCTCCCCCGACGGCACAGAAGCAGAAGACAGACACAGCCAGACGTCCACCCTGCCGGTCTGCCCCGGGTCTCACAGGTACGGAGGAAGGTCTCTCTGGGTTGGGTGGACTTGACATCAGAGCCTTGGGAAAGTCCTTATACAGAAGCCCTTCATGCCCAAAATGCTCTGGGGAGCCTCCAGGTCCACTGCCCACCCTGCCGTGCCCCACGTGGTGGGTCCACACGACAGCTGCGGCCGCCCCACGCCCCAAGCTTCCAGCTGGGCTCAGGGATGGGAGGCGCCAGCAGGAGATGAGCGGGCGGAGGGAGTGAGGCCAGAGACCCCTGCCTGCCGGGCTCCTGCCGTCCCGTCCTGCAGGAAGAGCCCAGAGCCCTCACGCAGCGGGCAGTTCTTCGCTGTGGCTTCCTCTCCTGGCCCCTCCGCCTGGAGCGTTCAAGGCTCCTGCCGCCGCCGGCCCCTGCCCTGCCACTCACTCACACGAGCACAGAGGCTCCCTTTATTCCACCCCCACCCCCCCAGTTACCCAAGGGTACCGCCTGCCTCGCGTGGGGACCCTGAGGACACATCCATCCGTCGGGAGCCCCTTTCCTTTGCATTTACAATCAGGCCCGGTCTGGGCTCACCCTGCACCAGGCACCTGTGAGCAAGGTGACCTGCAGGACCTCCTCCTGGTCCCTTGCACAGGTGGGGAACTGAGCACCAGAGGGGTCAGCAAGCTCGAGGCCACCGCCTTCAAAAGGGCCGCCCCAGCTCTTCGTTCCCCCGGCCTGCCTCAGTCCAGGCTGGGCTCCAGGGCCAAGTCCCAGCCCCGTTCCTGCCCGGCTGCTGCCTCAGAGATTTCAGAGAGGAGGGGCGCGGGGGAGCCTAGAGGACAGCCTGCCCCCCTCCCAACCCCAGGGCGGTGCCTAGGATACACAGGCCCTCAGCAGCAGCGGAACTGACCCGATGCGATGCGGGAGAGGAACACAGCCACAGGCCCCGAGACACACCTGACCAGCCACGTCACGTTCCCTCGGGACAGGCACTCCCTAAAGGTCACAAACGTATGCATGAGGACAACATGGAAACTTACTTCAAAACTGCAGTAAAACAGAAAGGAAGGAAACTGACGATAGTATCTGTGAAGCCCTGATAAGAACAAAGGCAAGGTGCTCTGTCCTGAAAGTGACCCATTTGACAGACGGATACACAGAAACAGTGAGCAGACAAGACTCCTTAAAATATTTATGACTTTAAGTGGCTGAAAAGCAGCACGCTTCCCCCGGCGCACACGCAGGACACTTCATCATGGGGACACTTTAATAAGGTGCCTTCCGCAGGGGCGGAGAGCACGGGGGACTCGGTGGTGCTGCATGAAACATTCACAGCTTTCTCTAGAAAGAACATTTGTGGGTGGTCCTTACCTTCCTCAAGTTGGCCATTTTTATAAACAGAGAAGTAATAATAAAACTGACGTGGCCACAGGAAGCTCTGGCTGGTTCTGCCTCGCAGGCATGAGGGAATGGAGAATTCTGGATGGTGGCATAGCTGCCACACTCAGCCTCACGCCCGGCTCTGAGCTACACACCCTCCACACATCATCTTTAATCCTCTCAACAGGCCCTGGGCTGCCCCCGTCTTTACGTGTGGAACCGCACTCAGAGCTGCGGGGGTGCAGCTGTTCCCCCCTACCCCAGTCCTCCCGTTCACAGGCGCAGACATCCTGCCTCGAGGCCCCGCCGTGGCAGGTGCCGAGCCACAGCTCACCCCCAGGGGTGTCTCACCCTAAGGCCTCCTCTTTTCTACCACGTTCTGCTGTAGCTTAGACACATCCTCAGTGTTTATGTTCCTCTTGTGTTGACATGTAATAAAACATATTCTTCCACGTAATTTTTCACTCACCTGTTCATCATTTACTAGTCATTTATTCATGCAGTATTTACTGAGCAGCCAGTAAACGTTATATACGTATATACAAGGCCACTGCAGGACGGGGAGTAAGCCCAGTGTCACCTGGGGAGCAGAGAGGAGGACGGGAAAGGCAACACCACGGCCTGACACTGAGTTATGAACCACGGAGACATGACGACACACAGCACGTGGCCCCTGCCCGGAAGGAGCTTGGTCTCAGGAACAAAGAGGCAAAAGCAGCGGCATCCCGGGCAGCGTGTGCCGTGGCAGGTGGAGGCTGACGCCACTCCCGGCCTGCGCGGGACGGAGGGCACTTCCAGCTGGACATCGGGATAGCGCCAGGGGCGAGCGGCATGGAAGGTGGGCCTCTGAGGACGCACAGGGTCGGAACAGTGCTGGTTTGGGGTGTGCCCGTAGAGAGGACCGCTGTGCTGAGCCTGGATGTCGGGGGAGTCTCCAGGCGGCCGGGGTCTGCAGCTGAGCCGGCCCCACACGCGTGTTCACCGCCTCCTCTGAGAGCCTGCTGCCGAGAAGAGCTGTTGCTTCTCCACCCTCAACCTTGAAGTAACTTCCCAACATGTGTATGGCTCTCAGACAAGTCATCCCACCCTAGAAATGGTGGCGGCGGCTCCACAGAGGAACGCCGGCAGGGCCCTCGTCACCAAGAGAGTCCTGTGGGCATCGAGTGGAGAAGGAAGGTTGGCCTGTTCGGTACAGACCCCACTCACTGCCCCCCTGGGAGCTCTGACGGTAGGAAGCACACATTTGTTTTCTGTGCCGTAAGTCGTCACAAAGAGGCAGGGTCCTTGGAGGAAGCCTCGAGGATAAGTTCAGCTCAGGACGGGGTGGCTTCGCCAGGCCACGTGGCTGGTAGGACCAAGCCAAACCTCTATTTCCGACTTTACTGGTAACGTAGGGGCTATCTTCATCTCCTGACTCATTTCTACCTTTGAATGCGCTTCAACCCAGACCCCACACCAGAGCCCATGCTTTCCACCACATCCTCAAGTCAGGCCCACTCATCTGCAGAATTGCTGGTTCATTTGCAAACTGGCTGATTTGGGCATATGGACCACAGGAGTTGCCCTAAAGTCTCTGGGCAGTAACCATCCCTTCTGACATCCCTCCCCAGGCCCTCCCCCGAGCACCATGGCACCCTCATGGTCCACCGCTGGTACTGCTGCTAAGTCGTGTGAATCCTCCCCGGAATGCATCCTCCTTTGGAGCAAGGGCTGCATTTCGTTCCTGTTCACATCCCGTCACCTGGCCCAGCATTGGCTTCAGAAGGACATTCTCCTCGACCATGTGTGGAGCAAACTGAATGCTGCCTCAGGTCGTGCATCCAGCAAGCATGCGTGTCCGAAACGAGCCCAGCACTGGGTTCATAAGGATGAAAGTGATGAAAAGATTAAAAAACTCTTTCCAAAAAAGAAGATATTCTGAACACCAGCAGCTGACACTGCAAAAGGCACATGGTCCTTTAGGGCCACATAGCCTAAAGTAGAAATCTGTTATCATAGTGTCATTAATTTGACGATCCTCATTGACAAAAATCTGAGTTAAGCTTGATCAAAAAGATGACATTAATGCAGTCATTCTTGGCACTCACGGTAAGCTCTTCAATCCCAGCACAGGCTGCAATCATAACGGGACCATCCGTCACCGATGCAATCGTTTCATGATTGCTTTTACACACTGGGTCATTACATTCAAGACTTAAAGACCAAGGAGGAAGAAAGCGGTGAAGTGTCATGATTAGGAGAGCAAGTAAGAGACGCAGGGACAGGAAAGCATACGGGAGGGGACCGGAGAACTGTGCCCCCCACAAAGACTTCGTGGATACAGAAAAAGCTTCTGGAACAGGAGGGAAGTAAAAGTAGTCAAGAGGCAAGAAGAAGGGAGGGAATTGCTGATGATCCAGAAATAAGGCTGTTTTCCAGGCGAGGCGACCACATATACATAGAACTTGAAGAAAAAGATGCAATATCCATCCACTGAATGTAATCCACTCGGTTACACTCAGCCACGAGTCTTCTGACCGCCTCCTGGGAGCTAGACTCGCACGAGGGGTGGAGGGAAAGAGAAGAATGAGAGGCTAGCTCCTGACACTCTAACCAAGGGCACAGATGTGAAAGTAACTAACCACAACACGGTGGAGCACTAATAGTAGCCTTAAAAAGCAGCTATACTCCAATAAAGATCCATTAAAAAAAAAAAGTACAGGGACTGCACAGAGAAGGGACTAGTTAACCATCTTAGAAAAGGAGTCTAGAAAACGGACGTGTGGACATGGCAGGGGCGGGGGGTGGCGGTGGGGATGAATTGGGAGGTTGGGATTGACATGTATACACTACCACGTGTAAAACAGACAGCTAGTGGGCACCTGCCGTAGAGCACAGGGAGCTCAGCTCTGTGCTCTGTGATGACCTAGAGGTTGGGATTGGGGGGCGGGGGGGGGGGAGGGAGGGAGGTCCAAGAGGGAGGGGATATATGTATACATATAGCTGATTCACTTCATTGTACAGCAGAAACTAACACAACACTGTAAAGCGACTATACATCCCCCAGTAAAATAAATAAATAAATATTTTTTTAAAATTTTTAATTAAAAAAAAAAGAAAGAAAAGCAGCCTGGAGAGGAGAGCATCAAGTTTTCAAAGGTGGGTTTAAAAACCAGTCCCACGCTTCTGGGCTGCGGGGTCATGGGGCGCGCTGCCCCCTCAGCCCCGCCTCCTTCGGAGGACACCCTTGGAGGGACGGGGGCAGTGGGGCTGGGTGAGGCAGCGCCTGGACATGTCTACAAGCCACCCCGCCCCGGGCACCGACGGGGTGTTCATGAAACGTGTGATTATGAATATTATTGGGGGGAAGGAAAGACCACAGAGCAGGGAGAACTGGAGCTGGAATCCGAAGGAGCCCCCGGGGTGCACGAGGTGGGGGAAGGTGGTTCCAGGCAGAGCGGCAGGAAGCGCCAGGCCACGCCAGGCCATGAGCGGTGACAAGACACCATGAGTTAGGGGACGGCCCGCTGTGCAGTGGATGTGGTCAAGGGCGGGTGAAGAGGCAGAGGCAGGCAGAACGCACGCACCCCGGGTGAAGGAAGCGGGCTTTTGTTCCAAGGGCCGTGAGGAATAATGAAAGGGTTTAGAGCGGGGGTGAGGTACAGCCCTGTCTGCCTTTTAGAAAGACCACGCCGGCCACGACGCAAAGTGGAGAGGGTTCACTCTGCACCTGTCGGAGGAAACTGGCCAACTTTCAGAGGCAGGAAATTCACACCTAAAAGTGAGTGTCACCCCCCTGGGGGCAGGTTAGCCTAAATACATATAACGTGTTCTCTCTCTCCTTGTGCGAATTTCAGGACAATCCAGTTAAGCAGCCAACTAAACCCCCGTTCTCCTTGCTTTGAGAGCAGAATTGTACTGAACCCCAGGGAGCCCATGAGTCATTGGTTTGGCGTTTGTCATTACTTTACTGACGCTGATGCCTGTAATTTACAAATCTGGGGAGCCATTACAGAGTCGCAGCTCTCTCTCAGGCACTAAAAATTGATTCATCACGCTCCTGTTCTTTAAAGACAATAATGCCTGCTGTGACTGTGAGGATAAGTTACCCCAGGCTGTGCTCAGATCCGGGGTGCACCCTTCTGGCAGCAGGTGACAAGCGTGCTGGCTCTCAGGGGAAGGGCTGCTGGCTGATGCGGACTCAGTCTGCCAGGATACAAAATGTGAGTTGGTGGGCTGGGAGGGGAGTGTGCTCAAAGGCTCCTGGGGTGCCCTGGAGGTAGGACAGGCTGAGGGGGGCTGCGCAGGCGGGGCTTGGGCTCTCCCACGTCACTCAGATGCTGCCAGAGTCCACATAAGGAGAAGGGGGTGGGTTGTGCTCTTGCCAGAAGCTGTAACGTGCCCTCGCTCTACATTGTGAGGCAGCGTGGGGAGAAGGGGGTCTCTGGAGCCTGAGAGTCTTACTAACTTAACTTACACAGGTTAACTTACTCACTCAGACTCAGTCTTCTCATCTGTAGCGGCGAGAGAGAACGTGTTCTTGTAAGATGGCATAAGGGTCAGATGAGATGAGGCACACGAAGTGCTTGGCACATATAGCCGGAACACCGTGGCAGCTTTATTTAGGGCCAAGCAGCGAAAAGCATAACCCTACAGGAAGTGAAACAGCTTCCAACATGCCGCTTAACAGGACTCAGCGAGTAGCAAAGGTAGGCTTGATACCTTTCCTCTTAAAAGGAATTTGGAAAATAGATTCTGATTCAGCACTATATTTGTCCTAAGAGATACAACATCAAATGCACATTGTCTACAAAGTAAAAAATAGATTCCTCCCAAGCTTTTGATCTACAAAGGCCAACTGTGCGTGCGCTGGTGGGTAATTCATCTCTGTGACTCAGCTACAGTATTTACCTGAAATCACTGGCAATTTGAAATCACATCTGCATAATAATTTCAGTGCTTACAAAATTCATAAAAACCTATTTTCCCACAAAAATTCCACGAGATGGTGACTATTAATCCCATTTTACAAATTAGGAACGAAGATTTGCTGGGGGTGAAGCCCTGTGTGGCGCACTGAGGTGCTTCCCCTCTTCCAAGGAGCAGGACCCTGATGGCTAAAGTGTCCCCAGAATAGCAGGGTAGCCAGGAGTGGGCACCAGACATGAAGTTCAAAGTCGAGCCAACACAAAGCTTCAGTACAGGTAAAGCCAGATTTCTACCAGGCTTCTGGAGAGTGACCAAAGAAACACACACATCCTACCCTCAGAATCCAGGCAGCACCTGACACTGAAGGAGATTAGTAAGTGGTGGGTGAATGAATTTCCTTCATTACAACTGTTACAGCCTCCGAAGGGGTCCTGGGACCCCAGCTCAGCAGGCCAAGGATTCGATCACCTCCAATACCTTCATCAATACTGTCTGCGGTCTCTGCCCGGCCCACCATCGCCCCTTTCTTGGGAATCTGTATTCCTGTCCATGGGCAAGGCCACCAGTAGTCACGCTTGTCAGTAACAGGCTTGCACCCCACTGGCCCCAGGTGACAGGACCAGGGGAAGACACGTGAGAGAAGCTGGCCCAAGAAGATGCCTCCTCCTAGAATTACGGAGTCGGGGCTGAGAGAATCATCAGTCAGGGCTGCTGGTGTCACCTGTGGCCGTGTTAGACGTCTACTGCGGGGAACCGTGAGTTTAGAGAAGCAGAGGAGCCGGTGAAGAGAGAAAGACCAAGGAGGGGCAAGAGACCACCGAGAAAGCAAGAGCGAGGGATGGGGCCCGCTGGAGCCGAAAGCCCGGCAGGCTGGTCTCAGAGCTTTCCAGCCTGGGGTCCCACCTGCAGCCCAGCTCCGCAGTGTGCCTGCCCTGGATGCCGGGAGACACCAAGTCTGTCCCCCAGTGCTTTCCCTCTTTTGCTCAGAACGGCTTGAGAGCGATTTATGCTAACTGCAATCAAGAGTCTTAATTTAGACAAGCCCCTTCCAGGTGCAGTCACACCAAAGCCGTCTGAAGTTTAAGGGGCTCCAGGAGACCCAGGGGGGCACAGCTGTGTTGGAAGATACAGGGGAGGAGCGGGGAGCCAGAGCACAAAGGCGGGGCGGGGGGGCAAGGGCAAAAAGGAGGCCAGCCCAGCAATGCCGGCGCTGTCAGCCTGCAGCCTGCGAGCACGTGGCAGGAGGGTTGTCATTTGGAATGAGTTTAGGAAACCAAGGCTAATTTTATCCACAGCCTAAGAAAGCTGATCGGGATGATGAATTGGCTGAGCAAAAATGCAAACGTGATACGGCAAAACAGGAGTCCTTTCAGGATCTACCCCTAGGATGCCTGTCCTCAGTCCCTCTCCACCCTGGGTCCCCACCAGGCTGGGCACTCTCAGCGCCCCGCCCAGAGCGGCCCCCAGCCCGCCCCGCTGGCCGCCATACCCTGGCTTCTTCACGTATGGTCCCACCCGACCCCTAGGGTCCAGCTCCAACACAGTAACTTAAATGAACGTAATCCCTTCAGGTACTGTCACGTCATTTGATCACCACACAGACACATCTCGGTAGGTATGAATATTCCCCGTCTTAGATGTTAAGAACTGCAGTAAGAAGAGGTCAGTAACTTCTCCAGGGTAGCTCGGCTGAGAAATAAATCAGTGTTTAACCAGGTCTTCTGACTTCAAATCCATTCACCTCATGCCATGAGGCCTCCCAAATGTCACGTCCTTCCATGTTCGTTTAAGCGGGATGGGAACTCCCCCCCTTCCTCTCAGCGGGGCTCCCGCAGAACTGATGTACCTGCCCTGCCGGCTCTACCTGCACCTCTTGCCCCACACCCATCTCAGCAACCTGTGTGAGATTTTCAGTTCCACCCAGCTTCATTGCACTGCTTTTCTTCCATCACTCACTCGTTCATCCTTTTCATTAATCCAATCAGAATGGATGGAGACACGATTCCTTGGCTCGAGCCTTATTCAGCCTCCTTGATGCCTCGTTTCATGTAATGAATACTCAGTAAACGTTCAGGAAGTGGGTGAAGATCAACGTGAATCTGTTTCTCAAGGAAACCCCCGGGTTTTCAGTACGTGGATGTGCGGCCCTGGTCTAGGTGCTACGACAGGTTCCACACGAGGAGGCAACATGGCCCAACCTTGAACTGGGTAACATCCACACACACCCACAAAACAGAAATTAAGGCAAATTTGGACTCCAAAGATGCTCCCTCCAACTCAAAATATGGTGTAATGTCTTTTCCTTATTTACCAGAAAAATAAGCACAGCCAGACCTAAGCTCAAAGTGATGAATGAAGCAGGGACTCTGCCAGCTCCTCTCTTCAGTAACTGGAAAAAGAGATCGTTAGCACTGCCCTGATTTGCAAGCTTCTGAGTTAATTAATACGATATAGCGTGCCTCTCCCAGAAAAGAATGCCAAATAGATTTTGCTTTTAAGATTTTCAGTTCTACCCAGCTTCACTGCGCTACTTTTCTTCCATCACTCACTCATTCATCCTTTTCATTAATCCGATCAAAATTAATGGAGCACACGCTAACAAATACTGGGCAAGGTTCTGAGCGTACAAAGCGGCAAATTTTTTAGAAGTCAAGTAACTACACAACACATGGAATCCTGGAAGAGGGGTCTACATGGCACTGCATGGTAAAGCGAAGAGCGTGAGCTGTCCCCGAGGACATCGGGGAGGCTGCCACTGAGGAGGAAGCCTTGCCTCGCGCCTTGGAGGGCACCAGAGGGCACCCAAGGTGTTGTGGGACCTTGGGACACAAGATGAGTGGTGTCGAGAGACAGGCTGCAGAAGAAAGAACGGGAAAGATCGAGACGGCTTGGCTATCCAAGGAGCTCGGGGTTTGTTCCAGAGGCCCTGGGGAAGCCACAGGCAGATCTTCATTGAAGAAGGATACCCTGGTAACTGGCCGGGCCTGACCAAAGGCAGGGAAGGCCACCGTGGGAGGTGTCGCAGTGGCCCAGGAAGAAGTGGCAGGGCCCTGGGAGGAGCAGCAACGGCAGCACAGGATGGATTCAAGGGAGATGCCCCAGTTTTCTTGCCAATGTTCTATTTATAGACACACTGTGAAGTTATCACCAAAGGCAAAACTGTGTGCCTATCCTCCTGTAGACTCGACTGTAAGTCCTCTGATGGAAAACCAAGGGCTTCACTTCGGCCAATACTTACTTAGGCCTCCTCTGTAGAGCTCTGTGCTCCCTCCGTGCTCCCTCCAGCAGGGGCTAAAGTAATAAGTAAGACAAGGTCCTCTGTCGGTATGACAGCCCCAGATGGGACGCTTCAGGTGGCTCCCATGACCCACCTTCTGGTGCTCGTACTCCGTGCGGTCCCCTCCCCGTGAACGGGGGTGGGACCCGTGAGCTGCTTCTGGCCGAGGGAACACGGCAGAGGTGACAGGCTGTGTGCGATCACGTCACAGGAGACTGGCTCTCGTCTTGCTGGAGGCTCTCTCCCCCTCCCCCTCCCCCATGCTGCCTCTGAGGAAGCAGGCAGCCCTTTGGAGAACCCCCACGTGGCAGGGACCTGCAGGGCGGCCTCTAGAAGCTGAAGGTAGTCTCCACCTGACAGCCAGCTAAAAATGGAAGCTCCCTGTCCTACAACCTCAAGGAACTGGACTGTGCCAACCACCTGAGGGAGTGTGCAAATGACCCAACCCCAGCAGAGCCCCAGATGAGACTGCAGCTCTGGCCAACGCCTGGACTTCAGCCTTGGGAGGACCCGGCTAAGCCAGGCCCCGACTCCTGGCCCACAGAAACTGTGTCATAATAAATATATGCTGCTGTAAGCCGCTAAGTCTGTGGTATGTTGTCACAAGTAAGAGGTAACTAATAGAAACAGTATGGATAAACAAAAATCTTAGAACTAGGGAGACCTAAGTCAGTTCCCAGATCTGCTACGTATCAGCTCTGCAACTTGGGACAAGACACTTAAGCTCCCTGAGCCTCCCTTTCCTTTCTAGGAGAAATAATGCCTACGTGCTAGGGTTTCCATGAGAATTAAAGTTTTTAGGAAGTGTATGACTAGATCAGACACAAAGAGGAACTCAATCAACTATCACTCCAGGCCTCTCCTGTACCTGCAAGACCAGGTGCTGAGGAGGAAGAGACAGACGGAACACCGCCCCTCCCCGC
Source organism: Orcinus orca (assembly GCF_937001465.1). NCBI lineage: Eukaryota > Metazoa > Chordata > Mammalia > Artiodactyla > Delphinidae > Orcinus > Orcinus orca. The sequence goes on from NC_064575.1 coordinate 84,151,113, forward strand.
AAGTGCCAGAGGAGGGGGCCGGCCCCCGGGGACAGCACACAGCCCAGCACAGGCGCAGCCGCTACTGGAGCCGCGTGGAGGGGCAGCTGAGCTGGCCTGGAAGGACAGGACCGGTTTCGGGGGCCGCCTTCTGCAGCCAGGCAAGCCCAGCGTCACTCAACAGTCTGCACACGCGGCATGCTTGCTGCACGCACACCTGGAAAAGGTGTCCTGAGCCCTGTAGCATTCTTCTTCCGTCTTACATACCGGGCAAGACTCACCCACAACCACCGGCCTGACCTCCCCTTGTACATCAGCCCAGTATCTAAAAGTTAGGGCCTCCGCAAATGAATTTTTTCATTTTCCCGAAAATTCTGACCCCCCCACAGGCCCCCCTCCACCCGGTCACCGCTTGCCAGCCCCTGTCCCTACCCCCACCCCTGGTGCCGCCGCACATCTGGCTGCCTGCCCCGAAATGGACTGCAGACCCCCGCGTCCCCCCGCTGCTGCCGTCACCCAAAGCACCCCAACCCCTGCCCGAATTCGAGGCTGGCCTTCCTGCAGCTCCATTTGCCCTCTTCAACTTCTCCATGCTACAGCCAAAGCGGCTATTTTATTTTTTTTAAGTAAAATTGCAAATTCGACTTCCCTGCTTAAAAACCCTTCCCTGCCGTCCACAGTCTCCTAGTCAAACCCAGGCCCCGACCCCACGTCCGACGGGGCCCTGTGCGACCTGGTCCCGCTGGCTCTGGACCCTTGGCATCCGCTTCTCCCTGTCCTCCCCAGTGCTCAGCCAGACCCCCTCCTCACCGTGTCGCCCCAGGTTTGGTGCCTTCCCCCACCGCACTGTGCACAGCTGGGCTGCCCTCCTCCTGCGGGGCCGCCTCACGGTGGCCTCCCACGGGCCCTCGCCGCACCCCACCACGCCACTGTTTCGGTCATCACTCCTCACGTACTTCTGTTATCACTCATCAAAAAGTATAATTCCACATACATTTACTACTGATGTATTCTTTTTGTCCTCCCAACAAGACCACAAGCTTCACAAGAATAAGAATGATGTCTGTGTGTTGCCTGCTGTATGCCAGGGGCTAATGCAGGGCCTGGCCACCAAACGACATGGAAAGGCATTTGCTAACTGAACGGAAGGCGTCCGCTCTTGCGAGGGATGTAACATACCCTGGGAAAGCGGGTCAATGAGGAGAGGCTAGGTCACCCCGTGACCACCCCCTACCCAAACCTCAGGGGCTTCCAACAGTGTCCTACGGGGCAGGCTCTGGTCAGTCTGCACGCTGGACCTTGGCTGAAGCGCTGTCCTGCCCAGAACACTGCTTACCCCCACGCGGAGGCACGAGCAGGAGGCCACGCCCCACGATGGCTCTTTCAACTGCCGCTCAGAAGCAGCGCGCGCTCTGTACTAGACTCCTGTGACCGCTGTGACAGATGACCACAGACTCAGCGGCTTGAAACGACACACACTAATGAACCTGGCAGAGGTCGGAAGTCCCAAGGTCAAGGTGTTGGCAGGGCTGCACTCCTTCTGCAGCTCCAGGGGGACTCTGGCTCCGTGCCAGTTTCAGCTTCCAGAGCCACCTGCGCTCCTTGGCTCAGGGCCCCATCTTGGCGTTACCCCGACCTCTCATTTCCATCGCCACATCTCGTCTTCCTGAGCCTCCCGCCTCCCTCTGACAAGGGCCCAGCGGGACAACCCCGGGTAACCTCCGATCTTGGGCTCCCTAACTAACCACATGTGCCAGGCCCCCTGCTGTCTGAGGCCGCATATCGCAGGGCCTGGGGGTTAGGACGTGGGCAACAGTGTCTCTGCGGAGACACTACTCCATTTACCACAAAGCCCCTTCCATTCACACGGGCCAAAACAAATCCCAAGACCAAGCCTGCCATTCACAGGGTGGGCGATCTCTTGGAGAAAACTGTCTCGTTATTTGGCTCTAGGGAATACACAGTTTTATATTTTGCAGAGCTGGAAGGGAAGGTGTTCAGAATCCTCAGGTTTGAATCTTGTCATTTTTAGAGCAAAAGTACCCTGAAGGCAGCTCTGGATAAAAGGTGGAGGCATCGCCGCTCCGCAGCGGGGCGGCCTTAGATAAATCCTGACACTGTTACTCACACCACTGGATGACAGTGTCCCTTTGCCGGTTCCTGACGGGGGCTGGGAGGGCCGTGAAGCAGGAACAGGAGTGGGAGGCCGGGGCAGGTGCTGACAAGGGGGTCAGGCCAGGCAGAGCCCAGGGCAGGACACCACGCTCCCTGAGGCTGAACGGGCAGCCGCCCAGAGGGTCCAGAGCGGGGATCACAGGGCTGGGCTGCTGCTCTGAAAGCTCCCTCTAGAGGCTGTGAGGGATGCACAGGAGAGGGGGTGGACTGGAGGCGAGGGAGCCGCGCAGGAGACCAGGGCGCTGGCCCGGGAAGAAACGAAGTGAGCCCACCCCCAGGACTGCAGCAGAGACCCGATGACCCAAACAGACTGGAGGGAGACCACGCCTCATGCATACAGAGCTCCAGAGAAGGCAGACATAACCTGCGCTTCACAAAGGTGGCCATGGTCTGCGGATGAGAGTGACGAGTGGCAGGCGGGGCCGTGGGACCCGGGGCTGCGGGCAGGAGAAATTATTCTAAATCTGGGTGGCAGTGGTGGTTTCAGGGGTGTATGCCTCTGTCAAAAGTCATCCTCTGGACTCCTCAACCAGCATTTTACTGTATTGTATGTAAATTACACCGCAGTGAAGGAGACCTAAAAGAGCCGGCCGGAAAGACATGGAGGCTATCAGCCGGGGGAAGAGGAGAGAAATGAGAGCCTCCCTGGGCTCCAGGTCAGGTGTGAGCCAGGAGAAGGTGGGTGAAGGGAGAAGGCTCACAGAAGAGGGAAAACAGTGGGTCCCAGCTGGAGCATTTTAAGCATGAGACACAGTCTGCGGCCACCAGACAAGTGAAAACTTACCAGAGTCTATTTCAGAACTGGACTTGCGAGGCACCAGGTTCCAAACAAGTAAATTAAGTAATCAAGCCCCGACCTGCGTGGAGGGGGGTCTCTCAGAGAATATCAGCACCCCGCAAGCCAAGCTAAGCAGACACTCATAGAAACGTGACGTTTTATAAATATATAAAAGCTCCAAGATAGGGTCCAATTTAGTCTGGGGTTGAATACAAGAAGCACAATGATCCCCAAATTAAATGACATCATCCGTCAAAATAGCAGCCTTCTCGTTTGAATTACAGCAGCGTGGAATTTTAAATGAAAAGGCACCGTTTAATTAGGACAATGCATTTAGCCAGAGCAGTAGCGGTGAGGAGAAGTGGCTCAGCCGGGCTAACTTTGCCAAACCCCCGTCGCCCAGCCGACAACTGCCAGGATGTGAGGGACGCCCTGCAGACTTGGGGGCCCGGCTCCGTGCCACACGGCGCACAGACCAGATGGCAGGCGGGCCGAGCCGGGTCTGCAGCTGAGCCCCCTTTCCCCAAGAGCCGCGTTGGTGCCTCCCTAACAAGTACATCTGGAACCACCAGTCCTTTATTCGTAAACCATGGGAGAGGTACACCCCTTTCCAACAGGCTGTGAGGATGAAAGATGGTACCGTGCAAAAAAAAAAAAAAAAAAAAAAACCCACAACTGTTTAGTATGCTGCTTTTCTCAAAGCAGATGTCAGAGTCGTTTCCTTCGGAACAAACGAGGGTCTAGACAGAAGCTCCTTGAGGGCATGTACTGAGTCAGCATGGCTGGCTTCCCGGCGTGCTGGACAGGGGCTCAATACGTGTGTATCTGTGCATTAACAACGAACAAGCAAACGAATGAAAAGGATCCTGAGCATACACATACACAACGAAATATAATACAAGTGAAGAAGCAGAATTAAAATGATTTTCAGTGAGTTAGCTACCGGAAGGAAAAGCTCAATTCTGTAATGACATGCCATACCCTATACAAGGCATCACTGCATCATCACACAGCTCTCTCCAGACAGTAAACCTCTCAAGGACAGTGGCCACGTTTTATGCATGACCATATCCCGAGCAGACAGATTAGTACCTGGTATACAGCAGGCACTCAATAAACATCCAATGAGCTAAATAAACTGAACAGTCTTCTGGCCTCAATTTAAAGAGCCATTTTAACAATGTGAGGTTTTAAGCCACAGATTTCACTGATGATAAAAAATATATTCCAGAAATTATTTCCTTTGATCAGTGAACATTTAAAGGAGACAGTTCTTGGTGGCAAAGGCAATCCCATCATGGGAAAGACCCACCATATCCACAAGTATTGCTCCTACACATAAACTAGCAAAAGTCTAAAACTATGATCGTATAAGTTTACAAATATCTGTCTGTTGCTTCGCCAGATTCTTGCCAAAAATGAAGGCCCTGAATAAGAGATAAGGCAGTTTCACTAGATTAGCCTGAAGTCATAAATGCTAAAGCCCAAATTTACCTTTATGATGAAAGAATAGGCAATACTGCATTTTTTGCAGGGTGAGTAATAAACCAAAAAAGATAGCATCTACCCGACATACTAAAATAATTCAGTGAAGATTTAAATTGACTTTTTAGCCAAAAATAAAGATGGGACAGACCATGACATACAGAAAAGGTTAGAGTTCACCATCTGTTTAATTTGTTTTTATCAACATCAAAGGCAAGAAATGCTCATCTTACTCTCCTATGGCTCTCTAGTCACTGCTTATTTCCAACCACCACAGTATAGTTCAGTTGAGATTATGCTTGACACTGAGACGGCCTAAGTATGGCTTCATTTACTTTGAAACGGGGGAAAAAAAGGGTTTTCACGGAAACCACTCACAGCTCCGGCATTAGCACGCTATCCACAAGGAGATGGCTGGCGCTCAGAGTGATCGTGGTGGGCCTTCTGTCACCCTGAGCCCACCCAGAATGGCTGGTTGGGATGTAGGAAACAGTGAATAAGGGTCTGAGGCTGCACAGCTGAACACCAAGGATGGGCACACGGGCTAGTAACCTCAGAGCTGAGGGGTGCTACGGAAGCATCTCAGGGAACGTGTGCCTCCACCCATCCTCCTCTCATCACAAGTCTGGAGCCTCTGCATCCAGAAGGATGAGAAACTCGAAAGTTGGGGGAGGCAAAATCATTTTCTCTGAAAGCGGTGACAGAAGGGAACTGGCACTAATTGAAGGTGACTGCGGTCACACACGGTGAACCCTCAGAACCACCCTGCGAGGCAGGGGCCATCAGCATTCCACTTTACACAAGACGACGCTGAGGCTCAAGGAGATGGTGTGACTCACCAAAGGGGCCAACATGATTTAGCCAACAAATGGCAGAGCTCAGATTTGGGGACAGGTCTGAAATCCGTCGCCCTTTCCCCCGTCCACGCTGCCTCCACCAAGTCCTTCTGATGATGAGTCAGCGCTGTCCTGTGAAATCTGCACCCAGGGGACTGGCTGGCTCTGGAAGCAGGCAACTTCACAGCCACCTAGCTCCCCATTCGAAAGCCTCCTCTGTGTAGATCTCCGCCTCTCTGCCAGCAAGGTGGATTTTCAGTTAACAGAAGGCAAAGCCCTCCTTCCTAAGTCACCTCTAAACCTTATTCAAATTCTCTGCTTGAGCCAGTTTCATTAGCAGCAGCAGCAGCAGCAAGTGGCATCCCATCTCCCTCTGAGCAGTACGGTCCTGACGTTACCGGGTGAGGAAGGGAGATTGGGTGTGGGGTGACTGAGCCCAAAAAGGCAGCAAGCTCGGTGGCACCAACTAAGGTGCGCCCAGTGTAAGGAGTAAGAGCCCAAAGGCGATGAGGAGGACATCCGTGGGTGGGGCCGGCCCGCGGGGACAAGGGGCTCTAGGTGGAGGGGTGGTCTGTCCTGGTCGGTGGAGCCCAGCAGCCCCATGTGAAGGGCCATGTTGGGACAGGAGGGGATCCCAGTGGAGGGCAAAGTGGGCTGGGGCATCTGAACAGGGGCTGAGGGGGGCGTTTACAAAGGGTGTCCCCACACCTGGGTGTGAAGCAGTCTGGGGGATGGAGCCTGAGCAGGGTGAGAAGGATGCCCACAGGAGGGACGGGGACGGCCTGGCACAGGGCGCAAGAACCCAAATGGGGTGCGGAGATCCCACACGGGGACTGAACAATGAGTAAATTGCAAAGGACAACGAGAGCCAGACTTCTCCCGGAGAGAAAAAGAAGTTACAAATACGGAGAGAGAAAACTGGAATAAAGCCAGCAATACTGCCAAGAACTCATGTTTCTCGATAGAGAGAGAGGAATCATAATAGACGTAAGTGTGTATATAAGCACACATGTGTCCATATATAACCTGCCCACTGAGAGGGCCTCAAAGCAGCGACACGCCAATAGCTTTGGGCACACTTTGCTCTCAAATCTTGGCTTCTAAGGAACCAGGGCTCCTGGAGAAATAGTCGATTACAGAGCTGGAACAAAGATAGCACAACATGAGCTCGGAATATCTTATGCCAGGAAGCAAGGAAGCACTCAAAAACTGATGGACATGCGTCAAAAAATCAAAGGCATCTCGAAGGGGCTCCCACTGGTCAAATCTGAGAAAATGTGGGCATCAAACTGAACAGTGACAGTAATGGGTTAGACCACATGGAGCAGAATGAGACCGTGAGCTCACACTGGTGCGAATAAATGAGGGAGTAGATCGGGTGAGATGAGGAACAGGGTCCTTACACAGACTCACAGGACCTCCCTGCAAAGCACCCATGAGCTTCAGGGTAGCTCCCCAGTGGAGAATTCTGGCAGGCATCACCTGAACCAACTATTCGTGATGAACAACATGAGAATTGGGACAAAGAGAAATCGTGAGCCACCGACGGATACAGTGAGAACACAGCACCATTTTTGTGACGTTGCTGCCAAAGACACACAACCTGAATCTAATCAGGGGGAAACAGCAAACCCAAATGGAGGGACAGCCCACGAAATCACTGCATTATACTCTCTTAAAATATCGAGGTCATGAAACTCAAAGACAGTCTAAGGAAAACCAACCCAGACGGCAAGAGGGAAGGAGACCCTGAAGACACAAGTGCTCCAAAGCAGGACCCTCTGTCATAAAGGCCACTACTGGGACAGCTGGCAAAATGGGAATGGGGTCTAAGGACGGGCTGGGGGTTTCCTTATTCTGATGATTATACTGTGGTTATATAAAGAATGTCTTTGTTTGCGGGAAATACATAGTCAAGAATTTAGGGGTGATGGCATCAGGTTGACAAGTAACTCTGAAAAAAAAGTTCTTTGTACTAGAAACTTCTATTAGATTGTGACTGTTTCAAAATAAAAACTACACAAAAAATTTGTCAAGCATAGTAAATGCTCATCATTAAAATTTTATAAAACAGGAAAGAAAATTAAAATAGCCTATTATTCCATCACTAAGGTAACAGCTATGAATTCCATATGCAGCTTTTCAGTCTTTTTTCTATGCATAGATTTTTTAATAAACTGAAATTATACTGTAAAAATATTTTATAATGTACCAATACTTCTTCAACTTTCTCAGTGGCTGCATATTCTTCCATTAGAAAGTTGTTCAATAATTCACTTAATCAATCCTCTATTATACCACACTCAGATTGTTTCCAATTTTTCCTTTGTTATAAATATAACACTGCAATAACCCTCTTTGCACGCAAAGCCTTTTGCGTATTGGATTTTTTTCTCCTTAGGGTATATTAGAAGTGGAATCATTGGGTAATAGGATATAGACTTTTTAAAGGCTCTTGATACACGGAGGCCAAACTGCCCCACAGAAACATTATACTGAGCTACACTACACAAAGTATATTGACAGCATCTGCTAAAAACGGCTTTGGATTTTCACACAATCACCATCTGCCCAGCGCTTAGCTACTTAGAAGGCCTAGACACACATAGCTCATCTGGCCTCTGCAACAATGCTCCGAGGAAGGAAAGAAATTAGTGTTAACCTCTAACTACATATTGAGAAAGTCAAGCTCGGTGGGTCAAGTGATTTTGTCTAGGCCCCAAAGCTTGCAAGGGTTGGAGCTGCGCAGGACTTGCACTCTCTACAGTGGAAATCTGCTGCCCTTTTGTCCTAGCCAACTTTGTCTCCTAGCCAACTGACTTCTTCTTCTCCCAGCAATCACACCCAAGAACTGCTCCTTCACAGAAATCTTTAGGGAACAAAGTCTTGAGGTTGGGTTGCCCAGACTTAGTTGCCCACATGGTCCTCTCCATCCAGACATTCCAGGGGTCACAGATAACCACTCACCTGCACACATGTTCAGTAGCATCTCATGACCCGGACTTTGGCAATGGAGTCTGAGATTTGACATCAAAAGCATAAACAAAATAAATAAATAAATAAAAGCTCTTGTGCATCAAAGGACTTATCAAGAAAGTGAAAAGACGACCTACAGAATGGGAGAAAATATTTGAAAATCATATCTGATAAGGGCTTAATGTTCAGAATATATAAAGAACTCCTACAACTCAAGAAAAGCCAACCCAATTAAAAAATGGCCAAAGGACTTAGCTATTTCTCCAAAGAAGATAAAAGCACATGAAAAGATGATCAACATTGTTAGCCATTCGGGAAATACAAACCAAAACCACAGAGATACCACTTTACACCTACTAGGATGGCTATAACAACAAAAAATAATAATGACAATAACAAACATTGGTGAGGATGTGGAGAAAGTGGAACCCTGTGTGTTGCTGGTGGGAATTAAAGTGCTGCAACCAATGTGGGAAACAATCTGGTACTACTTCAAAAAACATGTATCTATATAAACACACACACATTCAGCACAATACAATTTTTCAAACAGAATTCTAAATAGCTGCTGCACTTGGGGTGGGAGCGGCAGGCAGGGTAAGCAGTGCGGTGGGTAGGGTGGGGCGTCTGGGAAGGCAGGGGAGGAGTCTTTCATTCTGCAAGCAAGGGTTTTAAGGAGAAGAGTGACAGAATCGGCTGTTTTGGAAAGATACATCATGATAATAAAACAAAAGTGACAAACTACTACATTTCAATCAGGAAAACTATAAATTACTGCAGGGGGGAGATGGGGGCGAAGAAAAGGAGATAGATCACTTTCTCTGCCTTCCTATCTGTGATGTTTCTATAATGTGGAGAGGAAGGCAATTACGCTCATCACGCCCTAAAGAGACAGGGGGGTGGGTGGCTAGGAGGCCAGCGGGGCAGGGCTGGAAGGGAGAATAGGGGGAGGGAACTGGTCTGCATAAATCAGGTTCCCACCAGAGAAGGCAAAGCTGCGCAAAACCAGGTGACCAGTGGGAGCCCACACAGGAGGACAGGGCAAAGCAGGGCTGCCTGGCAGGCTGGGCAGGATGGACCCTGGGCTCAGTGCCTGCGCCGAGTTCCATCGCGGCTTCCTACTGTACACTGATTGCTCAGTGCCTTCAGGCAAGGATCTGTGAGGCACTTTGGGAAGGACCAAGATGAATCACAACTCTAATCCTGGGCTCCAGGAACTTAAAGCCAAGGGTCTGGGCGGCCAGGGCTTCAGGAAGAAGTAGTATCTGAGTTGAGTCTAGAAGGGTGGGTAGGACCCCGAGGTGCAGATGAAAGGGAGCATTAGAAGCGGCAGGAAGCACACACACAGCCAGGGAGGTGGCAGAGCACCGGGTCCATACTCGGATTCGGGGTATGGCAGTGCAGAGTGCAGGGTCCACGCTAGGATCTCGGTGGTGGCTGTATGGACGCGGGGACCACACACGGATCCAGACACAGCGGAACATCTTCTGGGCGCCTCCTGCAAACAGACCTGCTTCACCCCAGGCTACCCAGAGTGCTGTCCACGCACCAGAAGCACCGGGATCCCCTGGGAGCCTGTTAGAAATGCAGTCTCCAGCCTTGGCCACACCCCTGACCTGCTGAATCTTCTGCTTTGAACAGGACCCTCAGAGGATTCATGCTCAGTAACATCTGGGAAGAACCTGCTTCACTGCATTATCTCTTTTAGCTCCTGTGAAGTAGGTATTGGCAACTCCACTTTGAATATGAAAAATGGAGGCTTACTGATATTATGTATTTTGTCCAAGATAGCAAATAAGTTGACTTTCAAATCCACATATGTCTGATTCTGAAATCTGTGCTTTAAGCATATCACATGGTGTCACCAAATCTCCCTGAAATACTGGCATATACATGGCACTATGACTGTCACATTCTTAAGGCAATAGTTAAAATAGCGGCTAATGCTTGGGCAGCACAGACCGATTCAGGAGGCACCGTTTCTCCAGTTGGACACACAACCTCTCTCTGCTATTTTAAGAAAGCTTGGGAGAGGCCAAAAGGACGCCACACACCCTAAAGGCCCTTTCTAGAACCATGCCTTTGCCAGCTCTGTTATCTGCCTGACATTCTCTCAGTGCATCTCCAGGCTCCTCTATGCTCTTGTTCGAATTAATGGTAGTTTTCAGTTCAGGTCCAGATTGATTCCAGAGGGTGAGAGACCAGCTTCTCCCCTGTAGCTGACGCTGCCCTGAATGAGAACAGCAGCTCAGAACAATAAGTACATCCTGCCTTGTCCACTAAGAGTCTAAACAAGCAGAAATATAGAATGACAGGAATGTAGCTAGTATGCTCTGCCTTAATGAGAAAGATAAAACAAAAAACAAAACAATTCAGAGGAAAAATAGTGGGAGGGGGTATTGGCTTCAGACACAGCAGCAGAGTCAACCCTGACCCAGGTGGGTGGTGATGGCTGTAGCACAGGGCACAGGGCCAGGTGCAATGTCTGAAGATGCAGAGCACAGGTTGGCACACAGGCCTTTCTGGACCACACAGGAGCCCAGCGTGCTGACTCCCAGACAGAGCCTTGATGGCATCACAGACCAGGAGCGGCCATGCAGGACACCTGGGGACAGGAGTCAGGGACAGAGGTCAGGCACAGGAGTCCATGGCGCACACACTCTAGAGAGGAGGGCAGCCAAAGAAAGGGCTCCAGAAGCAAAGGACAGCGCAGCTAGAGCATCCCTCAACTCTTGGATTCAACAGGCACAGGGGTCTGAGGGAAGATGGTAAGTCAAGGCTCGGTGGGTGCCCGTGGCCCCTGTTCCCTCACTGGGGAGGTCTGGCCCCGCCTTTCCTGGCGCACCCCGACCCACACGTGAGGCCCATTCAGATTCTGTGATGCTTTCCTTAACACCCTCCCAGGGACGGTAGGTACTCTCCCCTCCTTGTACCAGTTTTACCTTTACACCACGCTGTGCTCCAAACAATTTTCTCACAAAAACAGCTACAGAGCTTAGAATCCAGCATTTCTACTCTGAGGTTTATATCCAGCAAAAAACATGTAAATATGTGCGCCAAAAAGACACAAGAAACTCCATCCAGCAATCTTACATAATAGCACCGAACAGGAAAAAACCCAAAGGCCCATTAACGGTAGAATGAATAAGTCACGGTATATTCATACACGAGGATGCTACACCCCAGCGAAAAACGGATAAACTACTGTCACAGCAACGTGGATGAACCTCACCAGCATGATGCAGACGAAAAGCCAGATACCAAGAAAAACGCGTATTGTACGAAGTCATTTATGTCAAGTTCACAAACAGGCCGAACAATCTACGGTATGAGGCTCTGGGATAGTGGTGACTTTGGGGGAGAAGGGGGTGGGGACTGAGCAGGGGCCCCATGACGAGGACCTCCCTGGGAGCTGCTGGTCTTCCACTTCTGATCCGAGAAGTGGCTACATGAAAGGATTCAATGTTACCCACACTGAACTCACAGTTATACAAGGGTATTCACTATTTCATTAAGCTGCTTTATGATTCGTACATTTTTCTCACCTTAAGTTTTAATTCAATAAAAGCTTCATGTAAAAAAAAAAAATAGGGCTTCCCTGGTGGCGCAGTGGTTGAGGGTCCGCCTGCCGATGCAGGGGACACAGGTTCGTGCCCCGGTCCGGGAAGATCCCACATGCCGCGGAGCGGCTGGGCCCGTGAACCATGGCCGCTGAGCCTGCGCGTCCGGAGCCTGTGCTCCGCAACCGGAGAGGCCACAACAGTGAGAGGCCCGCGTACCACAAAAAAAAAAAAAAAAAAAAAACCAACTACCATTTACTGAGCAAATATCATGGAACAGTGGGGGGGTCAGGCAGAGTGCCCACGTGCATGATCTCACCGAGCGTCGCCACCAGCCCTGCCAGGTCGGTGCCATGGTCGTCTTCCAGACGGGCACCTGCAGCTCAGAGCCACTGTGATGGGTGGCCTCCAGCACTCAGCAACCAAAATTTACCAAGGGATTTTTCACAGTAAAGCCTGTTTGATAGTTTCACTAGACTGCGGCCACCAGTCAGCATCTGTCTATCCAATGACCTCACTAACTAGACCATGAGTTCTCTGACAGACCGTAACCTGCCTACTGTTCTGCTCTGTGATGTCCTCAGTACCCAGAACAGGCCAGATGGTGCAGTGAATAAGTGGGGACCACATAACAGCCAAGACTGATGGAGCGCTAAGTCAGGGGCAGGCACTGTGCTGAGAGCTTTTCCTAGAGTATCTCATTTAATCCTCATCATGACTCTGACGTCAATACTAATACCACCTCAACTTTACTGATGATGAAATACAGGGGGTGAAGACACATATCCTTGGATGTATGAATGAAAGAATGAATGAAATGTAAGGGCTCCTGCATTCCCCAGGACCCCAGGCAATAACCACGGCCCTGAGAACACAGTGGTCCGGGGCATCTTCCAAAGTTTGTAGCCGCTTCAACCCTCGGGTTGCTGCTTGCTCCAGTGAATAGCTCCCTGTTACGGCGTATTTTCAACTAATGTAGAAATTGGTTCCACCTTCTCCTCTTTTGAAGTTTTAAATGCCAGAGAAGCCCCGCCAGCCACGAGGGCGTTCCGTGTAGGACATGCCATAAACAACAGCTTCTTTATGCCCCAACCAACGGTGCCAGCTACCTCTCTTCAAACTAGGTAAGCCGGTAAACCGGTGAGCCCCCAAACCACCCTACAAGGCAGGCACACATGAGCTTATTCTAAATCCACCTTGAAATGGTAATCAAGCTGACACCAAGAAAGGATTGATAGTGTAGTCTCTTTACCAACTATATGGCATTTTTAAAATGGAATCTTTACTCAGAAATCCACTTCTCAAGTATGTACTGTCAGAAAGTGCCAGATTGTTTCTGAAATTTGTTTGACATTTTGGTTACTTCCTAGGCAACTGATACCAAACAATCTAGGCAAAATCCTTTAAAAGGGAGAACAGAAACCCATCTCAGGGCACACAGCTTTTTTCTTTCTTTCTTTAAATAAAAGATTTTTGAGAAGACGATGCTGTATTTTCTATTTTCTAGAAGCTTCTCCAGAGGTCTGTAATCCATGGCTGCCGTGCACCAGCATGTTCAATGACGAGACACACTGGACAGCACGCTTCTTTCTTCTTGTGGTTAACAAAAAACATACTGCAAAGTCTGACTCGTGTGACTGATTTACAAATAAAAATGAGTAAGTAGGGTCCACAGCGTTCAGAGTCAGTGTCCACGGAAAGCCCAGCATTTCCTCAGTTTCTGGGAATTCAGTTTTCTGGGATGCTTTCAGGTGTGGCTGATGAAAATTCCTGCGTTACTAATATTCCTAAGTTTCAGTTTCCTCATTCCAGAGAATACGGATAGTATCTGTCATGCTTATTCTCAAATACAGATGAAAAGAGAGAACGAATGTGAAAGTGCCTGGTACATCCCAGAGTCTCTGCGCCAAGTCAGGGGCTCCTCACGATTTAAACCACACGGACATGTGCCACCTCCCTCCTGGCTCCGGGCACCCACACTGGGTTGTGCTCCCTTCCCTGGCCCATTCCTGCCAGCGAGCTGTCGGTTCCAAGACTCAGCTCTCTGCCTCTCATGTGTCCCCTCCAAACGTGTGCGACGTTCCCTGGAAGCTGGTCTCACTCCAACACACACAATTCAATTTATGAAAAGGTAAAACACACAAATCAATGTTAGATACTGTTAAGTGAACGATACATTTTTAGTGGAAGTATAGAGAGATGCATAGGACTGTGGTTTCCCTCCATGAAAGGGGGCAGGCTCTGGCTGGGTCCTCGTACACGTGGACTTCAAAGGCATCGAAACAATCCACCCCTTGGCTGGACGGTAGATACACAATTGCTCATTACATTACTCTTTATACCTTTTGGTATATCTCAAATAGTTCCTAATAATTTTTTTAAAACCCACTCCACCAAAAAACCGTCCGTCATTTCTTAGTTTTATTCCAGGCTTCCAAATTTCATTTCACCTTTGACTTATTCAGCTAAATTGCTCCCTCCAGAGATGCGTGTCTTCCAATTAAGTCGTGAGTTCTAACTAGCGAGGATCATCTCTCTTTTCCTATTGGTATGTGTAGCTTTGTGTCCACTTAACACCTTGCGTCCCACTGTGCCCAGCGTTTAACCAGAGCGTAGAAATGTGAATGAAAGACAATTCACTTCCACAAACGATGCTCTTATATGCCAATTAAGAAAATTCAGTGCATTTCAGAATTCCGCAGCAATGCCTCACATCCCACTATCTTTCTGCCTCCAGAATCGTGCCACATTATTCACGTAGCTGTCTTCATAAAGCAGGAGGCAGACCAAGCCAACTTCTGTCCTCAGTCAATAGCAATCCCTCCGCTTGGCACTCTCTGTCTCCCTCGGTCCCGCCAAGGGTATCTTTCCCGCCTCAACTCCCACTAGATTGCTTCCAAAGATTCACTTAGGCTACAACCACTGCCCCTACAGGCCAAGAATTGTCGCACATTTCCCCCCAGCCAAGAATTTTTCTCCACCTCTGCTAATCATAATTAATCCTTGAGGATCAGCCCAAATGTCAGCTGTTCTGTTTCTATGGAGCATTTCTGTCCTTTTTGTAACACTGATTCTGTTCTTCACTCCGGAGTAACTAACTGCTTGCTTCCTCTTCCAACTATAAGCTACTTGTGGGTGGGAGAGGCAGCCCCATATCTAACACAGCACAATGAGGGTTGGTTAAAAATGGGGGGAATAAGTCTACTCATCGGATTATATCTCTATGTACTTTGAACCCAGTGACCTATGAAACCTTCCAGGTAAATCAGGACTGGACTTATATCCCAATGGATGCCAGTCTTAGAGCTTGTTGTAGTGGTGTTCCAGTTAATGAATGAATATTAATAAAGAGATACTTGCATTGTTTAAACCAATAAGTTGCAAAGTTAGAGAAATGACAGGTAGTGAAGCAGGAACAATGTATCTTAAGGGACTGAGTCTTCTTTCTCTACACATGTGAGTCTGTATTCAAATTTAAAAGATGATTTTAGGGACTTCCCTGGTGGCACAGTGGTTAAGAATCTGCCTGGCGATGCAGGGGACACGGGTTCGAGCCCTGGTCCGGGAGGATCCCACATGCCGCGGAGCCACTAAGCCCGTGCGCCACAACTACTGAGCCTGCGCTCTAGAGCAGGCGAGCCACAACTACTGAGCCCGCGTGCCACAACTAGTGAAGCCTGCGCGCCTAGAGTCCGTGCACCGCGACAAGAGAAGCCACTGCAACAAGAAGCCCGTGCACTGCAACAAAGACCCAATGCAGCCAAAAATAAAAGAAATAAAAAATTCTAAAAAAAAGATGATTTTAGCACCCCAGTGCTCAGCAATAGCTACAAAGCTAACTTTATTGTTCTAGTTTTCTTAAGGGCAAGGGAGGAGCCTCTACTAATATTGATCACTCATGCTGCCCATTCATTTACCGAGTTTATTCACTGCTTAAGCATAAAATGCACTCAATTTTTGTTTCCGTTTCAGAGACCATGTATGCATTCAAAGGCTACTGAGCGCCCTGGGGAACAAAGCGCACCCACTGACAGACTCTTCCCAGCTAAAGGGTTAACGGTAGCCATGGCGACCACCTCCAGGAACAGCATCATCTGCAGCAGCATTCATGCTGGGCCGTCCACAGAACGGTTATAAATATACCTATTAGCAGCCTGAGCTGAATCTTTAAGCAGCGCTGTTGGGAGAAGGGATACCTAAAAATAGCTCCACACGATCGCATTTGAAGACGTGTCCTCAGAAACACTGCATCTCGTGCACATATTCACACACGCACAGAATGAGTTTCAATTTTCTTTTTCCCAAGTGCCAAGAAGTGAACACTGGAGGAACACAATAGACTATGTGACACTTTATGACCTTTGTCTTTCACTGTAACATTCCAAACCGCAGCCCCTAAAGCGGAAAGGGGGCTCCAGCTTCACCAGCTGACTGGAGGCACTGCCCAAGCACCCTGCGCAGCAGGGCGGCTCCCCAGCGGGCCGCACAGGTCACTCGCACCGGGAAGGCCGTTCCTACAATGACCCACAACGCAGGAGGACGGGCAGCGTGAATAGGGCCATCCCGCCCTTACCCCTAGTCCACCCCAGGTTCAGAGGCCACGTCCATGCAGTCTTCTCTAATTTCTGCTACTTCTATCTGGAGGGACATCTTACCCACATGGCTCCTAAAATACGGGTCATTTTCCACGTAGGAGCAGGGAGCTCAGAGCCAGACTGCTGCAGGCTTGAATTTCAGCTCAGCCACATTGCTAGTTTACTTGCATAAATAAATCAACCTCTCCAAACCTTCATTTCTTCATTTATAAAGAGGGATTATGAAATGCCTAAACCAGGGATTTAAGGAATCAATCAGAGAGCAAAAGAAAGACGCCCGGCACCTGGGGGCACTCAACTTGCAAGTTCTTCTCTTGTGTTCCTCACTCTCTTACCTACTCCCACAGACCACAACCCTCCGGAAGGCAGGGACCGCGTCACCCCAGCTCTGCATCCACGTGGCCTGGTGCCCCGTGTAGGGACAGCTGCTTGGGGAGCAAACGAACGAGTGACTGTAGCTCCGTCCTGGCCCCGAGGACACAAGCACAGAATCGCACCGCCACCCAGCTAACTCCCCTCTGCTGCCACCTGTCGCAACTCCTCAACCGCCCATCAGTCAAAGGGAAGAGATGAGACCATGTTCTAGCTACAGTCCTAAGGACGTGGGCAGCAGAATGCATATGGCTAGGAAAAGATCTACTTAGACAAAGAGGGGAGCGCCAACATATGCCACTGCCCTCAAAGAGCAACTCGGGCCCCAGCGGGGAGCTCTAGACCTGAGGGCCCCACGCCCCAGGCCCCTCAACCAACGGGGACCCACGCAAGGACTCTCCGTCTAGCGGGTTTGGCTTACCTTGTGCAAAAGCCTCCCTCTCTCCTCTCTCAGAAGGAGACACGGGACCTGCCTCACAGGGGTGTGGTGAAGCTATCTGAGATACAGCAGCGCAGAAAGCACTGGGTCTTCTTCCCCCGCTCCTTGGGCTGTACCCCTAGAACGCTTCTCTCTGGCTGGGCTCAGCCCAAGAAGGACAGGCCGCAGACCCAAGGGCAGTGAGAGAGGGGCCTGGGTGTCTCCCTAGCCCAGTGGGGCTGGGACCCCCGTGCCCAGAGCCTTGTCCAGCCATGCTTCCATGGCTGTAGCTCTCAGAAGGCTCTGGTTACACCGTTCGGTCCCCACAGGCCTAGAGGGGCTGGCAGCTCCCACTGTTGTCAGCTGCTGAGGGCCTTGCCCGCACACAAATGCCGCCTGTTGCTCTGCCCCACTAGGACCCTGACCCCCAGAGGCGCTGGCCTTTGCTTCCCTACCGCCTGCCCCTTAGAGGAAGAGAGATGTCTAGGATTTGGGGGGCTCTCTGAAAATTACAAACTCTGTGTAAGTTTGCCCATCCCTACTCCTCTATAAAAAAGAAGAATCTTAAAATCCCTTCAACCAACCCCAATCCCCTGACTGGGAAGAAAATACAGTGAGTTCTGGTCATTTTCCTTTTTATGATGGGATCCTAAGGGGAGACATAAACGATAAAGAAGAAAGTCTTCTAAAACCTCAAAACCAAACTAACTCACTAAGGGAATTCAGAGGTGAGCGTAGGATTTGCAGAGCTCACCTTGAAGCCGCGGTCGAGTTTGGCAGGAACACACGTGTGACACTGAGCAGTAGCTCCTGGTGAACAGGCCCCGATCGTGCGTACTGTGCCTACAGGTGTGCTTTATGTGTACGTACGCGGACGCGCACACATGCACTCCCAGACACGCCCCTCCAATTTGTACCTCCGGAACAAGCTAACCAAACGGCCATCCCAACAGGCACTGGAAGGACAAACACCCGTGAGGGGGCGGGACAGGGGTGCGGTCAGGGGTTTTCTTGTATTCTGTACTAACTCTACGTCTGCTTTCGTCAGAAGGAGGGCGGGCAGGCAGGCCGACTGGCAATATGGTAAAAATGTTAAGAACCCATGAGCTGAGGGGAATAGTAAAGGCTATACAGTCATCATCCATGCATTCAAACCCACGGGGCTACGAGAAATCTTCACATTTTGCCATATGCACTTACAGGTGAAGCCCCCCAGTGCCCCGCCTTCCTCCTCAGAGGTAACCACTACCTTGAAGTTGGTGTGTGTTCTGCACATATATTTTTACATGCTTACTACATGTATGTAGATACAGTATTGTTCTGCATGTTTTTAAACATGATGGAAATGTAATCATACTCACTTTATTCTGAAACTTACTGTTTTCACTCAATATATGATCATGTCCAGACTTAAACATGCTGATAAATGTAGATTTAGTTCATTGTAACCACTGTGTGGTATTTCAGTATATGAATTTAACACATTTTATTTAACAGCCCCCTATCAATGGACATTCGGGTGGTTGCTAATTTTCACTATTCAGACAGTGCTGCAGGGAACCCTGTGCTTGCCTCCTTGCTCAAGAGCTTCTCTGATGTATCGTCCAAGGAGTGGGGATTACGGGTCAAAAATATACGTAGCCTCAACCTCATTAAAAATGCCAAATGGTTGTACAGATTTATACTTTGGCCAACGCTGTACGAGAGTTCCTCTTTTGCTACGTCCTTACAGTTTCTGGTATTAAAGAATTTGTTTTTATTTTCCCAATCTGATGGGTACATTTTACAACTGTGAAACTATAGCTGTCCCACCCACCCATACATCTGTCCCTCCAGTCACTTACTCAACAGATATTTAAACTGTCATACGCCAAGCATTTTGCTAAAAACACTGAAGACACAGTTAAAAGACAGACAAAATCACTGCCCTTTTGGAGGAGCAGGCAATACACAGAAATAAAACAGATGATGGGGCTTCCCTGTTGGCGCAGTGGTTAAGAATCCACCTGCCAATGCAGGGGACACGGGTTCAAGCCCTGGTCCGGGAAGATCCCACATGCCGCGGAGCAACTAAGCCCATGCGTCACAACTACTGAGCCTGCGCTCTAGAGCCCGCGAGCCACAACTACTGAAGCCCCCGCACCTAGAGCCCATGCTCCACAAGAGAAGCCACCGCAATGAGAAGCCCGCGCACCACAACGAAGAGTAGCCCCCGCTTGCCGCAACTAGAGAAAGCCCGTGTGCAGCAACGAAGACCCAATGCAGCCAAGAGTAAAATAAATAAAATAAGAATAAATTTAAAAATAAAAGAGATGATGAATGGAACGTCAGGAGGGTCCTGAGTGCTGCGGAGAACACTAAAGCAGGACCACAGCGTAGAGGGTGAGGGAGCTGCTACTGATGCATTTCCCTGGCCAGTATTTACAAAAGCATCATTAAGAATCTAATCACAGGGTTGGGCACCGGCAGCATGACCCTCGCCAGCTCAGGCTTCCTCTCCTGGGAAGGGCCGGCTCACCCCCACTGCCCATTTCTCTGGCTTCTTATTGATTCCCACATCCATGAAAATCCCTCCTGCAGTCTGGGGACCACTCCTCTGTTGGTGGTGTGTGCTGGTCACACCTCCCTTTCTGTGGATCCTTTCCCTCTCCGTGTTTTTAACTCTTTCTTTACTTGCAGTATATCATACATACTAAAAGATGCAAAACATGTAATGACATGTGACTTAGCTTTAAATTTTGTTCATATAGTCTCCTTTACAGAATTTTGTATAAGTTTAATATAATCGAACTGGTCAGTCTTTTCCTCTATGGTCTGTGCTTTATATTCCAAGACTAAGAAACGCTCCCTAAAATGGTAAAGTCGTAAACATGTTGCTCTTTCATACCTGTGTCTTCATCCTACCTGATGCCAATTTTGTTTATCATATTCCAATTCTCTTTCTTTCTCCACATGGATAACCCAATGTTCCAGCATCATTTATGAAAAGGTTCTGACTTTCTCCCATTGATTTATGATGACCCCGGTCATTCCATATTCCATCAACTCTAAAATTCTTATCAGAACGTTTTTATAAAACTGTGTTAGGTCTGCCATCTGGCTGGCAACAATTATAAAACATCATAGATTGTAAGACGAATTTGTATTTCAGAGATAAAACAAAGGTGCTTCTTAGAATTAATGAAACTGGGTGTGTCAATTTTCCCTATACCTATGGACCTGATTTGGACCTTTCTATTCCCTTTTACAAAACATGTCTACCTGTCCCTGCACAATTTATCAGACTGTTTTACTTATTCTTGGTTTATAAGCCTTAGTACCTCACAGGGCAAGATTCCACGACTTGCTCACATGCTTCAACTGTCTTGGCTATTCCTGGCTCATTCTTCCTCCATAGGAATTCTAACATCAGCTTGTCGGGTTGATTTTAAAACTAGGAATTTTTCTAGGGATGATATATAACACAGATAAACCTGGAAGTAAGTTGACATCTTCACAATATTGAGTCTTTCCATCCACGAACATGGAACACAGTGCATGGTTTCATCAGGTCTGCTTTTTTTTTTTTTTTTTTTTTTGCGGTACGCGGGCCTCTCACTGTTGTGGCCTCTCCCGCTGCGGAGCTCAGGCTCCGGACGCGCAGGCTCAGCGGCCATGGCTCACGGACCCAGCCGCTCCGCGGCATGTGGGATCCTCCCGGACCGGGGCACGAACCCGCGTCCCCCGCATCGGCAGGTGGACTCTCAGCCACTGCGCCACCAGGGAAGCCCTTTTTATTCCTTTTATACCCGGCAGAATTTGATTTGCTAATGTTTTATTTTGGTTTTTTGCATTGTGCTAAAACCCTAGCCACCCATGAAACTTTGGGACCCAGAACGCACCTAACTGCTTCGTATTTTTTGATTTGTATTTTTTAAAATGTTTACCTTATATTTTAACTCACAGAGGTATTTTTGATTTCTCCTTTCAGTTTTTTTCTGTTATTGCCTAAGCTCTTTTTCTGGCAAGAATGAATCAAAGCAGGACCTGACCAGACCTGGAATTCCACACCAATTCCCTGTCTGCAAGTCCATCTTCACTGTCTCTCCTTTGCTAAACCTTTACCTAAATTCAGTACTTATTCCCTTAAATGGCACAAATATATTAAAGGTCCTGGTAGGGTATCTGGCAAATAACAGAATTGATTCAATCCAATTAATAAATTGCTAAATGTTCAATACACTAGTTGAACTTTCAAAACAAACTTTCTTCAAGAACAGAGAATTTGGAAATGTTACATATTTAAGGAATTTATGAGGATATACTTGGTAAATTCTTCACCAGCTACCCAATTCTTCTACGTGCTGGACCTCCTAAATCCCTTCTCTGCTTCACACAACGCTGAACACACAGGGGAAGCTGTGTGGCACGAGACGCGTGTGCCCTTTGCTACAGCAGACACCTGTCTGCCCGCCCCTACCACAGCAGGTTCCAAGGGTTTGGTGAAGGGCTAAATTCTACATTCAACCTCCAAGAATGTATGTCGATGGTCACTGTGCATCCAGGGGCGGGGGGAGGGGAGGTGTGCTCATGTGCATATATACATATGCACATTTTCCCCCTCAACTTATAGTCAAGCCAATGTAAGGATCCCCATTAAAAAAGCATGCTCCTAGGGACTTCCCTGGTGGTCCGGTGGTAAAGAATCTGCCTTCCAATGCAGGGGACGCGGGTTCAATCCCTGGTCGGGGGACTGAGATCCCACATGCCGCGGGGTAGCTAAGCCTGCGCACCACAACTACTGATCCCGAGCGCCTCAGCTAGAGAGAGAAAACCCGCACGACACAATTAGAGAGAAGCACGAGCGCCGCAACGAAGAGACTGCGCACAGCAACGAAAGATCCCGTGTGCCGCAACTAAGACCCAACGCAGCCAAAAAAATTTAAAAAAAAGGAAAATAAATATTTTCAAAAGCACACTCTTAGAAACCAACTCTATTTAAAATTATTTTTTTAAAGACCAGCCCTGTGGCATTGTGGCATTAATTTGAGCTTTTAAGTGTTACCTCCACCTTAATAACATGGCTCTTGCCAGCCTCTCTCCTACATTACATGCCTCTTCTACTTTATAATGAATAGTCACTAACCAGCTTCTCGTAGTTTCTCACACAGCAGGCTCTGAAACCACTTGCCCTGTCATTAATACACTCCATAACCTTGGGCAAGTTGCTTAATAACTACAGGGCTCAGTTTTCTTACAGGAAAAAAAGTGGGGATAAAAGCACTCATGTTGCAGTATAATTTTGGTAAGTAAATGCAATAAAGTATGTGAAATTACCCATTACGTAACACAGGTGCTCAGTAAAGACAAGTTTCCTCCCATTTCTACTCAAACATCCACGTCCTCTTTTCTCTCTGTATGACTGCCTCCCTGTCCCCCTTTCTGGGGTCCATGCTTTACTCTACCTTCAGCAGTGGACAGCTAACCGCCCACTTTAGGATGAACCTAAGCGGAAAATCCAATAACGCATAAATGCTCCACAGGCAACAGCTGTCTACATCAGAATCCCTCCCCTACGCCAGCCACAATGCCACGTCCCTCTTATTCACTGTATTCGTAAATGAATTCTTTCCTTTTGTGGGGGCAGCACATATGGTCTCAGCAGACATACAGACGTCCACGTCTCATCAGTGTCTTAATGTCTTGGTTGATGCCTTACTCTAGGCCTGAGACAGCAAGGCATAATCAATAATTAGAGGAGGCACACAGTTGGTTGGGCTAACACTGTCAAGATAAGCTGGCTGTGTCAGAAAAACAGCGCTTCCTTCATCGTAAAAGAGTCATAATATTTATTTATAGCTGGATAACTTCATGGCAGGAAGATGGGAAATCAAAGAATAAAGCAGAACTTACTAACATTATCAGAGTTATTTTTATCTTAAGCGTGAACATCACTCTGAGGCTCTGGCCTAAATCAGCATAATTACAATGATCGATGAGACAGACAGAAAGACAGCTCAATCACCAACAACGCCTCCTGCTTTTAAAAAGCATTTCATATGTATTATTTCACTTGATTCTCAAGCCACAGCGAGTTCATTTCCAGAAGAGGACAGTGAGGCTGGAACAGGCACAGTGACACCATCATCCAGGAAAAGCACACGGAGTCAGTGCCCAGGCCCCCAGGGCCAGACACACGCCTTGTGCACAGCGCCACGGGCTCAGGGGCTGCAGGAGGGAAGCACACACAGCCTCTCGTATAGAACGTTCAATACAGAAGAAAAGCAGCCATGCATTCATTCACTTCATCAGGAAATATTTATCGAGATACTACTTTGTGCCAGGTGCTGGCTCAGGTCCCAGGGGCACGCAATGAACAAGACAGCCAAAGCCCTGCCCTTGGGCTTTGGCTTAGGGGAGCCTATCCTCAAGTGGTCGTACAAACGAGCCGTGAGGCCCAGAGCCAGGGGAGTGTGTGCGGGGAGGGGAGAAAACAACCAGACCGCTGGAGGGGGTCAGAGACACCTGCACACTTAGCACTGACACACTCAGACCATCTTAATAAAAATGATGCCCTTGTGACGCTGTCATGATGCTGTCCCTTCTCCATTCAGAGCCATCAACCGCATTTTCTCTTGACTTTCACACCTGGATTCTGGACTCCACTTTATTACCCTGAATTCTCTTCTAAAACAAGTTTTCTGCTGTCAGAGAAAAGAATCCCCAGTTTTTGTCATGGACTCACTACCTGGGAAGAAACTTGAGGATGGTCCATTTAGCATCTCCTTCATACTGCCCAGGCTCCTTCCAATGTATCACGATGCCACAAACTGTCCACAAGGAGGCTCAGGATGGCAGGACGACAGGGTGCCTGCCACCCCGCCGTCCCAACCTGCCTCGCCGTAAACCTTGTGTCCACACTGACTCAGACCCCGTGGGGTTCCTCCAGAAGGCTTTCCTTTTCAGGCCTGTACCTTCCAACAATCTTGCAGCAATTCAGAGAACACTTCAGGCAATTCAATGAGTGATTCATATCCAAAAATACTTATGCCCACCTTGCAACAGAAGGCCTGGAGAGGTTCTGGGAACCAGTATGTTCATAGTTCTGAGCACGAGATGAATGACGGAACGAGCAAGATGAATAGAGTTATTCTCATTTTGAGCTCAGTTTTTCTATTCATTGTGGCAATCAGATCGTGCTTTATGAGGACTGCAAATTGTTAATTTACAGCCACGTTCTCTTGATCATGTTTCCAGAAGGAGCTGACCCATTTGGGAGTGGTTTTCTAGTTAAGTTCACAGTCTCCAAAACAGAAAAAGTGCACAGGTAAGTCTTTTACATTTTCAATCTGTACTTTGCTGGGCTAAACCAGTTGTCTGGTGAAGCTAAATAAGGTAATATATATGAAAACACTTCCCAGGAGGCAGGAACTATTATTATCATTATTATTCCACTCCTGAGAGTAATGGTACCGTCAACCTCTTATCTCATCCCCACTGCTCTGGTCTCCCTGCAAACGAAGACTAGTGGGGGCCCCCGGCATGGTCAGTGTATCCCAGACGGCCAGCCAATCCCAAACAGACCAGGAAGGTCAAGACCAAGTGCAGGTTCCTTGGGCTCTTAAACAGGATTAAGAGTATTATTCTCTCAGATTAGTGCCTGGGCTTCACATTGCTTATTTGTGAAGCGGGGATAAAGTGTCCACACACAGCGTTGCTGGGTTGATTAAAATGTATCTAAGTCATCTTCTTCCAAGGCGCCGGGCAAACAGTTATTAATTCCCTGCTCATCTCATCCAAGTTTTTGCTCAACTTGACCCAGTATGTGAAGCACAAATATGAACCCCGAGAGGCCTGAGGAAACTACATGAGAGGACTCTATGTAACACACACACATATATACACACACACACACACGTATAATACTACACACACACACATAAGTATGCATGTATCTACGTAGGTATGCATGTATAACGCTACAGACTCCAACTGGATGACCGGGGGAAGCAGGAGAGCCCACCACGCCATGACACGCGGTACATGTGGCAGGACGTGTGTGAGGAAGACGTGCCCAGGCAGAGCGGGAGTGATGCACACACACTGCGGCTTAGCATGTACCAGGCACTACTGCCAAGCTCTCCATTCTGCTACCTCACTTTAATCATCATAACGACCTCATGTGAACCGATGATTATCGTGGCCCTCACTTTATAGATGAGGAAAATGAAGCCCAAGAGTTCCTGGGGTGGATGCAGCCGGATCAAAGGAACCGGTGCCCAAATCACCAGTGGCCACAGGTGCTAACTGGGACCAGGAGAGGAGACCATCAAGACAGAGACTGAGACCGACTGGCTGGTAACCAAACCCCAGCCGTCCCCACAGGAAGAAGAGGGTAGAAGGGGTGCAGAGATTGTCGTGGGGCCCTGGAGCCAAGAGAAAGGCCCCAGGGCGTGGCTGGGGCGCTGTGGTGCCTCGCCTTCCGCACTGTCTCCTATAGGCTTTTCCCATCAGTGACTTAAGTAAGAACAGAATAAGCAAGTTTATCTCAATCCCTTGGACACCACGGTCTCTAGGGAGAGCAAACACAAGAGACAGCAGAGCTGAAATTCTAAGCGACTTCTAGTGGCTTACATATGGCATCAAAAGCAGTGAGATGATGTGCAGCAAAGGTTCATCGACCTCCCACATCTAGGCTGCAAGGAATCAACTGCACGGGGACAGATAAGCGGAGGTGGAGATTGACGTGGGATGACGGGACGGAGGAGGGCCAGGACACCCAACAGGGGATGGACACGCCCTCAGGCCACGTTAACCCACACAGGAGCCCCTGCACAGAGGGCTAGTTGATCTCAGGCGCTCGGAGCTGGCGGACAGGCTGGATTCCACCAGCTGGTGGATAATCCCTCCTACTGAGCCCCCTTCCTTCCTCTCCAGACTAGTCCGCTAGGGCTGCCAAAATAAAGTAACAAAACGGGTGTGACTGAAACAGCAGAAATATATTGTCTCCCAGTTCTGGAGGCTGCAGGTCTGTGAACAAGGTGTGGGTAGGGCTGGCTCCTCCCACGCCCTCTCCTTGGCCCAGAGGTGGCCACCTGCAGGTTCACACGCAGACAGTAGTTAAGTCTTCCGATCCAAGAACACGGGACATCTTTCCCCTCACCTAGGTCTTCTGTAACTTCTCTCAATGATGTTTTACAGTGTTCAGTACACAAGTCTTAACACTTCTTTACGGTAAGTTTATTCCTAATTATTTTATTATTTTTAATAGCATTATTAAAAGAATTATTTTCTCAATATCCTGCAACTTTGCTGAACTCATTTATTAGTTCTAATAGTGTTTTAGTGAATGACTTACATGGCATCATGTCATCTGCCGGCAGAGGTAGTTTTACTTCCTCTTTTCTAAACTGGAGGCCTTGCATTTCATTCCCTAGCCCAATTATCTGGCTCAAGCTTCCTGTACAACGTTGAACAGGAACGGCAAGAGCGTCTCCTTCCTGGTCTCGGGGAGCGTCCTGGCTTGCACCATGAAGAAGGCCCCGGCAGTGAGCTTTCACGGCCACCCTTCACCCGCCTGAGGGTGCTCACTCTCTTCCTGATGGGGGCTGTTTTGTTTGGGGGGTTGTTGTTTCGTATGGCGAAGGGTTCCTCACAATCTCATCTGCACATCCCTTCTCCCCACAGATGTCAGGGTGATCTTCCTAAAACGCGGAGCTCATCCAATCACAGCCTCTATCTCAGACTCCAGCGCTTTCGGGAGCTCCGAGCCCCGCACGGCTCCACCCTCGTTTCTTACCACTTGCGCTGTGCTCTTTGCCTCCGGCAACAAGCTGATGGAGATTTTACCTGACACCCTCTGCTGCTTCTTCCCTCCATGACTTTGCTCTCCCTTCCTTCTGTTTGGAATGCAATTTCTATGACCACCCATTTCCCCTGCAATTCTTTTAAAACTTTGTTGTATTGCATCTTAGAAACCTTCTGTAAGCAGAGCCTAGGAGAGCTCCCTTTATTCCACGCCGACAATCTCTATGTGCCTGTGCATCCTTACAGCCACCACATTACGACTGCATGTTTATGGGCCTATCTTCCCCAACAGACAATCAACCCTTTAAAGCACCATCTCTGCCTTACTGACCTCTGTCCCACCAGCATCTGACCCGGAGCTCAGCACAGGGCGGGTAACGTGCAGCCTTGGGTGATGAATGAATGAATGAATGATTAAGCCCATCCTCAACTTTCCTGGCAGAGTGGCTTTTCTAAAGTGCAAATTTGATCATATACTCACTTGCTAAAATCCCTTCAATAGCTGCTGATACCTGGCAGGATGAAGTCCAAACTTCCCTGTGGCATAAAAGATTCTCCTGGACGTGCCCCAGCCCCACATCTCTCCATTCCTATCTTCCGTTACACACCCCACTCCCTAAACCCCCCAAAACCATCACGACCCCCTAACACCAGAGCTCTTTCAAGCCTCCCCACATTTGCCGGGTCATACCCTGCACGGACTGCCCTGAATGTCCTTCTCCACTGCTCACCTGGAAACCAGCCAACCCCTTTTTCAAGAGTCAGCCCAAACATCGCCTTCGAGCTCTAGATCTGTTTACACAGCTGTCTACTTTGCTTGGCTATTTCAAAGGCACCCACACTCCCCGAATCTGAGCGTGAACCCATGACCAGGTCCGCCCTGCCTCTGCCAAGGAAGAGAACTCCTTTCCTGTCCCACGTTTTCCCGCTCGGCCGCAACTCCACTGTCAGTCCCAACACCCATCTCAGAAACCCCATCTCCTCTCTTCATATCCTCCACCACCAAGTGCCAGCCTTTCTGTTTGCAAATATCTCTGAAATCCATCCATTTCTCTCTGGCTCTACGCCATCACCTTATCCAAGCCATCATTGTGTTTCTCTTGGACTAGTGTTAACAGTGTCCTGATTGACCCGTTTCCACGCTGGGCTCCCCTCCAACACCATTCCCCAAGCTTGAGCCGGGGTGCAGATCTTAAATGTCACCCCCCTGTCCCTCCCCCTCCTGCAGTCCTCCAAAGGCTTCCGCTACCCTGATAACAAACACCAAACCTCACCACGGCCCACGGGCTGCACGGCCAGCTTCCCCTGACCACCACTCTACCCCCTCGCCCTGTTTCCCCTGCTTTCAACATTCACTCCGCCCCCATCCCTCTGCCGAGCTCCCACTCATCCTTTGGATCTCAGCACCTCCTCGGGAAAATCTCGTCCGACACCCTTGTCTAGGTCAGTCTATGACCTCATAGAATCACATTCCTTTTCTTCATAGCTTTTGTCCCAGTTATTTGAATCGGAGGGCTATTGT
Source organism: Orcinus orca (assembly GCF_937001465.1). Taxonomy (NCBI): domain Eukaryota; kingdom Metazoa; phylum Chordata; class Mammalia; order Artiodactyla; family Delphinidae; genus Orcinus; species Orcinus orca. Next base: position 84,179,595 of record NC_064575.1, read on the forward strand.
ACAGACTATAAACCTGGTGAGAGAAGGACTGTGTCATTATGCCCCGTGGTCCAGCACACACTGGCTCAGAGAAGGCACTCACTGAGTATCTGCTACGTGAGTAAATGTACATGAAATCTTTACTCATCGCAACCCTCAGGTAGAAATGACCTCCTCCCGCCTTTAGGCTCCCTGTTCCTCGTGGGAAGGCTAGCATAGCACCGGGCTACGCTATTAAACCGCTGTGCTGTTAGGATTCTGTATTGATGTGTCTCCCCCTGCTGGACTGTGCGTTCCATGTGGTAGGAAGCTCTTTCATTACAATCCCTGACACTTAACTGATGCTCAAGAAATATCTCGTGATGGAAGGGCTCACTCCTTGGACGGGTAGACCTGGGTGCTACGATTTAAAAGGGCAAAAGTTCTCATTGGTAACACGAGGGCAAGGAGATCTAGACGGGTTTCCAAATGGGGACTGTTTAGCTCAAGGATACAAAGCTTCAGAAAAGGGAGAGCCCCTTTCCTGCTAGGAGTCTCTAAGGTGGAGGCCCCAGAAGGCCGGGGCTGGGACCTGTGGGGGGCAATGTAAGGAAGCACCTGAGCTCCCGCCACTGGGCGTGACCACACAGAGAGCTCACAGCCACTGCTCACATGCTGCAGAAAAAAAGCCCTGTACTTGGTCGAGACTGGACTGAAATTCTTTCTTTTAATTCAATTTATTTAATTTAAAATAAATTAATTTTAAATATTTGCTGGACACCTATTACATGAATGCTAGGAACAAGGGAAACAGATACAGAGGAGACCCACCCAGCACCCCCAGGGCGCCTGCAGATGACTGTTCAGACGGCTTCTGGCCCTTGGAGCCCAAGAAATAACAATGAATTAAAAGGACGGTCCAATTTGTTTTAACGAGTAACCCTTCGTCCAAAAAGATAAATTTCTGTGGATCTATTGACACGTGACCCCTGAGTGTCAATGCCCAAAAAAGCAGGCTAGCTAAACCAATTGAGTGTATACTTTGGTTCTTGCGACAGTTGCCAAATTGATTGGCAACGCCTAACAGGAACAGGGGCTATGTTCTAATAATAACAACAAAAGACATCTCGCTTTTTTTTTTTTTGGATATACTTGCAAGCCTTGAAAATGGCTTATCTGAGAGCCAGCACTTTGCAAGTTCAAGGGCATACCTTGGAAACCACAGCAGGCAATGCCTTTGCTCGTGGCCTACAAGGAACGGTGTGGAGAGGTGAAAAGCACCGGGGCTGGGAATGAGGGAGCCCGGGCTCCTGAACTTGGAAGCAGGGACCTACTTAATGTGAGTGTACAGCTCAACAACGACCCCTCAGGAAGGTCAAGTGACTTCCCCACATTCATTATTTATTTAACTATTCAACAAATGCTGAGAGAGCACCTACTACCACCAGGCACTGAAGTGAATCATAGAGTCCCTGCCCTCAGTGGAGCTGCCTTCCCAGCGGTGACACCAGGAGGCAGGGGAGCAAGTCCCCCACCCACTCTATTTAACACAGAAAGCAGCAGGTGTCTTCCCCGCAAAGGTTTGCCTCCTATCAGCCTCCACATCATGTCCACAAGGAAGGCATACTAGGCAAGAGAAAAGAGTCTGCCCATTAGATAAAGCAGAATTCCATGGATAATGCCAGAAGTTCTTCTGAATCTCATCCTAGCCGCTCAGCTCAAGCAAAGAGGGAAATCAGGTCTCCCACTCTGCAACTCCAAAGAAAATCAAGCATTACATGTTAAAAAAACAACAACAAATAAACCCAAATCAAACTATCGATACTATTTCTAAGATAATCCTCTTTTCAGGTCTGGGTGCCCACGGACAGCAGTGCAGCTCAGCACTTCGCTGAGAAAGGGCAGCCCTGTGTGGTGAGACAGAGCAATTGCAATGCTGTACGTTGCCCAGAGGCCTCGTTAACTTCTAACAAGTGAGTTTCCTGGCCTCTGTTCTAGAAACTGCTGCCCTATTTAATAGTCAAGGAAGAGGAACAGATACCAGGGAACCAGACTATCCCGAGCTTTGAAACAAGAGCAAGTACTATCACCACAAACACACGTTAGGAGCAGCCATCAATCACCGAGTGCTCAGGATGTGCGGTTTTATGTGTCCAGGGCCTAAATCACTGTCTGATTTGGTCATACGTGGCTATTACCATCGCATTTTACAGGTGAGGAAGTTGAGGCCCGGAGGAGTTAATGACTTGCTGAAAGGTCTCATAGCTAATAACTGAGGATCCCTAGAGTTCCCTGGAACCCAGATGGGCCTCATCGGAAGCAGCAGGCCTAACCCTTCCTCCACTCTTTCCTTTCATGACACAGAATAAAGTATCGTGTGCAAGCTTCACGGAGCCCTGGCTGTGCTCCAAGCACCCTGCAAGCATGATCCCCACTCTGCACCACACTCAGAGTAAGTCTCATCCTAATCTCACAGACGTAGAAGCTGCGGCTGTGAGAGGCAAAGTGGCTTGCCCACGACGACACAGCTGGCAAGGAGCAGAGTCAGGACCCACCCCTGTCCCGCTGCTCCAGACGTAACTGTTCATTCAGCTACTTCATGCAGCCACAACAGAGACTCGAAAGCGGGCTCGAGCTCTAAACCCGAGAGAAGCAAGGCCGATGGGCAGAGACAGGGAGAAGGGGGATGCAGACGTGAGTCCGGCTGGAACAGGCCACCAGGGTGTCCAGAGCAACCCCACAATGCAGAGACACCAACAAAGGAAGCCTGATTCCTGACACGACAGCCTCCCAAGGCCAAGTCTGAGAGCTCCGGCAGCACGGAGTTCAGAGGGGCCTTTCCCTGGAGACGCCGCCCTCTGCACCACTGCGGCCCTCCTTCTCTGCACAGGGCTGCCCACCAGCCCTCACTAGCCCTCTGTTATGACGCCAGCCCCAGCGTATGACACTGTCTACCTGCCCCAAGCTCATGGCCTGCCGCTAAGTACAAACTGCTCATTATTCTCCACTGTACCTAGAGGATCCACGTGAAATTGACAGTGATCAAAATGTTCTGTTTGCTGGTGCGGGAAAAACCCAAATGAAAGACGCAGAACAGCCCAGCCCGCCGCCGGCCTCACCTGCCACCACGCGAGGCTCTAGTGATCCATCGCCCGCCCTCAGCCCGGCCGCGTGAGAGCCCTCGGAGCTCCCCGACTAGCCTGCCGTTTTCAGTCCTCTGCTTTTTCAGACGCTGTTTCCTCCGAGTGGAAGGCTTTTCCATGCACTCCAACCTAGTCTGTGACTGGTTTTTATTGCTGGGCTCCTTCTTAGTCTGAGTTCCACAGAGACAGGACTGATCTCGTTCTCTGTCTTCCCAGTACTAACCCACTGCATAAGGCACAGCAGGTGTTCAATAAATATTTAACGAATGAATAAAAGAATAAACTCTATGTAGTGGGGCCACCACTTCAAAATAATTCAGTTGTGGGAGGAGGGTAGAATCAAAAGCGTGAAGTTCTGCGGCTGGACAGGGTGACGGTGGTACAACAATGTGAATGTACCTCAAGCCTCTGACCTGTACACTTAAAGGGATTAAAATGGTCAATTTTATGTTCCATATATTTTACCACAATTTTATAAACTAAATAATTATTTTTAAAGAACAGGGTCCATGCTCTGCACTCTCTCAGCTCACCAGAGCTGCCTGCTCCCAGCAGTGAGACAGGGCTGAGGGACAAGGAAGGTGTGCTGTCCCCGCCAGAGCTGCAGCCCCCCACCCAGGACCCTCAGCAGGTAGCGTCTCCCACCTGCACACCAGGTGGATCGATTTCACAACGACGGGCAAAATCAAATCATTCCAGAATCTAACCCCATGCAGAGTCCTGCACCCAGGAAGTGTTCAATCAAGGACAGCAGCCCCCAGGCATAGAGCAGAGACAGCGTGTCAAGTTCCCTGGACGCTACTGTTGCTGTTTCCCAGTAAGGAGAAGCAAATCCAAGACTGATGCCACCTCAGTGCTGCATGACCCGACAAATGAACGAGGCACTGAATGAATGGCTTCAGTAAGACATGGAGAGGGCCGGCAGCAGGGCCAGAGGGGTTTACAAAGCTGCACTGCACGTCTTACATGGAAGCCCACACCCTGGGAATCGAGTCTTAAAATCACATCAATCTATTCTTATATAATACTTCAATATTTTCCAATAATTCATTGCCTCTGTTTTGATAAATTGCATCTTAAAGGGAAAATCAACAGTAGAGGGAGAAGGAGATGGGGAAAGGAGAGAGAGACAGAGCTCAGAATACAATTACCAGTTCAGACATCAAGGAATGGATAGGTCAATGCAAGAGCCTGTTAGCTCCGGACCCAGGAGGAGACTTGTGAAAAGAGAACGGACTTAGAAATCATATTTAAAAGAAGATTCCAGAATAATTAACAAATAAAAAGAAATTTTTTGAGAAACTAAAACTATCTCACCTAATAAAGTTATCTCAAATTATAAAAGAGCTGCTAACTTAAATCTTGAGTGAAGATAAGATATGTAGAACTGGGACTTCCCTGGTGGCGCACTGGTTAAGAATCCTCCTGCCGATGCAGGGTACACGGGCTTGATCCCTGGTCCCAGAAGATCCCACATGCCGCGGAGGAACTAAGCCCGTGCGCCACAACTACTGAGCCTGCGCTCTAGAGCCCGTGAGCCAGAACTACTGCTCCCGTGCGCTGCAAATACTGAAGCCCACTCGCCTAGAGCCCGTGCTCCGCAACAAGAGAAGCCACCGCAATGAGAAGCCCGTGCACCGCAACAAAGAGTAGCCCCTGCTCGCCACAACTACAGAAAGCGCAAGTGTAGCAACTAAGACCCCATGCAGCCAGAAAAACATATGTAGAACTGAAAAGAGTAAAATCATTGTGTCTTTCATTGAGTATGTGAGACAAGTGGGGAAAAGCAGACACCACCAGGCAGCTCCCACCAGCCCGGGGTTCTAGGCAGTGGGGACACAAGATGCACAAGACTCCCTTCTCAGTCCTGACTCATTTCTCATTAAGTTTCACAACCAAACTTCATAAAAGTAACTCCACTTGCTGCTTCCTTCATCCCAGTGACTCCACGACCCTTCACAGGCTGGCTTCTTCCCACATTCGCTATCGAAACCTCTCCATCACTTCCTGAAGTTGTCCACACCGCCCATGTTGCCAAATTCAGGGGATATTTTCCACATTCTTCCTATCAGACCTCCTTGCTATCAATTGTTTCACCTGTTTTGACGACCTTTGGTTTCTGTGACCCACCCTTCCTCCTGCTGCCTCTTCATTGTCTTCCGTGAACATCCATCCATCTTATCATCCCTAGGACATTGCTGGTGCAGACCCTGGCACGGCCCAGCTCTTCTGCCCCAGGGTCACACCCTGAGCGGTGGCCGCAACGCCACGGCACCCTTTCCTCCGCCTGCACTCACTGCCAGGCCTCCATCTCTGGCTCAGACCTGTCCCCTGAGGCCTGGACTCGTTTGCACAACACGCTTCTGTGCTCCAGGCACAGGGGTCAGGCCTCAGGGTGTCCAGGTGCAACTCCTGTGCTTAACATGCTTCCCAAACCCCTCCCCACTCAGCCAGGCGCTGGCATCACCTCCACTCAACAGGCGGAGCGAGAGCCACTTGTGCTTAATCTCCCAGCTACAACACTTGCTATTCAAGTTTATCTGAACCCAAAAGCCACACACACTGTCTCCACTTGAGACAAAAATGCAGGCCACTGAACCAACCAAACACAAGTACTGGCCGTCAGCTGCCTTTATTTTCACAAGGATACCAGGTCACCCAAGACAGACTCATCTAAGTGACAGCTCCTCATCTTAAAAACAAAACTTACACTCAGGTTCAGGGGATGAATATACCAAATTTACGTCAATGGCAATGACACACCCACATACAGCAGTCCCCACCCCCATTTATTTGTTGTTTCAATTACCCGCGGTCAGCCTCAGTCCAAAAATATTAAATGGAAAATTCGAGAAATAAACAATACATAAGTTTTAAATCACACGCTGCTCTGAGGAGCATGACGAAATCTCACACATCCCACTGCGCCCCACCACGGGTATCATCCCTTTGTCCAGCGCATCTTGCCCGTTAGTGGCTTAGTAGCCGTCCTGGGTGTCAGATGGACCACCGCTATAGCAGTGCTCGTGTTCAAGTGACCCTTGTTTTACTTAATAATGACCCCAAAGTGCAGGAGTGGTGATGTTGGCAATTCAGACACACCAGAGAGACGCCGTAAAGTGCTTCCTTTAAGTAAAAAGGTGAAAGTTCTCTGTTTATAAATAAATCATATGCTGAGGCCGCTAAGATCTACAGTAAGGCTGAATCTTGTAGCCATGAAATTGTGAAGAAGGAAAAAAGAATTAGTCCCAAAAATCATTTTCCATGTTTTGATAACAGCCACACTAGTGGGCATGAGGTGGCACCTCACTGTGGGTTTTTTTTTTTTACAAATTTATTTATTTATTTTATATTTTATTTTTGGCTGTGTTGGGTTTTCGTTGCCGCGTGCGGGCTTTCTCTAGTTGCGGCGAGCGGGGACTACTCTTCGTTGCGGTGCGCGGGCTTCTCATTGTGGTGGCTTGTCTTATTGCTGAGCATGGGCTCTAGGCGCACGGGCTTCAGTAGTTGTGGCACTCGGGCTCAGTAGTTGTGGCTCGTGGGCTCTAGAGCGCAGGCTCAGTAGTTGTGGCGCACGGGCTTAGTTGCTCCTTGGCATGTGGGATCTTCCCGGACCAGGACTCGAACCCATATCCCCTGCATCGGCAGGCGGACTCTTAACCACTGCGCCACCAGGGAAGTCCCTCTCGCCATGGTTTTGATTTGCACTCAATAACTATTTTTGATTACAAGTCTCATCAATATCCACTTTAAAACACTCGCAAGTAATGCTATTTTTACTTACTTAAAAACGAATGAGTTTTCCCAGGTTGTGCAGGGACGTGCAGCTCTGAGCCGTGTCTCGCGCCGTGCTGCCCTCCTTCTTTGCCGGCTCACCTGCCCACCTCCTCCGGGGACTGTGAGCACGGGTATCTCCAGTGTCTGGTAGTTCATTCAACAGGTGTTGACTGAAAGCCTCTTTTTAATGTTCCAGGCACCACTCGAGACACTCGGGGCACAGCAGTGAACAAGACCTCGTCCTCACCCTGGTAAAACTTACATTCTGGTGAAGGAGACCCACGATGAAATGTTCCAAGATAACAGGTAGAGTCCAGGGCTCTGCAGAAAAAGCATGCGGGGGCAGAGGGTGCAGCAGGAGACAGACGCACCCGTGGGCCGGCTGGCCTGGCCCCAGGCCGGGTCCCCCACACGCTTTCCCCTCGGGCAGCACCTCCCCTCCTGGTCCTTAATCCATCTGTCCCGGCTTTATAGGGAGGACCAGATATGAGAGCAAGAAACGCCACACAGAGGAACACGCACTCCACCCCGAAGGAAGCGAGGAGCGTCAAGGAGCCCTCGGAACTCTTAGCAGCAGCTGCTCCTGCAGCATTTCCAGGGGCCCCTGGTCTGAGGTGAACAGCACCGCCCATGGGTGCATGTCCATGCTGGCAAAGGAGTGCTAAGATCAGCACTTGGGAAACCTTTTCAGCAGAGTAACAAAAGGAGCAGCAAAGAACATAATTCTGGAAGTACACGGGAACAAAGCAACGAAGGAGACGAACCCAACAGATTTGAAAACAAAAATGGCTCAAATATCTTACATAACTTTTTATCAAGCCTTTTCCTGAAAGCAATAAAGTTACTATATGAATTCTCTTTGATGTTTTAACAAATAGAAGCCCTATCAGAATACTGGGATTTTTTCTTTTTTATTGTAGTGTAGCTGACGTACAACTCTATTAGTTTCAGGGGTACCGTATAGTGATTCAACATTGATGACATTACGAACTGATTGCCAGGATAAGACTAGTAACCATATGTCAACACACAAAGTTATTACAACACTACTGACTACAGTCCCCATGTCATACATTACATCCTCATGACTGATTTATTTTATAGCTAGAAGTTTCTACCTCTGAAACCCCTTCACCTATGTTGCCCACTCCCCGACCGCCCCTCTCTGGTAATCACCTGTTTCTTCTCTGTATCTAGGAGTCTGTTTCTGTTCTGTTTGCTCACTTGTTTTCTTTTTTAGATTCCACATATAAGTGAAATCACACGGTATTTGTCCCTTGGCAGTGGGGTAGGGACAGTAGGAGCTGCACCGTGACTGTCCTCTACTTCACGCGTCTCAGAGCCACATCGTCTTTCATTTTTGTTCGATGCCAGGCGAGGCGCTCTATGTATCATCATGTCACTCTGCGAAAGGAGACATCGTTACGCCTGTTCTCTAGATGAGGAAACTGAGTTCACAGAAGCAAAATAACCTACCTAAAGCGACTCAGCTAATAAACAGAATAGCCCCGGCAGGAAGCCAGGCATGTCTGGCTCCAAGTCCACGCCCTCTGCTTTCTGACCCACTGAAATGTTTGCGGACCATCTGACACGTGCCAGGGGGTGTGGGAAAATGGTAGGAAAAATCCTCGCCCTCAGGAACTCAAAATCCAATTACAGAAACCTACAGACATCAAACTTTGATGCACGGTAGCATGAGTTTACAGAGGCTCCAGGAACATACCATAGAGTGGGGGAAAGAGCCCTGGGACAAATCTGTTAACAGTCAGGGACCTTGGAAAAGCAGACCCAGAAGGAATCTCTGAAGGACAGCAGGGATACACGGGCTGCTTTACAGCCCAACATCCATTCATTCCTCTTCTGAAAATGAAGCCCCCTTTTCCTTGGAGAATCATCCAGCCCCGGAGCCAAATGCACGAGCCCTGCTGGGAAGGACCCGTCCCCAGCCGTGGCCCACGCCAGCCTCCGCTAATCTGGGGCACGTGACTGGGTGCCGGGAGGCAGGTACAAGATTTCTCGGCCAACAAAGCGAAGTGCACGTTCTTTCCCTCATCTTGACACAGGCCCAGCGTGAGGTCAGCCACGTTTCTGCCCCATAGAAGCAAAGAATGGTGCCAATTTGCAGGAAACAGAAGAGGGAGTTAAGAGATGAAGGCTAAACTTGAAAATAAAGCTACACCAATGCTTTTCCATGCAATGAGCCGATTAATTACCTCTTGAGAAAACCACTTAGAGCTGGGTTTCTGCCATCAACAGCATCAAGAATCCTGCTCCAGAAATCCGGACTCGGAATGAGTACACGGCCACTGGAAAGACAGCTGCAGACAGAGCAGGACCAGTGGGAGCAAACCCCTCCTGGGCACACGAGGCACACACACACACACACACCCCTCCTGGGCACACAAGGTGTAAACACACACACGAGGGAGCACGCACACTGCCTCCCTACACCTCCTAAAGGACAAGCTGTCCTGACCGGTGCACATCTGCAGCATGGACTGGATGGCCGTGCTGGCAGGTGAGTCACACTGCATCCTTCTACTCTTTGTGTGTGTCTGTTGCCACCAGGAACACAGCTGGGAGAGTGGAACGCACCAGGGTCCACCCTACAGACCCAGGCATTTGTTCCCCAGCCCCTCCACAGAGCTGGGGCCAGACAGGAGTGGGGAAAGCACAGAAAGGACGGGAGCCCAACTGAGGCCTCCAGCTAACCAGGCTCTGGGCCCCAAGCCTGTCTGCACCAGAGTTCAATCCTGTGGCTTACAGGGTCTTCCCACAGCCACTGGTGGGCTCCCTGAGCCCCGTCTGGACCTTCGTGCTTACACAGCCTGCTCGGGACCTCAGGCAGGGAGGGAGAGGTGATTAGCAGGCCATCTGGGCATTCTGGGCCTCTGGCTATACAATCAAAATGCCTTCCTCAATCTCAACATTCTTACACAGAAATATTACAGGAACAAATAAAATTGTATCACTAACAGTAGACATAAATAGGTAGCTGGTAGTATATATAGGAGAGGGAAAATACTCTTTTAAAAGAATAAAGAAAAATTACTAAAGACTGTAACATTACTCATTTATTCATCCATCCACTGAAAACACTGAATTTTTACCATCTATATATATATATATATGAAATTAAGTAGGCAACTGCTGAAGATGAATTCCTCTGGAGGAATAGATCTAAAAACCTTTACTCATAAGTCATTGAAGGTGATTGTGATTATCTGTGCTTACAGCTGTGTCCTGTTAAATCGTTTAAGAGTTATAAATTGCGAGGACCATAAATAGCCAGACATAAAAGTAACCCCCAGAGTCACAGCACATAAAAGAGCTGAGGTCCTCGCCAGGAAGGCTCTCCCACCCCCTCTGATGCCCCTCACACAAACTCCTGACCCTGGCGATGCCTGGAAGTGCGTCTGGGGGGACAGAGGGATCCCAGCAGCTGCAGGTGCAAGCTGGGACATCACCTGTGCTGTGTCCTGGTGCAGGAAGCAATATCTATACCTTGTAATATACTAAAAGTGAGATTTTGGTGTGGAGTACGACCACACCAAACCAAGACACTCCGTGCCAAGGATCAAAGATGCAGAACGTAAAGCCTCTGTCTTCAAGAGAAGGCTGCTTTAGTCGGGAGGACAGAAAATTAACAAAAATGACAACTGCTGCAGGTGCCAGATGGAAAAGGCTCGAATCCAGACTTAGAGAAAGGCTGGGTGACTCCCTGAAGGGCAAGCGAACAAATAATGGGAACTCAATGCAGTAACTGCTGTGGGAGAAACAAAGGAGGAAGTGTTTCCTTGTTCAGGAATGGAAGGGCAAGTTGAGGAAGTGACATTGGGCTGGGCCTGGAAGCATGAGTCCATCCGAAAAATTGCAAAACACAGCAGAGCATTCTGAGATGAGAGGATTCCATGAAGAAGAGAGGAAAAGACAGCCACCAGAGATAATGCTGAGAGACCAGAATCACATCAGATTGAAAAAAGACCTCTGATGCCAGTTTGAACTATCTTTGGCAGACAATGGAAGGAGATTTAAGAAAGGAATAAGCTAATCAGATTTTAGTTTTATAAGAGATACAATAATAATAACAGCAGTTGACATTTTCTGGGCACTTAGCTAAATGCTTAGCACTGTGCTGTTTTCCATGAGTTTAGGAAGTCTCCTGCCTATGGTAAGCGTGCAACAAAGTGAGCTCCTACCATTGTTACAGCCAATCCCCTTAAAAAACCTACAAGGAAAGTACTATCATTCCCAATTCTACAGACAACTAAACTGAGATTAACATTACAGGCCAAGGTCAACAGCTACAAAGTAGTTGGGTCCAGCAATCTGACTGCAGAAACTGCCTCCAAACCACTACGCCTGCTGGAAGTGGGTCAGAGAATGGACCAGAAGGGAGAACCTAAAGCCAGGGTGGGGGCAGCTAAAAGGCTCACAATTGTTAGAGCCAAAGATCATGGGGCCCTGACGTGTGAGAGAGCAGAGAGGGACACACTGAGAAGTCACTTCCCACCCTGGACAAGCAAGGATAATGCGACATTCTATGGAGTCTGCAGTCTTATTATATTTACACCATCAGCTAATCGATGAGACTTTTGATTAATACTTTACAATTAATTGCAAGAAAGGAAGGAAGTGGGAGGAAACAGAACTAGAACCCTTGGGTTAGAGCCATCTCCTGTTTAGGCCTCTCCCTGTCTTATAAAAATCAGTGATTAAAATGTCTTAGTCAGAGCACAGACCTTCTGGTCTTCCACTCACCTGCAGTAGGAGAACTGCTTGTCTGCGAGCATTTGCTAACTCTGGTCCAGGGTGTGTCTGTAGATCAGGGCTTAAACTCAGCTAGCTACTTGCTGAGAATATACACGAGGAAGGTACGTTTGATTGAGGCAGAAGAGTATATGGTGGGCCAGAAGACAGAACGTGCTCCAAACCCTGGCTCTGTTGCTTACTCATGTGAAATTGGTAAGGGGCTCAGCACCTCTGAGCCTCTGATGGTAACAGCATCTGTGAGATGGAGTTATGGGGAGCATTAGATACAATGACAAATACGAGGCACCTAGCACAGCAGATGACGCGGTAGGATCCCAGTAAATGCAGCCCGCTGTTATAATTATCATTCAAAAGACGTGAGTGGGGATGGGGTGCAACGGCAGGCAAGACAAGAGAAGGGGAGAAAATGTTGAGCTCAGGGATTTTTTTAAATTGAGGTGGTAATTCTCATGCCATACAATTCGCCCTTCAAAAGTGCTGTACAAAAAACTAAAAACAAAAATCGCTGTACAATTCAGGGGCTTTTAGTGTATTCACAGAATTGTGCAACCATCACCACTATCTAATTTCAGGGTATTGTCACCACCCCCAAAAGAAATCCTGTACCCCTGAAGCAGTCCCCCCAGATTGCCTCTCCCTTCCCCAAACCCCTGACAGCCACAAATCTGTCTCTAAGGATTTGCCTGGTCTGGATGCTGCCCATAAGTGAAACCATGCAACACGGGGCCTTCTGTGACTAGCTCCTTTCACTTAGCAAATATTTTCAGGATCCATCATGTCACAGCATGCATCAGAACTTCACTTCTCTCGTGGCTGCGTAATATTCCATCGCACGGACACCCAACAGTTCGGTTCTCTGCTCATCAGCTGATGGACATCTGGGTTGTCTCCACTATTCGGCTATCATGAACAACGCTGCTGTGAACATTTGGGGACAAGTCTCTGTGCAGATGCATGTTTCCAATTCTCTTGGGCATGTACCTTGGGGTGGAACTGCTGGGTCGTACGATAACTTTGTTTGGTTTTCTGAGGAACTGCCAAACCGTTTTCCAGTGCAGCTAGGGGTTGGTTTTGACTGTAATCTAAAGTCAGTGACATTTTTAAATCTCTTTAGAATTTAACAGAAGAAGAAAAACGTGGCAGTAGTAGTTCTAGCGCTGCCTGGTTTCAATCATCAAATCTCAGAGTCCACCCAACACGATTAATTTCCAGCAGATATAACCACTTTCCACACGCCTATGGAAAAACAGCGCACAGCTAGCGAGAACCAGCCAACCAAAGGGTGCCAAAGAAAACTGATCCAATAGTTTCCAAAATAACTGGTTTTTGAATTATGAATTTCTATTATGCTGAGAGTAAGGGATTTTTTTCCTTGAGGGAAAGGGAGCAAACAGAAATTGGCACCAGAGTTGTCACGAGTGGTTTTTAGGCTTATAAAGCATAATTAATTCATTTCTTATGCAATTAAGCGAGCAATAATGCTGCTCAACTTAAATGCCTGGCTAGCCTCTGAAGGTAAGTTGGTTCCAGCATATCTCCTACTTTAAATCCATCACCCAAACAGAAGAAACTGATGTTAAAGAGATTAGAAAATTTAAGGTTCGTATCTCCAAAGTAAATTCCACTTGCTGGTAAGACCAATTCTAAGAAACAGAGAGGTAACTGGAGTCTTAAATACATGCAGACAATAGTTGAAGATCTATAGGTGAAAAAACAGAATCAAATGACTTCCCTGGGTTTTAATCATGACACTGCCATTAAACAACTGAAGGAACTTAAACAAATATTTAAATCATTTGACTTCGGCCTTTTAGTGAGAATATACTTCGCGATAGTGTGCAACCATGCTACTATAACTTCTGGAATGTATTGATGATTCTTCACTTGCACAACAAACATACTACAGATGGGAAATAATAAGTGAAAGGCATTTAGCACTATCGTTGGCACATGGGAGGCATTCAATAAACTAACACTATTATACTAAATACACACTTCAATGAAGCAGTGAGTACCTATGCCAAACACTGTTGGGCTACGCTCTGGAGGCACACGCATAAAAGTCATTCCTTGCTCTGAAGAAGCTGAAAGCCTGGTGGGGGAGGCAGGAAAGGAGGCAATTACAACTCAGTGTGAGCTGAGTGATTCCATAAATAAAAATGCAGGGTGCTACCGAACACAACAGCGGGATGAATGACGAGGAAACAAAGTCAAAGACGACTCCTCTGAGCGCAGCAAAGTTGTTCTAATCAATTTTACGGAGAATAATTAACATGCAATAAAACGCTGCCACATTAAGTAGACAGAACTACAGCTTTAATAAATGAATTCACTGGTGTAACCACCAGCACGAGCAACACGGAGGATATTTCCACGTCTCCTCAAAGCTCTCGTCTCCTCTCTGTCAATGCCAGGGTCTGTCCCACCCACAGTCCTCAGCAACCAAAGATCCGCTTCCTGCCATTACAGCTTAGTTTCACACATCTCCGAATTCCCTAATCATACAGTATGCGTCCTTGTGTTTGGCTTCATCAGCAGAGGGCTTCTGACATTCATCTGTCTTCTTGGGCCTATCGGTAGTTTATACCTTTTGTAGTCAAGTGATAGGTCCATTGTACAGATACGTCAGTTTGTTCATTCATTTACCTGATCACGGACAGTTGTGTCTTTCCCAGCTTGGGTCTATTATGAATAGAGCTGCTCTGAACACAGTCAAGTCTCTGTGCAGACCTATGTTTTCACTTTTCGAGGGTAAATACCTAGAAGTAGAATTGCCGAGTCCTAAAGGTAACTTCGTAAGAAATGGCTAAATCGTTCTCCGAAGTACTTGTACTAGTTTACATTCTCATTAACAATGGAGGAGAGTTCCAGCTCCCCTACATCCTCACCAACACTGGGAATAATCAATTTTCTTCATTTCAGCCATCTAATAGGTGTATAATGGTATCTCATCATGGTTCTAGTTGGCATTTCCCTACTGACAAATGACACTGAGCTTCCCGTGTGCTCATTTGCCATCCATGTATCTTCTTTGATGAATTAGCGGGTCAGCCTCTTGCCTATTTTAAAATCAGGTTCTTTGTCTCCTTATTGTTGAGTTGTAAAAGTTTTTTAATATATTCTGGATACAGGTGCTTTAACAGATGTATGTTTTGCAAATACTTACTCCAAGGCTAAAGCTTATGTTTCCATTTCCATAAAAGTGACTCTTGAAGAGTATGAGTTTTTGATTTTCACAAAGTCTAATTTATAATTTCGTCCTTTACATTTCATGCTTTGTGTGCTAAGAAATTTTTGCACACCCCAAGACCAAGATTTTTCTACAATGTTTTCTTCGATGAACTTTACCACTTTACCATTTATATTCCAGGTACATGATCCATTTCGATTTAATTTTTATCCATGTGTGGGGGAAGTTACTTTTTTGCTTACTGATAATTAATTGTTCCAGCATCATTTGTTGAAAAAGCTTATCCTTTCCCCCTTTCAATCACCTTGGCACACTGATCCAAAATCAATTGAATTTACATATATACATAGGTCTATTGCTAGACTCATTTCGTTCCCATCAATCTATGCATTTATCCTTATGCCAACACCACACTGTCTTGATTACTGCAGCTTTGTTGTCTGGGGTGCGTCAGGTCCAATGCACTTCCACATAGATTTCAGAATCCAGTTATCAATTTCTTCGTAAAATAAGCCTGCTGGATCTTATTCTAAAGATCAATTTGGAAAGAACTGTGATCTTAATACTAGGTATTACTACCCACGAATACGCACAGCTCAATATCTTTCTATTTGAGTGTTTTTCTGAAAGAAAATAAATCTTACAATTTTCAATATGCGGTTCTTACACATCTTTTCTTAAATACATTCCTAGGTATATGATTTTTTTTGTGGCTTTTGTAAATGGTATGCTATTTTTAATTTCATTTTCTGAATGCCTAATAATATATAGAAATAAAATTGATTTTTGTATATTGACTTTGTATCCTATTACCCTGTTAAATTAACTATTCTAGTATACCTTCTATAAATTCCTTAGGATTTTCTGTGTACGTAAAAATGTTTCAGGGAAATAAAGAGTTTTATTTCCTCATTTCCAGTCTATGGACTTTTAGTTCTTCTTCACTCTTTATGGCACAAGCTAGACTTTTCAGTACAATGTTAGATAAAAGCAGTAAGAATAAGCATTCCTGCCTCCTTACTAACCTGAGGAGGAAAACATTCAGCATTTTGTATCACATTAAGGACAGATTTTTCTGTGGATGCCCATTAGCAAATTGAACAAGAGTCCATCATTTTTTAACATCCAGCTTACTGGGTGTTTTTGTACCATAAATGTGTGATTTTTATAAATGCTCTTTTAATATTTCTATTGATATGATCATGGTTTTTATTCGGTTAATATAGTGAATTAAACTAATTGGACTTTGGATATGTAACTAACCTTGCATTCTTAGAATAAATCCCACCAGATCATGATTACCTATTTTATATATTGCTGGATTTTTTATCTTTTAATAAGTATATCACTGGATTCTATTCGCTAATAATTTTAAGGGTTCTGTATGTGTGTTCACGAAGGGTATTAGTCTGTAGTTTTCTTGTAATGTCTTTGTCTGATTTGGGTATCAGGATAATGCTATTCTCATAAAATAAATTGGGAAGTGTTCCCTCCTCTAATTTTCTGAGAGAGTTTTTGGAAAAATTGCTATTTCTTCATTACAATGTGATAAAATTGACCAGTGATGATGCCTGGCCAACATTTTCTTTGGGGGAATATTTTAAAACAATGAATTGACTTTCTTTAATAGGCAGAGCCTATTTATGTATTCTGTTTTATCTTGAACCAGTTTTGGTACTGTGTCTTTCAAGAAATTTTTCCATTTCATCTAAATTATCAAATTCAGTTGCATGAAGATATACATTAAAATCCTTTATTATCCTAGTAATGTCTGTAGGGAAAACTGATGTCCCACTCTCATTCCCGATACTGATAATTTATGTTCTATTTCTTGATCAGTCGGGCTAGAGGTTTATGAATTTTATTGATCTTTTCAAAGAACAAGCTCTTGGTTTCATTGGTTTTTCTCTATTGTTTGTCTTTAATTTCACTGATTTCTAGTCTTTACTTTCTCCCTTCTGGTTACTTTGGCTTTAATTCATTCTTCTTTTCTTCTCTTTTAGTTTCTTCAGATAGAGTATAGTTCATTAATCAAACAATTTTCCTTTCCTAATGGGGGCTACAAGTTTCCCTAAAGGCAATCCTTTAGGTGCATCCAGAAATTATGATATACTGTGTTTTTATTTTTACTCAATTCACCATGTTTTCAAATCGCCCTTGTAATTTCTTCATGTAACTCAGGGGTTATTTAGAAATGTGTTACTTAATTTCCAAATGTTGGGGTTAATCAAGACATCTTATTGTTATTTATTTCTAATTTAATTTTGTTGTCAGAGAACATGCTTTGTATGATTTAAATATTTTTAAATTTGAGACTTGATCTATGGCCCTGCATAAAGTCTACCTTGCTAAATGTTCAACATGTACTTGAAAGGAATGTGAATTATTTTGTTGCTGCGTGGAATGAGCTATAAACATCAGCTCGATCAAGTTGGTTGCATTATTGAAGTCTTGTATATCTTTATTGATATTCTTTCTAGTTGATCTATCAGTTACCAAGACAGGAGTGGTAGAATCTCCAAGTTTAATTATGGATTTGTCCATTTATCATTTTAATTTTGTCAGTTCTTTGCTTCCTATATTTAGAAGCTCTGTTATTAGGTGCCTACACGTTTAAAAATGTTACATCTTCCTAAAGAATTTACCCATTCATTATGAAATGTCCCTCTTTATTCCTGATAACATTCTTGGTCTACATTGTCTTATTAATATAGTGTTCCTGCTTTCTTATAAGTGTTTTCATGGTATATCTCCTGCAATCCTTTCATATTTACTCTGTTTTTATATTTTAAATGAATCTTCTGTAAGAAGCACATAGCTTGGTCTCTTTTTTGTTGTCCAATATGGCAGTCTCTACCATTAAACTGAAATTTTTCGACTCTTTATATTTAATGTAATTATGGATATGATTGGGTTTAGTTCTACCATCTTGCTATTTGTCTCATCTCTTTTTTGTTCCTTTTCTTCTCTTTTCCTGCTATATTTTAGGATTGAATATTTTTCTTAGGGTTCTATTTTGTCTTCATTATTGACTTAGCTATAACCCTTTGTACTGTTTAGTTTTGCTGTGTGGTTTTTCTATGGTTACAATGTGCATCCTGAATTTACCATAATCCATCTTCAAATAATATTATGTATTTGTATACACAGTGTAAGAATTTACCACCATACATTCCCATTTCTCCCTTCCACTCTATTTCTGTCATATTTTATATATGTTTTGAAACAATAAAACAGATGTTTTTGTTTAAAACATGGTTAATATTCTTTTAAGGAAATTTTTAAATTCCTAGGAATAAGCATTTTATATTTACTGTTACATTTACCAATATTTCTACTCTTTCCAACACATTTCAAGATCTGAATCATTGATTTCTTCCACCTTAAGAACTTCCTTTAAGCACTCTTGCAGAGCAAGTCTTAAATAGAGATAAGCTCTCTCAACATTTGTCTCTGCATCTTTATTTCATCTTCTTTCTTTGAGGATATTTTTGCTGGATATAAAATCCTAAGTTAACAGTTATTTTCTTTTGCCAAGTGAAAGATAAAATTCCACTGTCTCTGGCTGCATTCTTTTCTGACGATCATTACTTAATGTCTACATTAAGTACACTACAAAATGTCTACAATCATTACTTTTGTTTCCATGGAATGTATGTTTTTTCTCCAACTGCCTTAAAGATTCCTCTCAGCACAACCAGGTTACAGCAATTTGATTACGATATGATTTTCTTTGTGTTTATCCTGTGTTTGTTAAGCTTCTTGGATCTGAGGATTTATCCTTCTCATTAAGCTTGAAAACTAAAAACTTGACGTACTTGTTCGATCAAGGGCTCAGTGCTTCTTAAGCTAATTGTCACCCATAATCTCTGCATATTCTTCTCTCCAGGATTTTTCCCTGTTCTCTATTCCTGGAACTCCTACTGGATGTATATTGGAGACTCTTAACTCCTCTTTCACATTTTCCATTTTTCTTATGGGGACACATTCTGGGAGGTTCCTTAAGATCTATCTTCCAATTTACTTATTCTCTCTTCAGCCTTCAGTTGCATCTAGTCCCCTCTGTGCTTTGTTTTTTTGTTTTTTTTTTACTTCAATAGTTATGTTCTTTTAATTTTAAAATTTTCATAATATGTATTTGATTCTTTTGCCAATCTGCCTGCTTTCGTTTCATACTTGTGCTTTCATTTCTTCCAGTAACATCCTGTTCATTTCAAACAGGACTATTTAAAAGTCTTTCAAATTGATACAGCCACTATGGAGAACAGTATGGAGGGGCCTTAAAAAACTAAAAATAGAACTACCATACGACCTAGCAATCTCACGACTGGGCATATACCCTGAGAAAACCATACTTCAAAAGGACATGTATCCCGGTGTTCACTGCAGCACCATTGACAAAAGCCAGGACATGGAAACAACCTAAATGTCCAAAGAAAAAGAGTATTCAAAAGATGAGACAGCAACTTTGGAAGACACTGTTCTGACTGAAAACTGTAGGGCTACAGACAGAAGGAACCGCACAGGAACTCTAGGTGGGAGTACTGTTTCTCACGAGTATGAGTTAACAGTTCTGAAACTGCTTTAACTGCTTTACACCTATACTGGCGCCAAACAAATCAGTAAATGGTAGTGTGGCCAGATGTTTCACTGCTGGGGAGGGAAGCTGCAGATAAACAAGAAGAAAGCTAGAACAAACTCAGTGGGGCTGGGTTAAGTCAGACATTGGTAAGAACTCTTGTTTAACTTAAATAGATGTTACCTTAAACAGCTGGATAAATACATAAGTAATTACGGACATACGCAGATATGTGGGTGGCTCCACACACACATTTCCTTGCTCTGTTGGCTGAAGGGGCCTAGAAGCAAGGCCATGCCAGGGGAGATCCTCCTTACAGAGGATTCCAGATCATTTCTAGAGCGACTCCCCCAACAGAAGGTGGAGCTTAATTCCCACCCTGCCTTCCCCCAACTCCACCCCTAGATCATCGGCTGCACTCGGTGACCTGCTTCCAGAGAACTGAGTATGGAGACTATCCTGGCAAACGCTACAGCAGCCAGGCGACCGAGGTCAACATCATCAGTGACACATGCAATGAGACGGGCCAGTCAACTCTGTCTCATTATAAGAAAAAGATCAAAGGAACCCAAATTAAGGAACAGTCTACAAAATAGCTGACCAGCACTCCTCAAAACTGTCAAGGTCGGGCTTCCCTGGTGGCGCAGTGGTTGAGAGTCCGCCTGCCGATGCAGGGGACACGGTTTCGTGCCCTGGTCCGGGAAGATCCCACATGCCACGGAGCGGCTGGGCCCGTGAGCCATGGCCGCTGAGCCTGGGCGTCCGGAGCCTGTGCTCCGCAACGGGAGAGGCTACAACGGTGAGAGGCCCACGTACCGCAAAAAAAAAAAAAAAAAAAAAAAAAAAAAACCGTCAAGGTCATGCAAAACAAGGAAAGATTGAGAAATGGTCACAAACTGGAGGAGAACTGAGGACTAAGTTTCATTGGGCTCCTGTCTCCCATTCTCTAGGTAGACACTGCTGACCTGCCAATCGGGCTTGATGTAAAACAAAACTGCTCCTGGATTCCTGTAAGGATGCCTCCCGTTGATTTTCTTTTTTCCCCATGAACACTCACTTGATATTTGACAAATCTTATTTTACACCTCTTCCAGAAAATATACCAGACTTAGTTTCCATTCACTTGTTCAATGCCCACTGTGGATACTGTTACAGAGGATCTCTGATTCCCCAGAAGAGTTCTAATTTCAAACATTGTATCTCGTCATTTATACATTCTGTCAGATGACGGGTCTTGATATTTATTGTGAAAATACAGTCATACTTTGAGTCATTTGGATGCTGGTGACATTTTTCCTCATTGCATTTGACTCCCACTCAAGAGCTTATCCAAGGGGAAGAAGAGAAAAAAGGCAGCAGCCATGGATGGGGTGAGGCTCAGGGGACGATGGCCTCGCGTGGTGAGGGCACACATCCCCCAGGGACACCAGCACGCAGGCCCACAGCAGAGCTCTGGGTCCAGTGGGAGTCCACACACCTAATCCAACACGACACCACTGGTGGAGCGGGGAGGGCACTGAGGACAAAACACTGGGGATAAAGACTGTGGACTCAGACAAGCCTGGTGTGGACCAGCCTGCACTGACACGATTCATCAGCTGTATCAACTGTTGGGAAGCGTGTGCTCTAAGCCTCAGTTTCCCCATTTCAAATGGAGATAATGACAGATTACAGGTTGTTGGCAAGATGTCAAGAGCGCATTCTGTGTGACGCACGTAGCACCATCTTTGCTGGATTAATTTTTCACTGCTGCCTAACAAATTCCCACAGCCTTAGCAGCTAATAGTTCCCCAGGGGAAACGACAATTTGAACAAGTTTCAAAGAGGGTACCTTTTCTCCACTGAGCTCCTAGATATTTGGAAACGTCAGAGAGCTGGTTTGTACCAGCTGCCAGAGCACACCAAAACACTGACGTGTCTTGGTTCTTCCGTTCTCTATTGTTGCCATCAGAAAGTCTAAATTTCACTTGTATTCTCACTTCTAAGCTAACTTCTAGTGAGATGCAAACTGGTGTCCTGAGCCACACAGCTGAGACAGACTCCGCTAGTGCGGGAGCAGCATTTCTTCACCCACACACAACACACACACCCGTCTAGTGCTTTGGGCGCCGAGAGTTGCCCAGCAGAGTGAGCACGGATGCTGTCTTCTGGGAGAGTTTTTAAATGAAATGGAATTACCGAGAGAGGTGAGGTGAGCAAAGGGATAGGGCTGCATATGAGACAGAGTTGCCACTGAGTTTCAGAGTAATAAGAGTAGGCTGAGCACGTCCTACTTCTAAGTGCCAGGCTCAGCGCTGCTCTCCATTTAACTCACAGTCATCCTACCAGACTGGTGCTACTGCTGTCCCCCTTTTATAGATGAGAAGACAGAGGCACAGAGAGATTAAGTAACTTGCCCTAGGTGGCACAGCTAATAAGTTACGGAGCCAAAGGCCATGCTCGTAACCACTGCTTCTCTGTAGCCCAATGAGGTTTGTATTAATAACAAAGAGAATAACAACTAATTACATTTGGTGGGACCTTAAACTAAAAGTTCTCTCATATCACTTCATTCTCAAAACTATACCAGGAGGAAAAAAGAAGGGAAGATATTATGATTCCCCTACTGAAGTTTAAAGAAACAGAGAGGTAAAGTAGTATGTCTAAGATCACAAAGCATAAGGAACAAGACCTGTACCCATACCAGCTTTCGACCCCCAAAACCCTACTCTTTCCACTCTATCAAATTTAATTAATTTAATTTAATTAATACCTGAAATGTACGCCCCCTTGACCTCGGGGTTCTGGTCTGGAACCTCAAAGCTGACACCACCATCAGCCAATACCACAGCTCTCCTCCGCCTCCCTTCTCTGGTCTGCATTCTGGTGACCTGTGTGTCTGTCTGCCTCCCCTACAAGACTGTCAGCTCTCAAAGGGCCAGAAACACACCTCATCATCTTTGTCTTCCCCCGTGGCAGCCAGTGCAGCACCTGGGAAGGTAGACATAGATTTTGGTGTCAGACATGCTTGCCAAGGAGAAGAAATGATACTCCAGTTGCTTGCGTGTTTAGGGAACGACGTGGAATAAGGTGGGAGCAGGTAACTGGTCCAAATGAAAGAGCGAATTCAGACTGGGAGCAGTGACAACTGACTAGTCCAGTCAAGGCTAAACACAGACGGGCTGAGTGGAGAGCCCACTGGGCACAGAGTCTGGGATGTGAGTGTCCCCTCTGTCACCGCCCGACAGAACCGCTCCAGGGGGTCATTCAACTCCCTCAGTCCCATTTTCCCAAAGAATAAAACAGGTCCAATCCCCCGGCTCTGGGACAACTCCCTGTAACAAAAAGCAATCAATCTTTCAATGATTATGAGTCATGTCAAAAGGGCACAAGAAAGCTATCACTGGCCAAAGCTGTGACAAGTGGAGCAACCAGAATAACGATTTTAAGGGATCAAAACACACCGAATCAATAAAAACCCGAGACTATAATGGGACTCAAAAAAGAAGAGGGAAAACAGCCCTAATTTCTCACCATTTGAAGTTTTTAAACAGTTCCTTAATGCAAAGTTAGAAATTAAAAGGAAAAAGAGCATTGTTTCTGTTTTTCTAGTAGGTGGTGTAATTCTGGGTAATCAAATAGCCCCAGCAGTTGAGCTATAAGTGCTACTTTACGGGAGAAGGCCACTTTATAAATGCAGAAGGCATAATAGACGTAGAAAATCATTTCATAAAATTTTAATGACACTTGAATCAGGCAATCCGGATTATCAACTGATTTAAAAAACATTAGATGCATTATTGATGCCTCTGTAATATTGCTAAAGTACTGACATGTGGAATCGTCTCTAGTTGCAAGGGGAAAAGCACAGTGGGCTCAGACCATCACCACCCTATCCAACAGTCAATCTTAACCTCACTGATGATGGGACAGCTAGACATCAGGCATCTTTAATGTGATGAAACGAGAATACCAACTTCATCTCCTAAGTATTCCAGCCAAAACCTTTCATCTGAATCCATCAAGTCTTTACATACAATCTGCAGTTTAAGTGAAATCAGTGGATGAAGAAACAAATAACACTGTGAGGCAGAAACTAGGGAGATCCAGAAGGTAAGACATTCTACAGGACAACTGGCCTGGTCTCCTCAAGTTAGAGTCAAAAAACAAAAACACAAAAAAACAAAGGATGGTGCTAGATTAAAACAAACTTAAGTGGCACACTGCCCAGATGCGATGAGTGGTCCTAGAGCATATACTGACTCCGACTAAATGTTTTTTTTGTTGTTGTTGTTGTTTTTTTTTGGGGGGGGGGGTTGTTTTGGTTTTTGTTTTGTTTTTTTTAACATCTTTATTGGAGTATAATTGCTTTACAATGGCGTGTTAGTTTCTGCTGTATAACGAAGTGAATCAGCTATACGTATACGTATATCCACATATCCCCTCCCTCTTGTGTCTCCCACTCTCCCTATCCCACCCCTCTAGGCGGACTACTTGTCATAATAGAATTTGGGGGTCAAATGGGAGAAATTTTAGTATCATCTGCATATTCAAGGCAATAAAAATTTACTGAAATATAAAATTGAAGAGCACTAACTGAACAAAGCAAGTTATAAAACAATATTTACAGTACTATTTCGATCTAGGGGACCCAGAATGAACATTCACTCTGGTTTCCTGGTGGTAACCTCTGGGCAGTGGGAAAGTGAAATTTCACTTTCATTTTTGCTTGTGTAAACTGTATTATTGAATCAGTTTTCGCTGGTACTGCTTCTCTAATGATAACATATATCTGTCAGTCTGAAATGCCCCCGTGTTCCAATGACCTCCCAGCACTGGTCAGCACTGTGTTGCAGAACAGCAACAGTGCTAAACGCTCACACCTCTGTGAGGGCCCATCAGAAATCGTGCCAATGACTTTGGACTCCGTTTGAAGAATGTTAGGCTC
The DNA here is from genome assembly GCF_937001465.1 of Orcinus orca. NCBI lineage: Eukaryota > Metazoa > Chordata > Mammalia > Artiodactyla > Delphinidae > Orcinus > Orcinus orca. The sequence goes on from NC_064575.1 coordinate 84,203,942, forward strand.
TCAATCAGTGCTTGGGGGAAGGCTGAGCCACCAGGTGAGAGCAAGGTAGAGTCAAAGAAACAGACAAGCCCATTTGGAAAAGACCAAAGGATTCGGCTGGAGGCAAGAAGGGCTCAGCTAAGGTGGTGGGTGCTCGTGGTCATGAAAAGACCACACAGGCCTAAGAGACATTGATCAAGAAGACTCTGTAGGACTTCCTGGCCACTGGGTACTGGGGGTAATGGAAGCATCACTTACAAGGCCAGGGTATAAGCTTCAAAGACTAAGAACAAAAAGGAAAATCAGAAGCCCTCTATCACACACAAAGTAGAAATGACAGGAGGTACACAAAGGAAATTACAGTGTCCAGTAGTGTCAAGTCTGGTGAAAAGACAGAAGAGGAATGAGGGCAGTGAAAAGAAATTAGATTCCATTAACAGAAAAAAAATTCAGAGAATCCCAGAGAAAGCTATTTCATCAACATGCTGAGAATTTAAGCCAGAGGCTAGAAGGTTAAGTTCAGGGAGAAGAAACTGAACAAAACTAATGAACAGGAAGAGCTTGCTTAAAGAAATCAAAAATCATCTATGGAGATGTCAGCTTAACCAAAAAAGAAAGAAAGGAAAAGAGAGACGTCAGTATGCAGGAAACCCAAACCAGATGCAGAAGTGAGATCCCACTGAGGAGCAATCCTGGGGTCTGTCACCTACGACTCTAATGTCGAAACTATCCGGCCTAGAAATCCTTAGTGTCACCAGGGGTTAAAGCTGACATCACTGGTACTCAGAAGACACAAAGCTCATCATAACCATGAGTAAGTCACTTGAAAAGCAAAAGCTGTATCACACAACACACGAAGTCACAGCCTGAAGGCTCCAGCAAATACGCTCGTTTATTTTTAGCCCTGCAAGAAAACAAACCCAGACCGTGCGAGCAAGCAAGAGGGGAAACATTCGTCACTAAAAGCGTCATTTAGAAAGACAGTGCTATGTAAATATCATTAATACAGAATATTGTTCAAACGCCATGATCAGAGGAAGTCTAAGATTAAGAAATTCAACGTAAATAAATTCTAAGACTGCCACTTCACGGCCTACTTGGAGAACAGATTTTAAACCATGAATGCACTCTACGTCCTATCTTAAAAATCAGAGAGAACAACTCCAACAGCTTTGGGAGAATACAGATGAGTAAAAGGAGGCCCAGCCCAGGAGTCCTGACCGATCCTGGCTGATGGCCATCCTGCCCAGCAGTTCTGGTATGTCTGGACAACAGGCTCCCTTTCCTCCTACATGCTCCATCTCAGGTGGGAAGTCACCCTCTACCCAAACCTCGCAGCCAGTCTTGTGATTTCACCTCACGCTCTCAACACTGATTCTTATCACAGAGTAGCACTGACATCCCTGGAGGAGCCTCTGAAACACAGGTACCTTCCTGCACGCCCCCACTTCCTCTGATGTCAGACCTTCATCATCTCCCTTATTGACTATTTCAGGGCGCAGGTCCTTCACATCATCCGTCAGATTTATTCTTAAGTATTTCAAATGTTTCCAGGCTAAAAAAGATGCTACAGTAAGACTAGGTGGGGCTTATCCCAAGAACACAAGGTTGCTTTAACATTCTAAATCCTATCGGTATAAGTCACTATATTAACAAACTATAAAAGAAAAACCATAATGTTCAACTCAAAGCACATACAAAAAGGCATTTGAGAAAGTCCTGATTTTTTTAAAACTCTCAACAAAATGGGAATAAGAAGGGTCAGAACGGTGAAGTAACAGTCCTCTCAGTTATGGAGCCACTTTTAAAGGCAGGCAAGGCCTTTTCTACAGCATCTCGTAACTATTTTTAAGTATCTAGTCTTGTACTCTGTTCATTGCTTCCTTTTCTCACAACTTCCTTCAGGGGCTGTTACTTACGTTTATATATATATACACCTTATGCCTATTCTGAGATGGACATCAGATAATTCTCCACACACTGACTTCCTTGGCAGAGCAAGGAACAAAACCTAGAACGTGCAAGTCTTGGTTTACAAAGCCAGCAATTTCAGGTTGAGGCCGGTCACAGTGACACTGCTGGCTCCCTTATGGTCTCAAAGTGGTTCCCACTGCCGACGTTAGACAGGCTGGATGTTTCAAGAGGCCTCAGGACTCATCACCGCGCCGTCTCATCTGAACTTCTCCTAGCTCATCTTTTATTGCCATACTTTAGCAGAATTGCTCCACACATGTAAAAGAAGCTAATTCCTCCTTGCTGTTGCCTAGGCTGGTCCCTCAGCTTCAAATGCCTTTTTCCCACTCAAGAAGAATGCTCGAGGGAGAGGACTGGGGTTGGCTGCACGAACACAGCCTGAAGGGGGCTAGTGAGCCACAGCCAGCCAAGAGGGAGTCCGGGAAAAAGTCTGGACCTGCCTAAGAGGCAAGAGACCGTTATTTCAGGGTGCACGAGGAGAGGGGACTCAGAGCACCGCCTAAACGATCTCCAGAGACGGGCGCGAGCCACACCTATCAGCGTGAACACCAGAGATGGGCATGAAACGCTAAGGCTGCTGCTGCAGCCACCAAGAAGCCTGTGTGCGAGCACAGGTCACTATCCACACCTCTCCTCCTGGAAGCCTGTGCAGCCCGCCACTGCCAGGGTCCCGGGATCCAGGGACAACTTCCCCGGAATGCACGGCGCGCCTTAGCTGGTGCAACGTGACGCCGGCCTCTGCCGCCACAGGTTCGCCCCACACTCCGTACCCCTCCCTCCCCCCGGCCTGAGTGAGCCAGAGCCCCCTAATCAGCGGCTCCTTTAACCCCTTCCTGTCTGGGCAGGAACAGAAAACCTCAGGTGACCTACACGCAGAGGAGGGGCCAAACCCAAAGCTGAACCCCGGGAGCTGTGCGAACAAAGAAGAGAAAGGGAAATCTCTCCCAGCAGCCTCAGGAGCAGCGGATTAAAGCTCCACAATAAACTTGATGTGCTCTGCATCTCTGGAATACCTGCATAGACAATGAATCATCCCAAAATTGAGGTGGTGGACTTCGGGAGCAACTGTAGACTTGGGGTTTGCTTTCTGCATCTTATTTTTTTCTGGTTTTATGTTTATCTTCATTTAGTATTTAGAGCTTATTATCATTGGTACATTTCTTTATTGATTTGGTTGCTCTCTTCCTTTTATATATATATTTTTTCCATTTTCTTTTTGTGAGTGTGTATGTGTATGCTTCTTTGTGTGATTTTGTTTGTATAGCATTACTTTTACTACTTCTCCTAGGGTTCTGTCTGTCTGTTCTTTTTGTTTTGTTTTCTTTTTTTATTTTTTAGTATAGTTTTTAGCACTTGTTATCATTGGGGGATTTGTTCTTTGATTTGGTTGCTCTCTTCTTTCTTTTCTTTTCTCTTACTTTATCTTTTTATTTTTAATATTTTTTTTTACTTTAATAACATTCATTCATTCATTCATTCATATATCTTCCTCCCTTTTCTTCTGAGCCGAGTGGCTGACAGGGTCTTGGTGCTCCGGCCGTGTGTCAGGCCTGAGCCTCTGAGGTGGGAGAGCCGAGTTCAGTACACTGGTCCACCAGAGACCTCCCAGCTCCACGAAATCTCAAATGGTAAAAGCTATCCCAGAGGTCTCCATCTCAACGATAAGACCCACCTCCACTCAATGACCAGCAAGCTACAGTGCTGGACACGCCAGGCCAAACAACTAGCAAGACAAGAACACACTCCTACCCATTTCTGAAAGGTTGCCTAAAATCATGATAAGGTCACAGACACCCCAAAACACACCACTGGACATGGTCCTGCCCACCAGAAAGACAAGATCCAGCCTCATCCACCAAAACACAGACACCAGTTCCCTCCACCAGGAAGCCTACACAACCCACTGAACCAACCTTACCCACTGGGGGCAGACAGCAAAAACAATGGGAACTATGAACCTGCAGCCTGCAAAAAGGAGACCCCAAACACAGTAAGTTAAGCAACATGAGAAGACAGATAAACACACAGCAGATGAAAAAGCAAACTAAAAACCCACCAGACCTAACAAATGAAGAGGAAATAGGCAGCCTACCTGAAAAGGAATTCAGAGTAATAACAGTAAAGATGATCCAAAATCTTGGAAATAGAATGGAGAAAATACAAGATACGTTTAACAAGGACCTAGAAAAACCAAAGAGCAAACAAACAATGATGAACAACACAATAAATGAAATTTAAAATTCTCTAGAAGGAGTCAATAGCAGAATAACTGAGGCAGAAGAACGGATAAGTGACCTGGAAGATAAAATAGTGGAAATAATTACCACAGAGTGGAACAAAGAGAAAAGAATGTAAAGAATTGAGGACAGTCTCGGAGAGCTCAGGGACAACATTAAATGCACCAACATTCAAACTATATGGGTCCCAGAAAAAGAAGAGAAAAATAAAGGGACTGAGAAAATATTTGAAGAGATTACAGTTGACAACTTCCCTAATATAAGAAAGGAAATAGTGAGTCAAGTCCAGGAAGCACAGAGAGTCCCATACAGGATAAATCCAAGGAGAAACATGCCAAGACGCACATGAATCAAACTATCAAAAATTAAATACAAAGAAAAAATATTAAAAGCAGCAATGGAAAAGCAACAAATAACATACAAGGGAATACCCATAAGGTTAACAGCTGCTCTTTCAGCAGAAACTCTGCAAGCCAGAAGGGAGTGGCAGGACATATTTAAAGTGATGAAAGGGAAAAACCTACAACCAAGATGACTCTACCCAGCAAGGATCTCATTCAGGTTCGATGGAGAAATTAAAACCTTTACAGACAAGCTAAAGCTAAGAGAATTCACCACCACCAAACCAGCTTTACAAAAATGCTTAAAGGAACTTCTCTAGGCAGGAAACACAAGAGAAGGAAAAAGACCTGCAATAACAAAAGCAAAACAAATAAGAAGATGGTAATGGGAACATACATATCAATAACTACCTTAAATGTAAATGGACTAAATGTTCCAACCAAAAGACATAGACTGGCTGAATGGATACGAAATCAAGACCCGTATATCTGCTGTCTACAAGAGACCCACTTCAGACCTAGGGACACATACAGACTGAAAGTGAGGGGATGGAAAAAGATAATCCATGCAAATGGAGATCAGAAGAAAGCTGCAGTAGCAATTCTCATATCAGACAAAACAGATGTCAAAATAAAGACTATTACAACAGACAAAGAAGGACACTACATAATGATCAAGGGATCAATCCAAGAAGAAGAGATAACAGTTGTAGATATTTACGCACCCAACATAGGAGCACCTCAATACATAAGGCAAATGTTAACAGCCATAAAAGGGGAAATCAGCAGTAACACAATCATAGTAGGGGACTCGAACACACCACTTTCACCAACGGACATATCATCAAAAATGAAAATAAATAAGGAAACACAAGCTTTAAGTGACACATTAAACAAGATGGACTTAACTGCTATTTATAGGACATTCCATCCAAAAACAACAGAATACACTTTCTTCTCAAGTGCTCATGGAACATTCTCCAGGATAGCTCATACCTTGGGTCACATATCAAGCCTTGGTAAATTCAAGAAAATTGAAATCATATCAAGAATCTTTTCCGACAACAAGGCTGTGAGACTAGTTATCAATTACAGGAAAAAATCTGTAAAAAATACAAACAAATGGAGGTTAAACAATACACTACCAAATAACCAAGACATCAGTGAAGAAATCAAAGAGGAAATCAAAAAATACCTAGAAACAAATGACAATGAAAACACGACAACCCAAAACCTATGGGATGCAGCAACAGCAGTTCTAAGAGGGAAGTTTATAGCAATGCAATCCTACCTCAAGAAACAAGAAACACCTCAAACAACCTAACCTTACACCTAAAACAATTAGAGAAAGATGAATAAAAAAACCCAAAGTTAGCAGAAGGAAAGAAATCTTAAAGATCAGATAGGAAGTCACTGAAAAAGAAATGAAGGAACCAATAGCAAAGATCAATAAAACTAAAAGCTGGTTCTTAGACAAGATAAACAAAATTGATAAACCATTAGCCAGACTCATCAAGACAAAAAGGAAGAAGACTCAAATCAATAGAATTAGAAATGAAAAAGGAGAAGTAACAACCAACACTGCAGAAATACAAAGGATCTTGAGAGATTACTACAAGCAACTACATGCCAATAAAATGGACAACTTGGAAGAAATGGTCAAATTCTTAGAAAAGCACAACCTTCTGAGACTGAACCAGGAAGAAACAGAAAATATAAACAGACCAATCACAAGCACTGAAATTGAGACTGTGACTAAAAATCTTCCAACAAAAAAGCCCAGGACCAGAAGGCTTCACAGGCAAATTCTATCTAACATTTAGAGAAGACCTAACACCTATCCTTCTCAAGCCCTTCCAAAATATAACAGAGGGAGGAACACTCCCGAACTCACTCTACGAGGCCACCCATCACCCTGATACCAAAACCAGACAAAGATGTCACAAAAAAAGAAAACTACAGGCCAATATCACTGACGAACATAGATGCAAAATCCTCAACGAAATACTAGCTAACAGAATCCAACAGCACATTAAAAGGATCATACACCATGATCAAGTGGGGTTTAACCCAGGAATGCAAAGATTCTTCAATATACTCAAATCAGTCAATGTGATACACCATATTAACAAATTGAAGGAGAAAAACCATATGACCATTTCAATAGATGCAGAAAAAGCTTTCAACAATATTCAACACCCATTTATGATAGAAACCCTCCAGAAAGCAGGCATACAGGGAACTTTCCTCAACATAATAAAGGCCATATATGACAAACCCACAGCCAACATCGTTCTCAATGGTGAAAAACGGAAACCATTTCCACTAAGATCAGGAACAAGACAAGGTTGCCCACTCTCACCACTAACATTCAACACAGTTCTGGAAGTTTTAGCCACAGCAATCAGAGAAGAAAAGGAAATAAAAGGAATCCAAATCGGAAAAGAAGAAGTAAAGCTGTCACTGTTTGCAAATGACATGATACTATACATACAGAATTCTAAAGATGTTACCAGAAAACTACTAGAGCTAATCAATGAACCTGGTACAGTAGCAGGATACAAAGTTAACGCACAGAAATCTCTTGCATTCCTATACACTAATGATGAAAAATCTGAAAGTGAAATTAAGAAAACACTCTCATTTACCACTGCAACAAAAAGAATAAAATATCTAGGAATAAACCTACCTAAGGAGACAAAAGACCTGTATGCAGAAAATTATAAGACACTGTTGAAAGAAATTAAAGATGATAGAAATAGATGGAGAGATATACCATGTTCTTGGATTGGAAGAATCAACATTGTGAAAATGACTATACTACGAAAGCAATGTACAGGTTCACTGCAATCCCTACCAAACTACCAGTAGCATTTTTCACAGAACTAGAACAAAAAATTTCACAATCTATATGGAAACACAAATACCCCGAATAGCCAAAACAATCTTGAGAAAGAAAAACGGAGCTGGAGGAATCACACTCCCTGACTTCAGACTATACTACAAAGCTACAGTAATCAAGACACTATGGTACTGGCACAAAAACAGAAAGATAGATCAATGGAACAGGATAGAAAGCCCAGAGATAAACTCACGCACATATGGTCCCCTTATATTTGATAAACGAGGCAAGAACACACAATGGAGAAAAGATAGCCTCTTCAATAAGTGGTGCCGGAAAAACTGGACAGCTACATGTAAAAGAATGAAATTAGAACACTCCTTAACACCATACACAAAAATAAACTCAAAACGGATTAAAGACCTAAATGGAAGGCCAGACACTATAAAACTCTTAGAGGAAAACATAGGCAGAACACTACACTCTATGACATAAATCACAGCAAGATCCTTTTGACCCACCTCCTAGAGAAATGGCAATAAAAACAAACAAATGGGACCTAATGAAACTTAAAAGCTTTTGCACAGCAAAGGAAACCATGAACAAGACGAAAAGACAATCCTCAGAATGGGAAAAAATATTTGCAAACAAAGAAACTGAAAAAGGATTAATCTCCAAAATATACAAGCAGCTCATGCAGCTCAATATCAAAAAAAATAAACAACCCAATCCAAAAATGGGCAGAAGACCTAAATAGACATTTCTCCAAAGAAGATATACAGACTGCCAACAAACACATGAAAGGATGCTCAACATCACTAATTAGAGAAATGGGAATCAAAACTACAATGAGGTATTACCTCACACCGGTCAGAATGGCCATCATCTAAAAATCTACAAATGGGCTTCCCTGGTGGCGCAGTGGTTGAGAGTCCGCCTGCCGATGCAGAGGACGCGGGTTCGTGCCCTGGTCTGGGAAGATCCCACATGCCGTGGAGCGGCTGGGCCCATGAGCCATGGCTGCTGAGCCTGCGCGTCCGGAGCCTGTGCTCTACAATGGGAGAGGTCGCAACAGTGAGAGGCCCGCGTACTGCAAAAAAAAAAAAAAAAAAAAAATCTACAAACAATAAATGTTGGAGAGGGTGTGGAGAAAAGGGAACCCTCTTAGACTGTTGGTGGGAATGTAAATGGATACAGCCACTATGGAGAACAGTATGGAGGTTCCTTAAAAACTAAAAATAGAACTACCATATGACCTAGCAATCCTACTACTGGGCATATACCCTGAGAAAACCATAATTCAAAAAGAGACATGTACCACAATGTTCATTGCAGCTCTGTTTACAATAGCCAGGATATGGAAACAACCTAAGTGTCCATCGACAGATGAATGAATAAAGAAGATGTGGCACATATATACAATGGAATATTACTCAGCCATAAAAAGAAACGAAATTGAGTTATTTGTAGTGAGGTGGATGGACCTAGAGACTGTCATACAGAGTGAAGTAAGTCAGAAAGAGAAAAACAAATACCGTATGCTAACACATATATATGGAATCTTAAAAAAAAAAGGTTCTGAAGAACCTAGGGGCAGGACAGGAATAAAGATGCAGACGTAGAGAATGGACTTGAGGACACAGGGAGGGGGAAGGGGAAGCTGGGACAAAGTGAGAGAGTGGCATGGACTTATATATATGACCAAATGTAAAACAGATAGCTAGTGGGAAGCAGCCGCATAGCACAGGGAGATCAGCTCGGTGCTTTGTGACCACCTAGAGGGGTGGGGTAGGGACGGGGGGAGGGAGACGCAAGAGGGAGGGGATATGGGGATATATGCATATGTAGAGCTGATTCACTTTGTTATACAGCAGAAACTAACACACCACTGTAAAGCAATTATACTCCAATAGAGATGTTAAAAAATAAAGAAGGCTCCTCCTTCTGCCTGCCTCCTCCACAGCTTTCTGTGTTTCTCCCAGTCTAACGGCCATCGATTGGGCACCCAGCATGCGCTAGATATCCTGTAGAGCATGGATAAGGAAACGTGAGCGTTTTCTGCCTTCGTGGAGCTTGGGGTCACATGGGGTGACAGACAAGCCTACTGCCGACAACGCCATACAAGCAATGTAGAGATGACAGAGGGATGTGCCAACCAGAGGGCAGAGGGAGCTGGGGGGTCTCCACACTTGGGTTCTGTGACCTGCTTCACCCTCAGAACTCCCCTGAGGACTAAGGATGATCTCTCGTTCACAGATGAAGTGAAGTAACCCACCCACTGAGACAACGCTGAGGTTTATCCATGGCTGTTTGATGACAAGTAATTGTTTCCCCCATTTCGCTTGTTTCAATAGTGTAGATGTTTCCGGGTTGGGAGAGGGGGCAGGATTCTTTTGTTTAATGTGGTCACTATTTAAACAGTTTGGGGCTTTTTAGGGACTGATGAGATCACCTAAATCTGTATGGCAGGACATTTTGTAAAATGACTCTTGGACCCCGTATGTCTGTGGTGTGAAATTTCCATTTCCTTACCCAAAGCAAACATATTGGCTTTCTGTCAGTCGTTCTGAAAAGCTGATCTAACTCAATTTTCCTGTTTGGCAAGAATGCAATGAAAGTACCCATTTTCCTCTGCTGTCTGCCTGGGAATCCGTTCCTTGAGTCCTGCTGGTGAACCAACAGGCACTCTCATGACGGGCCAGGGTGCTCAAAGGTTTGAGGGCTTCTGTGACCCCCACACGGTGGCACCATGAGGCTCATCCCGTGGAAGGGCCCTGGGCTGCAGCGGGGCTGGCGGGTTTATGGGCTCCTAGACAGGTGTCTCTTGACCTTCCCCAAAATATGCGTTTGAATGCCTCGATTTAATTTTAACTGTATGTTTATGTTAAGATTTTACCACAAATGTTTATGAAAATGCCTTCCCAGGAATCCAGGTGCTATAAGTCAGTCACTGAGGTACCTCAAACTGAGCTACTTAGAGAGCTTCCCCTGTGCTAACCTAAGAGTTATATCACAGGGCATGAGGCACAGCAGGAAGGTCCAGAACTGCTTACAGTGCCGTCCTACAGACAGTAAAAGACGTTAAACAAATCGAAAACATCTCCTACCCTAAGGCAGTGGTCCTCAAAGCATGGTGCCCACAGCCAGCTGCAGCAGCTGCAAACCTGTTAGAAATGCACTCTCAGCCCCGACCCAGACCTGCCGAATTAGAAATCGAGGATGGGGCCCAGCGCTCTGTTTTAACAAGCCCCCAGGTGATTCGGATGCATGCTACTGTGTACCAACCAACGTGATAAGGTCCTGCTGTGATCAAACGTAGCATATGATTAATAGGAAAGGAATGAGAGCACAGAGCAACCCTTTAGAAGACATTTCCTTTTCTTTCTTGTTCAGTATTCAACACTTACTGGGAGCCTGTGATGTGCCTGCCCTGGTACCAAGTGCTGAAAAGGCAAAGATTAGTAAGGTATCATCCTTAGCTTGGACCACCCTACTGGGAAGAAAACTGGCTTATATAATAGTTATGGCAGCTGTGGTGATGTTCTAAGTCGTGTCCTACCTCAATACAGGAAACCATCTGACACAGACTGTGTGTGTGCACATGCATCTCAGACTGCCATGGTGCCTCTGCAGAAAGGCCTGTGCCAATGGGGCAAGCAGGCCCCATCCTCTTCCTTCCTTGACCTTCCCGCACAGCACCTCTCACCAGTTGACATGTGTGTGCTTACTGTTCGTCTCCTCTGCCGGAAGGTGAGCTCCAGGACGTCGTCCTGCCCTGTTACAGCCCCAGCTCCCAGAACTGGGCACTGAACAGTTACTCACCAGGGGCTTGTTGAATGGGTGGAGTGGATGAAATGTTACAGGGGTTCAGGTAAACAGTGACCATCATGGTGGACAAAAGCCTTCACCGTGTCATGGAACCTCAAGGAGCATTCTTCTGGCCCCTCTCCCTGATATCTGTTTAGAATTCCACATGCAGTGGACTCTCCACTTCTCTTACTGCTACATTTCTTACTAAGTTTTGAAATTGTTGAGCAGATTAAAGGATTCTTTTGATGCCTTTATGCTTAAACTTTGTAGAGTTTAAACTGTCTCTGTAACTATTCCTGGGACAGATTAGAAATAATTTGGAACTGAATTGGATTTGCCATTTTGTAAGCTTTTCTTATCTACCAGGGCTAATAGCAGACGCTTTCCTCCTTACAATAGCCCAGGAGGAAGGCTTATGATCTGCATTTCACAGATTGAAAACTGAGGGTCAGATAGGCGAAAAGCTTATATTCGCCGCTCTATAAATACGGCTTGAATCAACAGAGTATGTTTTGTATTCCATAATAAGTTTGGAAACTTAGAAAGTATATAGAGAGGGGAAGCATGACATTGTGGAAACAATACAAGCTTTGGATTTAGCCATAACTGGGTTTGAATTTTAGCTTCTACTTTGAAACTGCCTGACCTTGGGCATGTTGCTTAATCTTTCTGAGCTGTTCAGTAACTCCCACCCAAATACTGGGAAGTTGCAGTCATGAGGGATGTAACCTGTAAATACTGTTTAAAAAGTTCGATCTCTCTGCTGCCACGTTCCAAGCCTCCCTGGCCAGCACAGTCTCCAGCCTGGGCCGCCCACCTGCTTGCCATCCTTGAGCGTGTGAATGATCAATGAACAAATGGTCTAACACATTTTCTCCTCCAAGCTAATGAGAACCTTCACTCTGCTGCCCCGAGGCACCAAAAGGCTCATGAAACCATTTTCCCCTAATAACACAGCTTGATTAAGAAAATATGCTATTCCATGACATAGGTTTTTTTGTTTTTAACTCAAATACATTTACTGTTAAGTTTTCTTAGCAGATTCTTCCAGTCAGTCCATTTATAAATACAACTATTAAAACGTAAAAGCATGTAAGAACTTCATGAATATCCTATGGTTCTTTACTGTAAAGGTTAAAGTAAAATAAAATATTTAATAGGGCATAAGACAGCATCTGAATGTTGTTGGGCTTCTAAAGAATCTGAAAACTAGACTTTACTCTGAGTGAGAAGAAACTTACTCCACTGCCCTGCTTTGCCTCACTGATGGAGAGAACCTCTTTAGAGAAAGGAGAATTCCTGTGGAAAGGGAATATCTGACCTAGCTATCTGGAATATCTGGGTCCAGAAAGATTTCCCAAAGGCCGAGCACTGTGCCAGGAGGCGCGGACCAGGCCACGGCCATGAGGAGCTCACAGCTATGGAGAACTCGGGGACATGAGCACAGGGCCACCACTGACAGCTTGGCAGACAAGGTAACATCAGGGCGTGGCCCTGGAGGAGCACCGGAGAACATGCCAGGAATCAAAGGAACTGAGAGAGAACCTCCAATCAAAGTGAACAGCCAGCGCCAATGAAGAGTACAGTGAGAGGGTACACCTGGGGAGCCAGGATGCGTGGCCCGGTGTGGCTGCCCTTAGGGAAAGCACAACCTGTTTTCCACCTTTAAGTTCAAAGGGGGCTGTAGCAGTTTTGTGGGTGCACTTCATCAGGTTGAGGAAGTTCCCTTCTATTTCTAAGTCTGCTGAGTTTTTATTAGACATAGATATTGTACTTTGTCAGATGCTTTTTCTTCATCTACTGAGATGCTTATATCATTTGTTTTTTAGTTTGTTGATATGAAGAATTACATTTGCTGGTTTTCTAATGTTAAACCAACCTTGCATTCCTCAGATAAATGCCACTCAGCCAATATTATGGTAAAAAAATTCCGTTAAAATTTTCCTATCTATGTTCAGGAGTCTTTGTTTTTGTTTTTATAATCTTTGTCTGGTTTTGATATCAGGGTAATGCTGACCTCATAGAACGAATTAGCAGTATTCCTTCTTTCTCAAGTTTCCTGCAAGAAAAGCTTACATAAAATTTGTATTATTCCTCCCTTTATGTTTGGTAAGCTGCATGGGTGAGCCACCTGGGCCTGGATTTTCTCTATGGGATGGTTTTAACAAAAAATTCCGTTTCCTTAATGGATATAAAGCTATTCAGATTATCTACTTCCTTCTATGAGTAAGCTTTAATACTTTGAGTCTTTCAATGAATTTGTCGCCATTAAAAAGAATGAAATAATGCCATTTGCAGCAACATGGATGGATCTAGAGATTATCATATTAAGCTCAGTAAGTCAGAAAGAGAAAGACAAACACCATGATATCATTTATATGTGGAATCTAAAATATGACACAAATAAACATACCTACAAAACAAAAACAGACTCACAGATATAGAGAACAGACCTGTGGTTGCCAAGGGGATGAGGGTGGGGAGAAAGGACTGGGAGTGTGGGATTAGCAGATGCAAACCATTACATATAGGATGGATGAGCAAAGTTCTACTGTAGAGCACAGGGAATTACAGTCAATATTCTGTGATTAACCATAATTGAAAAGAATATGCAAAAATATGTATGTAAAACTGAGTCACTTTGCTGTACAGCAGAAATTAACACAACACTGTAAATCAACTATACTTCAATAAAAATTTTTTTAAAGGGATTTGTCCATTTCACCTCAGTTTTCAAATTTATTGGCATAAAGTTGTTCATGATATATCCGTTATGCATTTAATATGTGTAGAACCTGTAGTGATGCCACCTTTTTCATTCCTAATATTTTTAATTTATGTCTTTTCTCTATGATCCATCTGACTAGAAGTTGGTAGACTTCACTGATTTTTCTCAAAGAATAAGCTTTTGGTTTGTCAATATCGGGTTTTTTTGTTTCCAGTTTCACTGATTTCTGTTCTGGTCTTTATTATTTCCTTTTCTACTCTAGGTTTAACTTCCACATTTTTTTCTACTACTTTCTTCAAGTTGAAGCTGAGGTTTATTGATTGAAGGCTATTCTTCTATTCTGACATAGGCATTAAGTATTATAAATTTCCCCAAACTACTGCTTTAGTGGCTTCCCACAAATGATATATTGTGCTTTCACATTTTCACTCATTTCAAAATTCTTTCTAATTTTTTATTTCTTCTTTGATCCATGAGTTAATTATAAGTGTCATTTTGTTTCCAAATGTCTGAGGGTTTTTCAAAGATCTTTGTTATTGGCTTCTAATTTAATTTTATTACTGTCAGAATATACTTTATAAAATGAGAATCCCTGGGGCTTCCCTGGTGGCGCAGTGGTTGAGAGTCCGCCTGCCGATGCAGGGGACGCGGGTTCGTGCCCCGGTCCGGGAGGATCCCACATGCCGCGGAGCGGCTGGGCCCGTGAGCCATGGCCGCTGAGCCTGCGCGTCCGGGGCCTGTGCTCCGCAACGGGAGAGGCCGCAACAGTGAGATGCCCACGTACCGCAAAAAAAAAAAAAAAAAAAAAAAAATGCGAATCCTTTTAAATTTGAGATTTGTTTTGTGGCCCTCTGTATCAGTCAGGCCTCTCCAGAGAAACAGAACCACAAACCAATAGGGCACGTGTGTTGGCAATATCTGTGTGGACACATGTACAAAGAGATCTATTTTAAGGAACTAGCCAGTGTGCAAGTTTGAGATTTGCAGGGCAGGCTGATGGGCTGGAAACTCAGGCAGGACCTACGTCACAGCCTTGAGGCAGAATTCCTTCTCCATTTTTGGAGAGAGGGATTTTGGAAATTTCTCCCCCCAAAATTCTCAATTTTTGCTCAAAGGCCTTAAGCTGGTTGGATGAGGCCTACCCATATTATGAAGAACAACCTCTTTAACTTAACTGGTGGTAAATGTTAATCACATCTCCAAAATCACTTTACAGCAACATCTAAACTTGTGTTTGACCAAACAACTGGGCACCACAGCCTAGCCCCGATGACACACAAAATCTAACCATCACAGCCCCAATATGGTCTACTTTGGTAATTGTTCTATGCGCACCTGAAAAGAACATGTACTCTGTACCTAACTGTTGTTGAGCAGAGTGCTCTATAAATGTTGATTACGTCAAATTGATTGACAGAGAAGATCTGAACAATACTATCTCTCCTCATTTCTGTCTACTTTTTCCAACAATTACTGAAGGATATGGATCTCTCTCAATTTATTTATGTCTTCTTGCCATTCTACCAGTTTTTGCTTCATGTACCTTGAAGCTCTTATTAGGTACATAAATATTTATGGCTTACATTTTCTTGAGGAATTGAGCCCTTTACCATTATGAAAAGACCTTTTTATCCTTGGTAATATTCTTTGCTCTGAAGTTTACTTTTCTCTGTTCTCCATAAGGCCACTCCAGATTTTTCATTAGTGTAAGCATGGTATATACCTTCCTCCATCCATTTAGTTTCAACCTATTTTTGTCTTTATATTTAAATTTCATTACTTGGAGGTAGCTAGAGTTGGGTCTTGCTTTTTTTGTCCAATCTGACATTCTCTACCTGCAATTAGAGTATTTAGACTACTTACTTTCGATCTGATTACTGATATGGTTAAGTTTATCGCCCATCATCTTGCTATGTCTTCTATCTGTCCCATTTTCCTTTGTTTCCTTTGTCCTCCCTTTATTCCTTCTTTTGGACTAACTGAATATTATTTATGCTTCAACTTCTACCTCCTTCGTTGGCTTATTTGCTATAACTTTTTTTTTAATGGTTGTAGGGAACTTCCTTAATAGGATAAAGGGCAGGTATAAAAACTCTACAGCTACCATCACACTTAATGATGAAAGACTGAATGGTTTATCTCTACAATCATGAACAAGGCTAGTACAATAAAGCAGGGAAAGGAATAAGTTAGCCTGCTTGGAAAGGAAGAAGTAAATCTTTCTATTCACAGACAATCTGAACATCTACTTAGAGAAGTCTTGTTGGATTTAAGACTGACTACTTAACTTTGAAGATTCCTGAGTTTTTTCATAGGTGCATGTATTAGTGAACACAGTCATCATCTATAATTTTGACACAACAGGCACGCAGGAGAGGGAAGACAGCCCCGGCACGGCCACGCGACAGGACGCAGGCAGCCATGTGGCGCATCTGGGACAGGCAGGCAGGGTCCAGGCTGGGTGGGCAACACCGGCTGGACGAGACGAGGCCTGGCCTCTGCCTGCTCTGTAACCAGGGGACGCCTTCACCACACCCTGCAACTCATCTGTTCAGGCAACCCCCAGTTCTGTTCCTCCTCCCCAGCTTGTGTATTGTTTTTAATAAAACACCTGCCCAAGTATTATTTCAGTAGATCTTCACTAACAACCTGTGAGAAAGGACTTTCTCCCCAACTTGCAGGTGATCAAACTGGGGCTCGGGTGTTTTAAGTGAGTGGTTGAGGCCCCTGGATGGACTGTGTAGGTGTCAGAGCAGCAGGGAGACGGCAGGACATGCAGAGGCAGGGGCACCTACAGCCTCAGCTCGAGCCCCCACCATCCGGAAAGCGGCCGACATGACACTGGTTCCCACGGGAGGTGCCTGTGGACAGAGCTGTTACCCTGATGGCCGAGGCTGCTGGGCCTGTTCCCTGATGTTTTTAAAGGCAAGGTGTTGTTGACAAGGGTGGGCACATACCAGCAAGCTCCCCAGAAGCACATGTGCACAGAGCCCAAGGGCAGGCCCGGCTGCCCCACCTGCCGGTGAACTTTGGCTTTGCTGGGATTTCCAAGCGCTTCTCAGCAGGCTACCAGCGGGTGTGATGCCTTTACAGAGCACTGCTGTCGATGGAGGGAAACTGGGGTGTATTTAGCAGCCGGACACGGCGGGGGCCTCGGCTGGGTTTAGCTCTGGCTGTGGGGCAGGCCCTCCAGCCTCTCTGAGTGCTTTACGCTCCAGGCCCGAGTAGGACAGGGCCCCATGCAGCTCCCATCTTTCTGGGTAGTCTGGCCCTGGAGGCTGTAAATTGGATGCCTCCACCAGGCAAAGCTGCAGGGAGCCTCGAGCGGGACACAGCACAGCCAACAGGCGAGAGGCCTCCCGTCCGTCCATGCAGCCCCAGCCCAGGACAGGCGGTCCCCAAGCTAAGCCCCTCCCGGGCAGGCTCTCAGTGCAGCCCTGCCACGTTCCAGGCACGCGGCCACATTTCGTGCACACAGTATTAACTCAGAAGGCAGGGCCGAGCCTTGCTGTCACTGGGGAGCTGGCTCAGCAGCGCCAAGAAACTGGTCGAGAGACTCCAGATCGGCCACCCAGTGTCCATCCTAGCCGGGGCTGCTCCCCCGTAACAGCCAGCGGGGCTCATTCACCAAGTCTCATTTCTCTCCCAAAATACAGGAATCAAGTCCCAGTCCATTACCAGTTCTTGATTTGATCAGCTTTGTGTCTCCTCCCTGCCCAGCTCTTCTATTATTTAAGCCTCCCAACAACCCCATGAAGGGAGCGTGATTACTCCATTTTAAGGATGGAGAAACTGAGGGTCAGAGAGGCCCTACTGCAGAGTCTAACTTACAGGAATATTATGTCTAATGTGCACTCACTTCACACAATCTGTTTTCAATCCTAGAAGATTCTTCAGGGTGTGCAGAAAAGCCGGGAATAAATGCAGACAGACATGCCGCAAACCAAACGGGGGAAGGAATCTTTCTGGGAAATCCGAAGAAACACATGTTATCTTTTCCCACTTCTTGAGGGGCTCCCCAGAAGCCACTTTCACTGAATTACTTGTTTCCATGACTACGCCATTCCTCAGCGAGGTTTACAGGTTTAGCACATTCCCAATTAAAGCCGTTCCTGCTCTGGGGAGAAGGCTGATGTAATAGGCTCAGCAGTGCCAGGAGGCTCCCACATGACAGCACCAGAAGCACAGGAGCTGCTCACAGACGCCACTCCCGTGCCGAACCTCACAAGTTCAACTGAACCACGAGGACGCATCTGGACGACAAGGGAGACGTGCGACATTTCACAGGTTTGGACTCACTGCACCCCTCGCCAACAGACCTCAGACAAACTGGGTGACTCCGTCTTGGCACAAAGGCTCCCACGAGGTCAGCACATCCACCCGACAGCATTCCTGACAGCTCTAAAAGGAGACTGGTGTGTGTGGATGTGGATAAAAGAGAATCATGGGCTTCCCTGGTGGCACAGTGGTAAAGAATCCACCTGTCAATGCACGGGACACGGGTTCAAGGCCTGGTCCGGGAAGATCCCACATGCCGCGGAGCAACTAAGCCCGTGCGCCACAACTACTGAGCCTGCGCTCTAGAGCCCGTGAGCCACAACTACTGAGCCCACATGCTACAACTACTGAGCCCACGCACCTAGAGCCCGTGCTCCGCAACAAGAGAAGCCACCGCAGTGAGAAGCCCGCACACCGCGACAAAGAGTAGCCCCCGCTCGCCGCCAACTAGAGAAAGCCCGTGTGCAGCAACGAAGACCCAACGCAGCCAAAAATAAATAAATTAAATACATAAATAAAAAGAAAATCGTGCCACAGCTGCACCAACAGCAGACGGAGAGGGGGAGGCCACAAGGCCAACTGCAGAGGCAAAGGTAACGATGCTGAGGGGCCTGACCCAGGAGGAGGAACCCCTGAGACGGCAGGGAAGTACCATCCGGGGCCTGGAAGGAAGCCCCTTTCCCAGCTTCTCCTCCGCGGCTCCCTGCCAACAATCACCCCAACAGCATCTACGCTTGCGGAACCTCTACGCCTTTGCTCCCTCTGGTGGGACTTTTCTTCCACATCCCAGGGCCCTTGGCCAACACTACAGCCCTGACGCACAGCCATCAAGCTTCTGTATCTGAGTGACGGAGACTCCCAGCTATGCCACCTTCCTCTTTCCCACAGGGCCCTAGATGGAGAAGACTCTCCCCCGAAACCCAGCTCCTCAGCACTTCAGCCCACCGACGCGACCTCTATCAACCCAGGTTGGCGCGTCCCCTCCGCCACGGCCTCATGGCAGACGGCGTCCAGGTCCTTCCACCGTCATCTTGTTTGCATCAAGCGCAGCCCCGATGGCTCACAATTTGTTGTCTCACTGACTCACAGCCAGTTTGGCCAAGCTCTTCTGATGGGTCTAATCAGTCAGTGACCCTGTTAAACGCCAAGAATGTAAGCAGTGCCCCAAAAGGCTGGGCCCGAACACACGCCTATTGAAGTCATTCTTGGCGACTTTGCTGCCTGCTCCCCAGTCACAGCTGCTGGGACCTCTCGTCCCCTCGCTCTACACACGCTCCCTGGGCAGGCGCGTCCCAGCCAAGCTTTCCAGGTGCTGACAAGCCGCTGACCACCGAGAGCTCTGCCCGACTGCCCTCGTGCTCTGAGGAGACAGCTCACCTCTGCTCAGGCTCCAGGCCCAAGGCACCTGTGCACCAACACTCACTCGTGACTTATATATTCATTCCGGCTGCCCTGGTGCTCAAAGACCAACAAGTGGAAGGAGTCGCCTAAGGATTAAGACAAGTCTACGGGATAAACATCTGAACTGAGAATAATGATGCGATAGATAAATTTTTAAATGAACGAGAAAAAGGCAGGCGACATTCTACTTTCATCAGTACAGTCCTAGATTCAACCCACAAATTCCCGAAACTTCAGGAAATTAAGAGTCCACCACCACACGAGGCACTCAAGCTTCAGTGTAACTGCTTCCCGAACCTCACACAGAAGGAGAAATACTGAGAAACCAGCTTTCCACAAACACAGATCTGTTATCAAATACACGCTTCCTTTCCTTTCTGAAGAATACTCAGAACTTTGCCTCCGAAAGGCTCGGCAGAAACCCAGAGCGCCAAGCCCCTTGGCGGGCTGCCCCGTGGGGGCCGACTCACCTTCACGTGACCCAGGTCCCCAGGCCGGCTGCCCTCAGCTGGGTTCACGGGCTTGCTCTCCACCCGGGGCCTCACGACCTGGCGGAAGGGGCTGCACAGCGGAAAGCCACTCACACTGATGCTGTCTGAAAGATGAGAATAAAATTGTAAGTGAGAAGTTAACCGGATTTTTTTTTTTAATGTAGGAGATTTTATTCAAAAATTGCTAATATCTGGAGTAATGCTCCCGTGTGTGCTCACTACTCTGCCTCGTGTTAACTACAACCGCCCGGTGAACCTCCCGGGAACGTAGAGTCACACCTACCACAGGTCAAAGTCGAGGACGTACCACTTCTGAAAAACGCCAGGTGCCTACCATCTGTCAGGAGGCACAGCCGCAGCACCACATCACCTGCACCCGCCCCCAGCTTCCTGTGCTCAGACAGCGCCAAGCCGCCTTTACCTTCCAGCCCTTGTACGAGCTGCTCCCTCAGCCTCCGTTCACGCGGTGGTTTCACCGTGCCACTTGAACTTAGTCTAAAAGCCCATTCGTCTTCCAATTTCAGGAGGCCACTACTGTGTCCAGGACCGTATGTAAACCTCTGTAGAGCACTCCCTGCCACCTGTTCTTTTTCTTACCTGGTGATCTCACCTGTCAGTCTAATCCAGGGCTCCTCCTAAGTCCTTTATCTCACACCCCACATCCAATCCAAGAGGAGCTCTTGTTAGCTCTCAGAGTATTTCCAGAAATGGCTTTCAAGGCCACCAGCCTGGTCTGGTTGCCATCAGCCCCTCCAGGACTAAGAACAAGGCCTCCTGGCTGCCCCCACACACACATGCCTCTCTGGCTCATTTCCATCCACAGAAATGTAAATCAGGTCACGCCCCTCCCAGGATGCCTCCTGTTACTCAAGGGCCCTTTGCACAGCACAATGGCTGCATGAGGTTGAAGAAAAATGCATTTTCAGACTGTAAAAACTGCTGACAACAGTGTAAGTAAGTATCTTCTGCACCCCAAAAGAAACTGACTCAATTATCAACTAGAACCACTTATAAATTAGATGGAGGTGCCCACCAATTATGAAGAAACATTTGTTAGGAACATCGCCATGAAAAGTTAATTTTATTTATTTGTTTATTTATTTTTGGCTGTGTTGGGTCTTCGTTGCTGCGCACGGGCTTTCTCTAGTTGCCTCGAGCGGGGGCTACTCTTCATTGCGGTGCGCAGGCTTCTCATTGCGGTGGTTTCTCTTGTTGTGGAGCACGGGTTCTAGGCATACGGGCTTCAGTAGTTGTGGCACACGGGCTCTAGAGCGCAGGCTCAGTAGTTGTGGCGCACGGGCTTAGCTGCTCCGCGGCATGTGGGATCTTCCCGGACCTGGGCTCGAACCCGTATCTCCTGCATTGGCAGGCGGATTCTTATCTACTGCACCACCAGGGAAGTCCCAAAAGCTAATTTTTAAATGACTTGCATTAAGCAGAGAAAATGCAAACCCAAAATACAATTCCAGATGGTGGCTAGAGGACAGTTTATGCATCCCTCAGAATCCCAACAGAAAGTCAACCGAGCAGCAGAGAGCCACACCAAAACTCCGTTACAAGTAATGCAGGCGCCCACGCATCATCGAACAGGCAAGCAGGTGAGTACAAACCCCCAACAGCCCCACGAGCGAATGCACTTCAGGAGCTCCTACTTCTGATAACAGCAGGTAGACAATTCAGACCAACCCAGCCGCTGAGAACAACTCGAGAACGCAGACAAGGCACCGGAGGGCTAACAAGGCAGGAAGAACTCCAGAACCACGATCCGGCAGAAGAAGGAGATGCAGGGACACAGGCCTGCCATTAAACTTCCCCAGAGGTGCCTGCAGCTTCCTGAAGAACTGACCAAGAGGCTGAGAATCTGAGCAGAGCCTTTCACACTCAGGTGGGAAAGCAGTGACATTCTGTGTCCCCTAAAAAGAGTGGATGGTAAGCCCTAGAGGCTTTGGGTGGGACCCGAAAGGACGACACACTAAGTGAAGGACAGACTGGAAATAAAGCGGCCGCCCAGGGACCGGCGCCCAACTGTGAATCAGGTCAGTACCTGCAACCGGATTGAGGCAATTCTCCTGCCTAAACACATTCCCTGTCGCCCCTACTCTGTCCTGTGTCTTCTCACCGTTGTGCACCTCTGACAACCACCTCTGTGGATCCTAATATCCCCAATTCTTCACCATGCAGCCACCCTTCCTCCGAGTCCGGGCACCTCGTCTACACTGAGACCCGCGATCACTACAGCTGGCCCCGTATCCAGGAAGACAGGCTGCGAGGCAGGGCCGTGGTGGGGACTCAGACGGGTCAGGGCATATGAAGTGTTTGTCACAAGACCTGGTACCTGGCAAACATTCGGCAAAAACAGCTATTGTTATTATAGCAACCTATATGCACGTCCCAGATTCTTTCCATGACTATAAACTCATTGAGGGCAGAATTCTTATCAATGTCACTCTCATACACCCCCCACAGTAGCTGGCACAGGCTCTAGCAAATCATAAACCCACAGTAAACGTTAAGTAAATGAATAAATCACAGGGTCAGATTTGGTAGTTTACACGCCACGGTCAACGAAAATTCCATCGCCCCAAAGTCACGTTCAATAATCAACTCAACTCACTCACGGTTAACTGAACTTTCATCATGTGTCTCTGTGCAAAGACGCATTTGCAAAAGTCAGTCCAAAGCTGTGAGATTTGAATGGGTTTTTCTCTCCCTTTTCTCATTCTCCCAGCATCATGGGCATAATCTGTAAAACCTCTCCACTACACCACAGTACCTGCTGTGAGGGAACTAGTATTATGAACACAGACATTTGCAAAACACAAACTCCACACTCTTCAGCTAGAAACTAGGTCACGTGGAGCCTGTAAGTGAGCCCCAGGGTCACCCCTGCTGAGTTAAGGCAGGTGCCCATCGGATTTTAAGTGCCCCCTCTCGTTCCCCCGTACTTCACTCTTCCCTAGAGAAAGTTT
Organism: Orcinus orca; assembly: GCF_937001465.1. Classification (NCBI taxonomy): domain Eukaryota; kingdom Metazoa; phylum Chordata; class Mammalia; order Artiodactyla; family Delphinidae; genus Orcinus; species Orcinus orca. The sequence continues at coordinate 84,226,992 of NC_064575.1, forward strand.
CCATCATTAGCGTATTATGCAAATGCTGCTAGCTCCCAAAGGCCTGAGGTCCTTTTCTGCCTTGGAAATACTGATCCTGTTTTACACTTGAAACAGTGCTCAAGGCCTCCTTTCTGCAGGGGTCCAGAGGCTCCGGGCTGTAGTGGGAAATGTCCTGAGCAGCGGCTTGGTCTGTCCTCCTTCCTTGCGGAACAGCTCCTGCCCCACCCCAGGTTGTTCTGGCGGGATCAGGGGTGGCTCTAATCCAGCCGTGGTGAGAGATGGAAATCTCCCATCAACAGTGGTTGATCCACAGGACGAACATGAGACCCCAGAAGGGTCTCGCTGAGTCTTTCTGAGATTTGATCTGTGAAGGGTGGAGCAGGCGGGGTGGATCTTCCTTTGAATCATATGTTCTCAAGATAGAGGTTTGGGTCTTCCTGCAGCCATCCTCCCACCACACTGCAAGAGTGAGTGAGTCACACAACCCTGTGAGCTCAGTTTTCTTGACTCTAAAATGGGGACCAGCTCAAGGGAATCAGTGAAAAGTACAAATCTGCAGTGTCTTGGAACTGGAGGGATCTAGGATTGTGGGCACTTACCAAAAAAGGCTAAAAATTACATCTGAAATTTGCCTCCTTTTCTGACAACGACTTCAAAGCCTCAAAGAAACCTCAGAAACCTGTAATCTTCAAGCTCAGGGAAAAAATATATATTAAAACAGCTACTCTCCGGCTTCTTTATAGACTAAAGAATTCTGCCCCCTAATCCAATTGAGAATGGAAAAGACAAGCTATGTATAAATTATAAATGGGGACAGAAGATCAGCAGATCTGTCCCCATGGGAGACAGAGGGGTGGGAGGGAGAAGCCAGCCTTGGGAAGGCCGGAAGCTGCATAAGGACAGGGCTGGAGAGGAGGAGGCCGCCGCACAGGGTGGCGAGAGGCTGGACGGAGCCAGTGGAGCAAGCAGGGAAGAGGCCGCTCCCAGCTGGGCGGATGGAGGGCAGCAAATTCTGTTCAACCATTTCGGCCAATTTTCCTGCCAACACAGGCTACCACAAATAGAACAGAGAACAGATTGGGATGACAAGCAATAGGAAGACAAGACCAAAAAAGTTACAAACAGACGAAGGCAGCCTCGTAGGAAGACCGCAGAGTTGAGTGGATTTAGGAGGACAGAGGGTATTTAAGAATGGGACGAGCCTGGTAGATCATCATGAATCAAAGGGAGCTTTTAGAGAGAATTTCACAGTTGCTGTTTACAGTGCTCAATTTTTCTATTAAGAGCATCTCTGTGGGCAATTCAGAAATACAATTTTATATGCTAAAATAGTACGTGTCTCTCGAAGTCAGCTTCATCACAGCCACAGTGACAACTGGTAGAAATGACAGCTGAAAGTGGGATGTGTGTGGTGGGAAGAAAAAGCACAGTCGCAATAAAAATACTGCAACTAAGAAGGGCTGGAGGCTGCGTGTTCACTGCGGGCTCAGCACAGCACTGGGCGCTTAGGACACGTCATGTAGCTGCTCGTCACGCCCTGCCAGGCGGGCATGATTTTATCCGTTCTATAGATGAGGAAGCCGAGGTCCCGAGAAGGTAAGTAACTTAGTATCATCAGAGGCACAGCCAGAACTAGAAGTCAGTACTGTCGGATTTGTGATGACCCAGCAAAGCTGGCACAAACAACATGCTTCAGCCCTGACGTGAGCTTATGAAACCTCCCCAGCCAGACTGCTCTGCAGTGCACCATCCCACGAAACCTACCACGAGGCCCCTCACAATGGCTTAGCATCTGTCTCCGGTGAGGGGGCCACTCCAGAAATGTGTCCATTTTTGTGCACTTTCAAAAGAGACACAAATGCTGAAGGCTGAATACACACTTTTCTCACTGGTGACAGGTATATGAAATAAACCAAACTGGAATAAAATGCATTTACAAAGGCCAAAGGAGACAACCATCTCCCAGTGGGAGTCGGTCGGGGTCTGGTGCTCCAGGTAGAATATATTTCAAAGGCCAAAGGAGACAACCATCTCCCAGTGGGAGTCGGTCAGGGTATGGTGCTCCAGGTAGAATATATTTTGGAGATGTTTTTTCAATTATTCATAAAGTCCCTGGGTGCCAAAGAGCCCATCTGGTTATCATAACATATCCTCAAGAAAACCAAAGAAGTAGAAGCATTTGGCTCAGAAATTAGACAATACTCATCCTCAATTTCCATAGAGAAAGTGGTGTGTTTATTCATTCAGAAACTTTGGGATATGCTTAGGAAGAAAAAATAATTCATGTAGAAACAGTGGCCTTCATATACCATTCAAACGGAAACAGCCCTCCCTCCATCCCCCTGGCCTTCCCTCCTGCTCAGGTAGGGGGAAGCAGCACCCCTCCTGCGGGGCCCAATCGGTGCCTCACTGCTCTCGCCCCACGAACGGCCTCCCGGGATGTCTGCAGCCTCTCCCTCCTCCGCGCATTCTCATTCCAGGCACCCTCACCCAGTACCAGGGCTTCTCACTTTAACATCGTTACAGAGACACAATTAGCACATCATAACCTGCAGATGTTTAAACTGTACAACTGGAGGAGTTCTGACATTCCTAAAACAAGCAACACAATTGAGACGGTGAACATATCCACCTACTGCCAGGTTCCCCGTGCACCCTCGCACATCCTCACCGCCACCCTCCTGGCCAGATACCCACTGCTGGCACCAGACATGAGGGTACGTTTTCCAGAAGGTAACATGTTATACATATTGTACATTAATCTACGCTCCTCTGTCAGGCTTCTTTCACTCAGCATACTTATCTCAGAATCATCCTGAGTTATTGTGCATATCAACAGTTCACTCCTTTCTATCGCTCAATAGTATTCCAGTGAGTGGATATAACACAATTTGTTTTTCCACTCACCTACTGATGAACACGTAGGTTGTTTCTGGTTATTACAAAAATAAAGCTGCTCTGAACATCTGTGTACAAGTCCTTGTATGGACATATGCTGTCAGTTCTCCTGGTTCAATATCCAGGAATAAGTTGGCTGGGTCATATGCTAAGTGTATATTTGATTTTCCAAGAAAGTTATTAATGAGTTGTTAATATGCTTGCAAACAATAAAAAGGAATTCAAAGGAATAAATAAGGAAGATGAGCCTATCAAAAACTGAGCAGGCAATTTAAGAACAAATATCACCTCTTTGGGGGTTTTTTGGTTGTTTTTTGTTTTGTCTGGCAGCATCACATGGCTTGGGGGATCTTAGTTCCCCGACCAGGGACTGAACCTGGGCCACGGCAGTGAAAGAGCTGAGTGCTAACCACTGGACCGCCAGGGATAATTTAAACACTCCTTAAAGAGCCAAACAGAAAATTAGGCAAAAAGAAAAAGTTAGTGAATTGGAAAAAAGAGGAGTGGAAATTATCTAGAATGTGGCACATGGGGAAAGATGAGGAATGTGAAAGAACATTAGAGGCCATGGAAGAGTGAGAGGCTACACAGGTGAACAGGAGTTAGGGAAGCAGGTGAGAGTAAACTGGGGAAAGTTGGTATCTGAAGAGAGACAGACTGAACATTTTTCATAATGGAAAAATGTGACTTCTCAAATTCAAAAAGCGCAAAAAAGCTCAACGGGACCAATAAAAGGAAACACAAACCTAGAAATGACACAGTAAACCTGCAGAATACCGAAAAATAAGAAAAAGTTATTTTTGAAAACACACAGGGGATTGATATATATACACTAATATGTATGAAATAGATAACTAATAAGAACCTGCTGTATAAAAAAATAAATAAAATTCAAAAATTCTAAAAAAAAAACCATACAGGGACATGTCCACACAAAAACGTGTACACAGATTCTCATAACAGCATTAATCATAGCAGCCAGAATGGAAACAGTTCAAAGATCCGTCAACTGACGAACCGATAAACAAAAACCGTCTGTCCATACAATAGACTATTACTCATCCTCAAAAAGGAATGAGGGGCTGACACAGGTTGCAACACCAATGACCCCTGAAACATCATGCTAAGCAGAAGAAGCCCGACACAGAAGGCCACAGATTGTATGATTCCATTTATATGAAATGTTCAGAATAGGTAAATCCACAGAGACAGAAAGTAGATTTCTAGTGACCAGGGGAGGGGAGGATGGTGAATGGCTCCTAATGTGTTTGGGGTTTCTTTCTGGGATGATAAAGATGTTTTGATTTTGGTTGATTGCACAACTCTGAATATACTAAAAGTTACTAAATTGTACACTTTAAATGGGTGAATTTATGGTATGTGAATTGTATCAATTTTTTTTTAATTAAAGGATATAAACACTTGGAGGGGGGAGAAAAATGGAGATTGTATCCGAAGGAACAATAATTACACCAAGAGCTAACTTCAACAGCAATGGAAGCCATTCGACAGTATGAATTCATCTTCAAAGTATTTAAGAAAATTTAACTGCTAATCTAGAAATATGTACACAGCAGAACTTCCTATTCTTAGAAATAACTGGTGACATAAAGACATTTCAGAACAAAAGCTGAGCAAACTTACCACCAACACATCCTCACTAAAGGAACTCAACAAGAAAAGGAACCCTCATACACTGTTGGTGGGAGTGTAAATTGGTGCAATCACTATGGAAAACAGTACAAGGTTCCTAAAAATATAGCTACCATATGATCCAGCAATTCCACTCTCCTGGGTATATATCCAGAAGACACGAAAACACTAATTCAAAAAGATACATGCACCCCGATGTTCTTAAGCAGCGCTACTCACAACAGCCAAGACATGGAAGCAACCCAAGTGCCCATCAACAGACAAATGGATAAAGAAGATGTGGTGCATACACACAATGGGATATTACTCAGTCATAAAGAAGAATGAAATTCTGCCATGAAGGCTATACTATGAATGAGGCAGCATCACACAGACAAAGTGTTGTGAAGTTGCAGCCCTAAAATCTGAGAGTAGGATCTCCTTCTGGTGTCCCAGGTGAGAGAAGAAACAAAGGTCTAGTTCCACAACGCTGTGCGCACAAGGCACACTTTCCCACAGTAACGTCCAGCTGTCACCTCCAAGGCTAAGTGTGAAATCCATACTTTTTCACAGCGGACAAGGTGTTCAACACGCTACAGGAGCCAGTGTCCAGTGAGATCTTGTTTGGGAGCCTGTTACTGATGATCACCTTTGCCGAAAAGCGACACCATTTGAGTCACTGGCCACACAGGAGGCCAACTACAGTGGACTTTTAAACCATCTGACGGTCCTCTTAGCTTCAGGACATTACCGAGTTTCTCCCCCTCTAAAGATGGGTAAGAAAAAAAGAAACAAGTGAAACCGAAGCAGGTGACACTTGGCCAAAGGATCTCAGGGACCCCTGGCGACAGAGCCCTGAAATGGGAGCCCAAAAGCGGCACTTTCTTTTCTTTGGAAATCGTCAAAGGAAGAGAAGGATTAAGGTACTTGAGGACACACTGTAGAGCACAGGGAGTATCAATATCCTGTGATAAACCATGATGGAAAAGAACATGAACAAGATAGATATATATATATGTATATGTATGTATAACTGAATCACCTTGCTGTACAGCAGAAATTAACAAGTCAACTATACTTCAATAAAAAAATTTTTAACAAAAGAGATGTGAGGACATGTGTTCAAATCCCAGATGTGCTCCCTTTGTCTGTCCAGAACCGATGTGCTTAAAGGAGCACTGGACGTGGAGACAAAAGCCTGGCCCTGCCACCCGCCCGCCCCCAGCCTTGGGAAAGACTGATCACTGATCAACAGGAAAGGTCCCAGCAGCTCTGATAAATGCTGCTCTCACGTTTCCACTCTGGATCTTACACATCTTTTATATCTTGTTTACATGTAGTATTCCATCTCTACTTAAAGAGAAACACAAATAAATGTACATCAATTCTCCAAAGAAAGCCACAGAAATAGCTCAATTAGCATATGTTATTTTAGGATAAAGTCAGGAAAACAAAACCAGAGTACTGCCAATTTGAAACTGGAAATAGGATGCCTTTTCCACAAGATAACAAAGGGAGAGCGATGGTCCCAGGCCAAGTAATGACACATGCTTGTTCTTTTAGAAACAAGAAATTCAAAGTACAGTCTGAATGTCTGAGCCCTCTTCACAGCTGTCCTCAAGCACTGCACATCCCTAGAAGACTGGGAAAGTCATTATTTCTTCATTAAAGAGTCAGCCAAATCACAGAAATCACAGAGCTGACAGTTTCAAGTCAGAACACTAATTTTAGGAATTATCTAAAGAAAAAGTTCAAGCCAGCATCATCCCCCAAAACCTTTCCTCTCCAACAAATTCGTTGTTGATACTTATGGGGCAAACTCTCTTAAGGAATAACTGTTAGAATCTCCCTCCCTCCCTCTCTCTCCCTCTCCCTCTCCCTCTCCCTCTCTCTCTCTCACACACACACACACACACACACACACACACTTTTCAAAAACTAAGTTACCAGAACTTGCTTTCTGCCAGTTTTTACACATGCATGAAAAACAAATTTCCCACCCCTCCCTCTTTCATCCTCTAAGGTCCTGCTCTTTCTGTAAATTTTACCTCCATCATCCTCCAAAGACAAGCCTTCCCCCACTCCCTGTGATACAGTCATAGTATCATGTACCTCTGCTACCTAGCACTTAGCAAAGCTGTACTTTTTCATTTATTTGTGAAAAAATTCATTTCACTTATTTTATCAATTATTAAATTGCCCATCTCTCCCACTAGACTTGCGTGGTCTAACAGAGTGGCCGCCAGATAGTGCGCCTTTGAAGTAATTAAAATCAAATAATACTTGATCTTCAGATGCACCATCCACATCACAAGTGATCAAAGCCACATGTGACCCACGGTCACCCTACTGGACGGCTCAGAACAGGAACTGCCCTATCACAGAGTTCTGATGGACAGCACTGCACTGGACACTAAGCTCCTTGAGGGCAGGGACTGCGTCTCATTTTACTCAGGACAATCCCAAGAGAAGTACAGTACAGACACACCTCGTTTTACTGTACTTCGCAGATACTGCACTTTTTACAAATTGAAGGTTTGTGGCAGCCCTGTGTGAAGCAAGTCTATCGGCACCATTTTTCTAACAGCATTTGCTCACTTGGTGTCTCTGTCTCACATTTCAGTAATTCTCACAGTATTTCAGAATTTTTGATTATTATATTTGTTATGGTGATCTGTGATCAGTGATATTTGATGTCACTATTGTAGTTGTTTTGGCATTTTTTAGCGATGAAGTATTTTTAATTAAGGTATGTGCATTGCTTTTTTCAGACATAATGCTATTGCACACTTAATATACTACAGTATAGTGTAAACAACTTTTATAAGCACTGGGAAACAAAAAATCATGACTCGATTTACTGCAATATTCACTTTATTGTGGTTGTGTGGAACTGAACCCCAGTATCTCTGAGGTATGCCTGTACCTGGAATAAAGCAGACAGTCCATAAGTATCTGTGAAGGGGGTGTGGGCGGAAGTACACACCGTAACTGCTAACTCTACTACACCACACACCGCATGGTAAAACCCAGAAGAAAGAAATTATTTAAGTCCTGTTACCTGATTAAAACAGAATACTAGCAATTAGTTACACTTCCATAACTTAAAATTGTATGACATAACTTCAAATATTCTATAATATCTACTCCCATTCAAATACTTACAAGTACCTAATATACACACACAAAATTAGCTCAAAAACTATAGACTAAAACAGGTAACTAAAATGGTTTTACAGGTGAATTCTACCAAACGTTTAAAAAATTAACGCCAATCCTTCTCAAACTCTTCCAGAAATTAAGGAAGAGGGAACAGTCCCAAGCTCATTTTCCCAGGTTAGCATTACCCCAGTACCAAAGCCAGACAAGGAAACTACAAGAAAACTACACATCAATATCCCTGATGAATACAGATGCAAAAATCCTCAACAAAGTATCAGCACATCAAATTCAACAATACATTGAGAGCATCATATACCATGATCAAGTGGGATTTACCCCTGGGATGCAAGAATGGCTCAACATACACAAATCAATAAATGTGATACACACATATTAACAGAATTAAGGATAAAAATGATATGGTCATCTCGATAGATGCAGAAAAAGCATTTGACAAAATGCAAAATCTTTTCATGATAAAAACCCTCAACTAATTGGGTGTTGAAGGAACATACCTCAACATAATAATGGCTATATATGACAAGCACACAGCTAACATACTCAATTGGTGAAAGGCTGAAAACTTTTCCTCTAAGATCAGGAACAAGACAAGGGTGCCCACTCTTACCACTATTCAACATAGTACTGAAAATCCTAGCCAGAGCAGTCAAGCAAGAAAAAGATATTAAAAGGTATCCAAATCAGAGAGGAAGAAGTAAATTATCTTTATTTGCAGATTATATGATCTTATACAGAATCCTAGACTCAACCAAAAACTGTAAGATTTAATCAATAAATTCAGTAAAGTTTCAGGATATAACATTAACATATAGAAATCAGTTGCTTTCCTACACACCAACAACAAAATACCTGAAACATAATAAAGAAAGCAATCCCATTACAATAGCATCAAAAACAGAAGATAGTTAGGAATTTAACCAAGGAAATGAAAGAACTGAACACTAAACTACAAGACTTTGATGAAAGACATTGAAGAAGACACAAAAATGGAGAGGTATCTTGTATTTGTGGATCAGAAGAATATTGTTAAAATGTCCATATTACCCAAAGCCATCTATAGATTCAATGCAATCCCTATGAAAATTCCAATGGCGTTTTTCACAGAAATAGTGAAAGCAATTCTGAAATTCGTATGGAGTCACAAAGACCCCAATAGCCAAAGCAATCCTAAGCCAAAAGGACAAAGCTGGAGGTATCATACTGAATACTTCCAGATATCAAATTATACTACAAAGCCACAGTAATCAAAATAGTATACAGTAATCAAAACAGCATAAAAATAGACACACAGACCAATGGAAAATAGAGAGCCCATAAATAAACCGCTGCATATGCGGTCAACTAATCTTTGACAAGAGAGCCAAGAATATTCAATGGGGAAAGGCAGCCTCTTAAATAAATGGTGCTGGGAAAACTTGATAACCACATGCAGAAAAATAAATCTGGACCCCTATCATAAATCACTCACAAAAATTAACTCAGAAGATTAAAGACTTAAACATAGGACCTGAAACTGAGAAACTCCTGGAAGAAAACATAGGAGAAAAGCTCCTTGACACTGGTCTTGGCAACAATTTTTTGGATCTGACACCAAAAGCATGAGCAACAGAAACAAAAATACGAGTGGGGCTATATCAAACTGAAATGATTCTGCACAGCCAAAGAAACAATCAAGAGTATGAAAAGCCAACCTACAGAATGGGAGCAAATATTTGTAAATCATCTATTTGATAAGGGATTAATATCAAAATGTATAAAGAATTCATACAACTCAATAAAAAAAATCTGATTTCAAAATAGGCATAGGAACCGAGTAAGATATTTTTCCAAAGATGACATACAAATGGCCAAAAGCTACATGAAAAGGTGCTCAACCATCACTAATCATCAGGGAAATGCAAACCAAAACCACAATGAGATAACATCTCACATACTTTAGAATGGCTGTTCTCAAAAAGACAAGAGATAAGTGTAGGCAACCATGAGGAGACAAAGAAAAAAGTGCACCCTTGTGCACTGTTGATGGGGATGTAAATTGGTGCAGTCACTGTGGAAGCAGTGTGGAGATTCCTCAAAACATAAAAAATAGAACTACCATATCATTCAGCAATCCCACTTCTGAGTACATATCCAAAGGAAATGAAAAAAAGGATCTCAAAGAGATATCTGCACTCCATATTTTTACAGCATTATTCACAATAGCCAAGATGAGGAAACAACCTAAGCATATCTCTACAGATGAACAGACACAGAAGATGTGATACATATTCATATACATACAATGGAATATAATTCCATGAGAAAGAAGAAAACCCTGCCACTTGCAGCGACATGGATGGACCCTGAGGGCATTACGCTAAGAGAAAGAAGCCAGAGAAAGACAAACACTGCGTGACATCACTTACCCTGGAATCTAAAAAAGATATACCTGTAGCAACAGGGAGAGAATGGTGCTTACCAGGGGCCGAGAGGCAAGCAAAACGGGGAGATGTCGGTCACAGTGTATAAACTTGCAGTTAGAAGATGAGCATGTTCTGGGGACCTAGTGCACAACATTGTGATTATAGTTAACAACACTGTATTATATATTTGAAAGTTGCTAAGAGAGTAGATCTTAAGTGTTTTCACCACAAAAAAGCAACAGTAATTAAGTGATGTGATGGTGGTCTTAGCTAAGGTGATAATCATTTTGCAATATACAAATGTATCAAATAAACACAATGTACACCTTAAACTTATACAATGTTCTAGGTCAGTTATCTCAATAAAGCTGCAAAACAGATAACTAACGATGCTGCACACCTTTCATCTCTTACTGTTTGGATATACACTTTTGTGAGGGGTCTGTTAAAATATTTTCATTTTTTACTGGGCAACATCATTAGTTATCTGGGAAAAGCCAATTAGAACACAACGAGGTTACACAGGAACAAGAACAGCTAAAATTTAAAGACTGACCCTACCGATCAGTGGTGGCGGTCTGGAGCACCAGAGGACCGGTGTGCCTGCAGATGGCGTGTGTAAATCAAAATAAGCAGGTCGAAAACCTGTCTGACTGTAGAGCTATCAAAGCTCAGCATACACCACATAACCTATGATCCAGTAAAGCCACTTCTGGGCACACACCCAACGAAAATGTGGGCTGATGTCCACCAAATACTTGTACAAGAAAGTTTATTATTCATAACAGCCAAAAAGCAGAAACAACCCAAATGTCCATCACGAGTAGACTGGATAAGCTGTGGTATTTTCACACGGTGGAATATCTCCCACCAATAAAAAGGAACAAACAAATGCAACACACAACAACATGCGTGAATCTCAGGTATAATGCTGAGTGGGAAAAAAGACACACAGGACTTCTGATCTCCAGAACTGTAAGAGAATACATTTGTGCTGTTTAAAGCAAAAAAAAAAAAAAAAAAAAAAAGACACAAAAGAGCATATACTGTATTTATTTCTTCTATATGAAAGACAAGAACAGGCAAAACTAATCTATGATGATCAATGTCATAATTACTTACCTTGATGCAGGGTCATCAAAAGTGAGAGGACAGGAGAGGACTGGTGGGGTGCTGGAAAAATCACCCCCATCTGGGTCTGGGTGGTGGGTGCAAGGGTGAATATGAATATACAAATAAATTTGGAGGCGGAGTCAAGACGGCAGTGCAGGAAGATGCGGAGATAGCGTCTCCCCACAACTAGGGCACCTGTCGGGCACTGGTAGGGGACTGTGACGCCCAAGGAGACAGGAGGAACCCCAAAGTGAACCGGTAGGATGTAGGGGGACTGAGGGGGGGGAAGAAGAAGTGGAGGCCAGACAGGATCGGCACCCCTGAGGCCAGGGAGATCAGGAAAGGTAGGCGGGAGGGACTCTCCAGGAAGAGCGGGAGAGCAGCGGAGGGCGATCGCCTGGCCCACTGGGGTCGGGGAGCCTGCTGAGCTCCCAGGCTGGTCCCCTGCTCTCCAGAGCCCCCTCAAGGCCACGTCGGTCCTTGGGAGCACAGGAGGGAGGCTGGGGAGATCAGGAGAGGCAGGTGGGAGGGACTCTCCAGGAAGAGCGGGAGAGGAGCGGAGGGTGATTGCCCCGCCCACTCGGGCATGGAGCGCCTGCTGGGCTCCCAGGTGAGGTCCCCTGCTCTCTAAGACCAGGGGTGGGGGGCACGCCTGGACCCCTTCTGTTCCCTGATCCTAAGCCCCACATCCATAGCCCCCAGGGCCTTTCCAGCCTTGTTAGGAAAGGGTCATCAACAGGGAGAGGACAGGAGAAGAAAGGTGGGGTGCTGGAAAAATCACCCCCATCTGGGTCTGGGTGGTGGGTGCAAGGGTGAATATGAATATACAAATAAATTCGGAGGCGGAGTGGAATGGTCCTGAGCATTAGCCCCGCCCACTGCCCAAACATCACCCTTGCTTAGGCCCCGTCCTCCACTGCCAAGGACTTCCGCCCCCCCACCCCCGTTTTTTTTTTTCTTTTCCCTCCTCCTCTTTTATACTATTATGGTACTCATGTACCTTCTGGTTGTTGATTCATCTATATTTTTATTTTTATTTTCTTCCTAACATATCTGTTAGTCTCCTAGTCTAATTTTATTTTTTACTTTGTTATTGTTTTTTTTTGTTGTTGTTGCTTTTTTTGCCACCCCAGGCAGCTTGCGGGATCTTGCTTCACGAACCCAGGGTCAGGCTGAAGCTCCTGCATGTGAGAGCTCCGAGTCCGAACCACTGGACCAACAGAGAACCTCAGGCTGCAGGGAATATTCATGGAGTGACGTCACACGGAATTCCTCATCTCAGCACTAAGACCCTCTTCTACCCACCAAAAGCCAGCTCTACCCAATAGCCTACAACTCCAGGGTTGGAAGCCTCAGGCCAAACAACCAGTAAGACAGGAACAGACTCTCACTCATTAAAAAAAAAAGAAAAAGAGAGAGACAGCAAAAAATTCTCTCACAGATAAAGGAGTAAGATAAAAACCTAGAAGTCCAAACAAATGAAGAGGAAATAGGCAATTTACCTGAAGAAGAATTCAGAGTAATTATAGTAAAGATGATCCAGAATCTCGGAAATAGAATGGAGGCACGGACTGAAAAAATACAAGAAGTGTTAACAAAGATCTAGAAGAACTAAAGAACAAACAAACAGAGATGAACAACACAATAACTGAAATGAAAAATACACTATAAGGAATCAATAACAGAATAACTGAGGCAGAAGAACGGATAAGTGAGCTGGAGGACAGAATGGTGGAAAGGAGCAGAATAAAGAAAAAAGGATGAAAAGAATTGAGGACAGTCTCAGAGACCTCGGGAACAACATTAAACGCAACAACATTAGAATTATAGGGGTCCCAGAAGAAGAAGAGAAAAAGAAAGGGTCTGAGAAAATATTTGAAGAGATTATAGTTGAAAACTTCCCTAACATGGGAAAGGAAATAGTCACCCAAGTCCAGGAAGCACAGAGAGTCCCATACAGGATAAACCCTAGGAAAAACACATCAAGACACATATTAATCAAACTAACAAAAATTAAGTTCAAAGAAAACATATTAAAAGCAGCAAGGGAAAAACAAGAAATAACACACAAAGGAATCCCCATAAGGTTATCAGCTGATTTCTCGGCGGAAACTCTGCAGGCCAGAAGAGAGTGGCAGAATATACTTAAAGTAATGAAAGAGAAAAGCATACAACCAAGATTGCTCTACCCAGCAAGGGTCTCATTCAGATTCAGTGAAGTCAAAAGCTTTTCAGACAAGCAAAAGCTAAGAGAATTCAGCACCACCATACCAGCTCTACAACAAATGCTGAAGAAACTTCTCTAAGAGGCAAACACAAGAGAAGAAAAAGACCCACAAAAACAAACCCAAGGGCTTCCCTGGTGGAGCAGTGGTTGGGGGTCCGCCTGCCGATGCAGGGGACGTGGGTTCGTGCCCCGGTCTGGGAGGATCCCGCATGCTGCGGAGCGGCTGGGCCCGTGAGCCATGGCCGCTGGGCCTGCACGTCCGGAGCCTGTGCTCCACAACGGGAGAGGCCACAACAGTGAGAGGCCCACATACCACAAAAAAAAAAAAAAAAAATTAAGAAAATGGTAACAGGAACATACATATTGGTAATAACCTTGAATGAAAACGGATTAAATGCCCCAACCAAAAAGACACAGACAGACTGGCTGAAAGGATACAAAAACAAGACCCATATATATATACTGTCTACAAGAGACCCACTTCAGA